>NC_081381.1:16532609-17190109 GCF_030684315.1 Stegostoma tigrinum | reverse complement strand
CACCCTCCCTCACACACACACACACACGCACCCTCACACACACACACACACTCACACCCTCTCTCACACACACCCTCACACACACACCCACACACACACTCGCACCCTCACACACACTCGCACCCTCACACACACCCTCTCACACACACACATGCACCCTCACACCCACACTCACCCTCACACACACACCCTCACACACACACACGCACCCTCACACACACACGCACCCTCCCTCACACACACACACACGCACACCCTCACACGTACACACACACCCTCCCTCACACATGCACACACACACCCTCACACCCTCGCGCATGCGCACACACACACACACACACACACACACACACACACACACACACGCACCCTCCCACACACACACGCACCCTCTCTCTCACACACGCACCCTCCCTCACACACGCACTCATACCCTCACGCGCACACACGCACCCTCCCTCACACACACGCACCCTCCCTCACACACACACACACACACGCGGCACACACACACACACACACACGCGGCACACACACACACACACGGCACACACGGCACACACACACACACACGCGGCACGCACACACACACACGCGGCACGCACACACACACACACACGCGCGGCACGCACACACACACACACACGCGGCACGCACACACACACACGCGGCGCGCACTCTCACACGCGCGCGCACTCACACACGCGCGCGCACTCACACGCGCGCGCACTCTCTCGCACACGCGCGCACTCTCTCGCACACACGCGCGCACTCTCTCGCACACACGCGCGCACTCTCTCGCACACACGCGCGCACTCTCTCGCACACACGCGCGCACTCTCTCGCACACGCGCGCACTCTCTCGCACACACGCGCGCACTCTCTCGCACACACGCGCGCACTCTCTCGCACACACGCGCGCACTCTCTCGCACACACGCGCGCACTCTCTCGCACACACGCGCGCACTCTCTCGCACACACGCGCGCACTCTCTCGCACACACGCGCGCACTCTCTCGCACACACGCGCGCACTCTCTCGCACACACGCGCGCACTCTCTCGCACACACGCGCGCACTCTCTCGCACACACGCACCCTCCCTCACACACGCGCACACTCGCGTGCACACACACACACTCACACACACACTCACACACACACGCGCGCGCACCCTCCCTCACACACACACGCACCCTCACACTCCCACACACGCACCCACACACTCCCACACACGCACCCTCACACACACGCACCCTCACACACACACGCACCCTCACACACACGCACCCTCACACAAACGCTCCCTGTCACACAAACGCTCCCTGTCACACACGTGCGCACACCCTCTCACACACACGTGCGCACACCCTCTCACACACACGTGCGCACACGCTCCCTCATGCACACACGTGCACACACACACCCTCACACGCACGCGCACACCCTCCCTCTCACACACCCACACGCACCCTCCCTCACACACACACACGCACCCTCCCTCACACACACACTCACCCTCCCTCACACACACGCACCCTCACTCTCACACACACGCACCCTCACTCTCACACACACGCACCCTCACTCTCACACGCGCACCCCCTCACTCTCACACGCGCACCCCCTCACTCTCACACGCGCACCCCCTCACTCTCACACGCGCACCCCCTCACTCTCACACGCGCACCCCCTCACTCTCACACGCGCACCCCCTCACTCTCACACGCGCACCCCCTCACACACACACGCGCACCCCCTCACACACACACGCGCACCCCCTCACACACACACGCGCACCCCCTCACACACACACGCGCACCCCCTCACACACACACGCGCACCCCCTCACACACACACGCGCACCCCCTCACACACACACACACACACACACACGCACGCAACCTCCCACACACACACGCACCCTCTCTCTCACACATGCACCCTCCCTCACACACGCACTCATACCCTCACGCACACACATGCACCCTCCCTCACACACACACACGCACCCTCCCTCACACACACACACACACACACACACACACGCACCCTCACACACACGCACCCTCACACACACACACTCACACCCTCTCTCACACACACCCTCACACACACACCCACACACACACTCGCACCCTCACACACACTCGCACCCTCACACACACTCGCACCCTCACACACGCTCGCACCCTCACACACACTTGCACCCTCACACACACACCCTCTCACACACACACATGCACCCTCACACCCACACACACACACACACCCACACCCACACACACACACACACACCCTCACACACACACACACACCCTCACACGCACACGCACCCTCACGCAGACACACACACACACACGCGGCACACACACACACACACGCGGCACACACACACACACACACACGCGGCACACACACACACACACACACACGCGGCACACACACACACACACGCGGCACACACACACACACACACGCGGCGCACACATACGGCACACACACACACACGCGGCACACACACACACACACGCGGCACACACACGCGGCACACACACACACACACGCGGCACGCACACACACACACGCGGCGCACACACACACACGCGGCGCGCACTCACACGCGCGCGCACTCACACGCGCGCACTCTCTCGCACACACGCGCGCACTCTCTCGCTCACACGCGCGCACTCTCTCGCACACACGCGCGCACTCTCTCGCACACACGCGCGCACTCTCTCGCACACACGCGCGCACTCTCTCGCACACACGCGCGCACTCTCTCGCACACACGCGCGCACTCTCTCGCACACACGCGCGCACTCTCTCGCACACACGCGCGCACTCTCTCGCACACACGCGCGCACTCTCGCACACACGCGCGCACTCTCTCGCACACATGCACCCTCCCTCACTCACGCGCACACACGCGTGCACACACACTCACACACACACGCGCGTGCACCCTCCCTCACACACACACGCACCCTCACACTCCCACACACGCACCCTCACACACACGCACCCTCACACACACGCACCCTCACACACACGCACCCTCACACACGCACCCTCACACACACGCACCCTCACACACACGCTCCCTGTCACACAAACGCTCCCTGTCACACACGTGCGCACACCCTCTCACACACACGTGCACACACGCACCCTCATGCACACACGTGCACACACACGCGCACACACACACCCTCACACACGCACACACCCCCTCCCTCCCTCACACACACACGCACCCTCCCTCACACACACACACGCACCCTCCCTCACACACACGCACCCTCCCTCACACCCACGCACCCTCACTCTCACACACACGCACCCTCACACACACGCACCCTCACACACACATGTGCACACCCTCACACGCACGCGCACACCCTCCCTCTCACACACCCACACGCACCCTCCCTCACACACACACACACGCACCCTCCCTCACACACACTCACCCTCCCTCACACACACGCACCCTCACTCTCACACACACGCACCCTCACACACACACACCCCCTCACACACACACGCGCACCCCCTCACACACACACGCGCACCCCCTCACACACACACGCGCACCCCCTCACACACACACGCGCACCCCCTCACACACACACGCGCACCCCCTCACACACACACGCGCACCCCCTCACACACACACGCGCACCCCCTCACACACACACGCGCACCCCCTCACACACACACGCGCACCCCCTCACACACACACGCGCACCCCCTCACACACACACGCGCACCCCCTCACACACGCGCGCACCCCCTCACGCACACACACACCCCCACGCGCACACCCACACGCACACACACCCTCCCTCACACACACACATACACACCCCCCCCACACACACACACACACACACACACCCTCTCCCACACACACACGCACCCTCCCTCACACACACACCCTCACACACACATGCATGTTCACACACACACACGCACCCTCCCTCACACACACACACATGCACCCTCACACACACACACGCACCCTCACACACAGACACGCACACACACACGCACCCTCACACACAGACACGCACACTCGCGCGCACCCTTGCTCACGCATGCGCACCCTCACACACACACACACGCCTTCACACACTCTCTCACACACATGCACACACGCTCGCACACACGCACGCACCCTCGCTCGCACACACGCACGCACCCTCGCTCACACACTTGCATGCACCCTCGCACCTTCACCTGCAAGCACACACATTCACGCTGACTCACTCACTGTCACACTCATTGGTGTGAGCGCTTGTATAACGAGGTTTTTCACTGTCTCTCTCACGCACACACATACACACTTGCACAAGCTGCTGTGGTAAGACTTGAAGCTGTGTCTCCAGCACATAAACCTAGTCCTCTGGGTGCCTAGTTTTGTGACATTATACCACTACATCCCCAGCTTATCTCGGAACTACTTGCAGCATTGCGTTGTCGAGTTACACTGCCCTGCCTTGTGGTTAGTGATTAAATATTAAGATAAAGCTGCCATAGTCCCAGAGGACAGTAGGGCTGATTTCTCATTCTGGTGGTAGAGCGAGGGGAGAAGTTGAACAGGAAGGTCCTTCATGGTGATCTCAGCCAGTGCCGGTCTTGGCATCACTCTGCATTACAAACCAGCCATCCAGCCAACTGAGCCACCCAGTCACTAAAGTTAGCACTAAAAATGACCAGCAGAATGGCGAGCTTGTCAGTCCCAAAATGCGGTAAGTTTCTGATCAGGTTACCAGTACACACTTTTTTTGAGGGGGGTAGTGTTGCATTAACTGGGGTGTAACTCCAGCTTTAAATAGTTTCAGAGTGCCCTGTGATTGGCCCAGCAATTGATACCCAGCGCCCCATGGAGTGACAGGTCTGTTTGAAATGACTGAGCTCTGCAACTACTCCTGGCCTCCTGTGAGCAAGTGCCTTCGAATGGGAGACCAATAATGTGGCAGCACTCTTAGAAGCAGAAATCTAGTTTAAAGCTAAACATCGATAGAACTAATAGCTTGGGAGAAAAAAATGATGTGGCAAAGTCATTAAGAGAGCTTTGTCCTCATTCAATCCATGGGAAGCATTCCACTAGAATTGTCACTAAAGCAAGAGCATGATTATGAATTATAGTGACTGCTTTGGATGTTTCCTCTGAATATACCCAGTTTCCTTTAGCAGGGACATAATGGATGAAGATAGGCGCCCTCTTTGCCAATTTTGCAGCAATGATATCTTATTGATGGTATTGTCTTGAGAAAGTTGTCTTTTAACTGCTGTTTGACCTGGACTGACACTGTCTTCTGCTGGAGGATCTTGGCGAATTGAGCTCTCGTGTTTTTCCTGCTGCTGATTAACATGGTGCCTGACCAGTAATTAATCTAGCTGATTCATTAAGTACTTCCGAATTAGCGGTGCTGCTGGCCAATTGCCAGTTCAATGTGTGATCTATCTGGTCTCATCGAATCTGTGCCAGTGCAGTTTCAATAGTAAGACAGTTACCGCCTAAATGCTGCAGTAGTGCTTCATACTCCTGCAGAATTGAATGCCACACAAAATATGTTGGTGGCAGATTGTGACAGAGGATGGACAAAGCGGGCACATGCCAGCAGCATCCCCGCGCCTCCCCCCCCAAGTTGCCAAGTGAAGGTACTCATCAAAGCACTGAGGCACAGAGACCTGCCAAATCTTAGTCACGCTCATAAGTTGGTGGATTCTAAATGTTGGGCAGCGTAGCCCAATGTCCAACACGCCTCAAAAGGAGGGAGGAATCAGCTATTCATGATCTTCACCCTGGTAATCCACAACTGGGGGAGCTAGGTGTGTGGATAGAGACAAAGGTGGAATCTGGCTTGAGGGGTAACGTGGGCTGGACAATCCAGAACACAGAACCTTTTGTAACCTCTGCCATTTGATGGCCCAGGAAAGAGTTAGAATTGTTTCTGACGTAACTGTGTTAGGTACTAGCCCAGTGCTTTGTTCAGTATTGGTCAATACGGAATCCTATGTTAAAGCTGGGGTAACTGAGCTTCAATATTGAACAGGTCCATGTGAGCCAATGACTAGGTACATAAGTGGGAATTTGGCTCCTTGAACCTGTTCTGCCATTTAATAAGATCGCAGCTGAGCTGATAGAACCACAAAACCACATTCCTGCCCCTAGCCCAATAACTTCTCACTTTCCCTTGCTTGCCAAGAACCTGTCCACCTTACACAAAAACATTTGAAGCCTCTGCTTCCATTGCCTTTTGAAGAAGAGTTCCAGAGAATATAACCCTGACAGAATAGATTGTTTTGACAAAGCTTTTAACTAGGAAGGTGAAACTAATTTATAAAGATGACGTCAATATTTTCCTCCTTCTCCATCTAGTCTGTGTGAGCTGTGGAATTTATGTGTAACTTCTGTAAAGTTGCTTCCATCTGCCTGATCCCATTAACATTTTTAATGACCTGTTTACACATTGAATTTTGATGCAGATGGTTCTCCACAAACCAGTAGCAAAGCTCCAAAGAAATTATCACAGGCTGATTTGAAGGCGCTCAAAGAAGGAGATGAAGATATTGTCAAAGATTTGGAGATCTCTGATGAAGACTGATGGAATAGGTATATGTGACTCCTGGCTTTGGCGGAATTTCTATGCCTGGTGTTGCTGTCAGAACTACTGTTTGGATGCCTCCAAGCTGCCCAGTCTTAAAAGGAGCAAAAGACTCAATGTGTAAGGAGTCCATTTATATCAAACTTGAAAAGTCATCGATAGATGAAATGGTGAAAATGATCGTCTGCCTACATTATCTTCAATCATTTGTATCCCTTAGACTTTCACATGCAGATTAACCTTTAACTTTTTGATTCTTCACAAGAGTTACATCCATAACAACCCAGTACAGAAATTGACCAAGACTGTAGTCATAGAATTGTGATCAAAATGGTTACCACTGGACCAGGAACAATGAGCATGGAACATAGAAAGTTGCCCTTTGAAAGGCTGCGGCACATTGGGAAAAATCTGGACAGCTAGCCCTGATCCACAATTTCCAAACTTTTGTTTGTAATTTTATTTCATCATTGTCAGACTGAGCCCTGTGCTTCCTTACTCTGTGTCATTTCCCAACAGTCTAGAGTTATTTTGTTTTGAAATAAAAGCATTGGCGGAGCTGTTTTGTATCATTCCCAAGAAATTTGAGTCATTATTTCTAGAGTAGTTTATGAGGACTGATACTGAGTGCATCGCTGCCTCTAAGTATAATGCAGGTTTGTAACAGCAGTCAACAAGGCGTAAAGCAACAGAGGAGCAGGAAAGCTGACGTTTCGGGCCTTAGGGTCTAGGCCCGAAACTCAGCCTTCCTGCTCCTCTGTCGCTGCTTGGCCCGCTGTGTTCACCCAGCTCTACGCTGTATTATCTGAGATTCTCCAGCATCCGCAGTTCCTACTATCTCACACACGCTCGGGAGACTGAATGACCCCCCCCCCCCCCCCCGTTATAAATCCAAAAATGGTCATGTGGCTTAGAATATTGACTGGATATTTTTTTTAGATGGCTGAATTATGTTTGATGCCCATGTTTAGCCGTGTGAGGATGTTAATTCACTTACTGTTGGGGGCCAAGAACTGCCGAAATATTTCAGTAATGCATGGCAGTCTGACGGGTTTGGGGGAGCTAATCATCTAGCTGTCTTCCAATGGACACAGACCTGGGAGTGGCCAGGTCCTCACATTGAACGACAGTGGGAACTTGCAACAAACCTACAGTCAAAATGGTGAATTCACCGGGCCTGGTATGCACTGGTAATTAAGACAAGCTTAATGTTTATTTTTTGAGCGAAATAATGACTATTACCCAACCAGCAAACAGAATGATAGAATGCCTACAGTTTCAAAGCAAGCCATTCAGCCTGTTGGGTCCACCCCAACCCTCTGAAGAGCATCCCACCCAGACCCACCCCATCCCTGTAACCCTGCATTTCCCATGGCTTATCCATATAGCCTGCACATCACTGGACTGTGAGAGGAAACTGGAGCACCTGGAGGACACCTACGCAGACATGGGGAGAACATGCAAGCCCCTTATTAGAAATTGCTTTGATACTGAGACATGAGATGATAAATTAGATGGCACGGTGGTTCTGGTTAGTACTGCTGCCTCACAGCACCAGGGACTCAGGTTTGATTCCGACCTCGAGCAACTCTCTGTGTGGAATTAGCACATTCTCCCTGCATTTGTATGGGTTTTGTCCCACACTAAAGGTATGCAGGTAAGGTGTGACCATGCTAACTTACCCCACAGCGCCCAAGCATGTGCTGGCTAGGTGGGTTAGCCAATGGGAAATGTGCAGTTACAGGGCTAGGGCAGGGGTTTGGGTTGGTTCAGACTCAATGGCCCAAATGGCCTGTTTCTGCGTTGTAGGGATTCTGTGATTCTAAAGGGATAATATGTTTGAGACTATGGTGTATTTCCCTCTTGGGATCTAATGCGATCAATAAAGAACATGTACATAAATTTCTTAATGATGGGTCAGCTGTTAGTGAACAAAAAGGGTGTAAGTTTATTATTAGTTAAAAATACATTTCAAACTAGAAACCAACTCTGCTCTGAAGGGACAAAGTATTTGGAATGAGTGACTGGGTTAATTAAAGAAAGAACTTGCATTAGGAGAATTTCCCAAGCTGTTGCTTTTCATGCCGTGGATTTGTGTAGAGACACCATCTGCCAATACGCGAGCCTGGCTTCAGTTTTCACTTCCAGTTAGAAAGTTGGCAGCTCCATTACTTTACTTCCAGAGCCCACATTGAGACTGCAGCTTCCGGGTACAGAGCTGAGCCGTACTACCTCAGCAAACCTGACACCGCAGCTGGATTGATGCTGTTGAGAAGATGTCATAATCTATTTGCTTATCTGTTGGATTCTCAACTGGGGGAACTTGGTCACAAAGTGAGGTGGGCTGAAACAGATGGTGATTTTTGGGGGCCAAGTCACCATTTTGCCTTCACTAACCCTTCCATCTTTGCCTGCAGGCCTAATAAAAATGGGTGTTCATTATGTTTTAGGAGGTAAAGGATTTGCATTATAGAAGTGTGCACACAGACTTGCACAAAAACATATACATGTATATTCACTCACACAGTCAGAGAAGCAGTCCAAGTCATTGAGTACATTTAAGACAGCGATAGGTAGGTTCTTGATTAGTAAGAAGATCAAGGGTTACAGGAAGAAGGATGGGGTTGAAAAACATAGCACCCATGATTGAATAGCAGAGCAGACTCGATGGGCTGAATGGTCTAATTCTGCTCCGAAAGCTTATGGTCTTAAGCGCACACTAGCTCTCACTCACACACCGTTTCACATGTGCACACCCTCAACACGCACTCACATTCTATCTCTATCACCCACACTCAAGCTTCATTACAGTTTATTTCTCCATCGTTTCATCATGTTGGTTTTCTCCGGAAGAGTGCTGCTTGTCTGAAATGTGTCCAGAACAGGACCATGTCCAACCTGAGGCCTATCAAAGTTCTCCAATTCCAGTGAACTTTACATCATTACAAACGGAGAATGGCGGCATTTCTTTTCCTTTGGTGTTAGCCATTTGTAATGGTAGTCAATGTACAAACAGGTAATAGTGTGTTTGAGTGAGGCTCATTGGTTTTAATTGCACAGTTACATGTACAGGGAAGGTTTTGACATGCTGCAATTTGACTTCACTGATTAACTGTACACTTTGAGTTTTCTCACTTGACACTCGGCTCACTCTCAAACTTGCTTGAAAGCCCCTGACCCGCCCCGGTGGTGTTTTTTGAGTAAATCGTATTTCATTTGTCTGAAGTTGGTTCTGTTCCACTGTTTCCCATGTTGTGGCGTTGATTTGATTTTCACAGAAATTTTGTTACAGCCTCGAGAGACACTCAATGCCAGCGAAACTGTTTGGGTTCTCTCCCCCAAGTCTATTCGTGTTCACAACAAACGACCCAGCATCCCTAAAGCAAGCACCTCCTGCCCCTCAGTCCCAAGCATTGTATCTTTACCGCATGCTGTCTGAATCATAAAATGGCTAAGAATTCCATTTAATTAAACTTTTCTGTGTCCAAAATTCTGATCAGGTCCTGACTGGAAATGGGATGAATTACTTGCCACATCAGCAGACAATGTTTGGGTCCAGTTCAGTCAGATTTCCATGCTGCTATTCTTTGGGGATGAATGGTCTAATTCTGCTCCGAAAGCTTATGGTCTTAAGCGCACACTAGCTCTCGCTCACACACCGTTTCACACGTGCACACCCTCAACACACACACACACACACACACACGTTCTATCTCTACCATGTGTGGATCTATAACCAATCCATTTCTTCCCCTGCAATCCCTACCTAACTCACCTGACACCTTCCCTAGGCCTCTGAAATCCTACAGTAGCAGACAGCTTGGCTTTATGACAGAGTTGAGGAGGAATTTATTATCCTCAGTGAATCTGCAGAATTCTTTACCGCAGAGAGCCTGGGTCAAGTGTCGTCACAGATCATAGAATCCCTACAGTGTGGAAACAGGCCCAAGTCCACACCAACCCTCAGAGCATCCCACCCAGACCCATCTCCCTATAACCCACCTAATCTACACATCCCTGAACACTATGGGCAATTTAGCATGACCAATCGACCTAACTAGCACATCTTTGGCCTGTGGGAGGAAACTGGAGCCCTCGGAGCAAACTCCACACATAGTCGCCCAAGGGTGGAATCGAACCCGGGTTCCTGGCGCTGTGAAGCAGCAGGGCTAACCGCTGAGCCACCATGATATTCAAGGCTGCAACAGACAGTATTTTAATTAAAGAAGGAATGAAGGGTTATGGGGAAAGGACTGGAAAGCGGACGATTATCTCATTGAATAGCAGAGTAGACTCGATGGAATGATTGTCTACTTGTGCTCCTACATCTTGTAGTAAATAGATCTTGGATCATGTTCTGCTGTGACCAGAACCAATTATTTTCATGTGATCCTGGCGGAGTCTGCCTACCATTGTTTCAGAATGGATGTCATAGAGTTGTACACCACAGAAACAGGCCCTCTGGTGCAATGTGTCCATGCCGAACATATGGACTTGTAATGGACGTCTGGACTATCTCTACCATGTCCAGAAATTCAGAACAGTTTCTGCATTGCAGATGTTAGGATAGGCAGCACCAAGAATTTCTTTTTTTGATTTATTTACCAGATGAGGACATCAATGGCTGGGCCATTGCCCATCCCCCATTGCCCAGAGGGCAGTTTAAGAGTCAATCACATTGCTGTGGGTCTGGAGTCACATCGGTCAGATCAGGTATGGGTGGCAGTTTCCTTCCCTAAAGGACATGAGAGAAACAGATGTTTTACTCCCCCCAAACAATCGACAAATGGATTCAGGGGCATCATTAGATTCTTAATTCCAGATCTGTATTGAATTCAAATTTCACCCAATGACATAAAAGGGTTTGAACCTTGGACTTCAGGACCTAATCTAGGTCTCTAGATTAATTGTCTAGCAATGATACCTCTAAGCGATTACCTCCACATCAGTGGACACAGGGAGAAAAATCACAGACAATACGCTCTCAGCGCATAAGTATTTCTTGTATCATGCACCGCAGCCTGTGGATGGAAGTAATAGAGAAATCCTGTCATTGATTAAAAACCAGGTATAATCTTTCCATCACAGGCTCCAGATCAGGTTTGGATTATGAAGAGAGTTAGTGATGTGTTTGCTTCTCTCTTTTCATTCAGCGATGCACAAGTTAGAAACAAGTTATTTTAAATCAAAATTATTTTGAAAGGTCACCGGACCCGAAACGTTAGCTCTGTTTTCTCCTTCACATATGCTGCCAGACCTGCTGAGCTTTTCCAGCAAATTTGTTTTTGATTCTGTGCTTGTTATTTTAAAATGAGCTGAGGGGAGATTGTGGTCCCAAAGAAATTGTCCAGGGAAAGGGGAAAGCAGCACGAGAGATGAACATTAAAACAAACAAAAGGCTGGCAAAGTTCCACATTCCAACAAAACACCAAATTGTACCTTTTTTTGTGGGGGGCTTTATTTCACTAAAAGTGAAAGACAAGGAGAAAAGCAAATTAACAAATAGGCTAAAATTATTTTACAAATCACCATATCCTCATTGTTTACAACTGCAAAACATTTAATGATAGTTTGATGCAGTATGGCCAAAACCAGCTAAAGAAACAACAATTTTTTGATTTTTTTTAATTATTCTTAAACCACCCTTTTAGGGCTGAATATTACCATATATATAGTGCTAAACATATTCGACTTACCAACAGAATTTCCATAAATAACATAAATGTTCCTTATGTTGATTGCTTTAAAGCAGCAATTAAGGTTTGAATAGCAATGAAAAAGGATGAGAAACTTTCCCCTAGCAGTTTTTACATTTCTTTTTCCCTATTCCCACCCAGCCCAAAAAAGTCAAAAACGTGCAACTACACAACAACAAAAAAAAACAAAATAAGTACCAAAATTGTCTTTGTAACTAGTTTTGCTCATACAACTTGCTGTCCAGGTAATGAATAGCTATCATCTTGAACTGGTCATTTCAAAAACCACTCTCTAAACTCTCATACCTGTGCAGTTGTGATCCTGTCAAATTTGTTTAAGTGTGCTAGAGTAGTGATTAAACCTCTACAGTGAGGCACTTTTAAATTGTGTCCTGCAGACAAAAAAAACCCATTGTACCATTTCAAAATGTATTGTAAACACAGACCAACAACCCATTATCTTTGGTTTAGCACTTGACAAATGCATAGACGCTAGCATTACAAGTCAAAATGAGTGCTTATGAATTTTTTTTACATGTTTAATCCCAGGTCTGTGATATAGAAATCTTTTTTTGGTACAAGTGCACAGTTCTATTTATTTTTGTTCCCCCCTCTCAGTTCCGAGAAACGAACAAAGGTTGGGGGGGGGGGGGGGGTGTCTTTCAGCTTGAAGCAGAAACGGAGGCTGGTTTCTCTCTCCCCTGTCGATGAGCTGAGAAAGCCTCACCAACTCCTCCATTCAACCAACATCCTGTCGCTTTAGTATTCTTCCTCCGTCAGTTTATAGGTTCTGTTCTCGGCAGCTTTTCAATAGCTTTCCAGGATAAACTG
Source organism: Stegostoma tigrinum (assembly GCF_030684315.1). Lineage (NCBI taxonomy): Eukaryota > Metazoa > Chordata > Chondrichthyes > Orectolobiformes > Stegostomatidae > Stegostoma > Stegostoma tigrinum. The sequence continues at coordinate 17,176,967 of NC_081381.1, read as the reverse complement.
TAGTCTCGAAGATAAAGGGAAAAGAAAAAGGAATGTGCGTGACTGCACTTTGTTTTTTGTCAAACATGTTTAGAAAGCCGGAGTGTTGTATTTTTCTTCCAAAAAGAAAAAGAGGGAATGCAGTCAACCCATGAAGTTGGCAATCCGATAAATACTTTGGTTTCAAATAACAGCAACTTGACTTTCTCTCCGAAGCGAAGGTCCCATTCAAGACTGTGGTTTGGTGAGATCCCCAATTCCCATCACAGAGGCGCTGCCGTTTTCTTGCTTCGGGGAGATGCGGCTGACTTGGAGGCCACAGTATGGCGAGGCTACGCTGCCGGTGGACGAGGGGCGGTTCTCGGTGGGAGCGAGGTCTCTCTCAGGCGGCCTCAGCGCCGCAGGAGGCAGTGCCAGCGGCAGTGGGAAACTGGCCATATACAGCACTCGCCCAATCCTCTTGGCGACCTGCGAGGGAGCAGGGGGCGGGGGGGGGGGCAAAAAAAATCCAGATTACCATCTGCTGCACTGCTTCAAGACCACAGTGACTAAAAGCTAGCATTTCATACTCGGAAGAACAACAGGAGACCATTCAGCCCCTTGAGATTGTTCAGTTCAAGTGGGTCATGGCTGATCTGTGTCTCGATTCCCCGAACCACCTGGTTTCTGTGGCCCTTGGAATATTTGCCCAAAATAAATCTGTAGGTTTGAGATGTGGGTAACGGAAGAGGTCTTAAAATTCTTTTTTATTTATTTATTGATGGGATGTAGCTAACGCTGGCTAGGCCAGCATTTACCATCTGTACCTAACTGCCCAGAGAGCAGGTAAGAGTCACAGAATAGAATCTCTGCAGTGCGGAAGTAGGTTATTCGGCCCTTCAAGTACAAACCGATGCTCTGGAGAGCATCCCACCCAGAACCAACCCCACCCCCCACCCAATCCCTGTAACCCTGCAATTGCCATGGCTAACCTACCTGCACATCCCTCAACACTATGGCCATCTCCCATGGGCCAATCCACCTAACCTGCACTAGAGATTGGACTGTGGTGGGAAACCGGAGCACCTGGAGGAAACCCACACAGACACGTGCAAACTCCATTCAGACATTTACCCAAGGCTGGAATCAAACCCACGTCCCTGGCGCTGAGGGGCAGGGCAAGTAACCACTATGCCACCATGCCAACCTTCTTGCTTTGGGTCTGGAGTCACATGTAGGCCAGAGCATGTAAGGATAACAGATTTCCACTGTACTGATCTGGGAGTGCAAAGGCAGCAGCAGTTCCATATTGCTGTCTGTTACATCCTGCTGGGAAATACATCTACACACCAGAAGGCTACAGATTTGGCCTCAATAGCACAAAGAAAGCTGGGGTCAGTCAGTCATGACCTTATTGTATAGCCAAGCACCTCAGAGCATAAGGTCTACCCTTTCTCTCATTCTACCTACATCACAGTTATGCATTGGTCGTGAGCTTGGGTACAGGGTCATCTCTGGTCATTTTAACTTAGCAACAACTGAATTTCTTTATTCCAGCTAAATTGTGTGTTCCAAGGAGAGAGACAGCATGATATTGTGAGTAAAGGAAACTTTGTCTCGCCTACAAAACCCTTCCTTATTCCTTCACTGCAAAGGAGCTGGATAATAAGATTCGGGAAGTTAAGTAACACAGGCCACTGATGAGGCTTATTTAGGGTGGGACTACTTGCATCGAAGCCATCTCAGAGAAGGAGCTTATTGAGTTGAGGAGTTGCCTTATGGTGAAAAGTTCGATCTATGCTCAGAGGAGTTTCGAAAAATGAGAGCTGATCTCATTGAAATGTTATATACTTAGGGGATTTGACAGGGCAGATTCTTAGAGCATGTTCTCCTTGTAGCAAAATCAAACTAGGGGAACATTTTCAACATAAAGGGTCCCCAGTTAAGACTGAAGTGAGGAGGAATCTCTTTAAAGAGACTTGGAATTCTCGTCCAGACAGTGCTGGAGATTGGGGGTTTTATTTGAGAAGCTGAATAAATATACAATGCCAATTGGGACAAAGTGCTGGTGAAAGTCAGGTCTGGAAGCATCACAGGAGAAAGAAAGTGAACGTTTCAAGTTTCATCTTTGTTTCTTCAAACCAGGAGAAGGGTCACACTGGACTTTAAATTTAAACACTTTGTCTTTCTGCAGAGGATGCCAGACCTGCTGAATTTATCTATCATTCTCTGATTTCCAGCAGCACTTTGCTTTTATTGGACACGTAATCTTCTAGGAGGTCTTGCATTCAGGGAGTCAGGCAGGAAAGTGGAGTTGAAGCCACAATCAAAACCAGACAGGATCTCAGTGACCAGCAGAACAGGTTTAGAGTCAAACAGCTGTACAGCATGGAAACAGACCCTTCGGTCCAACTCATCTGTGCTGATCAGATATCCTCAATTGATCTAGTCCCATTTGCCAGCATTCGGTCCATATCTCTCAAAACTCTTCCTATTCATAAACCCATCCAGATGCCTTTTAAATGCTGTAACTGTACCAGCCTCCACCACCTCCTCTGGCAGCTCATTCCATACAGCACCATCCTGTGTGTGAAAATGTTGCCCTTTAGATCACTTTTAAATCTTCCCCCTCTAACCTAACCCTTCTGATTTTGGACTCCCTCACCCTGGGGAAAAGACCTTGGCTATTCACCCTATCCGTACCCCTCATGATGTTATAAACCTCATGAGGTCACCCCTCAGCCTCTGATGCTCCAGGTAAAATAGCCCCAGCCTATTCAGCCTCTCCCTATTGCTTAAGCCCTCCAACACTGGCAACATCCTTGTCAATCTTTCCTGAACCCTTCCAATTCTAACATTTTTTTCATAGCAGGGAGACCAGAACTGATTGCAGTATTCCAAGAAGAGGCTTGAAAGGCTGAATGGCCTATGCACGATCTTAAGTGGAGCTGAAGTCAAGATCACTTGGCTCAAAAAGGCAGTATGTGTAGGGAGTATTAAACCTTTCTAAGCCCGAGATCAACAGATTGTTTTCTTGGGTGTCAAGGAATGTGGTTCAAAGAGTTGTGAAAGTAGACGTGAGGTACATTTAAACCAGGGCTCTATATTGGAATCAGCTCCAAGCGTTAAATGACATCCTCCTGTTCCAATGAGTGTGTTTTAGGGACATGGAGAGATTTATACCCATACTAGTCTGCAGCCCCATACCCAACAGCTCCCATCGGCCTTAAGTTGGATTTGAGAGAAACGCGGCATTGTAAAAAAAAAATTATGGGAGAACTCGGTGATAAAACATTTCATAAAATAATTTCACAACTGTGAAATAAATATTGCAACTAATAAAAGTTAATAAAATGCTCTAACCAAGTTAACTTTGTTAATGAACTACAATCTATCTTCTGATTGATTACTTAAATATCAAAAGCACAGATTTAATTCTTCAATAAAGCATCAGCATTCCGCAAGATTACACTTTGATTATTCTATCGGATGGAGTTGATTTGAACTTCTTTATTGTCTGAATTTTGCAATTATTTAAAAATGTTAGGGTATAATTTCTGTCTAAATTTACAGTATAATAAGAACACACTGTTGCTATCACTAGTTTAACCAAAGACTGTAAGACAGCCCCATCAGTCACTGTGTCCCCTGAGATGTAACTGGCAGGATGAATGTTGACATGAGAATTAAACTGAATGTTATAATGAGAAAAAAAAAGTGAAGCAATATGTCTGTGTCAATGCAGTGACTGATGAAGGAACACGGAGCAAAAATATCTAAGCAGCTTGAGGTGGTTACATTAGGTTCACTGGTGTAAAAGTGACACTTACAATCTTCACACCCAGCACACCTGAATAAAGATTGCAGAATCCCTACAGCAAAATTGATCTACATGAGAGCCTAGAACAGCATTTCAAGTGGCAAATAGCAGCGGTCCTTACGGAAGTTAGCAGAACCAAAAAGGTAACATTGTTATATCCCCAATTGTTTTGTACAGCCCCCACAACAATAGCAAATGATCCTGGATAAGACTTGATCATTTCTGCCGCAGTAGTTACTGTTGGCCGTGTGTGTACGTAAGACAAGTTATTCTGAATGTTTGTGCATTGTGTCAGTCGGGAAACAGGGCCACAACAGGCAGGTTTGGGACCTACAGAAAGGAAGTAAATTTGTAAGGAATCATACGCTTGAAATGGGCATCTGGAGTGGACTGGAACCATTTAAAGAACAACAGTGATGGCCGGGGCATGCATTCTAACTGAATGAATGGGCTGAAAGGCCTGCTTCCATCCCTATCCATCCTGTGACTGGTGATGGAGTAACGATGGAGGGCAGGGCTATCCACGCTGCTCAATGTGAAGGATTATACAACAGCAAGAAACTAAAACAACATAAAGTGGGCTGGCTGACTGAACAAAGGGAAATGAGAATGTGAATTTTGCTGCTGCAGAGCGGGGATTGAAGCAGATAGTGTGCACGCATATGAAGTGAAGCTTGATGGGCATTTGAGGGATAAAGGAACAGATGGTCACGATGATAAATTTAGATTAAAAAGAATGGGAAGAGGATCTGGACAGGCTGGGCCGAATGAACTGTTTTGGGGCTGTACACAGATGTAATCCTATCTGAGGCAAGTGCCTGAACAAACTTAGCTGTCAGCAAGTACTTGATAGGCAATTAGATGAAACCCCTGCCTTTTTAAGGAAGCTACAGGCTTTATTTTAATTGGTTGCATCATTATGCTGACTCCTCGGATAATAGGACTGATGTATGAAGAGAGAGTGGAGCAGTTAGGACTACATTCATCGGAGTTTAGAAAAATGAAGGGAGAGTCTGATAGAAACCTGTAAAATCCTAACTGGAACAGAAACTGGGTGAATGCAGGAAAGATGTTCCTGATGACAGGGGGAATCCAGAAGCAAGGGTCACAGTCAAAGAATATGGGGTAGAGCAGTCCAAAGATGTGCAGGTTAGATTCATTGGCCATTGTAAATTGTCCTGTAGTGACCAGGGATGTGCAGGTTAGGTGCATTGGCCATAGTAAATGCAGGGTTACAGAGATAAGTCTGGGTGGGATGCTCTTTGGAGGGTGTGGACTCTATGGGGTGAATGGCCTGCTTCCACGCTGTGACGGAGGACTGAGATGAGGAGAAATTTCTTCACCCAGAGAGTGGAAAGCCTATGGCACACCCTGCCACAGAAAGCAATTGAGGCGCAAACATTGAATGTTTTCAAGGAGATAGATATCGTTCTTTGGGCGAAAGGGATCAGAAGAACGTGGAGAGAAAGCAGGAAGAGGGGACTGAGCTAGTTGATCAGCCACGATCCTATTCAATGGTGGAGCAGGCTCGAAAGGCTGAATGATCTACTCCTGCTCCTAGTTTTTACGTTTACAATCACAGCATCACTTAAGCTATTAGAACGTGGAATGTACACTGTGTGCTCACTTGCTGGGTCAAAGAGAAACATTACCTGTGCTCGTATTTTTAGGGCTGGTCCCAGCTTCAGGCCCATGGTGTTCAGTAAGTGCTCTTCCGTTAACAAAGGCAATGTCTCTCCATCAATGGCTTGCTCTCTGAAGACCTGTACATTAAACAAGCAATGATTTTATTAATTTCTGAATTGTCTGAAGAAGGGTGTAGACCCAACACGTCAGCCTTCCTGCTCCTCTGATGCTGCTTGGCCTGCTGTGTTCATCCAGCTCCACATCTTGTTGTCTCAGATTCTCCAGCATCGGCAGTTGCTACTATCTCCGTAACAATGATATTATTAAGCTGGAGAAGGTTCAGAAGAGATTTGGCAAAATTTTGTCGCGTAGAGGAGGCTAGAGTTATTATTGCTGAATAAGCTGAGACCTTTGAAGTGGCGCGTGGGTGGTTGAGAGGCAACCTGATAGAAGATTCTAAAATAATGAGGGGTATAGGTAGAGTTAATGATAGGTGCCTTTTCCCCAGGATGGGGAATTTCAGGGCTCGGGGGCACATTTTTAAGGTGAGAGGACAGAGATTTTAAAAAAAGACATGAGGAGCAAATTTTTACACAGAGGGTGGCTTGCGGGTGAAATGAACGTCCTGAGGAAGTAGCGGGCGTAGGTACAATTACATTTAAAAGACATTTGGATAAATACAATAATAGGAAAGATTTGGAGGGATATGGTCCAGGATTAGGCAGGTGGGACTAGTTTAATATGGGATTATGGTCAGCACGGGCCGGTCAGACCATGCTGTATGACTCGAAGATCGGTGCTCACTGAAGCAGTGCACAGGTGAGAAAAGGTCTCAACCTGTACTTCACAGAATCTCGGAATCAATGCAGCAAAGGAGGAGGCCATTCATCCCATTACACCTCTACCAGCTCATTCAGATTTGCTCGGTTGAATCACAAGCGGTAAAGGGAATCAGGAAAGTGTAATGCAGCTGCTGATTAGCCACTTCATGAAAATGTCAAAACAACCTAACAAACATTGCACGTGTGTATCTACTACCACGTGGTTTAGGGTCGGGGCTGGCCGAGTTAGCTCAATGCCACCAATCCTCCTTTGTCTGGAAATTTTCTAAACAACCTGTTCAGTGATGTTACTAAACACCTCTGGAGCAGATGAATCCAGGTATCCTGGCTTAGAGTTATGGACAATACCATCGCACCACAAAAGCCCTTCAAATGAATCCAGTTGGTTCAGATCAAAGCTTTGCGAGGACAACCTGTGCGTCTCTCTCCTTGACTGTTTCAATGTTCAGGCTGTTATATTTCAAGACGGTTCCAAGACGCTGGTTTATAATAAATTTATATAATTGGGCACACATTAATCAAGCTGCTTTTGTCTCTTTATGCTTTCACATGTTGAAGGTGTCACTGGCCAGGTAGTATTTATTGTCCATCCCTAATTGCCCACAGGGCAGTTAAGAGTCAACCACGTTGCTGTGCATCTGGAGTCACATACAGGCCAGACCAGGTAAGGACAGCAATGAGGTAGGTGGGATTTTCATAGAATCTGTACATTGTGGAAGCTGACCATTCGGCCCATTGAGTCCACACCAACCCTCTGAACACCCTCCCACCTAGACCCACACTCCTACTCTATCCCTGTAACTCTGCAACTCCCACTTCACACTATGGGTATTTTAGCAATAGCCCATCCACCCAACCTGCACATCTTCGAATCGTGGGAGGAAACCAGAGCAAACGCCACACAGTCACGGGGAGAACGTACAAACTCTACGCACACACAGTCACCCAAGAGTGGAATTAAACCCGGGTCCCTGATGCTTTGAGGCAGCAAAGCTAACCACTGAGCCACCATGTCACCCCTTTTTAACTCAGATTTTTAACACCGATTCTCTAGCCTCGAGAGGTAGGAACACCACCTGTGTGCCACTAATATGCACAGCAGTTCATAAAGTAGTCATGTTAATCACCTCATAGGCCTGGGCTTATAATAGAGATGAGTGGCAATTTGTAATTTTGCATTCCATTTCTACCAACATTAAAAGACAGGAAAGAGGGGCTGATTATGTTGAGTAAGTAGCTGTGTGAAGCTAAGGAATGGTACTTATTTAATATTTTACCTGAGAAAATGTTTGGAATTCACTTGATTTGTTTTCAGTTGTCAGATTTCCAATTGGAAATTCCTGTCCCAGTTCATCATTGGCTAAAGCTGAATGATTCATTGTCAACTGGGTCAGTTCATATTCTTCTATCTTAGAAATGGTTTATGGGAGATTTACTTATTAAAAAAATTTAAAAGCAACTTATTGATATATACTAAATTTTTAAGTTGGAATCAATGCATTAAGTAGTCACTATCCTTAACTTGTTTATCTAAAGAAGAAAACCTTATAATTCAACACAGAAATGGAAGGTAGCATTGCAGAAGGTGAAGGAGTTGTTCGGAATGGAATAGAGCCCTCGAGAAAAATATTTTGACTGCAACAGAACGCCTCACCTGGTGGGTAACGTGGGTGCACAGGGGAATGCTCCCATGTGTCAGAGACGGAACTGCAGTGTCAAGCATTATAGCAAAAAGCTTTATGTCTCCCCTTCTCTAACTGGCAGTCAATGATACGGGCACTAGGCACCTGTTCCTATCCTCCATTCACACTGACACAGATGCAAAATTCACGCTGCAATGCTGCTGAGGTGCAATGGGTTAAAACTGAGTTTGAATGGCAAGTTTATTCAGAAGGGAGGCAGCGACAGCTTTTAAAGATCAGATCACTTACCTGTGTATATTCCGCACAGCCAGAGAGACCATTAATGAAGTTACAGACATCGTCAACAGTCCATTTGCTAATGTCCTCAACTGTAGCACCATCCTCTCCATCCAATAAGAAACTTCCAATGCTGCCTGCTTATGGAGAAGAGAATATGGATTGTCATTTATAGTGTTGCTGGCTGTTAGCAACATGAGTGAGGTTTTATATCCATCCGAACTGAGAGCTTCCAGAATTTTATATCATTTAACCAGCCAAGGTCAGTGCTTCCACTCAATCACTTACAGGAAACTAAACATTAGATGAGTGCACTTTGGCAACTCATGCTTCATGAGACTAATCCCACTGTATTAACAAAACCTGTAAGAGCTTTGAACAAGTTCTGGGGTCCAGCCTTTACAAAAGATAGGAGGGTGCACAGGAGATTTACTCACATGGTTCCAGGGATTTGGGAACTTCAGCTGTGAACCTGAGGAGTGAAGCTGGGCTCAAGTTTTGGGGTAAAGGAAATTGAGGGGCAATTTGATGGAGGCGTACAAGATTATAACAAGTTTAGAGATGATTAGTGATCAATGCTTTCAAAAGGGTGGATATGAGGATTATTAACCTGCAAGGAAATGGAACTGAGTGAACACTCTACATACATCCAGCTTTCACTCAATGGGCTAAATAGTATCCCTTCAATGCCATAATAACCCCTCACGCATTAATAACCAAACTGGGAGCTGAACCTCTGGCAACTGCATGAAAAGCTCAATACTCCACAACTGGACAATACTTATATAAAATGGCATCATTTTACACAGTTCAACTCGTGCTGAAAAGAGAAACATGCTTTCAAAGCTTTTCATCTTGCACTGTTCCGGACCATTGCTAGCACGCCATATCTGAAAACCATCACAACAATTTACACAAAAGGACGAAAAGGTTCTGAGTGGTTTACACTTTGACACTGGCCGTGGCATCGTCACGAGACAGCAACAGAGAGTCATAGGCTCCCCAGGCTCTTGAAAAAGGCACAATTTGAGGATGTGGACCTTACGCTGCGAATGATTTGCTGATCGACTGACATGGTAGGTTCCTTCAGTTGCTTGTCAGAGGCAGAATACTGACTGTCCTCAACCAGCCCTGACTATAAAACCCAAAGAACATGTCACCCCGCAGATTCAATTCTGCAATTTAGCAAACACTTGATGAACAATCCCAAGTGTGCTAACAGCTAGGCTGTGGCTCATTTACACAAAGTGTGGGAAACCTTTCTGTCCAAAACTCCTGGGCTTCCAGAGGGGTGCTCCCTAAGTTGAAGGCACTGAGGCTCTGATCAAAGGACCTGACCAGTAAGTGGGGCCCACACAGGCAAAACATTCACCTGTTCCCTGACGCCCATCCTGACCTCGGTCAATCTGCAGCCTACAACCCAAGAGTTCTCCCAGGGTGCACTGCTCTCCCAAAGGATTGCTGTTGGCCACCGATTGGTTGGCAACACTTCTGCCCCAGGATCTCTGAGCCCAAAGGCGGCCTACCACTGGTCTAAAATGGCATATCTCTCCCAGACAGGACAAAGAATTCTCACCAGCTCTTCAACCAGTATTAAACACACATTTCATATCCCCCACCCAGTGGTTACTTCTTAACACCAATTTCTCCCTTTTTATTTTCCTACAGATACAGGGTCTCCTTTTGAGGTGCATGCCACATGCACCAAACTGTCCCTTGCCTGTTGGCATAGATGATGAAAGTTAACAGGGAGGTGATGGCCCAGTGGTATTATTACTCACTAATTAATCCCGAGGGGCCCAGGTTTCAAATCTCACCATGGCAGATAGTGGAGTGGGGATACAATAAATATCACCAGTTAAGAATCTAACCAAAACCATGTTGATTTTGGGAGGGAAAAAAGACACACAACCTGGTTCACTAATGTTCTTCAGGGAAGATAGCTGCATGCTTCCCTGTTTTGGCCTACACGTGACTCCACACTCATAGCAAATGTGATTGACTCTTAACTGCCCTCTGGGCATTTAGGAATGGACAACACATACTGTTCAAGTCAACGATGTCCATATCCTGTGAATAAATAAAGTTGGCTAAGTGTTTGACTAGGCAGGAGCTCAGAGTTTTTTTTAAGATTAGATTACGTACAGTGTGGAAACAGGCCCTTCGGCCCAACAAGTCCACACCGCCCCCTTGAAGCATCTCACCCAGACCCATCCCCCTATAACTCACACACCCCTGAACACTACGGGCAATTCGGGCTTGATCTTTTGGTCTTGGGATACCCATAGAGCCAGTAGTCACCACACAGGGCTCAGGAGCTAGGTACACTGCCATGGGACCAATGGAGAGCCCCACCCAACATGAGACAACAAGATATAGGGGCAAAATTAGACCATTCGGCCCAGGGGGTCTGTTCGACCATTCAATCAAGGCTGATACATTTCTCAACCCCATCCTCCCGCCTTGTCCCCACCCCCATAACCTTCGATCCCCTACTAATAAGGAACGTATTTATCTCGGTCTTAAACAGATCACTCTGAACTGACCGAGGACAAAATCCTTTCTCTTGCCCTGTTTACGTGCTTTGCCTCAGGACATCTCCAGCTGGAATCAGCAGATAAGAAAAAATCTGTTCCGTGTTTCTCAAGCAAAGCTGAGCGTTGAGTTTTTTTTTTAAGCACCGGTTTCAGGCTGGAATAAGCAACAATCACAGCCTCGGGAGCTCTTCACTTGCTGGGTCACATATCGGCCCTATCGAGAGCTGTGAGCTATCTGTAACCTGCACTCCTCTCCATTTTCATTACCCTCCAGCACCCCCAATAGAAGCCGGCCCACGTTATGTTCAGGAGTGGATAACAACAAAAGGCACAGCATCCACTTAGCTGCTTTTGTACAAAAGGTCAAGTTGTGTTTTGTTCTCTTAACGTACAAATGGTTACTGCTGAGCCATGAGGGGAGCTGGCCTATAGAAGATAATGAGGAGAACAAAGCACAGGAGGCAGGCTAAACATGCATCACCATTCAAAGCAATTGCTCGCTGACACTCCCTCATTAAGGGCTCCATCCACTGAATTGTAATCATTTAGCTTCCTAAAACAGCTGGTGAAATCTTTCAAACACGGCTGCCAATGGTAGAGCAAAGGAAATTGGGATGCACCAGAGGCCAGAGGAATGCAGCCTGTTTGTGGAGCTGGAAGCGATTGGAGGTTTCTCTCGGGGGCAGAAGGGGGAAGAGATTAAGTGTAAATTGGAATACATGGATGAGCATTTGGACCATCTTGTTCATGCTGACCCAAAGACCCCACACGCCCTTTCTAATCCCATCCTCCTGCACACGGCCCATTGCCCTGCAGCTTACAGCGCAAATCCAGGAAGCCACAGAGCCCGTGCTCACCATATGGGGCTCAGGAGCTGTGGGTTTTTAGGATCAATGAAGACACCCATGCAATGTTAGACCATAACATTACAGGAGCAAAACTAGGCCAGCTAGCCCATGGTGTCTGCTCCACCTCTGGTGCTAACTCCACCATCAACCCAGGCAGTGAATTCCAGACACCTGCCACACTCTGCACAGAAAAGGCTTTCCTCACGGCCCCTCTAATCCTTCCACCATTCACTTGAATCTATGATCCCTGGTCTTTAACTCCTCAGCTGAGGGAAGCAGTCTCCTCCTGTTTACCGTGCCTCTATCCCTCACAGTTTTGTATACCACAGTCTTCCCTTCACAAGACTGAATCATCAAGCTCTGAGGCGACACAAACACAGTCGAGGAATACAGCAGCTCAGGCAGGGACAAAGCCTGGTGACTTTACAAAAATGGATGGACGGAGTAAAGGGAATAATTTCTTAGATTTGCTGTAGTTACTGAGCACGTATGCAAGATCTTGGTCACAGTGACCTGAGATCATATGGATTTGGGGTCTGAGTCTGTGTCAGTACAAGGGAGATGTCCTCTCTTATCATCCTCAACTATAGTCACCTTCACAAAGCCTTATATTCTTCACTCAGTTGCGAGCGGATATAAAGTACACAGTGAACAAGGTGGACAAAGTGGAAGACTCGTGGTCTGAAGCTCAGTGCCTTGTGAAGGATCTGGTGAAATCTCAGACAGCAGCCAAAGACAGAAACATAAGCAATGGCTAAGGAACACAGTAAAAGGCAAAACGCTTTCAGTTTTGCCAGCATTCAATTCGGGACAGCATTTTCGATCATCCAACACACAATGTCAAACAAGCAGAGTGGCAAAATCACTACTTTCCAGTGCTGCAGAGTTATATGCCAGTGTACACATGGAGCCTGATGATGTGCTCCAGGGATAATGCATCAAGAGGCAACATGGAGATGTGAAAAATACAGGGAAGGATAAAGAACAGATCCTTGGGGACTCCAGATGTTCAATATTCAGCGGTTATAAATAAGCACTGAACACAGACTGGGCACAAAGTGGGAAGAAAATTTAGGGGTCAATCACCGACCAGAAACTCAACTCAGCTCACCACATTAACAGAGTGACTACAAGAGCAGGCCAGAGGCTGGGAACACTGCGATGAGTGACTCACCTCCTGACTCCCCAAAGCCCGTCACCATCAATAAGGGACAAGTCAGGAATGTGATGGAATACTCCCCACTTACCTGGATGGGTGCAGCTACAACAGCAGACGAGAAGCTTTGGGGGTGGTCATGTAGTTGCATTAGCCATGTTTCCTGTTCAGATGATCATGCAGTGTTTCCTGCTGGAGTGTGAAGTGTGCTGGTCTCCGATACAACAGGTCAATATTGCATTGGTGATTCCACCCATGGTCAAATACCTGGTCAATTAACTGGGGGAAATAAAGGCCAACAAGCAAAGTCCTGGAATGTTCCCAGTGGCTGTACAGAAAATCACCACTTATATGATCAAGGAGGGAGTACATATGTCTGCAAAATAACAGCAGGTAACCATCCAGCCCTTGAAGCCTGCTCTGCCATTCAATAAGATCACAGCCGACCTATTTGTGTTTCAAATCCCAGATTTGCCATCTACCCTGATAACCATGAACTCCTTCGCCAAACAAGACTTATCGAGCTGTCTTAAAAATATGCAGGGGGAGTTGATGGCCTAGTTGTATCATCATTGGACTATTAATCCAGAGTCCCAGGTAATAAGACCATAAGACCATAAGACATAGGAGTGGCAGTAAGGCCATTCGGCCCATCAAGTCCACTCCGCCATTTAAATCATGGCTGATGGGCATTTCAACTCCACTTCCCTGCACTCTCCCCGTAGCCCTTGATTCCTTGTGAGATCAAGAATTTGTCGATCTCTGCCTTGAAGGCATCTAACGTCCCGGCCTCCACTGCATCCGGGGCAATGAATTCCACAAGCCCACCACTCTCTGGCTGAAGAAATGTCATCTCATTTCAGTTTTAAATTGACCCCCTCTAATTTTAAGGCTGTGCCCACGGGTCCTAGTCTCGCTGCCCAGCGGAAACAACTTCCCAGCATCCACCCCTTCTAAGCCGAGTAATGTTCCAGGGAGAGGTGGTTAAATTGCGCCATGGCAGCTAGTGGAAACTGAATCCAATAAAAGTCTGGAACCAAGAGTCTCAAAATTGATGAGCTGGAATCTGAATTCCAAACACTGAGGCACATCCAGGAGGGGGTGGAGGGAAATACCTGGATGCTGTGTTCCAGGAGGCAGTCACACCTGGTAGATTAACTAATGTTAATTCGATTGGCGGGCAGGGACAGTAATGTGTGACTGCGAGTGAGACAGGTAGGGGGACTCTGCAGACAGGAACACAGGAGCCGCAGCTCCTGACATTGTCCCACAAGAATGAGGCACTTGCTGCCTGCATGGGTGAGGAACAGGGCTGCAGGAAGGATGAGTCAACTGACCATGGCACCATGGTCCAGCAGGTCATTCAAGAGGGTGGAGCAAAAAGATTGGAGCTGTAGAGGATTCCATCATCAGGGGGATAGACCTTATCCTTTGCGAGCAGAATAGAGAATCCCACATGGTGTGTTGCCTGCCCAGTGCCAGGGTGCGAGACATCTCTGACCGGCTTGAGAGGATACCAGAGAGGAAGGGGAGGGTCTAGTCGTTGTGGTCCACGCAGGTACCAACAACATCGGCAGGACTGGGGAAAAAAGACCTGTTTCAAGATTATGAAAAGCTAGGAACAAACTTAAAACACAGGTCTTCAAGGATCATAATATCTGGATAGCTGCCCGACCCACGTGCAAATTGACATAGGGAGGCGAGGATCAGGGGAGTAAACACGTGGCTAAAAGAGTGGTGTGGGAAAGAGGATTTCCTTTTCATGGGGCACTGGCATCAGTTCTGGAACAGGAGGGATCTATACCGCTGGGATGGACTCCACCTGAACAGGGCCGGGTCCAGTGTTCTGGCGAAAAGGGTAAATACGGTGTTCAATAGGACTTTAAACTAGTAAGTAGGCGGGGAAGGGAGGAGCGAACATAGAGGGAGAGTAACAATTAATGTAAGACAAAGCAGCAGGTTAGCAGATGACGAGGAAGCTTCAACTCCATTGAAATTAGGAAAAAAGTTAAAGGGAAGGAGAACTCAAGAGCTGTTAGCAAAGGAGGTAATAGGACCCAAAAAGAAGGTGCAAAAACTGGCATAAGGGCACATTATCTGAATGCTCGGAGCATTCGAAACAAGGTGGATGAGTCGATGGTGTAAATCATGGCAAATGGGTATGATTTAGTGGCCATTACAGATTCACGGTTACAGGATGGTCATGGCTGGGAGTTACATATCCCGAGGTATCAAACTGTTCGGAAGGACAAACAGGAAGGTAAGGGAGGTGGTGTTGCTCTGATGTTTACCGATGATATCAGGGCGGTAGTGAGAGATGATATAGGTTCTACTGAACAAAAGGTTGAATCCATTTGGGTGGAAATTAGGAATAGCAGGGAGAAGAAGTCACTGATGGATGTGGTCTATAGGCCACCAAATAATGACATCGTGGTGGGGCAGGCGATAAACATAGAAATAGCTAATGCATGTAAAAATGGTACAGCAATTATCATGGGGGATTATAATTTACATATCAATTGGTCAAACCAGGTTGGTCATGGCAGCCTTGAGGAGGGGTTCACAGAATGCATCCGCGATAATTTCCTTAAACAATACGTAATGGAACCTACGAGGGAGCAAGCTATCCTAGATCTAGTTCAGAGTAATGAGACAGGAATAATTAATGATCTCACAGTTAGGGATCCTCTCGGAAGGAGTGATCACAGTAAGGTCGAATTTAAAATACAGATGGAGTGTGAGAAGGTTAAATCCAGTACCTATGCCCTGTGCTTAAACAAAGGAGACGATGAAGGAATGAGGAAGGAGTTAGTTAAGGTAGAATGGGAGCAAAGACTTTATGGTGGGTCAATTGAGAAACAGTGGAGGACTTCCAAAGCAATTTTTCACAGTGCTCAGCAGAAGTATATTCCGGTGGTAAGGAAGAACTGTAGAAAAAGAGACAGCCAGCTATGGATGTCTAAGGAAATAAAGGAAAGTATCAGACTGAAAAAAATCACATACAAACAAGCAGAGAATAGTGGGAAACTAGTAGACTGGGAAATCTTTAAAGGCCAACAGAAAGCCACAAAAAAAAAGTTATAAAGAAAAGTAGAACATAGAACATAGAAAAGTACAGCACAGTACAGGCCCTTCAGCCCACGATGTTGTGCCATGGAATAATCCTAATCCGAAAATAAAATAACCTAACCTACATTTCCCTCAATTCACTGCTGTCCATGTGCATGTCCAGTAGTTGTTTAAATGTCACTAATGACTCTGCTTCCACGACCACCACTGGTAAACTATTCCATGCGCTCCCAACTCTCTGGGTGAAGAACCTCCCTCTGACGTCTCCTCTATACCTTCCACCTAACACCTTAAAACTATGACCCCTCGTGGCAGTCAATCCTGCCCTGGGGAAAAGTCTCTGGCTATCAACTCTATCCATGCCTCTCATTACCTTGTACACCTCGATCAGGTCACCTCTCTTCCTCCAGAGAGAAAAGTCCGAGCTCAGTCAACCTCACCTCGTAAGACAAGCCCTCCAGTCCAGGCAGCATCCTGGTAAACCTCCTTTGCACCCTCTCCAAAGCCTCCACATCTTTCCTATAATAGGGCGACCAGAACTGGACACAATATTCCAAGTGTGGTCTCACCAGGGTTTTGTAGAGCTGCAGCATAACCTCGCGGCTCTTAAACTCGATCCCCCTGTTAATGAAAGCCAAAACACCATATGCTTTCTTAACAACCTTATCCACCTGGGTGGCAACTTTGAGGGAGCTATGCACCTGAACACCAAGATCCCGCTGTTCATCCACACTGCCGAGAATCCTGCCTTTAATCCTATATTCAGCATTTAAGTTCAGCCTTCCAAAATGCATCACCTCGCATTTATCCAGGTTGAATTCCATCTGCCATTTCTCAGCCCAGCTCTGCATTCTGTCAATGTCTCGCTGAAGCCTGCAATAGCCCTCGATACCATCAACGGCACCTCCAACCTTTGTGTCATCAGCAAACATACTAACCCACCCCTCAACCTCCTCATCCAAGTCATTTATAAAAACTACAAAGAGCAGAGGCCCAAGAACAGAGCCCTGTGGGACACCAATCAGCACTGGCCTCCAGGCAGAATACTTACCATCTACAACCACTCTCTGCCTCCTGTCAGCCAAACAATTCTGAATCCAGACAGCCAAATCACCCTGTATCCCATACCTCCTGACTTTATGAATGAGCCTGCCGTGGGGAACCTTATAAAATGCCTTGCTGAAGTCCATGTACACCACATGCATTGCTCGACCCTCGTCAACCTGTCTCGTGACCTCCTCAAAGAACTCAATAAGCTTTGTAAGGCATGACCTTCCCCTCACAAAGCCATGCTGACTCCCTTTAATCACGCTATGCTTTTACAAATAGCCATAAATCCTATCCCTCAGAATTCTTTCAAAAACCTTGCTGACCACAGATGTAAGACTGACTGGTCTGTAATTTCCAGGGGTTTCCCTATTCCCTTTCTTGAAAAGAGAAACAACATTTGCCTCCCTCCAATCTTCCGGTACGACTCCCATGGAGAGTGAGGAAGCAAAGATCTTCGACAGTAGCTTAGCAACCTCCTTTCTCGCTTCCTGGAGCAACCTAGGATAAATCTGGTCTGGCCCTGGGGACTGATCAATCTTAATGTTTGCCAAAATTTCCAGCACATCAACTTCCTCAATCTTGATCTGTTCAAGCCTGTTTTCCTGCTCCTCAAAGTTCTCATTCACAACAAGGTCCCTTTCCTTAGTGAAAACCGAAGCAAAAAACTCATTTAGGGCTTCCCCTATCTGCTCAGACTCCACGCACAAGTTCCCTACGCTATCCCTGATCGGCCCTACCATCTCCCTGATCATTCTCTTATTCCTCACGTATGAGTAAAATGCCTTCGGATTCTCCCTAATCCTTCCTGCCCAGCCTTTCTCGTGCCCCCTCCTGGCCCTCCTCAGTCCACTTATGAGCTCCTTCCGAGCAAGCCTGGAACCCTCTAAAGCTGTGCTAGACCCTTGCTTCCTCCACCTTACGTACGCTGCCTTTTTCTTTTTGACAAGAAGCACCTTTGTACCCGTCATCCAAGGCTCCTTAATCTTACCTGTCTCAGAGGAACAAATTTATACATCACTCGCAACAACTGCTCCTTAAACAGCCTCCACATGTGTGCCCTGCCCTTTCTGTGGAACAATTGCTCCCAATCTGTACTTCCCAATTCCTGTCTGATAGCGTCATAGTTTCCTTTACCCCAATTAAATATCTTGCCCTGGTAACTGCTCCTTTCCCTTTCCATGGCTATGGTAAATGTGAGGCTGTTGTGGTCACTGTCGCCAAAGTGTTCTCCCACCACGAGATCTGACACCTGTCCTGGCTCATTGCCGAGCACCAAATCCAAAATGGCCTCTCCCCTTGTCGGCCTGTCCACATACTGAGTAAGGAAACCCTCCTGAACACACCTGACAAAAACGGCTCCGTCCAAACCATCTGCACTAAGGAGGTTCCAATCTATATTGGGAAAGTTGAAGTCACCCATAACAACAACCCTGATACGTTTGCACTTTTCAACAATCTGCCAGCCAATGAGATCTTCGATCTCCCTACTGCTACTTGGGGATCTGTAGAAAACCCCTCGGTGAGGTGACTGCTCCCTTGCTGTTCCTAACTTCCACCCATACTGACTCAGTTGATAAACCTTCCTCGGCAACCTCAGCCCATACCACTTCGGTAGACGAGTTCTCATCAAAGGTTCTTTTAGCCACCGTTATACTGTCCTTGACCAACAAAGCCACACCTCCCCCTCTTTTATCACCTTCCCTGACCTTAATGAAAGATCTAAACCCTGGAACCTGCAACATCCATTCCTGACTAAGATAGATTATGAGAGTAAACTAGCTCAGAATTTAAAAACAGGCAGCAAAAGTTTCACATAAATATATAAATTGTAAAAGAGTGATGAAGGTAAACACTGGTCCTTTAGAGGATGAGAAAGCCAATTTAATAACTGGGAACGAGGAAACAGCTGAGACACTAAGCAGTTATTTTGTGTTGGTTTCACAGTGGAAGGCACAACTAACACGCCGAAAACTAACAGCAAGAAAGTTATAGCAGGTGAGGAACTAAAAACTATTATTATCACTAAAGAGGCAGTGCTGGGTAAGCTAATGGGGCTAGTCTCCTGGCCCTGATGAAATGCATCCCAGGGTACTAAAAGAGGTGATGGGGGAAATAGCAAATGCACGAGTAATTATTTACCAAAATTCACTGGACTCTGGGGTGGTTCCCGCAGATTGGAAAACAGCCAATGTGACGCCACTGTTTAAAAAAGTAGACAAAAAAAAACAGGTAATTGTAGGCCAGTTAGCTTAACTTTGGTAGTGGGGAAAATGCTTGAATCTATCATTAAGGAAGAAATAGCAAGGCATCTGGATATAAATTGTCCCATTGGGAACACCCAGCATGCGTTCATGAAGGGTAGGTCATGTTTAACTAATTGGTGGAATTCTTTGAGGACATGGCTTGCATGGTGGACAATGGGGAACCTGTGGATGTGATGTATCTGGATTTCCAGAGGCATCTGACAAGGTGCCACACCAAAGGCTGCTACATGAGATAAATTTGCACGGTATTACAAGTAATGTATTGGCATGGATAGAGGATTGGTTGACATGTAGAAAGCAAAGAGTAGGGGTAAATGGGTATTTTTCTGGTTGGCGGTCGGTGGCTAGTGGTTTGCCTCAGGGATCAGTGTTGGGGCCGCAATTATTTACAACTTACATAGATGATTAGGAGTTGGGGGCTAAGTGTGGTGTGTCAAAATTTGCAGATGACACTAAGGTGAGTGGTAAAGCAAAGTGTGCAGAAGATACTGAAAGTCTGCAGAGGGATACAGATAGTCTAAGTGAGTGGGCTAAGGTCTGGCAGATGGAGAACAATGATGGTAAGTGTGAGGTCATCCATTTTGGTAGGAATAACAGGAAAATGGACTATGTTTTAAAGGGTAAAAAATTGCAGCATGCTGCTTTGCAGAGGGATTTGGGTGTCCTTATGCATGAATCGCCGAAGGTGGGATTGCATATGCAGTAGGTGATTAAAAAGGCAAATAGAATTTTGTCTGGCATTGCTCAAGGGATGGAGTTTAAAAATGGGGAGGCTATGCTGCAGCTGTACAGGGTCCCGGTGAGGCCACACCTGGAGTACTGTGTGCAGTTTTGGTCTCCTTACGTGAGAAGAGATATACTAGCATTGGAGGAGGTGCAGAGGAGATTCACTCAGTTGATTCCAGAGTTGAGAGGGTTGGATTGTGAGGACAGACTGAGTAGACTGGAATTATACACATTGGAATTTAGAAGAATGAGGGGAGATCTTATAGAAAATACAAGATTATGAAGGGAAAAGATAAGGTGGAGGCAGGGAGGTTGTTTCCGCTAGCAGGTGAAAGTGGGATTAGAGGACATCACCCCAAACTAAAGGGAAGCAGATGTAGGACTGAGGTCAGGAGGAACTTCTTCACCCAAAAGGGTTGTGAATCTGTGGAACTCCCAGCCCAGTGAAGCGGTTGATGCTACCTCACTGAATGTTTTTAAGGCAAGGCTTGATAAATTTTCGAACAGTAAAGGAATTAAGGATTATGGTGGGTGGGCGGGTAAGTGGAGCTGAGTCTCAAAAAGATCAGCCATGATCTTATTAAATGGCGAGGCAGGCTCGAGGGGCCGGATGGCCTACTCCTGCTCTTAGTTCTTATGTTCTTATGTCTAGTGACAACCATAAGCTCATTGCTGATTGTTGGGAAAAACCCATATGTTCACTAATGTTATTGAGGGAAGGAATCTGTCTTCCTTACCTGGTCTGGCCTACACGTGACTCCAGACCCACAGCAATGTGGCTGACTCTTAACTGCCTTCTGGGCAATTAGGGATGGGCAACAAATGCTGCCCCATATCTGGTTAATGAATAAATAAAAGTCACGGAATGCTCCAAGGGAATAACAGACACCTCGGCTCAGGCTGGAATGGATAATTCTTATACAATGGTACCCCTCATTGTTGACTGCATCATAAGAGGAAACATCCTCTCCACACACATCTCATCAATAAGCCACCCACATCGGGAGTGGGGTGAGACGAAGGGTAAGCGAAAGCAGAGAAGACAAGTTTGTGACAAAACGCTGCCAAATACAAATGAGAAGGTGACCCCTCACCCCCTCAGTCTGTTCCCTAGTCTCAGTTATTTCTTGTGTTTGTGCACAGCTTCACAGTAACTCCTGCTACAGTGGCAGCAGTTCTCCTGTGGTTTACTCAGCAGAGGAAGTAGAAGTGAAATCAATGTCTCCAGGCCAAATCTCTGCACATACGAAGCTAGTTAGCTGTCTGCTGCCAGTGTGTGTGTGATCCACGGGGATCTCACGAGGTCACCCTTGGCTTCAAAATAAAATAAAAATCCCCAGCCACTTCCTCACTCTATTCTGCAGTCTGATTCCTTCCGGCTTGCTTCTCAGCAAAGCAAGCGAATGAGGCATTTTCATCAAGTCTTGTGGTTTGGACTGATTCGATGTCCTGATTTTGGAAAGGAAAAAAGCACTCTGCTTTAGGCTTTTTCTTTCAAAAAAAAATAAAGAAAAAGAACACAGCAAAATGCAAACTGCTGTTTAACTCTGTGGCAGATCGATGGGGCCAGTTTAAACACTCCGGTCCCTCGTCCTTTCATTTACCAGGAGGCCTTTCTAAATAAATTGCTTCCCCATTGACAAGCAGCTCCTTCAAACAGGGCACCTGTGAACTGGAAAGCGAGATGTGCTTTTATGTCCTTGATAAGGCGTTTGATGCGAGGTGTAATCTGTCTTTGGCAGCCATACAAACCTTTGCTGCAGAAAGGACACGTTGTAGGGTTTCTCAATTACTGTGCGAGGGACAGACAATGTGTTAAAGCACAGTGAGACAGCAGAGTGGTGCAGGGAAGGGATGGGTTTTAGAAATGGCAACGAACATATGATGTGCTCCCCGCTGTTCCACTGGCCCAGGGCCAAATACAATGTGGCAGAGACACACATTTCAGGAAGCTCTGGGTCTGTACTGAGTTATAGATGATCTCTTCCAGGGCTCAATAATTAAACTCAGTACCTCAGAGCCAAAGACTCCAAAATTATCCAGGTGTCCCAGCGGTGATCACTATCTAGACATTGATCGAAATGTGTGCTTGTGCGAGCAAGAGTGAGTGAGGGTGAGTGTGTCAGTAGGAGAGCGAGTGCACGCAAGAGAGGCTGTGTGTGTGTGTGTGTGTGTGTGTGTGTGTGTGCGCATTTAGAAAGAGAGTGAGTGAGAGAACAACTTTCAGAATGTTGGTGAATGATAGCTAGTGAGGAAAATGCACAAGCCAGTGTCTCCAGCAGCGGGCGGTGTGGAGGGAAGAAATAAGGCATTATACAGAACCGATGCTGAGCTTTTCCAGCAGCTTCTGTTCTTGTTTCTGGTTTACAGCGTCCGCAGTTCCCTCAGATTTGACCCTCAAGAAGAGGCTGGTGAGCTGCGGCCTTCATATTCCCAATGGTGTTCGCTGTACGTGCACAGTGGGTCAGTGAGAGGGTTCGAGGAATTATGACCCAGCAACAGCAAAGGAAGGGTGATATACTTCCAAATCAGGAAGGGGCATGGCTCAGGCGGGAACAAACTACGTTTAATAGCGTCAGAGATAATGGGAACTGCAGATGCTGGAGAATTCCAAGATAATAAAATGTGAGGCTGGATGAACACAGCAGGCCAAGCAGCATCTCAGGAGCACAAAAGCAGACGTTTCGGGCCTAGGCCCTTCATCAGAGAGGGGGATGGGGAGAGGGAACTGGAATAAATAGGGAGAGAGGGGGAGGCGGACCGAAGATGGAGAGTGAAGAAGAGAGGTGGAGAGAGTATAGGTGGGGAGGTAGGGAGGGGATAGGTCAGTCCAGGGAAGACGGACAGGTCAAGGAGGTGGGATGAGGTTAGTAGGTAGATGGGGGTGCGGCTTGGGGTGGGAGGAAGGGATGGATGAGAGGAAGAACCGGTTAGGGAGGCAGAGACAGGTTGGACTGGTTTTGGGATGCAGTGGGTGGAGGGGAAGAGCTGGGCTGGTTGTGTGGTGCAGTTGGGGGAGGGGACGAACTGGGCTGGTTTAGGGATGCAGTAGGGGAAGGGGAGATTTTGAAACTGGTGAAGTCCACATTGATACCATATGGCTGCAGGATTCCCAGGCGGAATATGAGTTGCTGTTCCTGCAACCTTCGGGTGGCATCATTGTGGCACTGCAGGAGGCCCATGATGGACATGTCATCTAGAGAATGGGAGGGAGAGTGGAAATGGTTTGCGACTGGGAGGTGCAGTTGTTTGTTGCGAACTGAGCAGAGGTGTTCTGCAAAGCGGTCCCCAAGCCTCCGCTTGGTTTCCCCAATGTAGAGGAAGTCGCACCGGGTACAGTGGATGCAGTATACCACATTGGCAGATGTGCAGGTGAACCTCTGCTTAATGTGGAATGTCATCTTGGGGCCTGGGATAGGGGTGAGGGAGGAGGTGTGGGGGCAAGTGTAGCATTTCCTGCGGTTGCAGGGGAAGGTGCCGGGTGTGGTGGGGTTGGAGGGCAGCGTGGAGCGAACAAGGGAGTCACGGAGAGAGTGGTCTCTCCGGAAAGCAGACAGGGTTGGGGATGGAAAAATGTCTAGGGTGGTGGGGTCGGATTGTAAATGGCGGAAGTGTCGGAGGATGATGCGTTGTATCCGGAGGTTGGCAGGGTGGTGTGTGAGAACGAGGGGGATCCTCTTAGGGCGGTTGTGGCGGGGGCGGGGTGTGAGGGATGTGTTGCGGGAAATATGGGAGACGCGGTCAAGGGCGTTCTCGATCACTGTGGGGGGAAAGTTGCGGTCCTTAAAGAACTTGGACATCTGGGATGTGCGGGAGTGGAATGTCTTATCATGGGAGCAGATGCGGCGGAGGCGGAGGAATTGGGAATAGGGGATGGAATTTTTGCAGGAGGGTGGGTGGGAGGAGGTGTATTCTAGGTAGCTGTGGGAGTCGGTGGGCTTGAAATGGACATCAGTTACAAGCTGGTTGCCTGAGATGGAGACTGAGAGGTCCAGGAAGGTGAGGGATGTGCTGGAGATGGCCCAGGTGAACTGAAGGTTGGGGTGGAAGGTGTTGGTGAAGTGGATGAACTGTTCGAGCTCCTCTGCATTTTTCCATCCCCACCCCTGTCTGCTTTCCGGAGAGACCACTCTCTCCGTGACTCCCTTGTTCGCTCCACACTGCCCTCCAACCCCACCACACCCAGCACCTTCCCCTGCAACCGCAGGAAATGCTACACTTGCCCCCACACCTCCTCCCTCACCCCTATCCCAGGCCCCAAGATGACATTCCACATTAAGCAGAGGTTCACCTGCACATCTGCCAATGTGGTATACTGCATCCACTGTACCCGGTGCGACTTCCTCTACATTGGGGGAAACCAAGCGGAGGCTTGGGGACCGCTTTGCAGAACACCTCCGCTCAGTTCGCAACAAACAACTGCACCTCCCAGTCGCAAACCATTTCCACTCCCCCTCCCATTCTCTAGATGACATGTCCATCATGGGCCTCCTGCACTGCCACAATGATGCCACCCGAAGGTTGCAGGAACAGCAACTCATATTCCGCCTGGGAACCCTGCAACCATATGGTATCAATGTGGACTTCACCAGTTTCAAAATCTCCCCTTCCCCTCCTGCATCCCTAAACCAGCCCAGTTCGTCCCCTCCCCCCACTGCACCACACAACCAGCCCAGCTCTACCCACTGCATCCCAAAACCAGTCCAACCTGTCTCTGCCTCCCTAACCGGTTCTTCCTCTCACCCATCCCTTCCTCCCACCCCAAGCCGCACCCCCATCTACCTACTAACCTCATCCCACCTCCTTGACCTGTCCGTCTTCCCTGGACTGACCTATCCCCTCCCTACCTCCCCACCTATACTCTCTCCACCTATCTTCTTCACTCTCCATCTTCGGTCCGCCTCCCCCTCTCTCCCTATTTATTCCAGAACCCTCACCCCATCCCCCTCTCTGATGAAGGGTCTAGGCCCGAAACGTCAGCTTTTGTGCTCCTGAGATGCTGCTTGGCCTGCTGTGTTCATCCAGCCTCACATTTTATTATCTACGTTTAATAGCGTGTTTGCCACCACATCCTTCTTGGTGACTTGGTCCTGTATAACACCTTAGTTCTTCACTCCACTCCAGGAGACACTGGCTTGTGCATTTTCCTCACGAGCTATCATCCACCAACATTCTGAAAGCTGTTCTGAGGAAGGGACCTGAAACGTTAATTCTGATGTTTCCTTCTCAAGGTTAGTTTGGAATGGGTAATAAATGATACCCCAGCCAGCCTTACTTGCATCGTATGAACAAATAAAAATAACACAGGGGCAGGAGTGGGCCAATCAGCTCTTTGAGACTGTTCCAACATTCAAAGAGATCATGCTGATCCGTGGCCCAACTCCATGTCCCTGTCTTTGATCCATTTCCCTTAAACTTTAGCATAATAAAAAATTATCTCCCTCAGATTTAAAGAGGCAGGTAGTAAAGAGTTAACTCAAATACAGAAACAACTCAAGTCTCTGCTGTTTACTCCAGGGCTGAGGAGGACCACAAAAGGCAGCAGCAGATTACAGTAAATCTCCTGACATTGCTTTTATTTTCTAACGTGCCCTGCTGTATGACCTGGGGGTGGTGGAAAAAGTTCTTCAGCTTGAAGCAGTGAATCATATCCCCTCCTGGGACCACAGCACCATTCCTTCTCAATGACCTTAACACATTTCCCACAAAGCTCTGCACACACTAACTTGGGTTCAGAAATCTGCTGCGCCACTGGTCTGTCCGAGCGCATTAGAAATGGATTCTGAAGACATTGGGAGCAGCTAGTCTTTCCAACTGCCTTCCTCGACCGAGAAGGAAAACATGACGAGGTCTGCTCTCCTTCTCTCAGCGCCATCTTCGTTGGGTTTTTCTTTCCCTTTCGACAGCAACTGATGCAAAGCGTTTTCACAGCCCCTTATTAAAAAGGTCACTGGGGTTATTTTTCTAAGCCATTCAGAAATGGCTAACAGGAGTCAACAGTCTAACCGAAATACCCACGGCCAACAATCTGTTTGCCTCCTGCCATAAAAGTTGAAGAAAGAAAATTCTATTCAGCAAAAAGAAAGAACTTAAAATTAAAACAGGTTGGTTCAAGGAGAGTTTTTAATAAGAGAATTTATGCAGCTTAACAGTAAATGGTATTGGACTTATTTATAACAGCACCGTACTTGGGATTTCATAAATGTTGGGGGTGGGATTGAAATAAAACAGGTTGCTTTCCAGCAAGCGTGTCAGCCAATTAATGTCAGACACCCACTTGATGTTTCTCCTCCCCTGTGGTGTTCTACAGCTACCCAATGCATGCATCATTTAAAAAGCAGTTACCAGATTACCAAACGGCAGGATCATAGATTTCCTTCTGAAACAATAGATTCCTGACCATATGCAGCTGCACAGCATGTTATCAATCTATCTATGCTCACCTCAGAGGGATTCTTGTAGCACAGCGGTAGGATCCCTGCCTCTGAGCCAGGTGGCCTGGGTTCCAAACCCACCCGTTCCAAAAGGTGTACAATAACATCTCAGAACAGGTTGATTAGAAAATATTTATCCTTGACTGAGTGAGCAGGTCCTTCCTGTTTCAGTGTTGCTTTGGGGTCTCTTGTGGTACAGAATTAGTGTATCTACCACTGATGCAGAACAACCTGCTCCAAAGGTGTGTCATAATATCTGTGGACAGGTTCATTACAAATATCCATTCTGACTCAGTCCACGAGGGATCTGTTGACAGGATATTTATTTTCCCTGGAGTGTCAGAAGTTCAAGGGATGAGTCAACCTTATAGAGGTTTATAAAATCATAAGAGGCATGGATAGGGTGAATAGCCAAGGTATTTTCCCCAGGGTAGGGGATTGCAAAACTAGAGGGCATAGGTTAAAAGTCAAAAAAGGAAAGTGGAAAGATTTAAAAGGGACCTAAGGAGCAATTTTTTCACGCAGAGGGTGGTGCATGTATGGAGTGAGCTGCCAGAGGAAGTGGAGGAGGCTGGTAGAGTTGCAACATTTAAAGGGCATCTGGATGGCTACACGAATAGGAAGGGTTTAGAGGGATATGGGCCAAATGGGACTAGATTAATTTAGGATGTCTGGTCAGCATGGACAAGTTGGACCAACGGGTCTGTTTCTCTGCTGCATATCTCTATGTCTCTAAGTATCGCCTCTTAGCGTGTTTAAGGCCTTCTCTTGTTTTAGAGAGCTGCCTGTGGCACAGGAAAGTTGAAAACCCTGACTGTTCGAAAGGGATCTTTGAAGGACAATCTTAAAATTGAAACAGAGGTTAAAAACAGGATTGAAACATCCTTGATGGCTAACTGCACCAATGCAGCATGGACTGGATGGTGAGAGGTGATAATGGGGACATCATGTCAAGACACGTTCTACTGACCACACACCGAGTTGCCTTTAACCGTGTACAAGTCATACGGATTGCATTCAATTGCAGGTCTGTACAATGTTGGCTGATTGGAACTTGGATAGAGCGTGGTCATCAGTTACCTGGGACCAGAATTGGTATGGGGGGGGTGGGGCGTGCATAGTTCTGGCCACTGTTCTTCCTGCAGCCTTACCTTCATCTGGTGAGGCCCCACATTCTGGAATCCCTGCCCTAGAGCCTTCCACATTTCTGCTCAGTCGCTCCATTGGAAACCCTCAGTAAAACCCATCTCTGATTAAGCTTCAGACACCCATCATAATAGCACCTTTCACTCCATCCACCTTCTGCTAATCATCTCCCCTTAATGTGCTGTATTCCTAATGATTCTAGGGATAAAGAGAGGAGATTCCTCAGTCTGAGGTACCTCACTACCTCGTCACGTGTGGAGTATATACTCAGACACGTGGTGTTTGGCTCATAGTGCCAGAACATTGGGTTAACAAAGACCTCATGTATGATAGAGCCAGACACCAAAGGACTGGAAGTTTCAGTGCACCTGTGAAAGAGAGAGTTAGAGTATGATACACAGGAGGGAAGCAAGGATTCAGTGACAGAAACTAAAACAACTTCTCTTTCCAGCTGAAAAGCAAGGGGTTATGCATCCTGCCTAGTGCTCTGTGAGTCCCATCAAGTCAGTTTGCATTTCAAATGTTGCACTCATTCACTAAGCGACCACATTGATTTACATCTGGAAGCAGTCGTCCCACTTTCCCTGAATGGAGCAGTGTTGGATTAAGTATTGATGTTTTGTGAAAACTGCTTCTCCTTATTTTCACCTGTCACTTTGCTTTTACCAGCAAAGAGAAACATGGTTGCATACAAAACCTGTCAGACCGGAAACCACTTTTTTTGTTATAAATTTCATTATAAGCTGGTGTTTAGAACCATTTACCAGGTCTCCGAGAGTATTTACAAGTATTGAATTTCCTTTTCTAACCCCAATCATGCCTAGCATTTATTTCTCAGATCAATAGCCACATTGAACGTTAACATTTTATTTAACCTAATCTCCCCTACACATTAGTCACCCTTTGTGCTCTTTAGGACGCGGACAGATCAGGATTGTACAGATACAGACAACTTCCTGACAGCCCATCTTCATCACCCCCTAAAGCCAACCAGCGCACAGACATGGATTCAGCTGTCACAGTCAGACAAGCAGAGATGTTCATGTAAGATAAAGTGTGGAGCTGGATGAACACAGCAGGCCAAGCAGCATCAGAGGAGCACAAAAGCTGACAAAAGGGTCATGGCCCGAAACATCAGCTTTTTGTGCTCCTAAGATGCTACTTGGCCTGCTGTGTTCATCCAGCTCCACACTTTGTTATCTCAGAATCTCCAGCATCTGCAGTGCCCATTATCAGAGATGTTCATGTACTACATTTACATTCGACTACAAATCCGGGCTAATGCTTTGGGGACGTAGGTTCAAACCTCACCATCGCAGTATGTGGAGCTTAAATTTAGTTAATAAATCTGGAATGAAAATCATTTTGGATTTTCACACAAAAAAATATGGTTCACCGACATTCTTTACAGAAGGATATCTGCAGTCAATTTGGCCAAAATGGGACTCTTAGACCCACAACAAAACGACCAATTCTCTGCTACGGCTATCAGGGAAACCAATTCAAGGGTAATTAGGGATGGGCGACAAATACCAGCCTTGCCATCAACACCCACATCCAACGAATGGGTACAGAAAGAACTCAAACGCATCTCCCCACCCCCAATGTTTCTGTGTGGTCAAGGCTGTTCTTCTGACATCAACTCCCAGGTGAGCTACAATTTCCTCCAAAGACACTATCTTCAGGATACATCAAAATAAAAACCTCTCACTGGCCACTGCCTTAGAGACTGAGGAAACCCATTCACAACGGTTTTGTTTAAACGCGAGTTGAACTTTCATTGCTTATGGCCTTTCCAGCATGAAGTCTCTCCACTTCGATAACACCCATGGGCTTTGTCCTCTGCTGATAAAACCCCTAGTTGCTGCCTTTGTCACCCTCAGATTCAACACTCTCCATTACCGGTGTCCTCTATTACCTTGTCAGAAGTCACACGACACCGGGTCCAACAGGTTTATTTGAAATCACCAGCTTTAGGAGCGCTGTTCCTTCGTTAGGGGCTTCATCCCAATACTTCAAACTTTAAAAAACAAGGGACAGTGGGAGGCCATTCAGCCCCTAGAGCTTGTCCTGCAGCTTGATAACGTCACAGCTGATTATGCCTGAGCTCTGCATTCTCACCCTTAGGTTCCAGACAAACTGAAGATTCAATCTAATGCTGCCTTAAAACAATGACCATGCCGCCACCACTCTTGGGGATAGAGAATTCCAACGCCTCACAACCCTCAGGAATAGATCTCCCATCCCATTTCTGTCCCAGATATGCTGGATTGGGAATCACACTAGAAACTCTCTGGAGAGAAGGAGGAAGAGAGGTGGCCTGTTCGAGGTGTACAAGGTAATGAGAGGCAGGAATAGAGTCGATAGCCGGAGACTTTTCCCCAGGGCAGAATCAACTGCCACGAGGGGTCATAGTTTTAAGGTGTTAGGAGGAAGGTATAGAGGAGACGTCAGAGGGAGGTTCTTCACCCAGAGAGTTGTGAGCGTATGGAATACTTTGCCAGTGGTAGTCGTGGAAGCGGAGTCATTAGTGACATTTAAGCAACTGCTGGACATGGACAGCAGTGAATTGAGGGGAATGTAGGTTAGGTTATTTTATTTTTGGATTAGGAATATTCCACGGTACAACATCGTGGGCCGAAGGGCCTGTACTGTGCTGTACTTTTCTATGTTCTATGTTCTATCTCCCTTTTAAGTGGCTTCCTATTATATTTAAAACTGTGTTCCCTAGTTCTGGTTCCTCCCATCCTTTCAGCATCCAAAGTAAAATACACTTTACTTAGGTTTCAACGTCTCAGGAGTTTGTCCCTCTCTAATTTACTTTAACCTCCTTCAGCACGACAAGCCTCCTGTGATCTCTCCATTCCTGAGGCTCCAGCTCCTGCTGCAGTGATCGGCCCTTCCCATGGTCCCACTTCCTGTGGCTTTGCCTTCAGCCCCCAATGCCCCATGCTCTGAAATCCTTGCCCTAAACCCTTTGACCATTCCGCCTCCCTCATCCCATTTAAGACCCTCTACAAATCCCATCCCTGACTCAGCTTCAGACAATCCACAAAAATAGCACCTTTGACTCTATCCAGATTCTGTTTCTGCCTCTACGTAGCACCACGAGAGAAAGTCTTACACATTTCAGCTGCTGTAAAAGTCCGGGTTTCTGAGGGAAACCTGCTCAGCACAGCTTGGAACAGGTTCTGAGGAAGGGTCAGTTGACCCGAAAAATTAACTCCAATTTCTCTCCAAAGATGCTGCCTGAGCTGCTGAGATTTTCCAGTAATTTCTGATTTTGTTACAGTTTGGGACAGATTTGTTTTATGGAAAGGTTTTCTCTCAATTTTCTGGAAAGGAAGTCTCTGGAAATACAGACCCACAGACACCAGCCCCTGCCTCCTCCAGGTGACCCCACTATCCGCTAATGTTGCCAGAGAGGGAATTCTGGATGCATTATAACCAGTATCAGCATGATAATCAGCTGCGGAGCGGAATACGTCACTGTCCTCATCTCACCTCCAGACTCACCACAGGAACCTCTCTGTAATAGCCCAAGATTACAAACTCTGTTCAATTTCTTACAACTCCCTCTCACTATCCCTGGGACACAGATGCATCAAGCCACAAAACAAGGCCATTTGATCCACTGAGTCCATGTCGCCTCTTCAGAGAGCAATCCAGTCATTCCCCTGGCCAAATCCCAATACTTCTGGAAGTTTTTTTTTTCTGAAGTGCCCATTCAATTTCCTTTCAAAATCACTGGTCATCATTTCTCCTGCCCTCACCAATCAGCAAGTCCCAGATAATTACCTCTCCTCGCATAAAGAAAGTTCTTCATCTCATGTACTTCTTGCCCAAAACCTCAGGTCAAAACCCTTGTCCTTGTACCTTCAGCTAATGAGAACACACTCATTATTTTCCATCTCCCCTCCCAGTGTTTGATCCCTCACCTCTCTGCCACCTGTCAAAAGCATTTCCAACCCCTTGCAGTTCCAAAGAAGCAGTCTGTCAGAACCAAAACATTACCTTGGTTTCTCTCTCCACAGATGCTGCCAGACATACTGAGCTTCTCCATTATCTTTTCTGTTTGTTTCAGCATCTACAGTATTTTGTTTTTACATTAACAAGATCAGCACCATGTCACCAAGCCCTCGATCTCCCTTCTGTCGTTTGACTCATTAATCGATAGATATCCGTCCGGTAGATATACGGTAGTGCTGTCAGCGAACTTGTTGATGGCATTTGTTCGGTTAAGGAATACATCAGCTATGGTCAGATGGTGCAGCAGACTTGATGGGCTGAATGGCCTAATTCTGCTCCTATATCTTATGGTAATATGGACAGCAAGTCCAGCTTCTCCATCGAAACCTTGAGGACAAAATCCCTCATCCCTGGAACTTTTCCAGTTAATCTCTCCTGTACCCTCCCAAAAGGCCCACATGCCCCTCCAAAAGTGTCATGAGCAGGCTGGCCACAGCACCAGCTGTAGCCTAGCCAAACCTCTATAATGTTTCAGCAACACTTCCCTGCCTTTGCACTCAATCCTTCGATTCACGAAACTCATACAGAACTTGATCATCAAACAGGCTGGGGTCAGCTAACTTGGGATACAGCTTCCATCTCAATACTGGCTGCAATTCAAGCACCACGCTGACAAAAAGCTTTTACCCAAAGATTGACCCTTTTTTTAAAAACTGATTCCAAATTTATAATGTTGAGATTGATGTTTGGGGAAAGCATAAACCACACAGGAAGACAATAGACATATAAACACAAGTGTATTCTGGGATGTAATCCGTTGCTCCCATATTGAAATAGTGATAAATCATCAGCATCGGTCATGACTCACACTACTGCATTCTGAATACATCCATACATCACACTGGTTAACTCTCTCATCAGCCATTTCATTTCACAATAACACTCCCAGAAAATTTAACTATTAAAAAGGTGCAGACTCTTCCTTCATTGCTGGTTTTTCACCACCGCCCCCCCCCGCCCCTCCAGTGCAAGCTTGTCAGTGCTGTAACATAATTCCATGCAAGGAACTTCAGTTTTTTCATGGATAAACTCCCTACATTTACCCACCTCAAATCACAGCTCCAATCCCAAATTTTCAACTTGAATAATCCACTCAGGAGACCAATACAGGAATTTGCCACTTTTCATGTGAAGATCAATCTCCTGTTACCGGTTTTAGGTTTGCCTTTCATTGTTAGACGTTGGACCAATGGCTTTCCTTTGTCTCCTACTCCAGACTAATTTTCATGAGATGTGGCTAGGTCAGCATATATTACCGGAAGGTCATTCAGAATCAACAGGCCAGAGCAGGAGTGCAGACATCTTTCCCTCAACGATGTTAGTGAGCCAGATGGGTTTGTACAACAATTTTCCTTTTTATTCATTCATGGCATGAGGGCATCTTTGGCATTTATTGCCCATCCCTAATTGCCCAGAGGGCTGTTAAGAGTCAACCACAATGCTGTGGGTCTGGAATCACATGTAGGCCAGTCCAAGTAAAGATGGCAGTTTCCTTCCCTAAAGGACACTAGTGATGGGTTTTTCCCAACAATTGGCAATGGATTGTTGGTCATCGTTTTCTCTTAATCACAGTTTTTTTTTAGAAAGTTAAATTCAAATTCCACCATCCACCAGCACTCCAGAACATTACCCAGATTTCTGGATTAACAGTACAGTGATAAAACCACTCAGCCATCACCTTCCCAGTGGTGATCAACAAAGGCTAACATGATTTTCAAGTTTTTTAATTTCAGATTTTCATTGAATTCCTATTTCACCATCTGCCACAGTGGGATGTGAACTCATGCCCCCTCAGGGTTGTGGACTACTAGCCCAGTCACAACTCCACCTCCCCTTTTCATTGATGTTACTTTTCATATCTGATGTTAGAAGGTCACTTCCTTCCAAAGTTGGCAAATCAAATTATTCTCCAACATTCCTCAGAACACAGGTCATCTGCTGCCTACAGTCAATGCCCTGGGCCCACTTGACCCATTACCCAAGGTTTGAATGTTTGTCACATCCGGACACAGGGAGACCTGATAGTTCAGTAGGGAAATCTTCTAAAAGCTGTTCACACTACTCAAAATATTTGCCCGAATACTTGAAAGTTTATTTTTCTTTTAGGGAACTGCAGAGTTTTACTTCAGACTACCAGCGAGAGATAGGTTCATAAAGCTCTCTTGGGGCTATCGCAACAGAGAGCAGCATTGGTCCTCTGATGGGGATTCCACTGGTGCCTGCTCTAATGAGGCAGGAGGAGGAAATGTAAAGCAGGCACCATTAAACAGCTCAAGACCAATGCTGTGTTACATTCCATAAAGGGGATTGAGGCTTGATAGATCTTATGAGGAACTTGGTGAAGAGCTCAACCATCAACAGTTTCACTTCTCTGTAGCAGCTCTGGGTGAGCTACAAGACCTGTGTATCACTTTCAGCCCCAAACAAGTTACAGACCTGTCTGAACAGCACTGTTTACGGGCTCAAAACTAGTGACAGCTCCCAGCTATTGTCGCCCAAGAGCGTGTTGTGTAAGGGTCTCAAAGTGCTGATGAGTGCTAGTGTGTTGCTGTCACATGGTCTCAGGCAAGCGAACAGGTTTGGGCCTTGAAGGAATAAGATCAAACATGAAGCTTTCCCTCAGTCTTAGTAACAATGTCTATCAAACCCTTGTAACCTGTTGTTATTCTGCAATAAACTATATCTTATGTAAGAAAAGAGCACTTTCGCTCTGAAGGTTTTCCTCCACCTCATTTGGATCATCAGGTTGTCATAGTCTTACAGGCCACAGCGGTGCTCTCTCACTCGAGAAAGACAACTGGTGATCCTGTGATCCCTGCCGAGGCAGCAAGTCTACCAGCTGGATCTCCTTCAATGGGGAGGATCAACCTTACACCAGTACTTTCCAAACTGCAGCTAGTGAGTTAGCCAACATAAGCCAGGCTACTGTGCAGTCCTACACAGGGCTGATCACCAACACTATCTCGAGGACAGGCAGGTACCTAGTGATGCAACATGACTGGGTTATTTCATTCTATCCCAATGTTGTTTTTCCAAAAGCTGAAACACACCATCAGGGACTATGCCAAACTGCAACATCTCATCATCAAGCCATTGAATTGAAAAAAAAAGATTCTACTGCCTTGATTTTCATATAATCCAAGATGATAAGCCCATCCAAAATCTCACTACCCAAGGAGTTTGTCACATAATAGTCTGGAATTTCAGTGCTGTCGGGGTTGATAGTGAAGTCTCGGGAAGGCTTCGAAAGTACAAGGGTTCATGATCCCAATGCAACTGCTAAACACCATTAAAAGGAAGGACCCATGTTGTCCTTCACTCTGGTCACTGGTGGAATTAAATGAATTTCTCAAATGAGGGTTTCAATGCCTTACTGGTCCCTACTGGACCCC
Source organism: Stegostoma tigrinum (assembly GCF_030684315.1). NCBI lineage: Eukaryota > Metazoa > Chordata > Chondrichthyes > Orectolobiformes > Stegostomatidae > Stegostoma > Stegostoma tigrinum. The sequence goes on along the minus strand of NC_081381.1, from coordinate 17,142,151 downwards.
TAGTGGATCAGACACACAGCAACTGAGTGTCCCTCAGAACCTCACGACTCAAAAATAATTGAGCACAGGTGATCTGGAGGTTCATGAACCAAGAGTGAGGAGAACCAGTGATCGGACAGCCCTTTAATGTATCTGCTAAAGACACTAACAGCAGAATCGTTAACCTACTTCTCCCTGGGTGAAAGTGTCTCCTGATACAGCAATCCATAACAACATCTCCCAAAGCCCTCATTGCCCTTTTCAATCACTCCATAAGCGATATATGTTTTTAATAATCCTAATTAACGCTGCTGACTGAGATCAGGCAGAACAGTGTACTTGCAAACAGCTACAAAGGCAAAACACAGATCATTTTAAATCACATGTGAACTAATGCTTTCTCATCACCACTTGCCCCTGGATGCTTGGATTTGCTGCTCCCATATTGATTGAAAAGTCAGACTCAGCTTCCCTCTTACAGCCCAATGTTGAGAGATACAGTTGGCCAGGCTTTTGGGAATAGAATGGGTTTCATCTTCTGAAAGCCGGCTCCCTTGGGTTGCAGCATTTCTGGGCTGCATCTCATATGCGACTGCCTGGTCAACCTGGAGCTGGCTGCTCCAGATGTTCACTCGGCTACCAAGGGGTTAAATCTGAGCCCTGGCAACTTGAGAGAGCACTGTTCCATGTCAGGTAACTAGCTCAGATATTGGGCTGAGGTTCATGATGTTTCCCAAACAGCACAGTTACAAATCTACTCTCTGACTTTAAGTACTAGGAAAATTAAGAGACCATGAGAATAATGGAAGAGATCATCCAAATGTCCTGCTACACCTCATCCTTCTCACATTCAGAACAGTTCCCATCAGCCTTGAGAAGTCATCCATTTTCATTGAAATAACAGCAAAATGGGCTTTGGATCATCAAGGGATGAGAAGGGATGTACTGGCACTGGGCAGGGTGCAGAGCAGTTTCACTAGGTTGAGTCCAGAGTTGAGAGGGTTGGCTTATGAGGAGAGACTGAGTAGGGTGGGTCTGTATTCACTGGCATCTTGAAGAATGTGATGGGATGTTACAGAAACACAAAATTATAAAGGAAATAAGACAGAAGCAGGGAGTTGTTTCCACTGGTGAGTGAAACTAGAATGAGGGGGCCTCAAAATAAGGGAAAGCAGATTTAGGACTGAGTTGAGGAGCAAGTTCATCACCCAAAGGGTTGTGAATCTGTGGAATTCCCTGCCCAGTGAAGCAGTTGAGGCTACCTCATTGAATGTTTTTAAGGCAATGAGAGGTAGATTTTTGAACAGTAAAGGAATTAAGGGTTCTCAGTGAGAGGGTGAGTATGTGGAGTTGAGCCAACAAAAAGACCAGCCATGATCTTATTAAATGGTGGAACAGGCTCAATTGGGCAGATGGCCTACTCCTACTCTTATTTCTTATGTTCCTAAGAGAGAGTGGAGCCTTCAGGCTAAACCACGGGACGCAACAGTTGGAGATTTCACTAAGAGAACTGTCTTGCTGCGCAGTGCGATCTTCCATTGCCACTTGAGAGGGCAGGTTGGATCTCAGTTTAATGACTCATTCAAAAGTCACTAGCACAGACTTTGGCTTTGCTCAACATTACAGTGAAAAAGGTCTCCTGTAAAGCGTGTACTTTCTGGAAGTGGCTGAGCTATTTCCTCTAAAAGCATACCTCAACTCAAGCTTAAATGTAACGTTACAAAGCAGCCAGAGAACTGAAGGAGGTGAAAATCAAGGCACTTGGAACAATATCACTAGATGGAAACTGTAGATACTTAAAGGAGAAAACACGCAAGAAATACCCAGTGTTTACAATCTGTACCTTGCACTCATCCATTCCAGAAAATAACCTATTCACCAGATTTTTAGCCTGACCTTTTGCCCTCATCCTCAATTATATTAAATAGTGGAGATTTCACTAAGAGAACTGTCTTGCTGCGCAGTGCGATCTTCCATTGCCACTTGAGAGGGCAGGTTGCCTAACCAGTATGTGCCATATTATATCTGATAATCTATATAGAAGGCTTAAAGTAACACTACAGTAACTGTGTGCAGACTGGAGTATTAGGGGAACAGTTTATTAAAGCACTAGATATGTCTGAGTTTCTGATGTTGTGTAAAATGCAGTTTAATGGTCTCTACAGCTATTAGTAATTGGGACAAGACCAGTTTTGCAATTCAAAAAGGACCAAAAGTGCTTCACAGTAGATAATTTTTATTCAAATTGCTCTCCCATGTGCATTCCGTCCACTGTTCAGGATCTATTCTCACAGCACTAGCAACATGTACCATCTACAAGTTGTACTGCAGCAACTCCCAAACTTGAAAGCTCCACCAGCCGAGAAAGACAAAGGCAGCAAGTGCATGTGAACATTAGCAGCCCCAAATCTCTCACACTGTCACAACTTTACAGCTATTACCATTCTTACACTGCACTGGAGTTTCTGCCTAACAGCACTGTGGGAGCTGACTGTACATTCACCAAAAGGATCACAGTTCAAGACAGGTGCTCACAGCCACTTTCTCAAGGGCCATAAGGGATTGCCAATAAACTGCAGTTTTCCCCAGCACATAACAAACACTCACATGTTTGGAGATGGAGCAGAGAATGATATTCAATTCGGCAACATTCAAAATAAGTGCCTTTCCAAACATTTCATTAGACATGAACACTGGATCAGCTGGAGAGAAGATCTGAAGTAGACAAGACAGCCTGAATAGTCTCCACTTTGTCCTCAACATGACTATGTTGTTCAGTTACTGAAAGCTTAGCATAAATTAACATAGGCAGAGGATTGCTTAAAAAAAGAGACCCATCATCGCTTTTGAAATAATCCAGAATTGAAAAGTAAACAAATTGTTATGAGATCATCCCTCAATCAATCAATTGCACAAGAGGCTGAGTGATCAAAAGTGCAACTGAAGTTCCTCAAAATTAAGTATTTTCCCCTTAAACTGAGTAGTTGGTTAGGTCATTGCAGAGGGCAGGTATGGGTCAACAACATTGCTGTGGCCTGGAGTCACATGGAGGCCAGACCAAGGAAGGATGGGAGATTTCCTTCACTAAAGGACATTAGTGAACCTCATGGGTTATAATGACAATTGATAGTAAATTCACAGTCAAAGATTTCTTAATTGAATTTAAATTCACCCAGCTGCTTTGGTGGGATTTGAATATCTGTCCTCCAGGTTACTCTGTGACGTTGCTCCACCATTAGACGAAGCCATGGCTACGTAACTGTTGGAGTTACGTAGGAAATTTTTACACAGCAATAAAATAATGGAAGCTTGGGTTGTAAAGTCTGAAAATTGTGGGTGAAAGGGGAACTGCAGGAGGTATGAAACCCCAAAAGTATTGAGGTCCTAGTGAGGTATGGATCTTGACTCCATTTACCTGCTTAGCTGACCCCTAAGCCTTTCAAATGGCCTAACCTCATTAAACCTGTCCAACTCAGTCTAAAGACTTTCTGCATCGCTGCTTATAATATTAGCCAAACAGACAAAGTGGGACATACCATTCAGGGTACTAAGCAGAAGTTAATTCTTCACGTAGAAGATAGGAGCTGGAATCGGCCACTGATTCATCGGAGATGATTCATTCAGTATAATCACAGTTTTTCTGTACCCTGTTCCCATTTTCTCCCCACTCCCTTTAATTCCTGAGAATTATATCTGTGCCCTTCTTAAAAATATTCAATGTTTTGGCCTGAACCATTTCCTGTGACAGAGAACATTATGGGATCATCATTCTCTGGGGTGAAGAAATTGCTCCTGATCTCCATCCTAAAACAGCCTATCTGTATCATTAGACTATGACTTCTGGTTCTGGACTCCCCAGTCATGGGGAACATTCCTGTTTATTTAAAAACAGTAGTCTGAACAGGTTAGCAGTTAACTGAACCAGCAGCTGCAGTAATGAATCATACAGACCAATCTTGTCTACGATGAGATTCCAACTGGTTTGACACTAGGAGACAACAGGATTGGTATTGGAACTAGAGAAAAGTCTGGTTACCAGTTAGTTGGTGGAAAGACAAAGACCAAAAAGATGAGGTGGGGTATAGGGCGATGGGTCTGGGTGGGATGATCTAGGGATTCAATGAACTTCTATGAAAATCTGACTCAACTGCGAGGTTAAAAAACCTATAGACCCATCCCAGTTCACACATGAAGGCTGGTCAGCTGAGAGAGGGACCAAGGGCTAGACATGCGGGAATCATATAGAATCATACAGTACGGAAACAGATCCTTCAGTCCAACTCATCTGAGCCGACTAGACATCACATTCGGATCTAATCCCTTCCTATTCATGTACCCATCCAGACGCATTTTAAATGTTGTAATTGTACCAGCCTCCACCACTTCCTCTGGCAGCACATTCCATACACACACACCACCAACTGCGTGAAAAAGTTGCCCGTCAGGTCCCTTTTAAATCTTTTCCCTCTCACCTTAAAGCCATGCCCTCTAGTTTTGGACTCCCCTGCCTTAGGGAAAAGACCTTGGCTATTCACTCTATCCATGCCCTTCATGATTTTATAAAGCTCTATAAAGGTCGCCCCTCAGCCTCTGATGCTCCAGGGAAAAAGAAAGCCTCAGCCTAACCAGCCTCCCTTTATAGCTCAAACCCTCCAGTCCTATCAACATCCTCATTAATCTTTTCTGCACCCTTCAAGTTTCACAACATCCTTCTAATAGTGGGGAGACCAGAATTGTATGCAGTACTCCAAAAGTGGCCTCACTGATGTCCTGTTCAGCCACAACCTGACCTTCCAACTCCTATACTCAAATACACTCAGCAATAAAGGCAAGCGTACCAAATGCCTTCTTCACCACCCTGTCTACCTGTGACTCTACTTTCAAGGAACTATGCACCTGCACCTCTAGCTCTCTTTGTTCAGCAACACACCCCACCACTAACTGTACAGGTTCTGCTCTAACCTGCCTTACCAAAACGTAATACCTCACATTTATCTAAATTAAACTCCACCTGCCACTCCTCGGCCCATTGCCACATCTAATTAAGGTCCTGTTGTATGCGGTGCAACCTTCTTCGCTGTCCACTAAACCACCAATTTTGGAGTCATCTGCAAACTTACTATTCATAGTTCTCACATAAATGATGTGCACGTATATATAGATGATGAAAAACTCATCAGGTAGAGAAACTCAGGAAAATGCTGCATCACAAGTGAGTCACAGGGTATGATCAAATAGCGCAGCTTTATAGACACTAAGTATTTGTAGTTACCTTCAGCAATGAGAGTTTAGGAACCACAGCTATGAGAAATACGCCAGAGGTCATTAGTTGGTTGTATCGCAGCCAGCTCAAGCTTACCTGTGTGAAAGTAAGGATTCGCTGTGTATGGAAATCCAAACGGCAGGGGCTGAGGGAGTGGAGCTGGAGCAGACGGGAGGTATTTAGCCTTGTTTTCAACGATTCCAGAACCCAGCAGATGGCTCGGAGAGTCGGAGCCCACAGAAACACAAGGGGGGTTCTGAGCGGTGGAAGCCTCGTGCATTTCCTTAATATTCTCGCAAGGTTTTACGGTCTCTTTGCACTCTTTGAGTTCGTGGACTGAACTGATCACCTCAGTCTTCAGGTTTTCGGGCTTGTCATCACCCGCTTCAGGATCACTCTCCGAGTCTTTCATCTCCTCGTCATTGCAGTCGGCGCTCCCATCTCGGACACAGGTCTCAAGGTGATCTTTGACCTCGCCGACGCACTGCGCCTCCGTCCGGTGGTGAGCCACCTTCCGGGTCCCCTTGCGCCCCGGCTCTTTGGGGGGCGCGTTGCCCGGCACGGCATGGTTGAGAGACAGCAGTGGTGCCGTGTTGTGCCGGAGCACGAGCATGGCATTGCGGCGGGAGATCTCCTCGCGCAGCGGGTGGCCCTCGGGGACGTCGTGGATGCTGCGCAGGGCGGGGTGGTCCGGAGGCAAGCTGGAGTGCAGTGACAAAGGGTCGGCTCCGAGAATTCGCTGCCTGTGCATGTTCTCAAACTCTTTCTGACGCAGAAGCTCGGCGGACATCTCAAGCCTGGAGACAGAACAGAGCGAGAGAAACCTTCAGTATGTTCAACTACCTGAGACACGCCTTCAGAAAATGACTAGTATCTTAAAATCTCTGCTGTAATTCAGATGGAAAGCTTAATACCCATGGTGTTCTTTCGCAGCAGCCAATCTGATCACTGGGACATTTCTGTTGTGAAAAAATATATGATTCTATTAATTACAAACTCTCAAGTGTGTTAGAAATTCACTGTGGCCAGAGCAGAGCATCAGGCAACTATTACACGAGACATTCTTGGTCCCCAGTCAGCAGAAACAGCACGCATCAGATAACCGAGCACAGTAAAGGTATTGGTAAGCTGTCCCGAGGTCCTTTGGGATAAAGAAGGCCCTTCAGCCCACTCGGTCTAGTCTTCCGAGTACATCAACTGTAGCCACCTGCCCTCTGAAATGCACATTTCATGAGATGAGCCCAGTGCCCGGGTCTCAAGCACCACAGGTGTCAGCCACATCTCTGCTGGTAGCACACCTACTCCTGAGCCAGGACGATAGTGAGTTCAAGTCCCACTCCAGGAACTTGAGCACAACACCTGGGTTTAGGCTCCAGAGCAGCGATGGCAAGATACTGCACCATCAGAGGTGTCATCTTTCGGAGGAGACGCTAAACAGAGGCCCCACCTGCCATTCCAGGGAGACATAAAGGTCCCAAGGCACAGTTCTGAAGAGGAGAGGGTGAAGACAGCCCCAGTGTCTTGGGTCATTCTTTACCCCTCATTCAACATCATGAAAATGCATTATCAGGGCATGTTGGCATTTTCTGCTTGTGAGAGCTTGCTGTGCCCAAATTGATTGTCACATTTCCCACGTTACAACAGCGACTGCACTTTGTAGGTGGCTGTAAAGACCGACACCATAAAAGGCCCTATACAAATGCAAGTCTTTCTTGTATCGCCCTGATGACCTTGCTTGTTTGGGGCCTACCTGCAGTAAGGCGGTTGGGTTAGCTCAGTCACCTGGGCAGCTGGTTAGTGATACAGAGTGACACCAACAGCATGGGTACAAAGCTGGCGTTACCGTGAATGCCGCACCTTCTCAGCCTCACCCAAGACGCGGTGACCCTCGGGTTAAACCACCACCAGCCGTCCCTAACCAGAGGCAGCCCCAAGGCCTGGTAGGATAATGCTGACTTTGCCATGACTTGCTGCAAGAAAGGTGGTCAGGCCATTCCAGCAGTCCGAGTGCCAGAGCTCACAGGAAGAAAGTGGGAAAGAGACACAAAATTGGGTGATTGAGTGGCTCAATGGGCTGAATGGCCTACTCCTGCTCATATTTTCTAGAGAAACCCCTTTCCACAGAGAGCAGTGGAAGCAAATAATTGATGCCTTTCAGTGGGAACTAGAATAGTGCGAGAGAGAGAGAGAGACGGGAAGGGATGATCATGTCAATAGAATGGGAGGAGACCAGAATGGTGTTAAGTACCAGCTCCAATCAATTGGGCTGAATGGTCTCGCTTTATCCCAGACTATTGCAGGGAAACACGGATCAAGAGGATCATAATGGTTTTTGGTTTTGTAAGAAATTTGCATTGTTCAGGGCAGACAAAACAAAATGACACAGTGTGTTCATGACGTTTCATATTGCTCCCTTGGTACATCCGGGCCGTGCCAGCAGCATGTGCAGAGGGTGGGAGTGTGTTGGCAGGGTCTGGCAGGTGGTGCCAGCTACAAGAGGGTACAATTATTCACCGTAGGCATTCCCCGGCTTGTGATAAACTGGAAACATCTGGCTGGCCCTCCAGCTTTCCTCTACACCATGCTTACCTTGCCAGGTTCTGCTTCCGGAGCATCTCCTGCTGTCGTGCAAAGATTTCTGCCTGAGCCGGCTGCAAAAATCCGTAACCTATGACAGTTCAGAGGTCAACAATCAGCGACAGCACACTCATGTCTCTCTATATTCTGCCTGCCGTGTGCAACAGCAGACTCGATCCACTCCCGTTAACACTCCAGGAGTGATCTACCATAGAAACATGATCCACTGCCATTAACACTCTGGGTGTGATCTACCACAGGAAACCCAATGCACTGTGATCCAACACAGCAAACCCGATCCATTCCCATTAACACTCTGGGTGTGATCTAATAATCACTCGTGGCACAGCAATTCTATGATGTGAGGTCATTGTTAGTGAGGATGTATTAAGCACTTAATCCAGGCCTGGTCACCCAATGCTGAAGGAGTGCCACACTGTCAAAGGTGCACCCTCTACACAAGGCTGCCAGTCATTAGTAATTCATATCTGGGATACAAAGCACATTTGGAGGTGTTACTGGAAAATTTCCTTGATAAGTAGAAGTCTTTCTTTCCTGCTGCATCTCAAACAAAAAGTGGCCCACTAGTCCTGGTTGGCGCAGAGATTGCTAGAAGGGTGGATGATTCCACACGTATCCCTGTTATTTTTACATTTCTCTCCACGCACCCCCCACCCCCCCCAACTGGATTCTTTCCTGCGGCCCTTCCATGGTCAGTCCCTGTCTCGGCCTAGCAAGTGGGAGTTTATTCATCTGCCCATTCACCACGCAGCCTGGTTCACCCGACCGAGGGGGACGCAATAGTACAGTGATAAACGTCACTGAATTCATAAGTCAAAGCCCCCAGTGCTTTTGGGGGGGGGGGGGGGGGGGGGGGGTGGAGGCAGGTGGGGATGAGACATGAATTCAAATCCCACCACAGTTACCAATGGAATTTGAATTCAATTAGCAGCTCTGGAAGAGTCAAGCTTCTCTCCGTTGCAGCGACCATGACAATCATTGTAGATTTTTTTTTGTTGGGTCTATTTCAACAACGTCCTGTCATGAAGATAATCTGGCTTTCTTCATCCAGTCTGGTCTTCATGTGACTCCAGACCCACAGGAATGAGGTTGACTCTCAACTACCCTCTGGCAGGAAGCAGTAAGCAACTCGGTTCAAAGGCAGTTACAGATGGGCAAAAGCACTGGCCTTGCTAGAGCAAAGGCCACAAAATCCCGTGAAACAGTGCGGAACAATAACACTTCCTGGCCACACTCCTGCAAAGGAGATAACTAACATGTTACACTGTGTGTACATAACTGCTAATGATAACTCCTCAGGCAGATTCCATGCTTTTGCACTTACCTGGGGTTTGGCATAGGGTTGAATGAACTCCTAGGAATGGAGGCCTTAGATGAGGTCCCAAAGCAATGTGAGGTGCATTCTGGGGTGAAAGCAAAGGGTTTGTGTGCGTCATTTCCCTGCAAAGCAAACAACAAAGAGAAAAAAAAAAAGAGTTTTACAAATTGTTTCAGTCGCTTCTGAAAACGCTGTGGACATTTTTACCAGTGACTGTCCCCTTCCAGCTTTTCGCCTTCAAATCCCCGCTCCAAAGTGTTTCTTATTTTCAAAACTTTCTCCCTGTTAAGCAATGAGAAGTCAGATGCCAAAAGAAACAGACAAACCTGCCCCGAATTCTGCCACTCGAACGGCCTCAACCCATGTGGGTTTGTCAAAACTGGCAACTCTTGCCTTGGTGTGGGAGTTTGGTTAGACCAGATCTGCTATACTGTGCAGTTTTGGTCTCCTTATCTTGGAAAGATATTACTAGCCATAGCAGGAGCGTGGTGGAAGTTAAACAATACAATACAATACAATATATAGGCACGGTAGCTCAGTGGTTAGAATCACTGCCACTTAGCGCAAGGGACCCGGGTTCAATTCCACCCCTTGGCTGGCTGATTGCGTGGAGTCTGCACGTTCTCTATGTGCCCGCATAGGTCTCTGCTGAGTGCTCCGGCTTCCTCCCACAGTCCAAAGTTGTACAGGTTAGGTAGATTAGCTGTGGTAAATTTCCCATTGTGTCCAAGGATGTGCTGGCTAGGTGCATTAGCCATGGGATAGTGCAGGGTTACAGGGAAGGAGTAGGGGGTGGGTCTGGGTGAGATAAATGGGCCGAATGACCAGTTTCCACACTGTACAGGTTCTGTGATGAATGCAATATAGTTCAATACAGCACAGGAACAGGCCCTTCAGCCCATTGATGCTTATTTGGATCCTCGACTTACTACCCACGCACTGTTTCCATCCCTCTGTTCGCCTCCCATCAACGTGGCCATTAAGATACGCTTTAAACATTGTTAATATGCCTACTTCCATCCCCAGTTCAATCGACCTTTTTCAGAGTAATGGGACTGGGCTATGAAGAAAGATTGGGCAAACTAGGCATGTGTTCTCTTAAGTTTCAAAGAATTATGGAGATGATCTCATTAAAACTTCCAAAAAAACCAAGGGACAGGCAGGGTAGATGCAGGGGTTTTCTAACCAGGGGAAACAGAAGTTAGAAATAAGGATGACTACCACTTCAGTCAGGGATGAGGAGAAATTATTTTACTCAGAGTCAGAGTCATCCAGCACAGAAACAGACCCTTCAGTCCAACAAGTCCATGCTGAGCATAATCCCAAACTAAACTAGTCCCACCTGCCTGTTGCTGGCCCATATTCCTCCAATTCATGTTTTTTCTATTTTTCCTATTCATGTACTTATCCAAGTGTCTTTTAAACATTGTAACTGTGTCTGCATCCACCCCTTCCTCTGGAAGTTCACTCCAAGCACAAGCCACTCTGTGTTTAAAAAAAAGTTGCCGCTGTGTCTTTTTGGAATCTTTTTCATCTCACCTTAAAGGAATCTTTGGAATTCTCTATTGCAAGACGGTGAAGGCTCAGTCTTTGAGTGCGTGTAAGGAAGAGATTGATAGGCATTCTTTTTCATCCGTGCAGATATGGTGAGTTAAAAGGCTTTAATATGTTCGATCAGTTTATTGAGTAGCAGTATTACTTGATGGGCTGGATGGCTTACTCCTGCTATGATGTTAGCTTGCAAATTTTAACGCAATGTACATGGATAATTAAGGGACCAGACAAATTGACAGCTACTGGGATTAATCCTCCTGGCCTGAACTGATCTCAGCTTGGAAGGCAGGAGGACAAGAGGCTCTAAAGATTAGAGAGTGAGGAGGATCAAGCAGAGTTCTGAACATCGCCCCTCACCCACTAACAGGGCTTGATATGAATTTATGTAGCAGCGTCTTGTTACCAACCACCAAACACCCCATCACCGTTCACTGGAAGGATTTGTTTGGGGTCATTTGCTACCTGGGTGGGCTAGAAGAACATGTAGAAAATCCTAACTCCACTCCCTTCCCCCTCAAAAAGCATGTCAATGCCTTAAATAAAAAAAGCAAGAGAGAATATTTACATGAGGGTTAATTAACTACAGCACCCAGTAATTTAAAGATTTGTGCCCAACAGAGCCAGCATTCTTTTGAATGTAATTTAAAATTCGACATAAAACACTGCGATTCAGAAACACTCTTGATAGTTGGGAGGTTCTATGTAGCGTGTTTAATTATTGACAACTTCTGTCTAAGCAGCAGGTGTGTTCGAGATAGTTTTCTAGCATGGGCTCCACAGGGAGAAGCCTCCTGTGTTATCAATATTTAAAATAGCCTGCAACCTCCTTCCAACCCAAACCCTTAACAACTGTTAGCTCGACAACAGCATGCATCAAAGAGCTGAGAAATACAGCCATTATATAATGAAAGGTTCTATGCAAACCATTGCACTTTTTATTGTGCCCGTTCTGGTGACAGAGAGAAAAATAAGCCAAAATGTAAAACAATTACATTCAATAGCTTTAAAGATCAAAAGTAAATTACTTTAAGATTTGAACCACTGCTCCTGGGCTGGACTTTGGTAAATGCAGGATGGCTGTATGAGAAGCAGAGCCCTGAGATAACAGTGTGGAGCTGGAGGAACACAGCATGCCAGGCAGCATCAGATTTCTGAAGAAGCGCCCTGACCCGAAACGTCAGCTTTCCTGCTCCTCTGATGCTGCTTGGCCTGCTGTGTTCCTCCAGCTCCACACTGTGCTATCTCAGACTCCAGCATCGGCAGTTCTTGCTATCTCTCGGGAGGTGGTGTCAGCTGCTAGTTGCACAGGGCTCTCCTACATACCAGGATGATTGTCCGACAGATGAACATTCTGCACGGAGGCCTTCTCCCATGTGTCAGATGTCAATGTTTCACTCTCCGTCTGCTATTCAAATTGTTTGCACCACTATCTTTTGGTTTGTTGTGTCTTATCATCACTCGCCTTTCCCCCTTGCTGCAATCATTCCTGTTGTCTGTGACTCTTGCCCTCTCCCCATACAGATCTTCTCCTTTGTTAGTTCCTTCATCACACCACTCCAGGGCCTTATTTGCCTGGTTCCATATGGGGTTTTTCACCCTCAAAGTTCCAAAACAAAGCAACAGCTTCTAACAGTAATTACTACTCGAAGAATTCAAAGAAATCAGCTCCAACACTGAAAAAAAAAGTCAAAAACAAGCTGCTCTTCTCCAGTCCGCCATCTTGGATTACCCAGAATCCATTTCTTTAAAAAAATGGTCTGTCCCCACCAATTCTCAACTCTCGTCAAAGCTCATCCACCTGGAATGTCAACTAAGTTTTATTTCCTCTCTCTGTCTCTCTCTCTCTCTCTCTCTCACTCTCTCTCTCTTCCACTCCCCCAAGATATTCTCCAAATTACTGAGTGGTTTCCAATAGCATCGGTCCTTATTTCAGATTTCTCCTATGTGAAGTACTTTGCTGTTGTGTATGGTGTGGGATGAGCCACGTGGCTCCCTTGTGCTCCTGTCTGCGTTTCCAGCGCCACCCAGAATTTGAGTAACCAGTCCTGTCCTAGTTGCTAAAGATTAATGCAATAATCAGCACCTTCCAAAACCACAATCCTGACCATTAAAGAGACTTGGAAAATTGTTATGATCCAGTAAGGGTCTGGATTGGACTCCTGGCGTCATCCCAAATAGTAAAAGATATTTCTAAAATACTGTACAACAATTTACCTGCCTTTCAGACTAAACAGAATTATTATTTATTACAAGTGATAAGACTGTAGCTACAAGTAAACAGATATAAATCAATGGCATATAACACAAACTAATACACTAATCCCTTTATAAACTCCACATTGAGACACAGATACGTGCACATACATGCACACACACAGAAATTAGTTTGTTGGAGAAACTCAGCCGGTCTGGCAGCAACTGTGGGGTGGGGGGGGGGGGGGGGAGGAACAGAGTTAATGTTGAGACTAGTGACTCTTCAACAGAACTGTTTGATACTGTGATAATTGAAACATTGGGCTTGAACCATTAACTCTGTTTCTCTCCTCACAGACGCTGCCAGACCTGCTAAGTTTCTCCAGCAATTTCTGTTTTTGTTTCAGATCTCCAGCATCTGCAGTTTTTTGTTTTATTTTCAGGAAAATTGATTATCGGCAGAAAAATTAGCAATGTCAGTTCAGTGGCTTTTGCCTCCTGACACCTTCCGATCCTTGGTGTTCAAGTGTCTCAGTCTGGAAGCTTCCACTGGTTTGCAAGAAGTGTAGCATGACTAATTCTCTTTGAAAATATCTCCGATTTATCACATTCAAATCTCACAGAAACATCTGCATGAAATTTTTTGCTGCTTCCAATGCTGTACAGAAGCAGATATCTTCCTTCACCTGCATTAGATACCAGATCACATCTAAATCTTTGTTGCCTGTTTCATATCTAAATCGATCTAACCTAATCCAATCCAAATCCTGAACGAGCTGCCAGAAGTTTGAAATCCGTGGTTTTTAAACTCACAAAAATAATGAAAAAGACAAATTTCTTGCAATATATTGTCATTTCTTTGCTGCCACTGGGCAGACACCTGGGAATATCCTTCCTAGCAGTAGTAGTATATTTGCACCATACCAAGGTTCAAGAAAGCAGCTCACCATCACCTTCTGGGAGAATAATAAAGGCTGGCCTGACCAATATCGGACATGTCACACAAAAAATAATGCTCATCTCAGAAAGGACACCTTTGTGGTGTGATCAAGGATACCACAGAATTATGATGTTGCAGAAGGAGGCCATTGTGTCTACACTGATTCCCTGAATAAGCATTCTGGCTTAGTTCCATCCTTCTGCCTTTTCCTCATAACCCTGTACATTGATGCCTGTTCAAATAGGCATCATCGAACCTGATTCCAACACATTTCCAGGCAGTGCAATCCAGAATACAACTAATCGCTGTGTCGAAAAAAGAAGTTTCCTCACACCTCGTTTGTTATTAGTGCAAATTACGTTGTATCTGTGACCTCTCCTTCTCAATCCTTTTACGAGTCCGATATGAGATTGCATATGAACACACAAACAAGGAGCAGACTTAGTCTCTTTGGCACACTGATCCTGCTCTGCCATTTTAAAAGTTGATGGATGATCTGATTGTAACCTTAAATCCACATTCCTGCCTATCCCTGACAATCTTTAATCTCTTCACCTAAAAAGAAGCTCTCCAACCTCGCTTTAAAACTATACAAAGGCTCTGCTTCCATTACCTTGCCAGGAAGAGAGTCCTAAAGATGCATGACTCTACAACGTTTAGAAAAAATTGCCTATTTAGATAACATACTGTTCCTAAAAAAAACTTCCTACCAAAATAGACAAGTTTACATATTCCCACATTATGCTCCAATTACCAGATCTTTGCACATTCGCTTAACCTATTCATATCCTTTTTTTTTAAGCGTGCTTATGTTTTCTTCACATTCCACACTCCTTACCTTCTGGACTATCAGCACAATAGGCAACTTAAATTCTATCCTTTCCTCCAAGGCATTTATATAGTGTTATATTTCTTTTAATGTATGGTCAAGTCCCAGCAACGATCCATGTGGTACACCACTCATGACAGTTTGCCAACCTGAAAAGCACCCATTACGTGTATCTTCTTCCTGTCAGCCAGCTAATCTCCTATTCATGCCAATACACTGCTGCCAGCACTACAAAATTCTATTTTGTACAATTCACCTTTATCAAATGAATTCTGGAAACCTAAGTACAGTGCATCCACTGGCTCTCCTTTATCCACAGCACATATTAATTCCTCAAGGAGCTCCAATAGATTGGTTAAACACGACTGTCCCTTCACAAAATCATGTTCATTCTGCCTGATTAACTTGCACTTATCCAAGCACTCCACAATAACAACAACAGATTCCAACGTTTTGCTTTATCCACTCCGTGCAGAACCCTCATGATTTTGAAAACTTTATCAAAACTCTTCTTAGCCTTCTAACCTCCAAAGAAAACCAGTTCCAACTTCTCCAAAACCTAAACAATTCATTTTGAAACCATTTTTCTAAACATCTCCTGCAGCCCCCCCCCCCCCTCCCCCATGCATTCCATTGGGTGGACACAGTACTCCAGCTGACATCTACCTATGGGGAGCTAATAGCGTAGTGGTAATGTCACTGGACTAGTAATCCAGAAACCCCGAGCCACTCATCTGGGGATATGGGTTGAACTCCCACCAAGGCAGATTGTGAAATCTGCAGTTAATAAAATCTGGAATGAGGAAGTTGTTCTAATGGTGATCATGTTGATTGTCATAAAGACCCATCTGGTTCACAAATGCCCCTCAGGGAATGAAATCTGCCATCCTTACATTGTCTGGCCTACATGTGACTCCAGGCCCCAGCAATGTGGCTGATTCTCATCTGCCCTCAATGCAATTAGGGATAGACAATAAATGCTGGCCTAGCTAGTGATGCCTACATCTCATAAATGAATTTTTTAAAAAATGTAATACAAATCTTAGGCTCCTTTATTTTAGGCAGCACTTATTGTCCATCCCTAATTGTTAAGAGTCAACCACATTGCTGAGGGTTCCTAAAGGGCATCACTGAACCAGATGGGCTTTTTCCAAACAATCAGCAATGGCTTCATGTTCATCATTAGATTCTTAATTCCAGATATTTTTATTGGATTCAAATTCTACCATCTGCAGTGGCGGGATTCAAACCCGGGTCCTCGAGTGTTACCTGGGTCTCTGGATTAACAGTCCAGCGATTACACCACTACACCATTGTCTCGCTCATCTTCCTGTCAAAGGAAAGGGCAGGAATGGTTATGATATTGGGCTCCGTGGTTGTAATAGAGTGTGAAATGACAGCAACTTGATCATTCCCCATCGCAACACAGACATGGCCTAGAGAATGACAGCAGGCAAGACAGTTGGAATTATAGGTGATATCACCCAGAAGCAGTTTACTTAAATCAACAATGATGTTTGGTAAAAATGCCACAATGGAACTGGGTCATGCAAACCGCGTGGCTTTCAAAGGAATGGGAGAGAAAAAAACAAAACTAATTTCACCGTATTTGCAAACAGGTTGAAATAGCAATAGTGCAAAGCAGACTTCCAACCAGAAGAGGGAGACCTTGTTTCCCAATGCTTAAAGTTTTGTAGTGGGTAGTCATGCCTATTCTTGGTTGCATAAGAACTTCATGTCAAAGTGACCCATTAATAGAACATAGAACAGTACAGAACAGTACAGGCCCTTCAGCCCACAATGTTATGCTGAACTTTTACCCTAAACCTAAGGTCTATCTAACCTCCACCCCTACCTTCTACTGGCATCCACATGCCTCTCTCATAGCCGCTTAAATGCCCAAATGAGGCCAATCCACTACCCTCTCTGGCAACGCATTCCACACCCCGACCACTCACTGAGTAAAGAACCTACCTCTGACGACTCCCCTATATCTACCACTACTCACATTAAAACTATGCCGCCTCATAATAGCTACCTCCACCCTAGGAAAAAGTCTCTGGCTGTCTACTCTATCTATACCGCTAATCATTTTATACACCTCTATCAAGAAATATTGAAGAAAATTCACGATGTAGGGTAAAATAAATCCAAATGAAGAGACCCAGCCAACCACCCCTCCAAACCATAACCCTGTAATGCCAAATTTCCTATGGCTAATATACCATTGCATACCACAGGACACTACGGGCAATTTAGCATGGCCAATCCACCTAACCTGCAGATCTTTGGACTGTGGGAGGAAGCCGGAGTAGTAGCAGAAACTCACACAAACATTGGGAGAATGTGCAAACTCCAAACCCAAGGCTGGAGTGGAAACCAGGTCCCTGGCACCGCGAGGCAGTAGTCCCAAGCACTGCTTCTTGAAGCACTGCAGACCACGTGTTATGGTAGATCCACAAGGCCGTCAGTAGGGAATTGCAGAACAAATGGCAAAATAAAATGGATACAGCAGCACTGAAGGGTTACTGTTTGCACAATCGTGATCAAAATGTGAGACAGGAGTGTACAAATATAGAAAAACAGCAACAAACGGAGGGGGGGGGGCGCAAAAGGGAGAAAATATAAAGATAAAATGCAAAAATCAATGGCTCTTTACCCAAATCCTTGCAATATTCAGAATAAAAAGACAAATTGAAGGCACAAAAAGAGATTAATGGGTGTCACATTGTATTTATTACAAGGAGATCAAAGTTAGGAGTTAAATATTTAAGGGTATTTTTTGAAAGGCCAGGCAGGAAGGAAAGGACAAAGAGTCCGAGATGGAATAAGTACAGTAGCAAGAAATAATCTAGGACCTGGAGATATAGAATTCTTACGGTTGGAGATAAGAATAAACAAGGGGAAGATAACACTGGTTAGGGTAACCTGTAGGCCCTGTAACTATAGCTGTTTTGTAGGTCACAGAATAAGTCAGGAGAGGACGACAGCTTTAATCTTCAGATGGAATGGGAAAATCAAACTGGCAGAAGAAGCAGCCATGAGGAAGGACTCGGAGTATTTTTGGAATGGTTTACTAGAATATATTGTGGATCCAACCAGAAACTTGGCAATGCATAATGAGGCAGGTTTAATAGATAGTCTCAGTGACCATAACATGGTAAAAATTAGCACTCAGTTTGAGAGTGAGAAATTTGAGTCAAAAACAACTGTGTTAAATTAAATAAAGGTGATTACAAATGAATGAGGGCAAAGTTGGCTGGAGTGGACTGGGAAGGGATTCAGCAAAAAAGATCATTGTGGATCAATGGCAGACATTTAAGAAAATAGTTCTTAGCTCACAACAAACATTCATCGCAATGAAGAAACTGGAATCTGGAAAGGGGATACACTAACTGCGGTTAGCCAAAAAAGGCATCAAATTGAAAGACATTAACATACACAATGTGGTCAAGATTAGTGGTAAGCCATAAGTTTGGGAAAATTTTAAAATATAACTGAAGAGGGCCAAAAATGTTACAAAAAAGGGAGAAAATAAACCTTCTGGACTAACAAGCAAAATGAAAATAGACAGCAAGAGCTTCTTTAAATATATAAAAAAAGAAGACAGCGGCCAACATAAACATTGGTCCCTTAGAGAATGAGGCTACGGAAATGTTAATTCAAAGCCAGGAAATGGCAGAGGAGATGTGTTAGGGGTCAGTGTTAGGGGTCAAGATGGAGCAGAATTTGTAAGGTGTGTCCAGGAGGGTTTTCTAGAGCAGTATGTACATAGTCCAACTCTGGGAAGGGCCATACTGGACCTGGTGCTGGGGAATGAACCCGGCCAGGTGGTTGATATTACAGTAGGGGACTACTTTGGAAATAGCAACCACAATTCCGTAAGTTTTACAATACTCATGGACAAGGATAGGAGTGGTCCTAAAGGAAGAGTTCTAAACTGGGGGAAGGCTGACTATACCAAGATTCCGCAGGATCTGAGGAATGTAGATTGGGAGAAACTGTTTATAGGTAAATCCACATTTGATATGTGGGTGGCTTTTAAGGAGAGGTTGATTAGCCTGCAGGAGAGACATGTTCCTGTGAAAATGAGGAATAGAAAAGGCAAGATTAGGGAGCCATGGATGACAGGTGAAATTGTGAGACTAGCCAAGAGAAAAAAGGAAGCATACATGAGGTCTAGGCAACTGAAGACAGACGAAGCTTTGCAAGAATATTGGGAATGTAGAGCGAATCTGAACAAAGGGATTAAGAGGGCTAAGAGAGGACATGAGATATTGCTGGCAAACATGGTTAAGGAAAATCCCAAAGCCTTTTATTCATGTATAAAGAGCAAGAGGGTAACTAGAGAAAGGATTGGCCCACTTAAGGACAAAAGAAGGAAAGTTATGCGCTGATTCAGAGAAAATGGGTGACATTCTTAACGAGTACTTTGCATCGGTATTCACCAAGGAGAGGGACATGACAGATGTTGAGGTAAGGGATAGATGTTTGCTTAGTCTAGGTCAAGTTGACATAAGGAAGAAGTATTAGGTATCCTAAAAGACATTAAGGTGGACAAGTCCCCAGGTCCGGATGGGATCTATCCCAGGTTACTAGGGGAAGTGAGAGAGGAAATAGCCGGGGCCCTAACAGATGTCTTTGCAGTGTCCTTAGACACGGGTGAGGTCCCGGAGGACTGGAGACTTGCTAACGTTGTCCCCTTGTTTAAAAAGGGCAGCAAGGATAATCCAGGTAATTATCAACCGGTGAGCCTGACGTCAGTGGTAGGGAAGCTACTGGAGAAGGTGCTGAGGGATAGGATCTATTCCTGTTTGGAAGAAAATGGGCTTATCAGTGATAGGCAACATGGTTTTGTGCAGGGAAGGTCATGTCTTACCAACTTAATAGAATTCTTTGAGGACGTGACAAAGTTGATTGATGAGGGAAAGGCTGTAGATGTCATATACATGGACTTCAGTAAGGTGTTTGATAAGGTTCCCCATGGCAGGCTGATGGAGAAAGTGAAGTCACATGGGGTCCAGGGTGTGATAGCTAGATGGATAAAAAACTGGCTGGGCAACAGGAGACAGAGGGTAGTAGTAGAAGGGAGTTTCTCAAATTGGAGACCTGTAACCAGTGGTGTTCCACAGGGATCTGTGCTGGGACCACTGTTGTTTGTGATATATGTAAATGATCTGGAGGAAGGTGTAGGTGGCGTGATCAGCAAGTATGCTGATGACACTAAGATTGGTGGAGTAGCTGATAGTGAAGCGGACTGTCAGAAATTACAGCAGAATATAGATAGACTGGAGAGTTGGGCAGAAAAATGGCAGATGGAGTTCAATCCGGGCAAATGTGAGGTGATGCATTTTGAAAGATCAAATTCAAGGGCGAACTATACAGTAAATGGAAAAATCCTAGGGAAAATTGATGAACAGAGAGATCTGGGTGTTCAGGTCCATTGTTCCCTGAAGGTGACAACGCAGGTCAATAGGGTGGCCAAGAAGGCATATGGCACGCTTTCCTTCATTGGATGGGGTATTGAGTACGAGAGTTGGCAGGTCATGTTGCAGTTGTATAGGACTTTGGTTCGGCCACATTTAGAGTACTGCATACAGTTCTGGTCACCACATTACCAAAAGGATGTGGATGCTTTGGAGAGGGTGCAGAGGAGGCTCACCAGGATGTTGCCTGGTATGGAGGGCGCTAGCTATGAAGAGAGGTTGAGGAGATTAGGATTATTTTCATTAGAAAGACGGAGATTGAGGGGGGACCTGATTGAGGTCTATAAAATCATGAGGGGTATAGACAGGGTGGATAGCAAGAAGCTTTTTCCCAGAGTCGGGGACTCAGTTACTAGGGGTCATAAGTTCAAAGTGAGAGGAGGAAAATTTAAGGGAGATATGCGTGGAAAGTTCTTTACACAGAGAGTGGTGGGCGCCTGGAACACGGTGCCAGCGGAGGTGGGAGACGCAGACACGTTAGTGTCTTTTAAGATATATTTGGACAGGTACATGGATGGGCGGGGAGCAAATGGACACAGACCGTTAGAAAATAGATGACAGGTTAGACAGAGGGTCTTGATCGGCGCAGGCTTGGAGGGCCGAAGGGCCTGTTCCTGTGCTGTAGGTTTCTTTGTTCTTTCTTCTTTATGAATAAATAGGTTCCATCAGTATTCATGCCACACAACACTATTTAGTATTTTTGGAATGCTACAAATCAAGAGAAAAATGGAAAGAGGCAATAAAAGGAAGCTAATGCAGGTTAAAGGCCGATAGGTCCCCTGGACTAGATGGGTTACATTCTAGGATATTAAATGAACAAGCTGTAGGGACAGTGGATGCACTGGTTGTAATCTTACAACAATCCTCAAGACACTGGAAGTCCCAGAGGATTTGAAAACTGTCAATGTAACAACTTTTCAAAAAGGAAAAAAAAATTACTATACACCAGTTAGCTTCACATCTGCCACTGGAAATACATTAGAATCCATTTTAAAGGATATAATTGCAGAACAATTAGAAATATGTATTATAAATCAAGCAGAAATTGTATGATGGGGAAAATCATGCCTGACATATTTATTAGAATTATTTAAGGAGGTAAAGAGTGAAATGTGAGATCATGCGCTTTGATGGGAATAGGGGAACTGAATATTATTTAAATGGAGAGCGACTGCAGGAAACTACAAAACAGAGCGATTTAGAATTTTTCCTAGGATAAATGATAAAAAGCCCGAAAAAGTCCAGCATATAATAGGGAAAGCCAACGGAACATTGGCTTTTATTTCAAAGGCAATGGAGTGTAAGCACAGGGAGGTTTCACTTAAACTATACAAGGCTCTAGCCAGACCACAGCTGGAATACTATGAAAGTTTTGTGCTCTTATCTAAAGAAAAAGTTATTCTATCACTGGAGGTAGTCCAGAGAATATTCACTGGGCTGATCCTGGTATGGAGCGATTATGAGGAAGGTTGTTCAGGGTTAGGGTCTAGACTCATTGGCCTTTAGAAAAATGACAGGCAACATTGTTAAGACACACGATTCCTAGGGGACTTGAAAGGGTAGATAACGGTTGTTTCCCCTGGTGGGACAGTTTAGAATCAGAGGGCATAAACACAGAGTAAGGAGTCGCCCATTTAAAATAGAAATGAGGCAAGAGTTTCTTCTCTCACAGGGTAATAGATCTGTGGAATTCTTTACCACAGAAGTGTGTTGTTAAAGTATCTTCAAAGTTGAAACAGATTTTATTTTAAAAATCAGTAGGGTTATGGATTTAAAGGCTTGAAAGTCAAGTTTACGATTGTCAGATCAGCAACGATCTCAGTGAACAGCACAGCAGACTCGACAGACTGAATGGCCTACTTCTACATCTTACTATGGTATTTTTAGGTTTTAAAACCAGGACCTGGAGTAAGGAAAGCAGTTTATCACATTTCAGTGACCATCTGAAGTGTGGTTCTCGGAGGCTGTGCTTAATGTGTTGACAATGTCGAGACTGAAGCATTGAAAATGGACCCTACAATCAACAGCCAAAGACAGGAAAACGAAAAGGATAAGATGGAGACTTTTCTTTCCTCAATAAAAAAACGGAGTTTACTGTTGGCACAAGGCATGAGCTCACCACTAGGTGCGAGCTCAGTAATGTGCTGTTGCTAGGGTGTACCAGCATAAGATTTATAACAGGTAATCTCACAGCCATGAAACCCTGAACAGAGTCATGACAGGAGCACTCAACTAAAAGAACGAAAATGCAGGAATAAGCCTCATCACCTCGAGCACAAGCCATCGCCAAGATGGAAGGACTCAAGCAATCACAACTGACTAGAATCAGGCTGTGCTACATTCTCCCAAGGTTAGAATCCTGTACACTCACACGTTTCGCTGGGATGATGCACCAGATATTAACTGAGAACTGCTCCCCAGAATTAGGCTGTGACTTCCACAGCAGAGAGAGAGAAAAATCTTTAAACACCAACTGCACAAACCACAGGTGGCCAGTCTCATCTCCAATTATCTACTCGAACAAAAAAGGTGTTACTTTTGGCCCCATTAATAAACGGTTGAGCTGTATGGCTTTAAAAAAAAAGCAGGCAATGTCTTTTTTGTCCCCCAGCCTTTGTGCTTGAGAGAGAGAGAAAAATCCATAACCTGAGTACTGTAACTCATTACAAATATACCAGAAAAGGTAGTGAAAGGAGAATGATCAATTCGAGCACTTTGCAATGCTTTCAGTTTCTCACAAACTGCGTGGTATACCACTTCTAATGACACGAGCCATTAGCCTTCAGATCAGAATGTGATGTCGGTATTAGGATGGTTAAATTATGAATGCACATATCAACATGTCCACTTTCTCAATTTCAAGCCTATGCCTTTGCTCCCTCAGTGCTATTGGCACCTTTCCTTTATTCGGAGTTCAAAACCTCAGGGTTCAAATCTCAATCCAGAGATCTGACACCCATCAATTTTGGCTGCCATCTCCTGACAGGGTTAAGAGATAACTAGGGGTAGAGCCGGATGAACACAGTAGGCCGGGCAGCATCAGAGGAGCAGGAAAACTGACGTTTCAGGCCTAGACCCTTCTTCAGAAATCGGGGAGGGAAAGGAGGTTCTGAAATAAATAGGGAAAGAGGGGGAGGCGGATAGACGATGGATAAAGGAGAAGATAGGTGGAGAGGTTATAGACCGGTCAAAGAGGTGGAGATGGAACCAGTAAAAGGTTAGTGTAGGTGGGGAGGGAGGACAGACAGGTCAAGGGGCAGGATGAGATCATAGAACAGA
Source organism: Stegostoma tigrinum (assembly GCF_030684315.1). Lineage (NCBI taxonomy): Eukaryota > Metazoa > Chordata > Chondrichthyes > Orectolobiformes > Stegostomatidae > Stegostoma > Stegostoma tigrinum. The sequence continues at coordinate 17,118,712 of NC_081381.1, read as the reverse complement.
ATGAGGTTAGTTGGTAGGAGATGGGGGTGGGGCTTGAGGGGATAGGTGGGAGGAAGGACAGCTTAGGGAGGCGGGGTCGAGCTGGGCTGGCTTCAGCATACGGTAGGGGGAAGGGAGATTTTGAAGCTTGTGAAGTCCACATTGATACCATTGGGCTGCAGGGTTCCCAAGCGGAATATGAGTTGCTGTTCCTGCAACTTTCAGGTAGCATCCTTGTGGCACTGCAGGAGGCCCAGGATGGACATGTCGTCTAAGGAATAGGAGGGGGAGTTGAAATGGTTCACGACTGGGAGGTGCAGTTGTTTGTTGCGAACCGAGTGTAGGCATTCTGTAAAGTGGTCTCCAAGCCTCCCCTTGGTTTCCCCGATGTAGAGGAGGCCACAACAGGAACAGCGGATGCAGTGCAGATGAACATCTGCTTGATGTGGAAAGTCTTCTAGGGGCCTGGGAGGGGAGTGAGGGGGGAGGTGAAGCACTTACTGCGGTTGCAGGGAAAAGTGCCGGGTGTGGTGGGGCTGGAGGGGAGTGTGGAGTGGACAAGGGAGTCACGGAGAGAGTTTGACAACCTTGAAAAGAAATTCCAAGTTGGTTCAGAGATGCAGGTTTGCTTCTGTGAATCAGACCGTCTGACAGGAGGTGAGAAAGGGATGGAGGATGAGAGTCCCTCAGGAAAGCAAATAAGGGTGGGGAAGGAAAAACGTCTTTGGTGGTGGGGTCGGATTGCAGATGGTGGAAGTGTCGGAGGATGATGCATTGGATCTGGAGGTTGGTGGGGTGGTACGTGAGGACGAGGGGAATTCTGTTCTGGTTTTTATTGCGGGGAGGGGATGTGACGTTCCCGCATTGGTGGATGGGTCACCTTTCAGGGCTAGCATTAAGCTTAGGTGCCACCTCCCAGTTCTGCTGGCTTTAAAAAGGTCCTGTGGTATTCTATTTCTAAAGACAAAGGAATTCCTGCAGTGCTTTTCAGAAAATTCCCAAAGCATTTCGCTGCTAATGAATCATTGTGTTGCAGGTAACCACATCAGCTGAACTGCACATAGCTCCCAAAAACAGCAGAAGGGTAACTAATCAATTATTCAGTTTCAGTGATATTCTGTGAGAGATGGAGCTCTGTTCATGTGCTTGCATCTAAGAAGAGTGAACGGTGTGCCCTAATCTTCCAACTCTAACCCTCTCACATGTGAGCAGGTCTTGGAATCTTTGGTCTTAGAGACAAGAGTGATTTCAGTCAGACAAAGCTGTTAACCTTTACATCAGAGACAACAAAGTGCGAAGCTGAATGAACACAGCAGGCCAAGCAGCATCTCAGGAGCACAAAAGCTGATGTTTCGGGCCTAGACCCTTCATCAGAGAGAGGTCTCTGATGAAGGGTCTAGGTCCGAAGCGTCAGCTTTTGTGCTCCTGAATGCTGCTTGGCCTGCTGTGTTCATTCAGCTTCGCACTGTGTTATCTTGGATTCTCCAGCATCTGCAGTTCCCATTACCTCTGATCACAACCTTTACATCAAGTTGTCTCATATACTTCACATCTCAATCATTACACAGTATCAGGAATAACCATGGCAGGGGCCACAAAACAAAAAGAGTTAACGTCCGTCTCATCGGGAGAAACGAATCCACGTCTTTGACAACCTTGAAAAGAAATTCCAAGTTGGTTCATAGAGATGCAGGTTTGCTTCTGTGAATCAGACCGTCTGACAGGAGGTGAGAAAGGGGTGGAGGATGGAGGGAGCGAGACAGCGCGAGAACCCCAAGTGAACAAATGGGAAGTGAGTGAGAGAGGCTCAAAGACAGAGTGAACGAGTAAGAGTTGAGACAGAGAAAGAGTGTGAGAAAGCACCAGACTGGGTAAAGTTTTCCATGAGTGGGTCTTTAGCTGAGGTTACACTCAGTAAAAATCGCTGAGTCAAGCCTGGCCTCAATGAAGAGATCCATCATGGTTGCCAGCCTGACAGCTCAGGTTGTCTGGTATCAGTCATAATGACCGAGTCAGACATGCATACAGCCGGTCATAGAAACACAAACATCAAAGCGGTTTGGAATGAAACTCTGTTTGGTGAGGTGGGGGGGGAGGGGAGGCAACAATGGGTGAAGGGTTGGAATAATAAGAAGTTCCTTAAGGCTCATAGGAATGAGGGAGAGCCACTGACCAAGGGGGTCAGTGACACTGTGCCTGTGGATATACGCCCTGAATAAAACATGCAGCCCTCCTGACACACAGGCTTAGGGACAGCTAATGAGGGAAAAATATGTCAACCAAAAAAATTCAGCACTTAAAAATGTGAGATCAAATGAACTGCAAGCCAATCTCAATAACTGTCATTAGCGAAGACCTTTCAACAAGCACAATGGGTTAGCTGAGACGCCAACTAACTATGGCAATATTCTCACCATGCACAGCTGCTGCCTCCTCATCACATTCATAGCTCACAATATGCCATGACTGGAGAGAGACAGTTATTCTATGTGGTTAGTTAGCTAGCAAGTGGAAAATGTGCTTGCCTGTGTCAACTCGACACCCAGCAAGGATCATCAGTCAATGTGCAAAGAGACCACCTTTGTAGCAAAGATTGGCAGATGACAAAGTGCTGTGGAATTAAGAGGCCCTGGTACGTCAGTCACTTGCAGCACTTATTGCCAGGTAAAATGAAATGCTGATTCGCTTTTCTGTGAAAGGAGACAGGGAAATGGCAGGGATTCATATCTGTGTAGATTCCCCCAGTTAAACAGCCAGCAAGATAGATAATACAGTGATTGCAATGCTTATTTGCACTTATAATCCCTCAGTGAAGAAAGTGCGGCTTGCATTCATATAGCACCTTTTGCAACCTCACAATATTCCAAAGCACTTCACAGCCAATGAATTATTTTTGAAGTGCAGTCACCATCACTGCTGTCATGTGGGAAATGCGGCAGGTGTTTTGTGCACAGCAAGCTCCTGCTAAACGGCAATGTGATGGTAACCAGAAATCTGGCTTGATCACATCAAGGGAGGAATAATTAGTGGCCAGGACACCAGGGATAACTCCCCAGCTCTTCTTCACAATGGTGCTGTAGGATCTTGGACACCCAGCCGATAAGGGATATTGTTTAACCATCTCCTCCAAAGCAATGGCATCTCTGACAGCACAATACTGAAGTGTCAGCCCGGAGTTTGGTGTTTGGGTCCTGGTAGGATACAGGCTAGAAATCACTGCGATCCGGAATCCACTTTTTAGAATCACAGGACAAAGCAGGCAATTCAGCTCCCTGTGTAGGTGCTATTTCCTTGAAAGAACTAATCAATGAATCCCAATTCCCCACGTTCCCAAAGTCTGGCAGATTGTGCAGTTGAATAGCTTGTCTGCTGACAGAACGTAGCAATGATTGGGGCCAGTTCCACAGTCAGATGGCGTACCATTGAGAATAACTCAGTAACAAATGTGTTGGAGCTCTGTGACCCGATGTACATCCAGGAAAATCTTCCCTCCTCAACAAACATTCCATCATAATGGCATTTCAAAGGACAGAAAGGGGACTTTAAAATGGGATTAATCAAGATATAAACTATTTTCTCCTGTGGAAGAATTCAGGCCAAGAGTGTATAACCTCCAAATTACAGAAAAGCAGTTAGAGAGGCCATGCAGTACCTACTGACAAACAGCGGTGGAAATCTGGAACTTTCTCTGTCACCAGCAACAAATAAAAAGCTTCAGCAGCCCGACTGAAGGTTGATGAAAGTCTGCTGGGGTATCAAAATTGAAATTGATTGCCTTTTGTCAGACAACGGCAGTAATGGTCACTGAACCGAACGGGTTAGATGGTGTTGAGATTCAAAAATCAGCCACGATCTGATTGAATGGCAGAATGGGCCTGAGGGGCCGAATGGTCTCCAAGTGTGTTCTTATTTCAGAATGTGGCCAGTGGAGTGATAACAGATTGAGCCTGATGGCCATTATGATTCCAAAGTTGACCGCATACAGAACATGGGCCATATCGCTTCAGCACATTGTGTGACTCGGTAAATGACAACTAAAGACGCTACATGTTTGGGTCCCCAAATTGTTACGACCAAAGATTGTTGAGCATCAGAAACAGTGGACTTGACAGAAATTTCCATGATTCTCAGCCTTAGAAGCAACTTGACGCAAAACAAAATTTGTGAGGAACAAGTAAGGGCCATTTTGATTAAAAAAAAGACAACTGAAATGTTTCAACATATCAGTGGATTGAGAGATAAGCTAATTGTGAACAACATTCTGCAGACTTAAGAACTATTACTCCACAATAATGCAGCTTTGGCCAGAGTTAGGGCAATTTCTTTTTGTGGTAATTTAAGATATGTGGGTGCAGTTGGGATTTATTGCCATCTCCAGTTACCCAGAAGGCAGTTAGGAGTCATTTGCTGTCGGTCTGGAGTCACATGTAAGCCAGACCAGTTAAGGATGGCAGATTTGAAGCAACTAGGAAATGGTGGTATTTATGCTTCTTGGGGATGGAGGGGTTTTGGAGAATAGGTGAAAGTGGGTGCCCGGACAGAAGAAAGGGGAGGCAGACAAAGGGATTGCCGGTGAATAAAAATAAAAGTGACCCTTCTGCGTAAAAAAAAAATGCTTTCCTGGCTACGTCAGTTCTGGAAAGGGTCACTGGACCTGTAACATTATCTCTGATTTCACTCCGCAAATGCTGCCAGACCTGCTGAGATCTTCCAGTAATTTTGGTTTTTGTTTGTGATTTCCAGCAACCGCAGATCTTTCTGTTTTTAAATGAACGAAAAGCTAGGTGGGTGATGAGGGATGCAACGTGCAGGTGAAAATGGGGTGGCTGTGCTGGAAGCAACCAATTGCTTGGCAGGACCTGGGCTTGCGACGTAAGTCATAAGGAGGCGTGGTCACGTTCTAAAATTGTTAAACTCAATATTGAAGGCTATAAAAAAGCTGCCTCAGTGGAAGAGGAGATGCTATTCTTCCAGCATGTGTTCAGCCTTCCTGCAGCACTGCAACTGTCCAAGACAAAACGCTAGCCAGGGAACAGTGGTGTGTTGAAGTAGGAGGCAACTGGAAACTCGGGGTCACTTTTACAGATTGAACATAGACGTTCCACAAAGCACATCTGCTTTGTCTCCTCAATTCTCTCCACAGTTGCAACAATTTCTGTTGGTTCCAGATCTCCAGCTCTTTGTCTTATTTTAAGAATGGCAAATTTCCTTTCATAAAGGACATTAGTAAACCAGATTTTTAAACAAAACAACAATTGAAGGCTGTTATTATTGGGCTGGCTTTTTATTCTGTATTTTCAAATGAATACAGATTTCACTACCAGCTGTGGTGGGATTCGAATGCATATCCCTGTAGCATTAGCCTAGTGATCTGGTTTTCAAAATAAAGATGCAGTTTGATTCATTGCTGACCCATTGATGGACCTGCTAGCAAGAATTATTCTGCTTAATCATTGACTCCACCTCACCCCCGGCATTGCTTTAATGCCAGAGAGTGGAAATAAAGCAAAAAAAATTCAACAAAATTCGGCCAGACCTCAAAAGCTGCTTGCTTTTCATTAATTTACATTTAAATGTTATTTATCCTCATGGCTTGGTTTCGCTTAATGAGGTAATTATTGCAGGAAGCATGAATTATAAACAGCGCCCCTCTGAAGCAAGAATAACTGTCTTTCATTCACCGCTTTCCATATATCATTAAATCAGAAGGAGAATGTGCTGCTAAATGATCGCATTTAAAGTGGAGGGAGTGGTACTAATGGGTCTCAGAGTGAATAGACACACACCGTGTTCAATAAGCCAACTTCAACTGATATATGCACCGGCAGTGCAACTTGCCCTTTAATTATGTTTGAGATGCTGGAGAATCTGGGATTATTCTCCTTACACCGGAGAAGATTAAGTAGAGATTCAAACTGAGGTGTTCAAAAATTGCAAGGGGTTTAATCACGAAAAGCTGTTGCTGCTGCTAGCAATTGCTGCACTGGCTGAGGTTACCAAAGTGCTGCCTTCTTAACATCACCCTTTGCTTAAACTGGGGGTGAAATCACCATTTGTCATCTCCCTCTAATGAGCCAGCAGCCTTCACTCCCTCCGAGACAACGGCAACGTTGCCTTCACCGCTGATGCCAGGAAGATTGGCACCCAGAGGTCTAACAAATCTCAAGTAATTGACAGAAGGATCAGAGTGAAGAAGAACCTCTGTTTTCTTCTTTAAAAAAACAATGAATTGAGATGATCAGGTGTGCAAGCACATGGAGGGAGACTCATTAGTAACTCACAAAAAGATGGGATGGTGTAGTAGCAGGTTGGAGGAGTTGAATGGCCTCTTGAGAAATACCGTTATTCTGTTCTCTGTTTCTCATGCAGTGTGGGATTAACGTCTAGAATGCATAGTCTGAGTGTGGGGTGGAGGCAGGTTTTCTCACAAATTTCAAAAGGGAATTGGGTCATTATCTCAATAGAGAAAAACAAAATCCAGGCTAAGGGGAATGGGTAAAGGAGTAGGGCTTGCTGAACAGCCTTCTTCTGCATTGTGATCATCCCATGTCACCAAAAAAACCAAATCACAAACTGCATCTGAATTTGGGAAAGTACAAGGTAAGCCCATTCACTGCTGCCCTTAGAAACTCTCGAGTCATCAGAACTCCCTTCCAGGACAAGCAAAACCAAACTGCAAAGCAACTAATATCAAGAACACAGATTAAAGGCATAAAGGTGTCCCACCTCCTTTCCCTGCAAACTGGCACAACACTCCGCCATACACTAGCTGGTCCCAACAGACCGAAACTGGAGGAGACCATCTGGCCCCTCAAGACTGGTCATCGTTCCATTAGATCAGGTCTGAGCAATATCTTAACATCAGTGATCATGGACATGAACCAGAGATAACAGAGTGTAAAGCTGGAGGAACACAGCAGGCCAGGCAGCATCAGAGGAGCAGGAAAGTCGACATTTCGGGTCCTGACCCGAAATGTCGACTTTCCTGCCCCTCTGATGATGCCTGGCCTGCTGCGTTCCTCCAGCTCCACAACTGTTATCTCAGACTCCAGCATCAGCAGTTCTGACTGTCTCTGATAGACATGAGCCAGGGTATTTTCACAACACCACCATACTGTCAAGACATAACAGTCCACAAATTACTGAGTTCTTGAAAATATATTCTGGTAAAAGAATGAGTGGTACACAGATTTTAACTTTTCCAGAAAACGTTACAATCCTGTGTACTCTAGTAGCTACAAAACTGACAATGTAAAGAGGAGATCAGTCAAGCTTGCAGCATTGTTCACATCACAGTGGCTCAGTAGTTAGCACTGCAGTGCCAGGGAGCCAAGTCCAATTCCAGCCTAGGGTGTGGCGTTTGCAAGTTGTCCCTGTGTCAGTGTGGTTTTGCACCCAGTGCCCTGGCTTCCCCCCCCAGCCATGGCCCGACAAATGAGCAGTTTAGGTGGATAGGCCATGCTAATTTGCCCCATAATCTCCAGGAATATGTGGGCAAGGCGGATTAGCCATGGCAAGTCATGGGGATGGGTTGGGTATGGGTGGGATACCCTTCGGAGGGTTGGTGCAGCCTCAATGGGCCGAATGGCCTCTACCTGCACTGTAGAGATTTTATGTTTATTTTTTATACTTGCTAGAAGTGACATACATTCAGAACCAGGAACCCATTCACGGCAAACAAAAGGATTCTGCTCAGGGCTTGCACCTTTCTTGAATTTGACTAGGAGCTTCTCTATGGCTGCACCTTGGTTGACCAAATTGTTTGCTCAACCAATAAGGAGCCTTCTCTCCTATCAAAGAAGTTACCGTCATTATTTGAAAATTGGCATTCTTGTGTTGGTCCTAATTAGTGCAAGACAAAAGGCTTCGACAACATGTCTCTTCTAAGCAAAATCCGAAGAAACACAATGCTTAAAAACGAGAATTTTTCAGCACCTGTCATTTGTTAAGTACCATTGTCTGTCTATTCTTAAAAATCTATTTTGATTTGAGGCTTTTGATTGTCAGTTGTTAATATTGAGGGTGTTAAAATCTGACAAGATGAAAATGATGGTACTGTAATAAAGATGCTCCCACTGCACCTCTAAACTAATTGTGCGGCACGGACTGTCTGAGAGAAGCTACTAATCGATTTGATGCTACTGAATGTTAATGCTAATCACATAAGTGCTCAGCGAGTACCTTGCACTTGCTGGCAGCTGAGATTAATCTCAGGTAGCGCAGCTTGTGACCTTAGCCTCCGAGCTGGGGGCAGCAGCCAAGCATTGCTTATGTAATTACACTCTGAACTGTGTAATCACCTGCCCTAATCTCTGGGGGCCCACAATTAGCCAAGCACCCCCACCAACGGCAGGTCACAGGGCCTGAGGAACTGCAGCCTGCCGATCACTTCTGCCATTGTGGACAACCTGCAAATGAATAACACTCAATTAAACCCGCATCGTGAAGGCGAGGAGGCAGCGGACATGTGATTGTAATTAGCTGTAATCATAGGGAGCGGTCCCACCTGACATGCTGTCAGCTTTACTGCCTGCAACCCTCTTGCCCCACCACTTGCCAGTCACCGTCCAATATGATCATCCCAGTTTCCCAGAAGTCTTACGAAACTGCCTCAAGGGATGCTCATATTTGGTACAAGGTCACTGAATCAGCTGACTTCGAGGTTAAACAAGAGTCATTCTTCCGATTGAAACTCTTGCATTTATTTATAATGTCCCTCTCTCCAGCACCCCATCCTCCTGTTAAATCCCTTGCAGCCCGACAGTCAAATGCGAGTGCCCAAAGTTCATTCTGAATGACCCTCACGCTTTGTCTCGACTGCTTTCCTTAACAGGCCATTGGAAACATTGATTGCTCTCAGAGTGAGGTGCGCCTAAAACATGCATCCACATTTTAGTGGTCACGGTTGCAAGCCTTTGGTCCCAAATTCTTGCTTTGAAATACAATTCGGCAACTCCACTGCGTGAGCCTTTCTCAAAAAGGTGTCAAATTTAAACTGCTCAGTTGCTTGTACCAAAGTAAAAGCTGAGGGCAGGAGGGGAAGGGTTGGGTGGTGGGTGAATTCACATTGAACTAGACACAGAGGCTGAGAAAGGAGCAATTGTACAATATCTGAATCCTTTTAGAGTTGTGTGAAAACTCTCAAAATGTGAACAGTCAAGAGTCCAGACTTTGAGGATCATTTCAGGTGTTCATACACAGACATGACACCTCCTGGTTTCTGAGAGAACCATTAATAAAGTCACTCAGTAAGGAAACAGACCCTTCGGTCCAGCTCGTCTGCGCTGACTAGACATCCCAAACTGACCAAGTCTCATTTCCCACATTTGGTCCATGTCCCTCTAAACCCTTCCTATTCATACACCCGTCCAGATGTCTTTTTAAACAGTGTAACTGTACCAGCCTCCACCACTTCCTCTGGCAGCTCATTCCATACAAGCGACACTCTCCATGTGAAAAAGTTACCCCTCAGGTCCATTTTAAAATCCTTCCCCTCTCCCCTTAAACCTATGCCCTCTAGTTTTGGACTCCCCCACCCTGGGAAAAGAAAAGACCTTGGCTATTCATTCTATCCATGCCCCTCATGATTTTATGAACCTCCGATGATCCAGGGAAAAACACCTAATCAGCCTCTTGCCTATAAGTCAGACCCTCTAGGCCTGGTAACATCCTCGTAAATCATTTCTGCACCCTCTCAAGTGTACCAACGCCCTTTCTGTAAAAAGTCAACCAGAATTGCATGCAGTATTCTAAAAGTGGCCTCACTGATGTCTAGAGATAGTACGAACTGACAATGCTGGAGAATCTGAGATAACACGGCATGAAGCTGAAGTAGGGTCCCGACCCGAAACATCAAGCTTTCCTACTCCTCTGATGCAGCTCGGCCTGCTGTGTTCATCCAGCTTCACACCGTATTATCACTAACGTCCTGTACAGGTACAACTGGACATCCCAACTCCTGTATTAACGTGTGGTAGCTGACAATTAAATTGAAAAGCTTTGACATCTATTGAAATTTACATAGACAAGAGGACTGGTCAGAAAAGTATCAGAGATAATGGGAACTGCAGATGCTGGAGATTCCAAGATAATAAAATGTGAGGCTGGATGAACACAGCAGGCCAAGCAGCACCTCAGGAGCACAAAAGCTGATGTTTCGGGCCTAGACCCTTCATCAGAGAGGGGGATGGGGTGAGGGTCCGAAGATGGAGAGAAAAGAAGATAGGTGGAGAGAGTATAGGTGGGGAGGTAGGGAGGGGATAGGTCAGTCCAGGGAAGACGGACAGGTCAAGGAGGTGGGATGAGGTTAGTAGGTAGATGGGGGTGCGGCTTGGGGTGGGAGGAAGGGATGGGTGAGAGGAAGAACAGGTTAGGGAGGCAGAGACAGGTTGGACTGGTTTTGGGATGCAGTGGGTGGAGGGGAAGAGCTGGGCTGGTTGTGTGGTGCAGTGGGGGGAGGGGACGAACTGGGCTGGTTTAGGGATGCGGTGGGGAAGGGGAGATTTTGAAACTGGTGAAGTCAACATTGATACCATATGGCTGCAGGGTTCCCAGGCGGAATATGAGTTGCTGTTCCTGCAACCTTCGGGTGGCATCATTGTGGCACTGCAGGAGGCCCATGATGGACATGTCATCTAAAGAATGGGAGGGGGAGTGGAAATGGTTTGCGACTGGGAGATGCAGTTGTTTGTTGCGAACTGAGCGGAGGTGTTCTGCAAAGCGGTGCCCAAGCCTCCGCTTGGGGACCGGAGGCTTGGGGACCGCGTTGCAGAACACCTCCGCTCAGTTCGCAACAAACAACAAACATGTCCATCATGGGCCTCTTGCAGTGCCACAATGATGCCACCCGAAGGTTGCAGGAACAGCAACTCATATTCTGCCTGGGAACCCTGCAGCCTAATGGTATCAATGTTGACTTCACCAGTTTCAAAATCTCCCCTTCCCCCACCGCATCCTTAAACCAGCCCAGTTCGTCCCCTCCCCCCACTGCACCACACAACCAGCCCAGCTCTTCCCCTCCACCCACTGCATCCCAAAACCAGTCCAACCTGTCTCTGCCTCCCTAACCGGTTCTTCCTCTCACCCATCCCTTCCTCCCACCCCAAGCCGCACCCCCAGCTACCTACTAACCTCATCCCACCTCCTTGACCTGTCCGTCTTCCCTGGACTGACCTATCCCCTCCCTACCTCCCCACCTATACTCTCTCCACCTATCTTCTTTACTCTCCATCTTCGGTCCGCCTCCCCCTCTCTCCCTATTTATTCCAGTTCCCTCTCCCCATCCCCCTCTCTGATGAAGGGTCTAGGCCCGAAACGTCAGCTTTTGTGCTCCTGAGATGTTGCTTGGCCTGCTGTGTTCATCCAGCCTCACATTTTATTATCTCGGTCAGAAAAGTACATTAGCGCATGGTACTGCTTCTTATATCAATCAGGACCGAAACATTGTGCAGTTTGTGTGCACGTGCGCGTGCATGCGACAGCAAGAGGGGGAAGAGAGCAAGAGGAGAGACAGCAAGAAATGACAGAAGAAACAAAAAAGAGAGGGGGGCAGAGAGGAGAGATAAGAAAGGAAACAGAAAGGAAATAAAAAGAATACTTTTCAGGACATTCCAAAGCATCCTACAGTACTTTTCCAACAGAGTTACTGTTATCATCTAACAGGTGACACAGTGGCTCGTTGGTTAGAACTGCTGCCTCACAGCACCAGAGACCTGGGATCGATTCCACCATAAGGTAATTGCCTGTGTAGAGTCTGCACATTCTCCCAGCGTATGTGCGGGTTTCCTCTGGGTGCTCCAGTTTCCTCCCACAGTCCAAGTACGTTCAGGTTAGGGTGGATTAGCCTTGGTAAATGCAAGGTTACAGGGATAGCGCAGGAGGGTGGGTCTGGGTGGGATGCTCTTCGGAGGGTCAGTGCTGATTCAATGGGCCGAATGGCCTGCATCTGTAGGGATTCTATGATTCTAAGCACAACAGCCACAGTGCGCGCTGCAAGGTTCTACAAACAGTGTTATAACCTACTTTAGGGACGCCTGACATGGCACTCGTGAGCATTTACTCCTTTATTTTTCTTCCCCTAGTAGCGTCATGGATTCATTTATTTCCACCCAAGAGGTCAAAGGGGGCCTCAGCTGTGTGTGTCAGCAGCAGGACAACACCTCAGACAGGGCAGCATCATTCGCTCGCACGCACGCCCCCTCCCCGCCCAAAACACACAACCTTCAGACTCCAATGTCAGCGTGCTATCGACGGAGCCATAGGCGAGCCTCCCCCACTGAAGAGAGGTCTCCCCTTCTATAAAGGTTTCAAATGTGAAGGCCCAGTGTTAAAGGTGATAATATTGTATTAGTACAACGGAGAGAACATTCCAGAAGCGTCACAGTTAAGAAATACCGCTGGAGCAGAATAAGGGGCTGTACTGAGTCTTATATTCAATGGAATATTGTTCTCTTCCTCGGAACTGGCTTCTCTTACCTTGGGAAACCAAAAGAAAAAGACGAAACGCTAAATAATTATAAATGATTGAGACACGCGATAAAAAGTAAGCAATAAAAAGATGGCAAATGGTCTGATCCATTCAAACCTAAACATGCTGCTGGAAGAGAGGCTGAACAGAACCGTCTGGCATGTTATACACATTAGCCAATATCGTTCAATGGGCAAGACTGTCTTAAATAACAAAAAACAAATGTAATCATTAATGTTCAGGCCCTGCCAACCGATTTAAGTCCAGGAATGGTTATAACCAGTTGAGGATCAGGCTTGACTGGGTCGATGGTGCTGATGTATTGTTCCTGTAATGCTGAGGGTTATATTGCTGCTGTAACTAATACCAGGAATTCCTTTGTGGGCAATTATTCCCTTTCTTTATAAAAAAAAGCAAAACACAGAATCCACGCCACTGTTTTCAACTCAGACTGTTCCCTGTGGTGCACTCCCCAGGACGCACAGATGGAATTTTAAGGGAGTATCTGATTACTACATAGACCCTCCCAATCTAGCTTTCGGCATGTCAAATATTTCTCTTGAAAAAAAATTACAAATCTGGAAAGTGTGGATTTATAATGCTACAGGAAAAGACCACTGGTCATTTATCAGCAAATAACTTTGATTCTTGTAATTGACAGTCAGAAACGTCAATTACAAGAATCAAAGTTATTTGCTGATAAATGACCAGTGGTCTTTTCCTGAAACAAAAAAAACTTAATAGATCTCCTGGAAAGCTTTAATTAGCTAACATTAGTGTTAGAAATAGAACCCATCATGACTTTCTGCATACCTTATGTCTTTGTATCCAGCTATCCCATAAAGTAATCCTGCCCTTTACATTCTTACTCTCACTCCACCCACACTCAAATAGAAACTGCCCCCCTCCAAAACTTCCAAGTTACTACACTTTTTTTGTTCTTCAAAAGCAGACCATATATTGTTTATTAATAAATGTGATTTTTTTTCAAAACATGGGATAGATGTGAAGAAATGGTTTCAAAAATGCAATACAGATAATAAACGAGACTAAAACCAAAGTAACTTCGTTTGGAATAAGCAGAAAATAAAATCAATAATAAAAGCTCCATACACATCCAAAGTATTTGATTTATTAAATCTGCATCATAGTTGTAAATCTTTAATCCGATTTCATTCTGTAATCTGATGGAAAGGTATTGCATTTAGTGGTTAATTTGATAGTCTCTGCTTTCACATTTGTTTAGTGGGAGCCATTCGTCTATTTTATTACATACCTATTCCTGACAGCTTTTAAACACCACAACACACAAGGAAAGCTATAATTCATCACACTTCACCTAATATTGTCCACATTGTGTGGAGTAAGCTGCTTCTTGAAGACAATCCACACAGTCTTAGACTGAGTCAACAATTTTTGGAATACAATACTAGAGTTATGCCACTCACAACTGACTCATTTGAAGTTTGGTTTTCTGCTATTGATTCCCAGGTGGAGTCTGATATTTCTGATGTGAAACACCCCTGGATTGTGGAAATTCTGAGTTTATCAATATAATCTTATAATCAATAATAATACGAGGCTGAGATAGATGGAATCCTGATCCATAGAGAAATCGAGGGTTATGGGGAAAATGCAGGAAAGCAAGTGAGGAATGTTGGATCAGCAATGATTTTATTGAATGGTGAAGCAGGCTCGAAGGGCTGAATGGCCTACTCCTGTTCTGAAATCAACGGGCCCCTTTGTCTACATGTCATTTTCAAAGACTTTTTTTTCCACATTTTCCCCCCAATGTGAGCCTTTCTACAGATACATGTGAGGAAGCTGCTGGTACATAAATGTGGACAAGTCACACCGGGGCAGGAACGAGTGATTCAATGGGCTTGGGAGATGGGGTAGGCCAAGAATTCATGTTAACAAAGTCATCAACCCAGTCCCTCATTTGTTTTTCTTCCTTTCTTAAAAAAAATGGAGCATACTGTTTTCTCTCGTCACCACTGAAATAGCTCCACAGATGCCAGTATCCCATGACCAACTCACCTTTTATTGGAGATAATGGGAACTGCAGATGCTGGAGAATCCAAGATAACAAAGTGTGAGGCTGGATGTACACAGCAGGCCAAGCAGCATCTCAGGAGCACAAAAGCTGACGTTTCGGGCCTCCCTTCGGGTCTAGGCCCGAAACATCAGCTTTTGTGCTCCTGAGATGCTGCTTGGCCTGCTGTGTTCATCCAGCTTCACACTTTGTTATCACCCTTTTATTTACATGTGCACATTACATGGACTCTGACCAGCCAGCTCAGAGCCAGGCTCTACACTAATGAGAATCTCAAATGCCTGTTTATGTTTTTTAAAATTGACCCACACTTGCACTGCACCCAAAAAGGGGTCCCAGCAGTAGTGCTTACATTTTCCCCCCCAAGTTCCCCATGGCTGTGTGTGTATGCACGTACAGTGACACCGTAAGAAGACATCCTTCTGCAAACCCATCCTTTAAAAACAATGGATTTAGCATTTTATTGCCACTGCTCCACAAAATCCTTTACAATTGTGGCTCAGCATAGCGGAATGAAAACTGAGTCTAACCATTCCTGTGGCGACAGTGTGGAGCTGGAGGAGTACAACAGACCAGGTCTCAGGAAAGCTGGCATTTCAGAAATAGGGCCATTTTTGAAGAAGGGTCCCAACCCGAAATGTCAACTTTCCTGCTCCTCTGATGCTGCCTGGACTATTGTGCTCCTCCAAGTCCACACTTTTATCTCTGACTGCAGCATTGGCAGTTTACTACCTCTAATCATTCCTGCACCTTCCCTGGCATTCCCCAGCCCTTATAAACTTCGTGATCACACTCAGTGGAAACCCAGCTGAAAAAGATATTGCACTAACAGTCAATTGAGAATTTGTAAAAGACAAATCGATAGATTTTGGTTGGTTAGGCAATAAGAGCTAGGAAATCAAGGCATGAAGTCACAGATTCGTCGTGATCTGGCTGAATAGTCGACCAGACTTGGCAGCTGGAAGACTGCTTCCTGATCGTGTGCTTTCCTCCTCTTATATATGTTAAGAAGAAAATTAACCCAAATACAATGATCCAAAATTTAATAATAAACCTATTCAAGACACTGATGTCTGACATATCAATGTCAGATCAGACACAATCCTAGTGAACAGCAGAAAAGGCCCGAGGGGCCAAATGGCCTACTCCTGTTCCTATTTCTCATTGTCTTATTTCTAAAGGGACATTTAGTATTGGAGAAGACATTTGCACATAAAGATGCTTTTATACTGAGGCCCCCCTCTGCCTGTTACACAGGTAGATGTTCAAAAGCCCAGAGTACCATTAACAAACAGCAAGGAGTCCCATAGGAATACATGAATTAGGAGCATGAGCACACCATTCAACTCTTTGAACCTGTTCAATAAGATCAAGACTGATCTGACCGTAGCCAGAATTCCACACACAATTACCAGTGACACCCCCTGAATCCCTTGCGAGTCAAGAAACTACTTCTGCCAAAACTTCTGGAGAAAAGATTCCTCCTTGCCTCCATCTTAAATGGAAGAGGTTTTATGTTTAAACCATGCCCCCAATTCCAGTCAACATTCTCCCCTCGACAGATTTAAAAATCAGCAGGAATGATTCATTCATTCATTCATTCCAATGGCTGGTCTGGTCAGATTGGCCATCCCATTTGTCAACAAAACCAGTTCCCTGCTTGTGAAGTGCTGTGTGACGGTCAACAGCATTCAAAAAGGGCACTAAACAGATGGTTTGTTCAGTCAAAACATTGTCTAAGGGAAGAGCTCCAATGCAGCCAGATAAAACTAAACTCAGGAAAGGAGCAGAGTCAATACTCAATTCTTAAAGGGCAGACTACCCCAGGAAAGGAAAGAGTTCCATTCCAGATTGTTGCCAGCTAAGACAAGTTGGTCATGCTTCCCTAGCCTGCGGTCACACCAACCTCAACTAATTCCCCTGCTAGGTAGGAATCAAATTACTTTTCGCACAGTCTAAATGCAGAGAGCCTCCAAGCGACAGCAACGCACCAGGATCAAAAACCATTTCATATGAATATCCCCAGCTCTCCTAGCTTCATTTGGAAACAGGAGGGCAGCAAAAAAAAACTTTAAAAAAAAAAATCACTGTCCGGTGCATGGTAGATGGTGAGCAGTGGGTGCGCCTATCCAGGGCCAAACTGCAAAGCAAGAAAAATAAAACAAATAATCAAAATAGGAGAGAGGGGGAAAAAAGTCTGAAGGAAGTGTTCTTAGTGGGTGACAGTCTGACTGAGGTTACTTTACTGTACCTGACTGCAGGGAGTTACATCCTGTCTTTCATCTCTAAAGGTAGCAACTCCAAGTTCTGTTGTTAATTTGCAGAAACAATATATGGTTCTCTTTTGCTTCTTTTATTCAAGTCATTTAGTTCCATTCATCAGCTTTCAGCTGTCTGAGACCCATAAAGCTCTGGCATTCCTTTGCTAAACCTCACCAGCTCTCTCTGCTCCTTAAAACCCACCTCCCTACTGGAGCTTTCAAATGGCTGGTCTTCCTCTGACTGGGTGTCAAACTGGTTATCCATTTCTTCTCCTATGAAGGACCCATGCACATTTTGTCAAGGAATGGTGCTGATTAATTGCTAACTGCTGTTAATTGTACTCTTTCTCCATGAATCTTCGATCCCAGTTTAGTACAAACCATCCCAGCTCCTCACTCTTACGGCATCCAAAGAGGCTCAAAAATAATTACACCCTGCTGAACGTCTCAATGATTTCGGAACGTAAATGTCATCCAAATGTGATAAAGCCTAAGATACTTAGTGCTCAATTCGTTAAACTCAGGGTAATAGCAATTGCAAATGGAACTAAGGAAATAAATGCACACATGGGAGATTGATACAGCACAGAAAAAGACCCTTAGGGAAGGAAATTGCCATCCTTACCTGGTCAGGTCTACATGTGACCCCAGACCCACAGCAACGTGGCTGACTCTGAACTGCCCTCTGGGCAGTTAGGGATGGGCAATAAATGCTGCTAAGCCAGCGAAGCCCTCATCCCATGAATGCATAAAGAATAAAAAAAAGTCTACGTCAATCATGTTCTCAAACTAAACTAGTCCCACATGCCCATATCCCTCCAAACCTTTACTATTCATTTACTTATCCAGATGTCTTTTAAATGTTGTAATGTACTTGCATCCATCCCTTTCTCTGGCAGTTCATCCCGCATATGAACCACCGTGTAAAACAATGTTGTCCCTCCTGTTTTCCTAAAACTTCCTCCTCTCACCTTAAAAATTAGCCCCCTACTTTTGAACTCCCCCACCTTAGAGGAAAGACCATTGCTATTCACCTTATCAGTGTTGTTCATGATTTTATAAACCTCTGTAAAAGGTCACCCGCTCAACCCTCCTCCTCTCCAGTGAAAGAAGTCCCAGCCTATATTTTTTTTACAACTCAAACCCTCCATTCCTGGCATCATCCTGGTAAATGTTTTCGGAACTCTCTCCAATTTAAAAAGGGGTGGGAATTGGCATAGGTTCACAATTATGGTTAGAACAACAGTTTAAGAAAGACCGAAAATGAAAAAGAAAACAAACTGCCACATGTCTAAATCCTGATGCTGCATTTCAGAGGAAGTAATGCGGATTTCTCTTTAAGAAGAAGTTTCAAATGACTAAAAGCAGACGATGGATATCTGTGTATTCACAAAACAGAACCTGTTGCAAACAAGGCGATGATAGAGTTGACACTGACCTCTCGTTAAAGTGTGCATCTCTGTGCTGGGGGAGTCCCTGCTTTCTCCTCTGACTCGATGAACTACTTGAAGATGGGATGTGAGGCTCCATGGCACTGGAGTTCCGAACGGCAGCAACTGCTTCTTGCCGGGCCCTCAGAAGGTCTGCGAGGAGGCAAGAACATTCATTTTCCTTTCAATTTATATTTCTCCGTCTCAGCAGCCAAGATATGTGAACACTTCAGCCCTTCACCAGCACCATAAATACACTGCCAGAAGCGATCGCACACTGAAAAGCGCACAATGTTTGCCTTCAGTCTGCAACACTTGCATTTATGATTACAAAAGGTCTCAGCTTTTCCCTGATATCATTTTGGATTTCCGTGACCCCAGCCTATAACTCCCATCCATCCCCATCCCCATCAACACCACCGCCCCCACCCCCCGACAGCATGGTGATCTCTTGCCAACATACTCCATCTGCAGAAGTGGACAGTGTGATAAAAGGAGCCTCACCCAAGAAGTGAAATGCTGTTGTGTGATTGATATGGAATGCAGGTTATTAAAGCAATCACTACAAGGATTCAGTGAATCATACTGACTGACTAGTACCAGAAATCAGTGTTACAGTAGAATGCAACTAAGCCCAACATTCAGGGAGCTGCAGGAATATCACCAGTTTCCAACCAGACTTTTTGTAATCAATCTCCAAGTGTCATACTAGAAATATGACAGCCTGGTGGTGTTGACTTTTTATTGTAGCTCAACCCTCCAAGATCTCTGTGCCCTTCTAATTCTGGCTCTATTCGCTTCCCGGATTTGAACTGCTCCAACTCGCTGGTCACACCTTCAGCTCCCTGAGCCATCTGTTCTGGAATTCTGTCAGAATCAGGTTTTGTTTGGGATTCTGTGGGATGTTTTACTGCATTAAAGGCACTACAGAAAGGCCAGTTGTTATAGCATATTTGAATTGTTACAATGAGGAGTTAGAATTGATGTTATTAAAGTTTTTTCTTAATTCTTTCATGGGAGGTGGGTGTTACTGGCTGGGACAGCTTTTACTGTCCATCCCTAACCGCCCAGACAGCAGTTAAAAGCCAAGCATATTTCTGTGGGTCTGAAGTTACATGTAGGTCCAGACCAGATAAAGACAGCAGTTTCTTTCCTAAAGGAAACTAAATGAACCAGATGGAGTTTTACAACAATCGTCAATGGTTATATAATCACCATTAAACTAACTTTATTTTTCATTCCTGAGTTTTCATTAAACTCAGACTTCACCATCTGCCATGGTGGGATACAAAACCACATCCCTGGGGTTCTGGATTGCTAATGTAATGACATCACCACGACACCACCAGCCTCCCCAATAATCTGGCACTTATAGAATCCCCAAGGAGTACAGAAGGCAGCCATTCAGCCCACTGAGTCCACACCGACCTTCCAAACCCTCCAAAGCCATTCAGACTCACTGTGCCCTATCCCATCCCTGTAACCTGCATTTCCCATGGCCAATCCACCTAGCCTGCACATCTGTGTACATGATGGGAAATTCAGCATGGCCAATCCACTTAACCTGCACATCTTTGGACTGTGGGAGAAAACCCACGCAGACAATGTGCAAACTCCACACAGATAGTTGCCCGAGGGTGGAATCGAACCAGCCTGCAATGCTGAGAGGCAGCATTGCTAACCACTGAGGGAAGAACGGTATGGTGGCTCAAAGGGGGCAGTGCCTGTAGGTTATTTTGAACAGGAATCTTATGTAAATCCTACCATGAGTGCTGCACAGTGTAAGATTGAGACAACAACCATTTGTATTTACTTAATGCCCTTACTGGAATAGAAAGTTCCAAAGCACTACACAGGAGTATTTTAATTCCGAACAAAGCCCCAAACCAAGGCACATAAAGACATCATGGGCCATGTGACCAAAAGCAGGTTGTAAGGTGTTAATTAAAAGGAGGAGAGGAGTGAGGTAGAGAGACAGAGAAGTGATTCCAGGGCTTAGGCCCTACACAACTAAAGGCAGGACTACCCCAAGTGGAATACCTAAAATGGGGACACCCAAGAGGCCAGCATTAGATGAGTACAGATTTCCCAGAAGACTGTGGGACTTCAGGGATACAGACAATAGTGAAGGCAAAGCCATGGTGAGTTCTGAACACAAGGACGAGAATTTCTAAGTGAAAGTACGGTTTAACTGGAAGCCAACAAGCAGTGGTGCTAAGGGAATGGGACTTGGTAAGTGGATGAGTAGCAGGGTTCAGGATGATATCAATTTCATGAAAATACAAAACTCAGAAACCTTTATTGTCCAGCATCTTGGTTCTTCGGCATTAGCTGATCTCCATGGATTTGGGCAGTGGGAGTGATGGGGAACGATGGGCGGATACTCCAGTTGCCCTCAATACCCCTGGGTAAAGTTTATCACTATATTACTGTCATGTGGGTTTTACTGGAAAACAAATTTAGTTTTCCCAAAGGGCAAGGGGAACAGCTGGTTTGAAATGCCCAAAGTTTTAAAAAGACAGTACTTAGGCTTACACAGTAACCAGTATGATGTCCTTCCAAATGTATGACAGTTAAGATTTTTCAATTTTTCTTCATGTCATGTGGGTACAATTGGCAGGGCCAGTACTTAATGCCTATCCTAAATATCCTCAGGGTGGCGATGACTAGCAGCTTTCTTAAAGCGTTACAGTCCTCCTGGTGTAGGGGCATGAGGCTCTTGGGGAGCTCCAGGATTTTGACTCAGCAACAGTGACAGAATGGTGACACAGTTCACAGTCAAGAAGGTGAGAAGTTTAGAAGGGTACTTGTTCCCATGCATCTGCTGCTCTTGTCCTCTGGTGGAGATCATGAGTCTGGATGGTGCTATCATGGGATTCTTGCTAAGTTGCTGCAGTGCATCTTATAGAAGGTACACATGTTGCCATTGTGCATTGGTATTGATGAAAGTGAGTGTCTAAGGCAGTGGGTGAGGTGCCAATCAAGTGGGCTGCAATATTCCAAATGGTGAGGAGATATTTTTCTGTTGTTGGAGCTACATCTCATCCAGGTAAGGGGAGTTTATTCCTTTGCATTCCCGACTGCTACCTTGTTGACACTGGACAGGCTTTGAGGATTCAGGTGGTGAGTTATTTGCCACAGAATTCCCAGCCTCTGACTTGTTCTTGTAACCACAGTATTTATTATGGATGGTCCAGTTTAGTTCCTGGGCAATGCCGTTAAATGTGAAGGGGTGCTAGAAGAGCAAGGTGTTGTCTGAGGTGCCTCAGTGAGTCATTGTGGGGGGCAGCATGCTGACTCAGTGGTTAGCACTGCTACCTCTCAGCACCAGGGACCTGGGTTCAATTCCATCCTGGGGCGACTGTCCATTCGGAATGTCTGTGTCTTCCCCGTATCTACATGGGTTTTCTCAGGGTGCTCCAGTTTCCTCCTACAGTCCAAAGATGCGTCGGTTAGGTGGACTGGCCATGCTAACTTGCCCAGAGTAACCAGGGATATGCTGGTTAGGTGGATTAGACAGGAGAAATGCAAGGTTGCAGACTGGGATGCTCATCAGAGGGTTGGTGTGGACTCGCTGGACCAAATGGCCTGCTTCCACACTGTAGAGATTCTATGATTATGAGTGATACTGTGCACGGCTGGAGGAGAAAGGGAGTGAATGACGAAACATAGATAGAATACCAATCAAATTGATTAATTGGATGATGGCATCAAACTCCTTGCTGTAGGAGCAATGTTCAGAACGCACATGCTTTGCAACATCCAGTGCTTTCAACCATTTTGTCATGACCAGAATTGGCTGAAAAATACCAACTGCGATGCTGGGGATCTCATGACAGAGCCAGGAGGGATCATCCATTTAAGTCTGGATGAAGATGGATGCAAATGCTTCAACCTGATCTTTTGTGATGATGTGCTGGGTTTCTCCTCATTGAGGATGGGGATTTTTGTGGAACCTCCTCCTCCAGTGAGTTGTCCAACACCATTCACGTCTGGATGTGGCAGAAGAGCAGAGCTTAGATCTGATCTGTTAACTGTGGGATCACTTAGCCCTGTCCATCACTATCCTCTTTGACAAACATGTAATCGTGCAATGCAGCTTTATCTCACATGCACATTTCTGCTCCTGAAATGTGCTTCTGCACTTTTCATTGAACCAGGTTTGATCCACAGTTTGACCAGAATAGTAGACTGGGGCTAAATAATACATAAGCGGTGATGAGGTTTCATTTATCATGTTTGGTGACATCTTGGTAGTTCTTCGGCACAGAGTTAACGTTGAGCACTCTTAGGACAACTCCCTCCTACCTGCATACCATTCTGCTGCCTCCTCTGTTGGTAGAGGACAGGTAGGATCCTGGCACAGTCTACAAAAGGTAAAACCCTCCTGCGGCTTGATTGGTCTGTAGAACAGCTCTCCCGATCATGGAACAATTGCTCAGACATTATCATAGGTTGGCAGCTGCTATTTCTGCTGCTTGAGGCTGCTGCCTGTCTCTCCAGTTTCACCCCATTTAGGCTTCATTACAGCTTGAAGCAACTGAGTGGCTTGCTAGGCCAATGCAAAGGGCAGTTAAGAGTCAACCATATTGCTGTGGGTTTGTAAGCCTGATCATTTCTTTTCTTAAGTAGCATTGGTGAACGAGATTTTTTTTTAAACAATTGATAATGGTTTCATTGTCACCATTATGGCAACTGACCTTTTAAATCCAGTTAATTAATTGGATTTAAATGCAACAGGATTTGAACTCATGTCTTCTGAGTATTAGCGTGAAATTCTAGATTACCAACCCAGGTGACGTTACTACTGTGTCACTTCCTCCTTCATGCTTGAATAAAACTCATTGTTAAAACAAAGTCAGTGAACTGATATTCATTCTTCACTGAGCTGAGGAAATCAGCAAAGATGCCGCCCGCCCCCAAAATGGTGGGAGAATCCTGGCTTAGCATGGGATCACCACTGACAAAAAAAAAGAACAGGGTAGGAACAGAACTTCCAACAAGACTTAAACGAACTGTATCAGAGGAAGGGTCTAGGCCTGAAACATCAGCTTTCCTGCTCGGCCTGCTGCGTTCATCCAGCTCCACACTTTGTTATTTTAAATGAACTGTGCCCGCTTGCAGTATCATCTAGGAACCAGTTGCCTACGTTACTATTCCTCAGGCACCAATGATGATTAGATCAGGATACTGTAAATTCACCACAGGGTAGTTTTCTCATTAGTGACAGCGAGAGAAATGAATGGTGGTGGTTTAACCGGAGGGTCATCACACCTCAGGTGAAGGGAGAGGCGGAGAAGGACAGTACTTCATGGGAAGTTCAGCCTGTATGGGAATTGAGCCCACTCTGTTGGCATCACAAGCCATCCATCCAGCCAATGAGCTAAACAAACCCCTACATCAGAATATATTACCTAAAATAAAAAAAAAATGTCACAATAATTTCAGGACGGCACAATGGCTCAGTGGTTAGCACTGCTGCATCACAGCACCAAGGACCTGGGTTTGGTTCCACCCTCAGGCGACCGCGTAGAGTTTGCACATTCTCCCCGTGTGGACGAGGGTTTCCTCCGGGTGCTCTGGTTTCCTCCCACAGTCCAAAGATGTGTAGGTTAGGGTGAATTGGCCGCGGGAAATTGCTCGTAGCGTCCAGCGCTGTGCAGTCTAGGTGGATTAAGCATGGGGGAATGCAGGGATACAAAGGTAGGACGGGGGGAGGGGGGGTGAACTTGGGTGGGATGCTCGTCGGAGGATGTCTGTGGACTCAATGGGCCAAGTGGCCTGATTCCATTTTATAGGGATTCCATTATTTTTGCATCTACACGTTTTCATTTGGAATGTCTGCCACTTGATGTGAAACTAAAGCAATTTGTTTAGCCTTGTTCACCTTTGCAATTCACATAAAACCCAACATTATTCCAACAGTAAAGTTCACATAACATTAGACTTTACAGAGCGAGTGATTCAATTGAGTGAAGGGATTGGTAATAAAAACCTACCTATCCGCTGGTGTGAACAGATGCAGAGGGTTTTGCGTCTATCACACAGTGGGTGCCTCCTCACAAGAGTGTCACGCATTTTTATTTTACGGATTTTAAATATAATCCAGTCATTTCCTGCAGGCTGCTTCATTTCAAAACCTTGGACAGGAGCCAGGAGTTTTCAAATCTGCAGCTGCTACTAACCTGGAGAAGGGCAGGGCTGGCCTCAGGATGTGCCTGTTCACAACACTGGAGGCTGTGTAGTCTCAAAGAGGAGCCTTAGCCTAACCTCAATCAGTAAAAGGAGCATGACGTGTGTCACAATGAGCAATGCCAAAGGCGGTGTGTTAGTGGCACACACAAATTATCAACAGAAGCAGCATTGTCAGTAACTCAAGTCACATGGGGCACTGTTGTCGTCATCTTTATCAGGTTCGAGGCTCAAACATACTGGGAAATGCAAATAATAATGTGGTCGTTTAACTCCACTAAGAACTGCCCTCTCCCTTTCCCGTCCTCCCTAACTTGACCAGCCACTTCCCACCCAGGTTAATCCGAGCTTCACAAGAGCCAGTAACAAGCACGAACAGCCTCAACAAAATGCTGCTCATCGTCACCCCAGCTAAGCTGTGCCCTCTGGGATCAGCCATGCTGTTTGCGAGCGAGTCACATTGCCCTAGGCATCTAAAGTGGTTCAGCTGCCCATCTAATTCTCTGCCATGGTGTGTGATTACTGCCAGGGTAATTAGCTGCTCACTCTGTCACAACATTCAGTCAGAAAGAATACATCCAGCACTGACTTTACAGCATTAAAATCCCATTTCTGTATTCCTTGAACCACATCTACTGGAGGTTGTAAATAAGAACATCTGGCGCATCACATTAAAAAGAAGCTTGCCCTTTGCATAAAGGAGATCAACGCTGCTTAAAAACAGCAAGATGCTTCCTCCTCCGCTTCTTTGCGCCATAAGTTGCTGTACATCACAGCATCTCAGTTAGAAGCAGTTAGCATTCTCTTTGCGTGGGTGTATTCCGGGTGCTCCAGTTTCCTTCCGCAACCCAAAGGGATGCGGGTTA
The DNA here is from genome assembly GCF_030684315.1 of Stegostoma tigrinum. Taxonomy (NCBI): domain Eukaryota; kingdom Metazoa; phylum Chordata; class Chondrichthyes; order Orectolobiformes; family Stegostomatidae; genus Stegostoma; species Stegostoma tigrinum. The sequence goes on along the minus strand of NC_081381.1, from coordinate 17,093,462 downwards.
GGTGGATTGTCCGGGCAAAATAGTGCCCAAATTAGATGGATCAGATATGTGAAATTGTCCATCGTGTGTCAAGATGTGTCGGTTAGGTGGGTTAGCCATGGGAAATGCAGGGTTGCAGGGACAAGGTGGGTCTGGGTGGGATGCTCTTTGCAAGGCCAGTGCAGACTCAATGGGCCAAAGGGCCTACTCTTGTACTCTAAATCATGGAGTCCCTACAGTGTGGAAAGAGGCCATTCAGCCCAAAGGGTTTGTGCTTGCAATTACAGCCCTCGTTCAACTGTGAGACAGGGAAGTGATGGCCTAGTGTTTTTGTCACTGGTCTGTTGATCCAGGGAACCAGGTAATGTTCTGGGGAGCCTGGTTCAAATCCCACCACGGCAGATGGTGGAATGTGAATTCGATAAAATTCTGGAATTAACAGTCCAACGGTAACCACAAATCCATTGTCCTTTCCTTGAGGGAAGGAAACTGCCATCCTTACCTGGTCCGGCCCACATGTGACTCCAGACCCTCAGCAATGTGGTTGACTCTTAACTGCCCTCTGGGCAATAAATGCTGCCTAGCCAGCAATGCCCTCATCCTGTTTATGAATTCAAACATAAAAGAAAGATTTTAAGTAGTTTCACGTCTCCCTCGCCCCCACTATCTACAGTTTCAGCCACCCTCCCTTCAAATCAGGGGAGGGGATGGATAAGTGGCTTGTGTCAAGGATAATGGGAACTGCAGATGCTGGAGATTCCAAGATGATGAAATGTGAGGCTGGATGAACACAGCAGGCCAAGCAGCATCTCAGGAGCATCCCATCGTCTCAGCCTGCTCCTGCCCCACCGAACTCATCTCCACCTATCTGGACTCCATTTTCTCCCCTTTGGTCCAGGAACTCCCCACCTATGTCCGTGACACCACCCACGCCCTCCACCTCCTCCAGGACTTCCAATTCCCTGGCCCCCAACACCTCATATTCACCATGGACGTCCAGTCCCTGTACACCTGCATTCCGCATGGAGATGGCCTCAAGGCCCTCCGCTTCTTCCTGTCCCGCAGGCCCGACCAGGCCCCCTCCAACGACACTCTCATCCGCCTAGCGGAACTCGTCCTCACACTCAACAACTTCTCTTTTGACTCCTCCCACTTCCTACAGACTAAGGGGGTGGCCATGGGCACCCGCATGGGCCCCAGCTATGCCTGCCTCTTTGTAGGTTACGTGGAACAGTCCATCTTCCGCACCTACACAGGCCCCAAACCCCACCTCTTCCTCCGGTACATTGATGACTGTATCGGCGCCGCCTCTTGCTCCCCAGAGGAGCTCGAACAGTTCATCCACTTCACCAACACCTTCCACCCCAACCTTCAGTTCACCTGGGCCATCTCCAACACATCCCTCACCTTCCTGGACCTCTCAGTCTCCATCTCAGGCAACCAGCTTGTAACTGATGTCCATTTCAAGCCCACCGACTCCCACAGCTACCTAGAATACACCTCCTCCCACCCACCCTCCTGCAAAAACTCCATCCCCTATTCCCAATTCCTCCGCCTCCGCCGCATCTGCTCCCACGATAAGACATTCCACTCCCGCACATCCCAGATGTCCAAGTTCTTTAAGGACCGCAACTTCCCCCCCACGGTGATTGAGAACGCCCTTGACCGCGTCTCCCGCATTTCCCGCGACACATCCCTCACACCCCGCCCCCGCCACAACCGCCCCAAGAGGATCCCCCTCGTTCTCACACACCACCCTACCAACCTCCGGATACAACGCATTATCCTCCGACACTTCCGCCATTTACAATCCGACCCCACCACCCAAGACATTTTTCCATCCCCACCCCTGTCTGCTTTCCGGAGAGACCACTCTCTCCGTGACTCCCTTGTTCGCTCCACACTGCCCTCCAACCCCACCACACCCGGCACCTTCCCCTGCAACCGCAGGAAATGCTACACTTGTCCCCACACCTCCTCCCTCACCCCCATCCCAGGCCCCAAGATGACATTCCACATTAAGCAGAGGTTCACCTGCACATCTGCCAATGTGGTATACTGCATCCACTGTACCCAGTGCGGCTTTCTCTACATTGGGGAAACCAAGCGGAGGCTTGGGGACCGCTTTGCAGAACACCTCCGCTCAGTTCGCAACAAACAACTGCACCTCCCAGTCGCACACCATTTCCACTCCCCCTCCCATTCTCTTGATGACATGTCCATCATGGGCCTCCTGCACTGCCACAATGATGCCACCCGAAGGTTGCAGGAACAGCAACTCATATTCCGCCTGGGAACCCTGCAGCCATATGGTATCAATGTGGACTTCACCAGTTTCAAAATCTCCCCTTCCCCCACTGCATCCCTAAACCAGCCCAGTTCACCCCCTCCCCCCACTGCACCACACAACCAGCCCAGCTCTTCCCCCCCACCCACTGCATCCCAAAACCAGTCCAACCTGTCTCTGCCTCCCTAACCGGTTCTTCCTCTCACCCATCCCTTCCTCCCACCCCCAGCCGCACCCCCAGCTACCTACTAACCTCATCCCACCTCCTTGACCTGTCCGTCTTCCCTGGACTGACCTATCCCCTCCCTACCTCCCCACCTACACCCTCTCCACCTATCTTCTTTGCTCTCCATCTTCGGCCCGCCTCCCCCTCTCTCCCTATTTATTCCAGTTCCCTCCCCCCATCCCCCTCTCTGATGAAGGGTCTAGGCCCGAAACGTCAGCTTTTGTGCTCCTGAGATGCTGCTTGGCCTGCTGTGTTCATCCAGCCTCACATTTCATCATCATTGGCTTGTGTCAAGTTGCTTTAACGCAAGGGTACCGCTCAGCAAGGCAAGGCGCTATACAAATCCAGTAGTTAAAATATATAACACACACAAGCTCTCTCCTTGCTCCGTGGTTGCAAGGAGACAGAGAGAGAGAGAGAAACAAGTCTTTTGGTGACACCCCAAAAAACACCACTGCATTCACTCGATGGGGAGAAAAACGCAAAAAGGTGAATTGCAACTGTAGATGACAAAATCAAAGCATCTAAAATCCAAGATGGACACAATGTTATTTAAAGTGAGTTACTTTGCAATCCTACCCCCCATGTCTGCTTCTGTGCAAACTTCTCTCACTTGGCAATTTGCCAGCAGACTGCCAGTTAAATATACTCTCCGTTAATCCACGAGCGTCACCTGAATGAGTCATTTGGACCGCCTAGAGCTACAACTCAGTTTGAACCCTATGCACACGCAACAAAAAGGCCAACCACAGAGATCTTCACCACCCCCACCTTCCACAATGTGCCTCTTCCTTTCATCCTTCAGTTTCGGAGCGCAGTCGCTTAAAAGGGCAATGACATTCTTAAAACGGCAACATCTGCCGATTTATACATCACCTATACCTTCCAAAAGTGCGTGTCTCAACACACCTGCAACTCTTCCCCTCTTCACCCCACCTTCCCCAGATTCACCACACTCACCCTTCTCCTCGGGAACCAGGACCTGGCCTCTAGTCTAAAACCTATTTTTGAACGCCACAATTTAAAATTTAAACACACACACACACGCGCGCTGAACTCCACATTAATACTGATCCCCAGAAATATCCAAAGAAAAACCAAAAACCGAGAACTGCGGATGCTGTAAATCACAGACAAAAAACAGAAACCGCTGGAAAAGCTCAGCAGGTCTGGCAGCATCTGTGATGCTGAGCTTTTGCAACAATTTCCATTTTTGTCATAGAGAGAAATCAAATCGCAGATCTAACAATTTCACCCAACGTACGATTCGACACATGCATACCACTACATGATAATAAAGAAAAGGTGAAACAATTGTGGGCAACACAATTTGCAGTATTCAAGAACTGACAGGATTGACATTCAGCAAAAAGCAGTCCCTTAAACATTTCTAGATGCAAATATACAACAATGGGTTTCAATTGGAGAATTAACATGACATGACACAGAATGCGTCCGACACATATGGTGTTAAAGATGGTCCCTTTAACACCAAGGTGCAGCACACGTAAGCTGCGTATGTAACTCCCATGGACCCAAACCTGTGTGTACTTACTCTATCTACGCTGCCTGGAAGTGCTTCAAGAATAAATGCTTTCATCACACACATAAAAATGGGAGAGGAACCATGTGTGGGTTGCTGATCACGTGTCTTTAAAGGAAAAGCCCACTGGGTTTCGGGCCTAGCAAAGGAAAAAAAATGTACTTTCCGCTTGGTGACTAATAGGGAATATACAGCCAACATAGGGTGCGTTGAAAGAATCGATAATAATCAGAGGAAACAAGTCACTAATCACCTCCCCTTTAAAGACACTACCTAATGCTTCAATTTGGCTAATGTAGGCTGGGTGAACAGACTGGAACACATCTGGTGAACATAAGTTATTGAAATGATCTCACATCTCCCCTCTTGCCCCAGTTTAATGTAAAAAGATGTTAAATAAATGTTTTCCAAGTTTGACTTAGCCAGGGATACAGCGATCTCTGTGCTAGGTAGCACAGAGACTGGCCAAAGTTTGAATCATACACTGTGCGTAAATCCAAGCTGCACCCCATCAAGAACAAACAATAGCAAGGTGGAGCGAAAATAAGTCAGAAGGAATATAATTTCATAAAACAGGAGGCAGAACAGGTGAGGAAAATCTCTATTCTTTCAAGAACACCTTGGGCAAGATAAGGAAAATTCTTCCATTTAAAGGTTGCCACTTCCAAACATCATAAAGCATTTTAAAATTAGTGAAATGCTTTTCGAAGTGAAGTCCCTTTTGTAGTGAAGAAAATACCGCAGCTAATTTCTTCACGCCAAACTCTAACAGCAAAAAGACAGTGTCTAGATCTTTGCTTCAAGATGTTGTTTGAGGGATTAAGTGTCAACCAAGACTGTGGGGAGAATTCCTTCTTTTAAATCATGGCACTTCAGGATCTTATTAGATCCATCAGAGAGCACAGATTGACGGCCCTTATCCAGAAGATGCCCACATCTGGGAGTGTGGCAATCTCTCAGTATTCCTCTTCTCACAGCTAGGAGCATATGGCTGCAGAAGCAGCAGTGTGCTTATAACTGTTTCCATTGATAGTATATTTTTTCCTAGAACAGTTCACCAGCCTATCGTTGGACAGCTGTCACTCCACATCAAGCATGACTTTTTGATCCACATCCAAAAAGTTATATTGGAAGGATTTACAAATTGCAAGAAAGGTCTAGGCCTGAAACGTCAGCCTTCCTGCTCCTCTGATGCTGCTTGGCCTGCTGTGTTCATCCAGCCTCACACTGTGTTATCTCAGATTCTCCAGCATCGGCGGTTCCTACTATCTATGGAGATGAAGGGTTTGTCATATGAGGAACAGTTGAGGACTCTGGGCCTGTACTCAATAGAATTTAGAAAGATGCGGGGAGATGGTCTGATTGAAATTTACAGAATACTTAGAAATCTTGATACAGCAGATGTGGAGAAGATGTTTCCATTAATAGGAGAGACTAGGATTTGACAGCACAGCCTAAATGAAGGGACGGCCCTTTAGAACTGAGATGAAGAGGAATTTCTTCAGCCAGAGGTTGGTGACTCTGTGGAACTTATTGCTGCAGAGGGCAGTGGAAGCCAAGACATTGAGTGTGTTTAAGTTTGAGATAGATAGGTTCTTGATTAGTCAGGGGATCAAGGGTTACGGGGAGAAGACAGGAGAATGAGATTGAGAAACATGTCAGCCAAGATCGAATGGCAGAACAGATTTGATGGGCTGCTTGATCAAATTCTGCGCCTGTCTCTTACAATCATATCATAGGACTGTTGTCAGTGAGCCACAGTTGACACGATCAGTGAACAAAAACGCAGATAATGGTGGGACATTTCCTTAAAGACTCAGGACAGAACTCCATAATCTCAGAGAATAGCAGTAAATTTGTATTAACCTCTTGAATAATTTCTCAGCTGATGTTGAAAGATCAAAACAAAGGGAGGGAAAATGTTTTCAATTAAAACCAGGAAAGTAAAGAGATGCTAAAGGAGGGAAAAGGTAATAGGATGCAGGTAGGGAGACAGATTGCCTATCTATATATTCTACAACTAGAATGCTTTCAGAATTGGAAGATCTTCTCAAGGGACATACCAACGATAGCTCCTACTGTTAGTCTGCTTCATATTAACTAACTCTAGACATATTAGCTCAGTATCATGCCACATGTTACATTCAGATAATTAAATGAAGCCACACTTCTGTACAATTACTTTTGTGTCTTTGTTTCCTGGAATATGGACAAGATACAATAGGTGGCTCCTGTCATCCAGCCATTAAACCTGAATGACATTTGTGCAAGCACATTCAACATAAATAAGAAACAAGTACAATTAAGTCTCAAGGGTTCACTCTACACTTTCAGACAGCAACTGCCAGAACCCAAGGGTTATAAATTTCAATGATCCCCACTTCTGCCAGGCACACCTTTTGTACTGGGACTGTGGAAGTATAGGCTAGATGGCAGCTCCTGGGTAATGTTGCTGGACTGGGAGCCCAGAGGTCTAAGCTAACCAATGGCTAACAGCTAATTAACTTGTAGAACACAGATTCAATCCCAGCACAGACTGTGATGGAATTAAATCCAATTTTAAGACTATTATTAAGATAGTCCCAACCATCATGGATTGCTGTAAAAACCATTCTTTAGAAAAGGAAATCTGCCATTCTTAGCTGGTATGGCCTAACATGACTCCAGACCTATACAACGTAGTTGACTCTTAATAGCCCTGTGAAATGGTTCAGCAAGACATTCAGTTCAAGGGCAATTAGGGACAGGCAACAAAAGATAGGCTTGTCAGAGATATTCATATGCCATAAAAACATTAAGGAATTACCCTTCTCCACGAATCCTCAAACTTTGATGTGATGTGCATCGAACTATGACATCTGACCCATCTGACTGAAATTACAGTCAGTTTGCATTGAGGGTCCAATCTTGACCTGGATGATGACAGGGTCTAAAACTCACTTCAATGGCAGCATTAGTCAAGAACTTCATTACAAGTTGCTGCCAACTCCCCTCGCCTCAGCTTTTTAAATGAAACACAAAGTGCTGAATCTTTAAATGGCTGAGGAGGTGGGATCAAAGGCAGACTTAAAACTTCTTATTTCTCCCACTAGGAGAAGATATCATACTTGCTCAGGACTTTAAGGTTAAATTTTACTTTAAAAATGGATGGATATTCTGTTCTAAGATACTATTAGATACTTTATTCTTACCTATTCCATGATATTCTTGAATAGTTATAAACAACATCAGCCTGGATTTTATTAGATTTTATATTGCATCTTTTAATAGTTTTTACACAGCTATATTGTTAGCCATAAAGTGTATTGTTTGTAATTTGTGAATAAAATTGTGAAATCGATAAATTGTTTCAGTTAGGTCTTTCTGTTACAACTGTAAAGAACCCTACTGTCCATATTATCTTTAAGTGGGGAAGAACACACTCAGGCAAGAAACATTCTAGACCCTTAAAAATCTAGAACATTATAGTGTTGCTAAAGCTTATTATAATTAAGCAGATATGCAGCAAGGTAACATCCTTGGAGAATTTATTCCTCTATGGAGTAGTTATATCAATCGTATAGTCCCAAGTCTAAGCACTTGTGGAATTTACTTCCTCGAACCCGGAGCTGAGGAGTTATCAGGGAAATACTTTTGTTGTAAGTGAGTTTTAAATAAGAATTAAAAGCTATAAATCTGTTCAGTATGGTCTGCAATTCCCTGACACTTGTGCCCATGCTAGTTTTCCGGCAAGTGCCACCACCAGGCTATATTGGAACTTGCTAGCCTTTGGGAAGCAGTGAGAAACGATCTGCCAACAATTGGTGGTCAGTCAGGTATTATTATGTTCCCGTAAAGGCAAAGGCCAACTGAATGTGTCTCCAGGATGGAAGAACCTACTGGCAGCAGTTTGAGGAATCAGCACATATTTGACATCTCTAATATCATCCACCCTGCTGCTGAATAACCCCATTTCATGCCCACAGTTGCAAGATGGCTACATCTCTATCTCTCCAAAGTATCAGTCTGGAAACTGTGCTCAGTTTTAGTCTAAGATCTTCAAGCAGTTTTATAATGCGCCTGCATCTCGAGATATCCTTTCTCTCCTCAGTACTCTGACAGCTCCCACCTCTCTCAGTCTGTCTGAGAGTACTGCCGTTCTTCTTATTGATCCTACAGCCTCAGAACCAACTTAATTGGAATAGTGAGCATGGTCCCTGGGCATTAAATGGCACACTCACAAAAATACTTGTGTGTCACTGGGAGCCTGAGAAATATTCCTGGAATTGGGGTCTTGACCTCAGGAAAAGTACCCCCTTAAATTGTTTCTTAAATCATTATTCACTTCAAGCCCTCCAGAGAGCTATGCTGCCCCAGAGTTATATTTTTCTTTTTGTAATCCAATTCCAAATACCACTGGAAGGATGAATAGGATTCCCATGCCAACTCTGCTCTGTAATTTATCGAGGGCTTGACATTTCCAACCAATTTGCTAAAACTTTCTCCATGACTAAGTAGTTCACTAACTAGTACTTGTCAGCTGCCCAGCCCTAATGGGAACATCGCCATGTCAGCATAAATCAATAACTCGCCTAGCATGAAATAAGGTTTTGGTATGCACTAGCCAATGACTAATCAATACCATCCAGCAGAGTTATAGAATCATACAACATGGAAACAGACCCTTTGGTCCAACCAGTCCATCTTCACCATAATCCCAAAATAATCTAGTCCAGTCTACCCGTGCTTGGCCCATATCCATCCAAAGCTTTCCCATTCATGTACTTTTCCAAATGTCTCTTAAGTGTTGTAACTGTACCGACATCCACCACTACCTCTGGAAGTTCATCCCACTCACCAACCACCCTCTGTGTGAAAAAATAGCCCCTCATTTAAATATTTCTCCTCTCTTTTTAGAAGTATGCCCCCAGATCTTGAAATCCCTCACTCCCAGGAAAAGACATATGCCATTCAACTTAGCTGCACCCCTCAATTTTATACACCTCTATAAGGTCACCCCTAAACGTCCCACACTTCAGTGAAAAAACATCCCAGCTTACCCAGACTCTCTTTTTAACTCAAATCCTCCATTCCCAACAACGTCCTGGTAAATCCTTTCTGAACCCTCTCCAGCTTAATAATATCCTTCCTGTAAGAGGACGACCAAACTATTTGTGTCTAAAGGCCACTTCCTGGAAGAGTCCATTCTTTTTGCTCCAACTAGCGATGGCTTACATTGTGTTCCTGGTTTTTATTATATTCCTCAATGGAAACAGACAGGCAGATGCAACAAACCGCTAGGAAGGCAAACAATACATTGACTGTCATGCAAGATGATTTGAGTTCAGAAGTAGTAATGCCTTACTGCAGTTTTACAGAGGCATGGTGTGATCACAGCTGGAGTACAGCATGCTGTTTTGGTCTCCCTACCTAAGAAAGGATATACGTGCCATAGAGGAAGTACAGCAGAGGTTCGCCAGGCTAGTATGGGATGGCAAGAATGTCCTATGAGAAGAGATTGGTTCCATTCGATCTGTATTCACTAGAGTTTAGAAGGATCAGAGGAATTGTGATTGAAACGTGCAAAATTCTAGTTGGGCTGGACAGACTAGATGCAGGGAGGATGTTTCCCTGTTTTGGGAATCCAGAATCAGGAGACAGAATCAGAGAGTTGTACAGCATGGTAACAGACCCATCAGCCTGACTCATCCATGCCAACCAGATACCCTAATTTAATCCAGTGCCAAGTGCCAGCAATTGGCCCTTATCCTTCTAAACCCTTCCTTTACATATACCCAACCAGATACCTTTTAAATGTAATTGTACCAGCCTCCATCGCCTCTTCCGGCAGCTCGTTCCATACACGCACCACCCTCTGCATGAAGAAGTTGCCCCTCAGGCCCTTTTACATCTTCCCCCTCTCACCTTAAGCCTATACCTTCTTATTTTTGAACCCCATGCCTGGGGAAAATGACTTCAGCTTTTTACCCTATCCATGCCTCTCATGATTTTATAAACCTCTACAAGGTCAACCCTCAGCCTCTGACACTCCAGGGAGAATAGCCCCAGTCTATTCAGCCTCTCCCTATGGCTCAAACTCTCCAAACCTGGCAACATCCTCGTAAATCTTTTCTGAACACTTTCAAATTGAACAACACCTTTCCTATGGCAGGTAGACCAGAACTGAATACAGAATTTTAAATGTGGCCTAACCAACGTCCTGTACAGCCACAAAAATTTGTAAATTGTCCTAACATAGAAATATTTGGAGTGTAAATTTCATGCTTAAAATAACACTTTACTCAACTCAGTCCTATCCTGTATTCCTTATTTACCTGTAGGAATTGGAGTGTGTCATTTAAGACTAAGCTGAGGAGAAATATCTTCACTCAAAGGGTAGGAATTCTCCACCACAGAAAGCTGTGGAGGCCAAGTCATTGAATATATTCAAGGAAGACAGATATTTTTTAGATTTTAAAAGCATAAGGGAGTATGGGGAGAATGTGGGAATATAGCGTTGAGACAGAGATGTTCGTGATCAAACTGAATGATGGAGTAGGATCAAAGGAATGAATGGTCTGTGCCCAATCCTATTTTCTATGCCTGTGTCTCTGTCAATTTCTCCACCGCTGAGGTTACAAACCTGCCCAGTTCTTCTGAAAGGCAGTTTCCATTAAAAGAGCTCAAAGAAAAGAAATACCTTCTGGGAGTAGCAGAGGCAATCAATGCCCCATGGCCTTCGGTTCAAATCCTGTTCTAACGCAATCAATCAATGCAAGTAACAGCTTCTGCTCCTATTCACGGTCTTTTTGAGTTTCCAAAGCTACCATCCTGCGTGAATGCATGTTTTGGCTCCACTTCAGTTGGCAGCATCCTCACTGGAAGAATGCATATGTCACTTAACTTCCTGAATTACCAGGATCTCAGTACTTAGGAGGCCACTCAGCCCACTGTGCTTGTGTCAGCTCTTTGAAAAAGCAATTCATCTCACGCTGTACTGATTTCTTGCAGCCCAACTTCTTTTTATACATCCATATTGGCTTTGAAAATCACTGTTGAAACTATTTGCAAACACGTTTCTTTCAAAGCAGCTCATTCCAAATCATAACAGCCCACCTCGTACATTAAAAAATAATTCTCATCTCACTTCAGGTGCTTTCAGGCTATCACTTTAAATCTTGGCCTCTAGTTACCAACTGCTCTACCAGTGAAGACATCTTTTCCTTACTTACTGACAAAATGCCTCAATTTTGATCTTGGGCGTCAAGATTAATTTCTTTCCGCCATTCTAAAAGAAATATCAAGCACCCGATATTGGTATTCATGTGATAATTTTTTTTTACAACTGTGAAAAGAAATCAATGCAAACTTTCATGGAAATAGGAGTGGTGGTAATGGGTTTACGACCAGAACTTACCTGTAATGATTTTTCATTAGCTGCTTTTATTCCATATTAGATTTATAAAATCCACACGGTCTGACCCACTAAAACATTAAAAGTAAATTGAACCTAATTGGGCAGTAAACTGAAATTTTGCGTTTACAACGTACGCACTCAGTGCCTGAGGCAACAGAATATATACTTTTTGTTAAAATGAATTGGATTGGTTTGACAAGCAGAGCCACAGAAATTCGAAAACTGAACCTTCGCCTCTGGGTGCAGAGTTCACTGCTGCAGTCATCTCTTCCTCTCAGGAACTCCTCTGCTGCTCCTTTACTCATCCAAAGGGAGAGGATGCTTGAAGGTTTCTCATTTGTGACTGACCTTTTATTTGTTCCGAAAGGAATGGAATGGAATTTTGACCTTTATTGCTAGGCAGATGGAGTTTAAAAATACAGAATTCTTGTTACAACTGTGCAGGGTGTTGGAAGCCATACCAGGAGTAGAGATTTGACATTTGTATTTGGGAAAAGGATATACTGACATTGGAGGCAGCTCAGAAGTGATTCACTGAGTTAATTCCTCGGATAAAGGGGCTGAGTTAACAGGCTAAGCAGGTTAGAATGTTATTCATTAGTGTGTAGGAGAACAAGAGGTAATCTTATCCAAACATGCAAGATTCTGACAGGACATGCTAGATATAGCATTCTAACAGATTATTTTAGAATAGACTATTTAAGACTAAGATGAGGCAACATTTCTTCATTCAAAGGGTAGTGAAGCTGTAGAATTCTCCAGCTGTGGAGGCCAAGTCACTGAATATATTCAAGAAAGGTGTAAATTCATGTTTATGTTTTAAAAGCATCAAGGGCTGTGGAGAGAAAGCAGGAATATAGCATTAAGATAGAGGATCAGCCATGATCAGATTGAATGGCAGAGCAGGTGTTGAGAAAATATTTCCACTAATGGATGAATCATGACCTAGGGGGTGCGAATACAGAATGAGGGACATACGTTTAGATGGAAAAGCATTTCTTCTCCCAGAGGGCAGTGAATGTCTGTGCTTCCTTACTCCATCTAGTTGTGGAGGCTAGATCATTGAAAAGGTTTAAAAAGGAGTAGAGGATTATACAGTCATAGATTCAGACAGCATGGGAACAGACCTTTCAGTCCATGCCAACCACAATCCCAAATTAAACTAGATTTTAAAAACATTTGTAAGGTCACCCCACGACCTTTAGAGAAAAAAGTCCCAAATTATCCAGCCTCTCCTTAGAACTCAAATTTTATGAAAAGCCAACACAAAAGAGGACTTGAGGCCTGGGACATGAACTTATAGAATGGACTATTCATTTTCCTATTTCTTATATTCAACCTGAGGGGAACATTTGAGATTTTACATCAATCCTGCAGCGCTGGTTCTTTCTTATTCTTAGCCGATTTATTCCATTTCACAGGGTGCCACTGTGAGAATTGAAAACTTCTGGGATTTTAAACTCTGTTCCATAACTACAAGACTACTATTGTTTGCTGGGAAATCAAAGCCAGCTTGAGGATCTAACATCAACCCCACCTGTGATAATAAATTAGGGGGTATGTGTCTTTGGTAGATTCATGTGGGAATGTGCTTTACTTTCTTCTTGATCTGTGAGATAAGCAGTAAACTGGGAGAGCAAATGCTTTATCATCACCATCTCTATTGTGCAAAGGATAGTGAATTTCATTAATCTTAAAATCAAGGGGATGCAGACAGAGTAGCTAGGAAGGAATCATTCCCATTAGCAAAAGGATCACCATCCAAAGGACACCAATTCAGGGTGATTAGCAACAGATGATAAATATTTTTTATTACGCAGCGAATGGTTAGGTTCTGGAATATGCTTCCTAAAGAAAATTGAATGACTACCTGAAGAGAAAAATCTTGCACCATTATGGATAAAACACAGGGGTGTGGTTCAAACTGTGTTGCTCTTATAGAGAGCCAGCATGGGTAAAATGGACCAAATGGCCTCCTTATATGTATAACCATTGTGTAAGCCTTTCATCTGAAATATTTGCTATTTTTCTCTCATTACAGATCATGCCTGACCATGTCCCAAGACATGGGGTACAGCATGGTCCAAAAACTAGGGCTGGCACTCTGCTGGGGCTCTGGCGGAGGGCTGGGATTTCTGTCCCTTGCCCTGGCCCGATCTGCTGGGGGTTTCCAAGTTGCTAAAATACTGTCAGTTTTGTCCAATTCAAATCAGGAAATCAATCAAACGATTCTGCCGAGAAGGAAGTAGTGTGACTAGATTCCAAATCAATTCCTCTCTCTGTTGGCTTACTTTTAAAACAATGCAGAAGTGATTTACTCATGGGCACCTTCCTGGAAAATCCAAAAATCTGCTCTCCTGCAGCTCCACCAAAAGGCAGGACTTTACCATCAGCTCAAGAGACCAAGCCACTTCAGGAAGACAATGAGTAAGCTCAATATCCTAAGCGATGCTAATTTTCAAATTTAAGAGATCTGTAAAATGTTTTCAATATTGATCTACGTGGGATTATGCAGATAGGGTAGGGAGCTGGGTTTGGTTGGGATGATCTTTGGAAGGTCACTGCTGACTCGATGGGCTGAATGGCCTCTTTCTGCATTGTCGGCATTCTATGATTGATGGTGCATGTTACAGGGTGAGGTCAAGAAAATGAGATTGAGAAGTATATCAGCCATGATCGAACAGTGGAACAGACTCAATGGGCTGTATGGCCTAATGCTGCTGCAAACATTGTTGTCTTATGGCCACGCCGCATGCCATGTGATACTCAGCCACCCAGGTTGGAATCAATACATGCTGACTTTAGTGAGTTAGGCAATATCAGATAGCAGTGACAGCAGTTACTGCAACACACTTTCAGGTCTCCAACCTGGAAAAGTCTCAGGCTTGCAGTCACCATCAATATGCAGTGACCTCTCAATATTACGTGAGGTTAGCTTCCAGCAAATGCTCTGCTGCATCAAGGCCAGTTCAGAAGCAGGCTTTCATGATGACCCATTACAATGTTGGTGATGTCTTTGGGAATAAGTACTATGTCCGTGTGGTAGCAGCAGATGTTGTGTTGGAGCTAGAGCGAGCAACCAACCACTCTCTCAAGGAAGTTAGCCCTTCGAACACTGTCTTCTGAGTCTGAGACTGAGACTGAAAACAAACATTTGTTCTCACTTGTGGTTTCAACTTTGGTGCACCCTCATCCTGCAGTAAACATGAAGAGATATTTGCTGAATTCAAACCCCTTTCTCATCCACTATCTCCACAGTCAACAGAGTCCAACAATACTGTGGTGTTGTCTGGTTGTCTGGTGCATTTTCTTATCCAACACAAACGTCTCGTTGCTTGAACAAGCTCGAGACAAACCATGGCATACATATTTGTGAATGCATAAAAGGGACAAAGCTAGCCATACTTGGGAAATGTGAATGCAGTTCCCAGCTCATATCTACTAAACCTCCTACCGCACAACATAGTTCAAGCACGCTTGACGGCAAGTTAGAGGTTTTTGTTGGACTTGCTTAGGGATGATAACTTGCCTAATGTTCATGTGATAGGATTCATCCTCACAGCCCACTACGTCCGTGCACAAATGGACTGCCTAAGACATGCTGAAGTGATGGACAGTAGTTCAGCAAGCTAGTCTTAAAGAAAGCAAGAAAGAAAGCAAGAAAGCAAGAAAGAAAGCAAGAAACCTACAGCACAGGAGCAGGCCCTTCGACCCTCCAAGCCGGCGCCGATCAAGACCCTCTGTCTAACTTGTCATCTACTTTCCAACGGTCTGTGTCCATTTGCTCCCCGCCCATCCATGTACCTGTCCAAATATATCTTAAAAGACACTAACGTGTCTGCGTCTACCACCTCCGCTGACAACGCGTTCCAGGCACCCACCACCCTCTGTGTAAAGAACTTTCCACGCATATCTCCCTTAATCTTTCCTCCTCTCACTTTGAACTCATGACCCCTAGTAATTGAGTTCCCCCACTCTGGGAAAAAGCTTTTTGCTGCCCACCCTGTCTATACCCCTCATGATTTTGTAGACCTCAATCAGGTCCCCCCTCAATCTCCGTCTTTCTAATGAAAATAATCCTAATCTACGCAACTTCTCTTCATAGCTAGCGCCCTCCATACCAGGCAACATCCTGGTGAACCTCCTCTGCACCCTCTCCAAAGCATCCACATCCTTTTGGTAATGTGGCGACCAGAACTGTACACAGTACTCCAAATGTGGCCAAACCAAAGTCCTATACAACTGCAACATGAGAGAATTAAAGAATGTTTCCACATACATTGTGAAGGATTCCTTCATTTGCATGAAGGCCTTACTAAGTTATACATTGAGAGCTATACTGCGTTCACATGCTTTATCGACCGAGCTATCCCATTCACCAATGTATCTGCTAAGGAAGCCATTAACGCTTGCTGTAGGTCACCATATCCTGGCTGACTGGCGTTCACTGGTGTCTGAAACCATTTTCATAGAACCCATGAACTTTAGCAACTTACACAACCGAGTTCAGTTTCAATGGCCGCTCGTATAACCAAAAGAATAGTTTTTTGCCAAGCTTTCACCTCAATGGAATGACCACTAACATCCTCACCCCGGCATACTTCCAATACAGGGTACTCGACCTGTTTGTGTAACTTGAACCTGCAGCAGCAAAGAATTTCTTCATGCAGCCCAATAAACTCCATTCTGTACAAATTTACCACTGACATGGAGCAACGAAATGAGCTTTCTTCCCTCAACATGTTTGCTGAGAAATGTGCCAGCAGATCGTCTACTGTTAAGTACCACCAGCCTCCCTTGACTGATCAATGTGTGTATTTGGATTCCTACAATCACATGCATAATGAAACCAACCTGATTGGAAAAGATCATGAACAGATCTCTAGCCACCGGCTCACCTTGTGAGCATAATACTGAGACATGGTGTAGCTTAACTATCTTGCCTGACCCTTATCAAACCATCCACTCTGCATAATTGAGAGCTATACTGCATTCACATGCTTTATCGACTGAGCTATCCCATTCACCAATGTATCTGCTAAGGAAGCCATTGACGTCTATTATGCAGATTCATGAAGAGCCTATGGCCGCAATGTTTGACTTTGAGAGGTGCCCAAGCCTACGCCAATTACTCTGGAAGGGGAAAGTGTCTTGAATGTTTGCTAAACAGATGAAGCTGGCTGTCTCATGCTGCAGCAACCACATCATCGGTACAGGATGTTGCCATCAAGCCTCAAGGACAAATGAGTAACCTGGTAAATGAGTTTCCATGCTGTGTGATGCCATGTATGTAAGAAGTGTGTCTCCATAACTGGTAGACCATGTCAAACAAAACATTTCTTTGATTGTCAGCAGAAGGCAATGTGCTAACTATGCTTATAATTTTCATAACATTGTGTGCAGCGCTAGATGCAATTCCACTGGTAGACAACATTGTAAGTTCATTCGTGTGCTTTGTGGAGTTTTTTCTTTGCATGTACATATTCGTACACAGAACCCTGTTCTGCATAAGCCAAAGATGTTTGTGCACACATTTTTCACTCAGAAACCCTCATGGATTCAGCCAGCTGAATTTCCCATAGCAACACCTTAACCAATCAAAGTCTACCTGTCTGGACTGCAGTTAATTAACCAACTAAGATTGACAATTAACAGATTTCCAACTTCTCAGCACCTCTTTGTATGCTGGGTAAATTGATGTTCCCTCTCTAAGTTTGGTCTCTCGCTCCTGGTCCTGATGACTGCAAAATGGAAGGCTTCAATTTTGTGTCTCTTTTCAGTAACGTGTAAGTTTCTACCAAGGAATTATTTGTTTTGTATATCACTGGGTGAGATAAGAGGGAATATCATTTGTGTCACAACAAGCTTCAGGGAAAAAAAAAAGAAAAAAGACTAAAATTGCCCACTTTACGATCCACTGCAGTCCTGACGGAAAGCTGCATTGCTGGATGGGCCATCATTTGGGAGCCCTCTCAACAGGATGTAAAAAAATTCCGTGGCACTATTTCAAAGAAGAAAATGGGAATCACCCTGGTATTCCTCAATCATCAGCAGACAAACAGCTTATTCTAATCATGATCATATTGCTGCTTCTGGGAGCGTACTGTGTACAAGTTGGCCACCGTATTTCTACACAACACAAGTAGCATCCTGCTGCAAGAACTTAATTGGCTGAAACAGGCTTTGGGAAAAAATGCAAAGGACATTACAGCAATGTAGTTCATGCAGTTATGAAGTGGCAATAGAAGGGCCACATTATCTTGGAGGAGAAACACAGTCCCTTGTCACACCACTCAGTAAATGTAGAGTTCACCAGCTGGACAGATGTTAACAATATCAAGTGAGGCTCACAACTGTCCATTGAATGCTTCAGTCAAAGGGGATAAATCAGGAACGGTCAGAGGGAGCAGGCTGTGAGGAAGGGACAGAGGGAGGGGGCTGTGAGGAAGGGACAGAGGGAGGGGGCAGTGAGGGTGGGGCAGAGGGAGGGGGCTGTGAGGAAGGGACAGAGGGAGGGGGCAGTGAAGGTGGGACAGAGGGAGGGGGCAGTGAAGGTGGGACAGAGGGAGGGGCTGTGAGGAAGGGACAGAGGGAGGGGGCTGTGAGGTAGGGACAGGGGGAGGGGTCTGTGAGGAAGGGACAGGGGGAGGGGGCGCTGAGGAACACAGGGGGAGGTGGCTGTGAATTTGGGATAATATAGCCTTAAGGACAACACGACATTTAAAGCATATTTAGAGCATAATTTACAATATTTAACAATAAGTCCAAAGTAAATCCTTACAAACAGATCAAGGAATGACTGAAATAAACCTTTTAATGAGCATTTTCAGGACTTGCAGTTTTACAACTTATTTCTCTAGGTCTGTAAAATGACAACAATTAAATTCACATTGGTTCAGCTCTGCCAACTGATCATTTTACTAACTATCCATAATTGATGCAATTCTCAAATTATTCAAATTGTCAAAAAAAAGACACAGCACTGGTGCCAGCTAAGTTCTCATTCACTGCTGATTACTTCCATCAATCTCAGCTCATTACATTCTTACATTCTGTTAAAAGTCTAACACACCCAAAACCAAAATGCGCCTGTCGCAGTATCTGAACTGATGTCACTTTTCTGCTAGAATTTTTGAGTTCCCACCAGACTAACTGGGTGATCATTTACAATTCTGAATGGGCACAATTTATGCCCTTTATACCTCTAGAATCAACCAAACATAGACAGCCTTTAACCTTGCATTAGCCTTTGTCTTGAGCTCATCGAAAACTCCACTGCTTGGGTACCAACTCACTCCAAGTCCTGTTCAAACATGTCCCTTGCAATCTCTGACTTACACTGGTTACTGGTCCCAGCAACAGCTCAATTTCCAAAACCCTCGATGACTCACCTCTCCCATCCCAGTCCTACAAAAACATTCCAAGATCTCTTCCCTCCTCCAAATCTGGACGTTTGGACATTCTAAGTTCTCATCACCACCGCGGGCAGCTATGCGTTCAGTTTCCTAGAAGTGAATCTTCAAAATTCTCCTCGTGACTCCTCTCCACCCACCTCCCTTGCTGCTTAAAATATACTGAATTTATTTTCATTCACTCACAGGATGTGAGCATCTCTGGCTAAGCCAGCATTTACTGCCGAGAGGGCAGTTAATAGTCAACCACATTGCTGTGGGTCTGGAGTCACATATAGTCCAGGCCAGATAAGAGTGACAGATTTCCTTCCCTGAAGGACATTAGCAAACCAGAGGGGCTTTTCCAACAATTGGTCATGGTTTCATGGTCATTGTTAGATCTATCATTGACCAAGCTTTTCATCATCTATCTTAAACTTACCTTACGTCTTTGGTGTGAAATTTTGGTTGGTAACATTCTTGTGAAATCCATTGAGACAATTATATCAAATGAATGACAGGTATTTAATATGTATATTTACTTGGTGAAACCCAAATCCAGGTGGATATCATTGAGTATGAGATCCCTGATTGGGGTTGTTAACCTGGGCCAACAGATATAAACAGAAGATTCAGATTTTCTCACTACTCCAGGTACCAGCTCTGAGCTAGCTGGTCAGAGTCTATGTACTGAGCACGAATAAATAAAGAGTTTCAGAATACCAGCCTCCGTGGACTTATTTCACTTTGGATCAATATTATGGTTGTGCATTCGTCTAAAAATTCCCAAATTCCTCAAAAGTTTCAAATAATTTCTGTAAAAAGTACTCCAGTTTGGCAAAAGACCAACTCTAATTAATCTTGTTGGATTACTGGGTTATAAATCCCTCATTTCACCTGAGTATGCTACAAATGGTTTGGAACTTATCAAAAGACAGCCCTAGTGAAAGAAAACAGCTTTCACAGCTTATCTGGCATTTGTATTGAACAGATTACGTGTGCTAATGAAATCAATATGACAGGCAGAGCATTATTTTTATATTGGCAAACTCTGCACACTTCTGCAACTTTGAGGCTTAGCATCAGTTCGAAAGACCAGACTGGGGACTATGATGAAATTCAACTGAAGGGTTATGCCAGGGATAGAGCGTTTATGGCAAAAGAGAGTCACCAGAGTGACTGGGTTTCTGTTAACAGATGACTGTCTGTTCAGCTTTCCCCTCACTTGAACAATCTAAACACTAAATTAATTTGTCTAAAAGATCATATTCCCCAATTCTTTCAAATATGGAGGAAAGAGGACAAAAATTAAAATCATTCATTATTTACTCCAATTAATTACCTAAGAAATGAGGTTTTCTTTTTTTCGCGTTGCCATGGTATTTATAATTTAGAAGCCTGGCTCGCTGCCAATTATGAGCGGGTTACATCGATCTTAGTCCTGAGCAAACCCCTGATGTGTCTGTCAGGAATGCATAAAGAAAAAGCCTGCTGCACAGTGACATGTGGGAATCACACTGATTGACACACTAACATTGCCGTCGACAGAGTCAGGAAGGGCAGGAGCTGGAGGAAAAAAAAATTGTAGCACATAAATTGTGATAAGTTCTGTTCTGACTTAAATTAATTGGCATCTCAGTCACGTTTGCCCCTTTTAACCAAAGTTGCAGAGTGCAGCATCAGTTCGAGTCGTCTGTGGGGGCAGTCGGCAAAAAATA
Source organism: Stegostoma tigrinum (assembly GCF_030684315.1). Classification (NCBI taxonomy): domain Eukaryota; kingdom Metazoa; phylum Chordata; class Chondrichthyes; order Orectolobiformes; family Stegostomatidae; genus Stegostoma; species Stegostoma tigrinum. Next base: position 17,072,922 of record NC_081381.1, on the reverse strand, counting down.
TGGAACGTCGGGGCTTCATAATGAAAGGGATGGAGGACAAAAACAGGGAGAGTCCTTTATTAAGGATCAGGCCACAATTGCATCCAATCCTTGTCACTACACTCAGGTCCTTCAGATGGTGCTGATGAGACTTAACAGAATCGTTCTGAGGAAGTGTCACCGGACCCGAAACATTAATTCGGATTTCTCTCCACAGATGCTCCCAGACCTGCTGAGCTTTTCCAGCAATTTCTGTTTTTGTTTCTGATACACAGCATCTGCAGTTTTTTCAATTTTTATTTAACAGAACCGTTCCAGAAATGTGGGATTTTATCTCCAAGGCTGATCCGCAGGCAGACCTGGGTAGTGTGGATATGGAGAAGATATTTTTGCTAGCAGCTAGAATCTGAGGGCACAGTCTCAGAGTGAAGGTAAAATTCTTTAGAACCAGAAAGTGGCTGATATGTTTCTTAACTTCAACCAGAGCATGGTGACCCTGCGTAATTCATTATTGCAGAGAGCTGTGGAGGCCAAGTCATTGAGTGTACTTAAGGCAGAGATAGATGATTCTTATTTGGTAAGGGAATCAAGAATTGTGAGGAGAAGGCAGGGGTTTGAGGTTGAGAAACACAACAGCCACAATCAAATGGTGGAGGAGATTTGATGGGCTGAATGGCCTACTTCGCTTTCTGATTCTTATGGTCGGAGAATGTGGGGTTATTCTCTCTGGAGAACAAACTGTATAAGTTTACCATAGGTTTCGATAAGATAGATAAAAGTTCTTTCCACTAGTCGACTGTGTAAAGACTTGGGGAGATGGATTTAAAGCTTTCAGCAAAAGATTTGGCTGAGAGGTCCAGCTGTTGCTCACAGGAATCTCTTCGACCACAAAGAGTGGGAGTTAGGTGGAACTCATTGCCTACAAAGGGGGTTGGGAGTAGAAGTGAAGAATGATTTCGAACAGAAATGGACAGCCATATGAAGCAAATAAACTTTCAGGGCTGTGGGATGGAGTGGGATAATGAAATTGGTTGGGTGGCTCAATAGAGAGCTGACATGGACTCAATGGGCCAAATGGCCTCCCTCTGTTCTGTATGGACATTCCCTCAGGGAGGCTTTGTTTTAAAAAATTACTCACAAGATGTGGGCATCATCCAGAGACAGTTAAGAACCAACACACTGCTGTGGGTCTGGAGTCACATGTAGGCCAGACCAGGTAAGGATGGTAGTTTTCTTCCCTAAAGGACAGTAGTGAACAGAATGGGCTTTTTTTTAAAACAGCTCAAAAAATGGTTACATTGTCCCCATTAAAACATCTATCCTATTCTAATCTATTCTAGGTTTTCATAAAATCCCAATTTGTATCTGGACCCATGTGCTCGAACATTGGATGAAAGAGTTGATAAGCAAGGAAACAGACCCTTTGGTCCAACTTGCCTAAGCCAAACAGAAATCTTACATTAATCTAGTCCCATTTGCCAGCATTTGGCCCATATCCCTCTAAACGCTTCCTGTTCATGTAGACATTCAGATGCTTTTTAAATGCTGTAATTGTACCAGCCTCCACCACTTCATCTGGCAGCTCATTCCATACATGCACCACCCTCTGCACGAAAACGTTTCCCTCTCACCTTAAACCTATGCCCACTAGTTTTGGACTCCCCTGCCCTGGGGAAAAGATGTTGGCCATTCACCCTACTCACGCCCCTTATGATTTTTTAAACCTCTACAAGGTCACCCCTCAGCCTCCATCACTCTGGGGAAAATAGCCCCAGCTTATTCACCTCTCCCTACAGCTCAAACCCTCCAGTCCCTGGTAACATCCTTGGAAATCTTTTCTGAACCCTTTAAAGTTACACAACTCCCTTTGTACAGCAGAGGGACAAGAACTGAATGCAGTATGGTTCTGGATTACTTAGCCCAGTGACATTACTAATGCACCAATGCTGTCCTTGGGGATGCTAGAAATTTGATGTGTGGTTTGAACTTCTGCTCTTTTGTCTCAGCTGGTAGCAAGCTTGCAAAGCCAGCTCTGAGCTCTAGGCAGAATTAAGAACGGTGTCCCAAAACTCTCACTTGTACAGAAAGCTGCCCCGAAAAGTAAGTCACAATTAATAAGGGAGGAGAATTACAGGTGCTACATTTTAAGTTGCATTTACTTTTGATCTACCCATCCACACAGACTTCTTTCTCAGTGTGGTCATTACAATTGATGCCGGGGGTGGTGACAGCGGGGTGGGGGGGGGGGACAGAAATGCACATTTGCAGGTTTCCTATTGCTTAGCTGTTTCTCTCACAGCGCACCTTCCTCCTGATTTTGCACGCGTGAGTTGGAATACCTTCTCACTTTTAGAGATGCACAAATAGCTGCAGTGGAGATCAGTCTGCACGCAGTGAGAAATGACAATGCAAATCAATCCGTCACCCCTGTCAGACCGGGGAGCCTCAATTCATACAGACTTTATTGCATTTGGGAACATGTCAGTCAAACGCAGGCTCCACAGGAGCCAGGTTTTGAGATATCCTGTACACTATTAGTCAGGGTGTATTGGGCCTCATTAATGGCACTATTAATATAATGCTTAAAAAATGAATGTCTGTGCAGCTCAACTTTCTAGAGAAGGTGTCATGTGGCGATTTGGAAAAGTCATCCAGTGGTTGTTCTTTTAAAATTAAAAAAAAGACCATGAAACTCTCTTGAGTTGACTGATTGGGTCAGCAGCTAAGCAGTACAAGTCACCTCAGTGCGCTCTCAATGTGGGGCACTGCTTTACGGCAAAAATAAATTGCCCGTGTTTCATTATCACAGCAAGCCGTCAGCTCAAACCCTTTAATTAGTCGGTTGTTGCTCCGAAAATCAGAATCCTCCTGGGGAGTTCCCCTTACTCTCCTGGAGATGTTAGCACAAGTTGTCAAATATTTCTGCGTCTGCTACTCCTTCTATTGGCCACTCCTAACCCTAGATATATAGATAGGCTGCTGCTTTAAAGGGACCTCATACCCAATCCTTCTCTTTCCTGTCTTCAACTCAAGTACAAGCCTTGCAGCCGAGGTCACTGTAAATTAATCAGGAGTGGTGTTTTTTCCCTTCTCTTTTGTATCCTTAGCCCAGGGTCACTGAGTCTAATTGTAGCTCCCCCTCCCGCCATCCTGTCTGATTTCAGCTAATTGCCTGCAGATTGGATATCAAAACCAGAGATTTTCTTTATGATTCAGAAGCAAATCACATGGTTCCCTTTTCCCACCCGCCCCACAAGAATACAGAGACACCTCCTGATTTTGCTCTGTCTGCTTTCTAGGTGCATTTGTTATTCAAAGCCACCCCTGCTATCCGAGTCCAGTTTAAAACTGTGGCAGGCGCGGCTGTAAATGTGCCGCCACTATTGGGGAAGAGGGACAGAGAAAGTAAAAGGGGAGAATTGTTTTGTTCCAGTGTGAGGTCAGAAATGGAGGTAGCAGGACATACAGTGATGTCCCTTGTTCACCAGCATGGATTGTGAGATGCCCAACTGAAAGAGCACATTGAAGGCTCCCTTCCCCATTGAAAGGGCGCATCATGGCCTCGCTCAGGGCTCTTGTAGAATGTGCTGGTCTCAACGGGGTTAATGTCCATGTTAAATTGACTCTAACCATTCCCAAAGTGTCACGTTTTATCTGTGGCTGGAACAAAGAATTCTACTGGGCCTGTCAGAGGGACCAACCAAACATACTTGTATCTCAGAGGGGAAAGAGGCCACTTAGTTCAGCTAGTGTGCACCAACTCTCCAAAAGGCATCCCACCCAGACCCATCCACCACCCCACCCCTGTAATTACTTACCATGGCCAATCCACCTAACCTGTACATCATTGGACTGCAGGGGGAAACCAGAGCACTTGGAGGAAACCCACGCAGAGACAGAAACAATGTGCTAAATCCACTCAAACAAACACTCAACCAATGCTGGAATCAAACCCGGGTACCTAGAGCTGTGAGGCAGCAGTGCTAACCCCTGAGCCACCGTGCCACCAAACTGTTACCACACAATAAATCTTCTTGTTACCTAAAAACAGTGCTTCTTCTGTAGATACTCTGCACTGGTGTACCCTCTACCACTAATAACAAGATAGCCCAAGACAAAGCAAAGATAAAGGAGCGCTGACAACCAAAGCTGTGAGAAGGTGGTAGCGTAGCGGTAATGTCACTGGATAAGCTAATGTTCTGAGGACAAGAGTTCAAATCCCATCATGGCAGACAATGATGCTTAAATTCAATTTTCAAAAATGTGGAATAAAAAACTAGTCTAGTGGTGACCATTATCAATTGCTAAAAAAATTTATCAGGTTCTCTAATGTCTTTTAGGGCAGCAAATCTGCTATCCTTACCTTGACTGCTCTACACGTGACTCCAGACCCACAGCCATATGCTGTTGATGCCTAATAGGAATGGGTAATAAATGCCCACATCCCATGAACAAGTTAATCAAAAAAGAATAATCATCTAGGAAAATATATATAGACGTTTCACCTAATTCCTTATCTGGCTTTTAGTGCCTGTGTTCAATTGATGACTTTCTTCACCAGATTTCCAACCAGGAAATATACTGTAAAACATGCATTTCTATAGGGCCGGTAACACAATAAGATTTTCCCGGCAGAAAACCAGAAATTGCTGGAAAAGCTCAGCAGGTCTGGCAGCAACAGTAGGGTTCTGAGGAAAGGACCTGAAACGTTACCTCTGATTTCTCTCTACAGATGCTGTCAGACCTACCGAGCTTTTCCAGCAATTTCTGTTTTTGTTCTGATTTCCAGCATCCGCAGTTTTTTATTGTTATTTAAGACTTTTCAAGTGCTTCCCAGGACTGTTTTGAACAGACTCTGGCACAAAATTTTATTCAACACTGAGTTAAATGACCGAGAAATGACAGGTAACAAAAAAAACTGTCCAAAGAAGTACATTTTAAAAAGCCTTTTAAAAGGTGAGGTGGACGGGCTTCGAGAGGGGATTCTGGAGATTAGGGTTTATGGCCTTCAATGGTGAAGCATGAGAACTGGGCATGCTCAAAAACCCGAAGAGCAGGGATGCCGATTTTTTGAAGAGTTATGGGGCTAGAGAAGGTTATAGAGACAAGGAGAGAGTGAAGCCAAACAAATAAGGATGAGAATTTTAAAATCAAAGCGTTGTTGGACTGTCAGTCAACATAGATCAACAACAAGAGATACACACATATTATTAAAAAAAGTTTGGAAGGCAGTAGAATCACAATGTCACACATGGGGGATCACGTTTGGGGATGGACACGTATATAAAAGGAAACTTGAAAAGGTTTGAAGGAGTGGGTAATCAGAATGCAAATCCAAAAACATTATGACATCCACCAACTATAAATTAGGCGCTGGAAGGAGTTGCAGAACATGTGTTTATCTGCGAGGAACCAACCTCAGGTCTGAGTTCTCCCACAAGCAGAACAGAGAAATAAAATCAAACACACAAGTGAAGCTGACTGCTTTCAGGGACCTTCTTGCCACTGGCTAAAAAAGTTGTTCAAGTAGACACCAGGGAAAGGGGGTTGCCTGTTCTTCTGGCTACAGTCCAACAAAAGCTAAAGCAAGAAAAAGGGCAGAAATATACTGAAGGCTTTCTGTCCTCACTTAAAACCGGGATAACACAGGATCACTGGCTTCAGCACGTACTCACTCACTGACATATAAATTGCTCCCTAAGCTATGCTATACTTCAGAAACCTTCTGCTCAGCCTGGAATGTTACCCACTGTGCTGCAGAGGCCAGTCTGGGCTTAGATGTGGCAGCTTTGGGGAACTAGTGGAATGTCAAAGAAGGGAAGCAGCCACTAACTAAAGGAAGTAGCAGTCTCGGAGCTGCAGGGGGCCAGAACCAATGGGCTACAAGACAGGAATTCCAAACATGGGCGTAGGATTTCTCTTGGCCACAATTCAGTGAACGTCGGTTCTTTGTGCATGGTCAATGATTTTGCTACACATTATAAGAGGAATTATTTTCCGCTCCCTCCACGCCTACCCACAGCCCTTTCCAGTGGAACAGTTCAATAAAACCTAAAACTGAGTGCCCAGTCCCTTACTGGGCTTTCTATAATCTGAAGGTCATCTTGAATGCAATATTATAATGTTATGGCAAAAATTAAGCCTCTTATTCCCTTCAAATGGCAGAGAAGCTGGTGGAGAATAACGCCTTGACCAGAACTCTAAAATTGATGGGACCCCACTGACCAACTTGCCTTTCTGATAATCTGTTCCATTGACTTCAATAGTCTTCTCCCAGGCATGACTTCCCCAAACTGGCCACTCTTCCTCACGCACACCACAGTCACCTAAAAAGGACATAGTCAGCCAGGGTTTCGAGAGACTATCTTTTTTTGCTATAGTTTGCTACAACCAAGCAGCTTTCCCTGAACACTACAGGCAATTTGGCATGGCCAATCCACCTAACCTGCACATCTTTGGACTGTGAGAGGAAACCGGAGCACCCGGAGGAAACCCACACAGACACGGGGAGAACGTGCAAACTCCGCACAGACAGTCGTCTGAGGGTGGAATGGAGCCTGGGTCCCTGGTGCTGTGAGGCTGCAGTGCTAACCACTGAGCCACTGTGCGGCCCTTCCTGGCCATTTCATTGGCTAATTCAGAGTCAACCACATTGCAATGGGTCTGGAATCACATTCGGGCCTGTCTGGTGAAGGTCAGGAGATTTTATCTACTAAAGGGCATCAGTGCACTAGATAGGTTTTTACAATTCAGACTAGCGTTTCTTTTTTAAAAGTCCAGATTGAATTTGTGCAGTGAAATTAGATTCCCTCAGCTGACGTGCAGGATTGGAAGTCCTGTCTCCATTAACATTAGTCCAAGCCCATGGTTTACTAGTCCAGTAACATTATTACTGCGGCACTGCTTGCTTCTAAACAGTTTGACACAGCTGACATTTGGAGAATGATACAATGAAAGGAGTCTAAAGACCAAAATTAAGATGGGGAGCAAAATCTCCCTCCAGCAAATACATGGGAACGCCAAAACCTGCAAGTTCCCCTCCAAAGCCATCTTACCATCCCAACCTGCAAATACATTGTGGTTTTTTCACTGTCGCTAGGTCAAAAACCTCGAATTCCCTCCCTCACAACATCGTGGGTCTACCTACAGCACATGCAGTGGGTCAAGAAGGCGGCTCACCACCACCTTCTCAAGGGCAACGAGGGACAGGCAATAAACATTGGCCCAGCCAGAGACACCCACCTTCCATGAGTAAGTTAAAAACAATCAAAATGCTTTGACAAATGCATTTTAAAACAAGTCCAGAAAACATTTCAAAACCAGCTTGGTCCGAGTAGAGGGTGGAGGGATGCCATGGGGAAAATTGTAATACTGACTACATAAAGTGGGAAATGCCCATGGTTTCAACTGAATTGAAAATCAGGAACAACTGATAAACAGTGGCAGAATTTACACTCTCACCCGAAGTCAGAGTGACCAATTGCGACTTGACGTTGGGTGATTATCTGATTAGTGTGTTGCTTAAATGGTTCGAAAGTGAATTTGAGGATTGTAATAAACCATGAAAACATCATGACCTTGTTGCCAGGGTCAAGAAATGAGAGGTACAGATAAATAGAATGAGACATCAGAGAAAGAAAGATCAAAACACAGAAAAAAAAGGGAGATAGTCAGAGTTGAGGAGTGAGATAGAATGAGAGAGAGAAATGTGAACACAACAGGAAAACTGAGGGCCCTGCTTGGCCTGCTGTGTTCATCCAGCCTCACATTTTATTATCTTGGATTCTCCAGCATCTGCAGTTCCCATTATCACAGGAAAACTGAGGCGATGCATGAATTTCAGCTTCTCAAGGTACACAAAGTAAGTACGAAGGAATCAGACACTCATCACACTTCACCAGTGTAGAATGGAGGGATTATCTGTGACCATCGCTTTCACGATCCCATTAAAGTTGATGCCCACAGTGAGAATGTGAGTCAGCAGACACTGAAAGTGAGAATTACAGAAAATGATTGAGGCAAAAGTGTCAGAGTTAATGAAATACCAGAGAAAAGAGAAAGCATTTTTCATGCTCAAATTGACAAGCAAAGAAGATGGCCTCCTTCTGGTCTAAAAGCCTTTAGCAAAAGGCACAGAGTAATTGACAAGAAGCGGGGTGAAAGGGAGGTGGTTAGGGTAGGAAAAGGTAAAGAAAAGGTGGAAGGAGGGAAAGGCAAAAGAAGCAGATTCAGAGTAAGCCAGAGTGACGAGAGAGGGAAACAAGGGATTAACAGTAGGAGACACAATATTATTATAGGCAAGAGACAAATTTTTATTTTTGATCACAAGGCATGAACTGGAGATGGCTGAACTACGTTTGTAACAGATGCAGTTTTGACATGCACATTTCTTGAGCTGTAAGTTGTCTATGAATGTAATCACAACTAATAACAGCCCTGTATTTATACTGTATATCCTAACACTGAAATTGTATTAAAGAGGGTTGAGAGGGGTGAAAAGAAGCAGTTGGAGATAAGTTGTTAAATTGTGCTCTGTGTATGCGCCAAATGAATCATAGAATCTCAACAGTGTAGAAGCTGGCCAATTGGCCCACTGAGTCCACATCAAGCCTCCAAACAGCATCCCATCCAGACCTTCTCTCTACCCTAGCCCCACATTCCCCATGACTAACCCACCTAACCTGCACATCCCCAGACACTCCGGGCAATTTATATTATTTTCTTTATTCATTTACGAGATAAGGGCATCGCTGGCTAGACAGCACTTATAGCCCATCCCTAATTACCCAGAGGGCAGTTAAGAGTCAACTACATTGCTGTGGGTCTGGAGTCACACGCAGGCCAGACCAGGTAAGGATGGCAGTTTCCTTCCCTGAAGGACATTAGTGAACCAGATGGGTTTTTCCCCGACAATCAACAATGGATTCACAGTTATCATTAGACTGTGAATTCCAGATATTTTATTGAATTCAAATTCCACAATACACCATGGTGAGATTCGAACCAGGGCCCATTCATGGCCTATTCACCTAACCTGCACATCTTGGGACTGTGGGAGGAAACCCACACAGTCACACGGAGAACGTGCAAACTCCACACAGACAGCTGCCCGACAGTTTGTCATATGGAATCGAGCTCAGGTCCCCGGCACTGTGAGGTAGCAGTGCTAACCACTGAGCTACTGGGCCACCCAAATTCTTTCAGCTGTTCTGCCCTCTGATCACAAGCTGGCACTGACACTTCCAGGTACTGCCCAGGTGCTCAGTCGATACAACGATATGTGTCAGCGATTCACTCAGGGAGGGATGGATGAATGCATCTCAACAACACTCAAGCATCTCTTCCACCTCTAAGGACAAGGGCAGCAAATGCATGAGAACACAAGTGCCTGCAGGTTCCTCTCTGCCTGGGAAATGTATCGTTGTTCCTTCAGAGTTGCTGCACTCCCTCGCTACCGGTATAGACAGTGTGTCGACACCACATGGTCTGCAACAGTTCAAGAAGGCTCTGCCTTCTTAAGGGCACTTAGGCTTATCCAGCGAGTTCCACATCCCATGAAAGGATTAAACATAAACAGGACAATCTCATTGTCCTCACCCCCAATGCACTATTCCCCCAGTAGGAGACTGCCTAGCGATGGAAACTAGTTCAGGCTGGACCAGCAGCAGAACCCAGAGCCTTCCCAACTAAATACAGGAGTAGGATGTCAGAGTAAGGAGGAGGGCTTTCCTCCTCAAATCTATTGGTGACCTTTGATATAAGGGCTTAATAATTTCGGAGATAAACATTCCTCAATTTGGAGAGAGTGAGTGTGAGAATCCGAATAGCTTCACTTGCCTCTGCTCTGTCGGGTTTACGCAACAAGAGGTAGAGCTCAATGAACAATTGACCCCACGCAAGAAGATAACTTATAATAAAGAAGGAGCCCAGAAATCAGAACACAGGTCTCACCTAATAATCAGCTTCACCTTGTAGTCTCATTTTGCTGACCAGTGTAGCTTTTATTTCTGCATACTTCAAAAAGAAATTCCCCAGAAAACAGAAATGTGTCTTTAAGATACTGCCGCTGTCTCAGATAGGATTTTGTTAATTTTCAGCTCTGGCAGTAGTAGTGATAAATGATGTCCCATTTAACTGATACTAAGATGAATTACATTACGCTGTTTCAGTCTTTAAATGGGGAAAGAGGGGAAGAAAACAGGCTGTGCCAAAACAACACAAAAAAAAAGCCTTCATTCAGACTCACTGATCACGAGAATGGAACGGGAGACAGAAAAGGTTCCACACAATTCTTACATTGGTTCAAATCCCTGCTAAAGTCAAAATCCTGCAGACTGAACTCGAAACATCGAAGAAATAAATATCACTGTTGAACAAATAAATTGCACTGATAATCACGAGTCAAAAAGAAATCTGCACCAAGACAGGTAGGTTTATACTATGTTATGTAAAATTAGGAATATGAAAAATGTGTACATTATGCGTCTGTTATATATTGAGACACAAACACGCTTTGAAAAAATTAATAATCTCCTTTTTGTCTAAGATAATGACATGTTGCAAATTCATAAGTCATTGCAAAACTTTCCTAGGTGCTGTACCAACAGCCTAACTGAGCTGCATCAGCCATCTTTTAGAAACACAAATCATATATTCAGGCAAGATGCAGTCAAGCCGTTCGAGGTGCACAAAGCATAGACGCCTCATTGCCTAGGTTGTGTTCAACTGGACCTACCTTGGATTGTTCAGTTTAATCCTCCCATCTAATTATGGTTGTCATTCTTGTAATGATGATACAATCATGCTAGGAAGTCTGAATGGTTTATTCATGCACGTTAATAGGAAGCAGCGCTAGAGCATTGAATTTTTAGAGCAGCAAAAGGACATTTGGCCCAACTAGTCTCTGGTGTTTAGGTCCTACTTGACACTCCTATCACATCTCCTCATCTAAGTTTATTAGCACAATGGTCTGCTCCTTTCTCCCTCCTGTCTAACTCCCTTAAATGTATCTACATTATTCACCTCAATTCTTCCATGTGGCAACAAGTTCAATATCCTAAACAGTCTCTGGGTAAAGATATATCTCTTTATTCATAGCTATTATATGTTGACGGCTCTGGTTCATATTTCCCCAGCAAATGGAAACATTTTCTTCATCAATCCAGTCAGACACCTTCGTAATTTTAATGACGTGGAGATGCCGGTGTTGGACTGGGGTGGACAAAGTCAGAAGTCACACGACACCAGGTTATAATCGAACAGATTTATTTTAAATCGCAAGCCTTCAAAACACAACTCCTTCGTGACAAAGGAGCGACACTCTGAATACTTGTGATTTCAAATAAACCTGTTGGGCTGTAACCTGGTGTCCTGTGACTTCTGATTTCAACGGTCACCCCTTTGCCTGGTCTCCTAGAGAAAGACAAAGCAAACCTCCAACCGGAGATAGGAGGAACTGCTGATGCTGGGGTCTGAGATAATAAGGTGTGGAGCTGAAGGAGCACATCACCAGAGGAGCAGGAAAGCCAAAGTTTTGGGTCTGGATCCTTCCTCAGAAAAATTCAATCTCCAACCTGCTCATCTTTCTTGAGAATACCAGCATCATTCTTGTAAACCACTTTCATATACTCTCAGATCCCCCCAAATTCCTTTCTCTGACTGGAAACCAGAACAGTGCATAGCACTTGTTTTAGGTGAGTCCTAATCAGTGGAGGGACAGAGTTGGAGTCAGATATTAAAACATGGTGAGCAGTTTGCTATTGTGCAGAAACGTGAACTGGGGTTGGCAGTGCAGTTCCCCTTACCTCCATGTGCTGGGACTCCCATACTGTTGGCGAGTTGATACAGGCGTTGCTGTTGCTCTTCATACGTCCCATGCTCATTCAATGCAGACATCATTCGCCTGTAGTGTTCTTCAGGTGTCATCTGCATAATCTGATCCTCAATTAAGGGAGTGTGACACTTTTCTTGATGAAGAGGAAGACAAAAAGACAGAAAATTTTAAGCATCTTCACAAAAACAAACCAAATCAATCACGCCTGAATTGGATAAATCCTTAAAGGGTTTTTTTTTGGTTTTGCAACCCTCTTGCCCTCTGCTTGCTGGTCTACGTTGGCATTGGTCAAGTAATGTCTTGGTTTAAAATCTGTATTTTTGCTTTCAAATCCTTCCTACCTCACAAAATCCCAACAATATCTGAGCTCCTCAAGTTCTGGAACAAAAACAGAAGTTGTTGGAAAAGCTCAGCAGGTCTGGCAGCATCCATTAATAAAAAAAAAATCAGAGTTAATAGTTTGGGTCCTGTGACCCTTCCTCAGAACACTGCTGAGCTTTTCCAGCAACTTTGGTTTTTCCTGATCCACAGCATCCGGAGTTCTTTTGGTTTTTATTTCCTCGAGTTCTGGTTTGTGCACATTCCTGATTATAGTTACCGCATCATTAGTGCACACCATTCATTACTTATGCCCCAAGCTCTGGACTTTCTCCCAATATACCTCGCCCCTCCTCCACCTCATTGCCTCCTCTGAGAGGCTGCCTAAAACCTAGCACTTTGACCAAGCTGTTGGTCATCTGACCCAACAACCCCTTACCCAACCCAATGTCACACTGATAACAAAGTGTGATGCTGGATGAACACTGCGGGCCAAGCAGCATCTCAGGAGCACAAAAGCTGACGTTCTCTGATGAAGGGTCTAGGCCCAAAACATCAGTTTTTGTGCTCCTGGGATGCTGCTTGGCCCGCAGTGTTCATCCAGCATCACACTTTGTTATCTTGGATTCTCCAGCATCTGCAGTTCTCATTATCACCAATGTCACAATGACTTTGTTTTAAAATGTTCCTGTGAAATACTTTTGGGATGTTCCATTGTATTAATGGTGCCAAATAAATAAGATTTGGCTCCTGTGGGGGTTGGTAGCAGGTCAGGATGAGGAGAAATTCTTTCCTCAGTGTGTTATGCTGTCTGAAATCTGACCGCATGAAATGGGTGGTGAAAGCAGATTCAGTGTTAAGCTTCAGAAAGGAATGGACACATACTTGGATAAGAATGATTGGCCAATTTCATTGGAAATAGCAGCCAATAGGGATGAATGGGACAGCTCCCCTGAAGAGCCGGCACAGAGAGGACGGGTTGAGTGGCCATCTTCGCTGTTGTCGAATTCCATGGCTCTACAGTTTCCTTAAATGTTAAAGGCATTACCTCTCGGATAACCTAAGCTACGAACCATAATGGAAGCCAAAGAAATGATGACTGTTTTCACACTATCTAGTTTGGCCTACCTCAGGTTAACAGGCTCAGGCATCTGCGATTATTTCCACATGGAGCTCCTACATTTTATATTCATATTCTTCCTGTACAAGGGTCCCTGGGCAGTGTATTATACAGCAGAGAAATGTGGGCCAAAGAAATGCAACAGTGATGACAATGCTTAACTGCGGGTAGCAAATCCATGGGGCTAATAATCTCATTTTAGCACAGGGTTTGACAGAATTAGAGAAAATTATTGTGTGTGATGTTTTAATACGATCGTAAATTCACTTAACCCACCATCTAGAAATCAAGGAATTATATTTCTTTTGTGAGTTGCCGATGTTGATATTTATTGCCCATCCCGAGTTTCTCTTTCCAAGGAGAGATAGTACTGAGCCTTCCCTTTTTTTCCTACATTCCTGGGAATGAGGACATCGCCGGCTAGACCAGCATTTATTGTTCTCCTCAAAGTGCAGCTAAGAGCCAATCTCAATGCTGTGGGTCTGGAGTCACACGTAGTCCCTAAAGGGCACTAGTAAAGGGTTTTTCCCAACAATCGTGACTCATGGTCATCCTTGGTGTCTTAATTCCAGAATCTGCTTTTAAATTGAATTCAAATTCCACCATCCGTAAGATTCAAACACAGGTGTCTGGAACATTACCCAAGACTCTGGTTTAACCGCGCAGTGATAATACCAGTAGGCCATAGCCCCCCCACCCCGCCCCTTGAATCGGTATTGATGCTGAGGCAGTTACTTTCTCAATGCCTCTGGAATTCAGGTCTTTTCTCCCTGTGGCCTGGCTGAATCCAGGTAAGTTGTATTTTCCCTGGTTCTTAGAATGATTTGAGAATAGGTCTTATTCTCCACCTGCTAAAGCACCCATTGAATCTGTGCTGCATTGCAGGCACACTCAGTGTTCCTCACAAAGTCTGCAACACACTTTGGGTGCAGGCTAGTCAATCATTTCCCAGCCACCTCCCAACCCCGCCACCCCATCATCTCCACACCTGCCCTTAAGGTGATGACTTTGCTGGGATAGAGAATCAGAGGGGCTGTCTGCCTATTATAACTGCACTCAAAAGGCTATCCATCCCTCGACAATGTTGGCAGCCATTTGTCCAGGAGTGCATCACCTGCTGCCCAATACAACCCACACTCACCTGAGGGAGTGGGAGCAAAGGGCTATGGTGGAAGCATCTCTGAGAAAGAAAAGCAAAAGGACTCACTGATATTTTGCTCCTTCCTAGACCAGGCATGCCGTCATTGGTCAGTCACCTTGGCTGAGATCAGCTAACTCGTGGCAGTGCAGGGATCAAATCCCAGCTCAAATGGCACTGACTTTACTCCGTGAACCAGCAAAGTCCAACAGACGGTAGAAGGTTTAATGTCTCACCAAGAAACAAAAATCATCAGCTCAATATAACTTCCTTTGCCCCAGACCAGGGGGGACATTAGTTTTTAAAACTTTTAACACCTTCTGCATTACAGATTCACATTTGACATTTAATTAGCAGTGTGACTTGATCCTAAACCTCAATGGAGCAACAATGTCTCCATGCTATAAGGTAATACACAGATATTTTATGGGAAACATTGATGTGAAATCTGTGCAGCTGAATGTCTCAGTCAGAATCATTAAATAAAACAGAGGAGATGTAGAAACTTGTGTTATTCTAAGGAACACTCATTATCTGTGCCCTAATTATTCAGCATCCCAATTAGCTGTCAGGAGTTTGCAGAAGGCAACTCCAATTCCCCAATAAAAACCAAAAGAACTGCAGATGCTGTAAATCAGGAGCAAAAATAAAGTTGCTGTAAAAGCTCAGCAGGTGTGACAGCATCTGTGAAGGAGAAAAACAGAGTTAACGTTTTGGGTCCAGTGACTCTTCCTCAGTCACCATCAGTTCTGACGAAGGGTCACCGGACCCGAAACGTTAACTCTGTTTTCTCTTTCATCAATGCTGCCAGACCTGCTGAGCTTTTCCAGCAACTTTGCTTTAGTTCCAATCTCCCAGCCTACCTCGCTCCCTTACAATTTGCCTACCAACATAACAGGTCCACAGCAGATGCCATTTCCCTAGCCCTGCACTCATCCCTGGAACAGCTGGACAACAAAGATACCTAGGTCAGCCTCCTGGTCATTGACTACAGCTCTGCCTTCAACACCACTATCCCCTCCAGATTGATCGAAAAACTCCTAGACCTAGGTTTCAGCTCCACCCTCTGCAACTGGTCAGCTTTCGGACCCACAGACTGCAATCACTGAAGATAGGTAAATGCATCCCCTCCATAATAATTCTCAACACTGGAGCCTCCCTGAGGTTGCATCCTCAGCCCCCTACTGTACCCCCTTTTCACCAATGACCATGTTGCCAAATTCTGAACAAACATCACGTACAAGTTCACTGACGACACCACTGTAGTGGAACGGATATTTAACCATGACCAGTCAAAATACAGAAGGGAGATACAGGGTTTGGTATCAATCAAATGCTCATATTTCATTGAGCAACAAACCCAAAATCTGTCTTGCTGAACATCAGAAGAAGCTTTTATCTTTCATGGTGTTCATCCATGTGTTCAAACTGGTTTCTTGTGATTTGAGATCTCTGGCTAGGAGTGCAGTCAAACTTTCAGGCAGTTGCCTCTTTGTAAAACCTAACTGATCTCAACTAACAAAGTGACTTCTGCACTCTTTCCTTTCCAGTTCTTGGAGCGAGCTGGATCAGGTCTGCAGCGCACTGGAAATGGTGCCGTGGGTTGTGTCTTAAGGAGAAATTGACTAATGGGTCAATGCCTAATCAATCTATAGATTTGTTTATTCACCAGTTCAGCATTTTCCCTTGAATCATTGGTAGAGCAGCGAGGATAGGCTGAACCATGTTCAGGTTCTGGTTCATGGATTTGAATGGCTATCAATGGGGAACAAAGCCAGAAATTGCTGGAAAAGCTCAGCAGGTCTGGCAGCATCTGTGAAGAGAAATCTGTAAACGTTTCGGGTCCAGTGACCCTCCCCAACTTCTGAGGACTCGAAATGTTAACTCTGACTTTTCTTCACAGATGCTGCCAGATCTGTTGAGCTTTTCCAGCAATTTCTGGTTTTGTTCCTGACATACAGCATCTGCATTTCTTTCAGTTTTTATTGGCCATCAATGGGGAGCGGGCTAAAACCAACTGGAAGTAAAGCAAACTGGATCTCTGGATGTACAATCAGTGGATTAAATCACAAGGGGGCAATAATAGATGTCTAAAGGCACTAATGGGATTTTCCACACTGTTCTAGATAGCATATCTGGGTAAGTAACAAACCAAAGGAACTGCAGGGGCTGGAAATCAGTTCTGAAGCATCATCACTGGACTCAACATTAACTGCACTTGATCTCCTCAGATGTTGCCAGACCTGCTGAATTTCTCCAGTAATTTCTGTTTTTGCAGCATACCACAGTCTCCACGTACGGAGGCAGTGCAGAAAGAGAGAAAAACATTCATCAAATAGAATCCCTGCAGGTATAGAAACAGGCCATCTGACACATCAAATCCTCATCAAGAGCATCCCACCCAGGCCCAATCCCCTACCCTATCCCTGTAGCTCAGCATTCCCTGCGGCTAATCCACCTAACCTACACATCCCAGGACACTGCGGGCAATTTAGTAAGGCCGGGCCACCTAACCTGCAAATCTTTGAAGTGTGGGAGGAAACTGGAGCAAACCCATGCAGACATACAAGGGATCTGCAAACTTGCTTGAGGGTAGAATCAAACCCAGGTCCCTGGTATTGTGAGACAGTAGTGCTAGCCACTGAGCCACCAAGCCCTGCAGACCTCGGTACTCAGTTTAAGGTATCCGCACTATGAGGAGAGGTTAAACAGGTTGCGATGTCCCCCAGGGAAGAGAATTGTGATGAGCAGAGATTATTTAGAAATTTGAATTAAAATGGATAAATTGAACATTTATAGTATCTTCTAGACTGCCACAAATTCCAGAAAGAAACAGGAAATTCAAGGGGTTTTATGTTCAGACTGTTCAGATGATGAGAAAACAGTTGGTTTAGTGAGAATGTCACTACAGTAGTAATCAGGAGGCCTGGGATGATTCTCTGGACATATGGCTTCAAATTCCACTGTGGGAACTGCGGGAGTTTAAGTTCAATGTAAACCTGCAGTATAAATCAAGGCTCAGTTACAGTCCAACTATTGGCAATTGTAAAACTCATCTGTTTCAGTGATATTCTTTAGGGAAAAAAAATCTGCTGTTCTTACCTGGTATAATCTACATGCAGCTCCAGGCTGAGAGCAGTAGAGTTGACTTTCAACTTCCTTCAGAATGGCCTAACTTCAAAATCCCAAACTGTTCAACTTCTCCTGAAAGCGCAGTTACTTTAAACTGGCTACCAATGCCCTTGACTGCGTCTCCCACATTTCCCGCCACACATCCCTCACACCCCGCCCCCGCCACAACCGCCCCAAGAGGATCCCCCTCGATCTCACATACCACTCCACCAAGCTCCAGATACAACGCATCATCCTCTGACACTTCCACCATCTACAATCCGACCCCACCACCCAAGCCACTTTTCCATCCCCACCTTTGTCTGCTTTCTGGAGAGACCACTCTCTCCGTGACTCACTTGTCCACTCCACACTCCCCTCCAACCCCACCACACCCGGCACCTTCCCCTGCAACCGCAGGAAATGTTACACTTGCCCCCACACCTCCTCCCTCACCCCCATCCCAGGCCCCAAGATGACTTTCCATATTAAGCAGATGTTCACCTGCACATCTGCCAATGTGGTACACTGTATCCATTGTACCCGGTGTGGCTTCCTCTACATTGGGGAAACCAAGCGGAGGCTTGGGGACCGCTTTGCAGAACACCTCCGCTCGGTTCGCAATGAACGACTGCACCTCCCAGTCGCAAACCATTTTAACTCCCCCTCCCATTCCTCAGACGACATGACCATCATGGGCCTCCTGCAGTGCCATAATGACGCCACCCGAAGGTTGCAGGAACAGCAACTCATATTCCGCTTGGGAACCCTGCAGCCCAATGGTATCAATGTGGACTTCACAAGCTCTCAAATGTCCCCTTCCCCGACTGCATCCCAAAACCAACCTAGCTTGTCCCCTCCCCCCACCGCATCCCAAAACCAGCCCAGCCTGTCTCTGCTTCCCTAACCTGTTCTTCCTCCCACCCATCCTTTCCTCCCACCCCAAGCCACACCTCCATCGCCTACCTACTAACCTCATCCCACCTCCTTGACCTGTCCGTCTTCCCTGGACTGACCTATCCCCTCCCTACCTCCCCACCTATACTCTCCTCTCCACCTATCTTCTTTTCTCTCCATCTTCGGTCCGCCTCCCCCTCTCTCCCTATTTATTCCAGAACCCTCTCCCCATCCCCCTCTCTGATGAAGGGTCTAGGCCCGAAACGTCAGCTTTTGTGCTCCTGAGATGCTGCTGGGCCTGCTGTGTTCATCCGGCTTCACACTTTGTTATCCTGGATTCTACAGCATCTGCAGTTCCCATTATTACCAATATTTTTACCTCTTTTTGCACTGCTCCCTGCACCCGGATAATCCCTACTGCAGTGTGGCTAGTGACACTTAGTTCACAGGCCATTAGGAATTGATGATGACTATATCCTGTAAAAGAATAAAGAAAATAAACGAGGCAGATGGTGTGGGATGGACAGTCTGGGGTTTGTCCATACTGAAGGACAACCAGCACTGTGCTCTGCTAAGATGGTCTTCTGAGAGTCACTGCGAAACTACAAAAAGAGTCAAGGGGAATTTTCTTTGCTGGGCAGAAAACACAGAAACTCGGAAATGATAATTGAGTCAATATACAAAGGAGTTGTCACACTCTCCCCCTGACCACGTGGAGATTTTAATCAGCACAGTGGCGAGCTTGTGTCATTGAATCTCAGCTCAACGAATCCACACTGACCCTCCAAACAGCATCCCACCCAGACCCAGCTCCCACTCTATCTGTATACTTCCCATGACTAATCCACCTAACACACACACCCCTGAACACTACGGGCAATTTAGCATGGCCAATCCACCCAACCTGCACATCTTTAGACTGTGGGAGGAAGACAGAGCTCCCAGAGGAAACCCACACAGGCACAGGGAGAATGTGCAAACTCCACACAGACAGTCACCTGAGGCTGGGATTGAACCCAGGTGCTGTGAGGCAGCAGTGCTAACCATTGATTCACCAGTGTCATTGTATCCTAGTGATAGAAACTGCAGTCCAACTCTGGACAAAGTTACATGATCAGCAATGTGTCACATTGATCACGATTTCAGAGTAGATGGTCCCGGGGATCACTATTGAAGTGATCCTTAATCAGTGCTCAAAAGGAATATCTGATACAGTTCATTCTTGAACTGTATTTCATCTTCACAGTGAATAAATGTACACAGATCTACATTTGTACCACAAGTCTAACTCCCATGCCCAGGGCATTGCTGTAGTAGATATGCGAGACCATCATTTAGGCATTCTCAATTATCTGCCACTTTGCACAGGGGAAGGAGCTCCCTTCCAACTGAAAGGATAATAGAGGCTCCATTAGTACAGGATCTTTAGACATAAACTGTTCTACAAGCTCATTCTCCCCTCCTCTGAGCATTTCAAAAGCTTTGTTATTAGGCTAAATTAAGTCAAAAGATTTTGATGAGTAATTCTCTCCATTAAAATGCTGAAACTAGCACAAGAGCTGAATAACCTGCCGACAGCAATCAGTACACAGGCTGATACGGTGTCGATACACTGGGCAGCCACTGGAAAACTCAAAGTCATTAATTTACATGTTTATCAACATTATCACAAGCTCTCTGACTGGACCAAAACAAAATGCAGCGCCATTCAGGGATGAAGTTAGCATACAGTCCACTCATTACAGGATCTATCTCTCCTGCCTCTGTTAGGTCATAGCCATAGGGTCATTCAGCATGGAAACAAACCCTTCAGTACAACTTGTCCATGCTGACCAGACATCCCAAACTGATCTAGTTGCACCTGCCAGCATTTGGCCCGTATCCCTCTAAACCCTTCCTATTCATGTACCAATCCGGATGCCTTTTAAATGTTGTAATTGTGCCAGCCTCCACCACTTCCTCTGGCAGCTCATTCCATTCATGGCACTAGCCTCTGAGCGAAAAAGTTGCCCCTTAGGTCCCTTTTAAATTTTTCCCCTCTCACCTCAAACCTGTGCCGTCTAGTTTTGGACTCCCTACCCCAGGGGAAAAGACCTTGGCTATTCACCCTATCCATGACCCTCGTGATTTTATAAACCTCTATAAGGTCAGACCTGAAACTCTGATGTTCCGGAGGGCAAAAACCCAGCCTATTCAATCTCTCCCTGTAACTCAAACCCTCCAGTCCCAGCAACATTCTTGTAAAGAAGGGCAACCAGACTTGTGTACAGTATTCTAAAAGTGGCCTCAATGTCCTGTATAGCCGTAACATGACATGCTAACTCTTACATTCAATGCACTGACCAATGAAGACCAGCGTTCCAAACACCTTTTTCACCACTCTGTCTACCTGCAACTCCACTTTCAGGGAACTATGCACCAGCACCCCAAGATCTCTTTGTTCAGCACCACACCCCAGGGCCCTACCAAAACTATACAGGTCCTGCCTTACGAAAATGCAACACCTTACATTTATCTAAATTAAACTCTATCTGCCACTTCTCGGCCCGTTGGCCCATCCAATCAAGGTTCCATTGTACTCTGAGATAATCTTTTTCACAGTCCACTACACCCCCTATTTTGATGTTATCTGCAAACTTATTAGTCTTATCTCCTATAGTCACATCCAAATCATTCATGTATGTGATGAAAAGCAGTGGAGCTAGCACCGATCCTTGTGGCAGGCCCCTGATCACAGACCTCCAGTCTGAAAAGCAACCTTCTATGACCACCCTCTGTCTCCTACCTTCAAGCCAATTTTGTATCCCATTTGCTCGATCCCCCTGGATTCCATGTGATCCAACCTTACTAACTACTCTGCCATGGGTAACTTTGTCAAACACTTTGCTGAAGTCCACATAGATATCGTCTACTGCTCCGTCTTCAATCTTCTTTGTCACCTCTTCAAAAACTCAATCAAGTTAGTGATAAATGATTTCCCATGCACAAAGCCATGCTGACTATCCGTAATTAGTCCTTGTCTTTCTAAATGCAGATAAATCCTGTCCCTTGGAATCCCCTCCAACAACTTATCCACCACTGACAGACTCACCGGTCTACAGTTCCCTGGCCTCTCCTTACAGTCTTTCTTAAATATGCCGCCACATTAGCCAATCTCCAGCACCTCATCCATGGCTGTGGATGATACAAATATCTCGGCTGGGGGCCCAGCAATGTCTTCCCACAATGCTCTGGGAGACACCTGATCAGGTCCCAGGGATTTATCCACCTTTATGCATTTTAAGACATCCAGCACCTCCTCTTCTGTAGGATGAACTCTTTTCAAGACCTCACGATTTATTTTCCTAAGTCCCCTGACTTCCGTGTCCATCTCTGCAGTAAATGCTTACTGAATTATTAATTAAGTGTCTCAATCATCTCCTGTATTTCCACACATAGACAACCATGTTGATTTTTGAAGGGTCCGTAGTTACTCTTTTGGCCTTGATGAACGTATAGAATCTTTTTTGATTCTCCTTAACTCTATTTGTCAAAGCTATGTCATGTCCCCGTTTTCCCTCTTAAGTATTCTCCTACTGCCTTACAATCCTTCAGGAATTCACTCGATTCTAGCTGCCTATACCTGATATATGCTTCCTTTTTCTTGACCAGAACCTTAATTTCTCTAGTCATCCAGCATTCCCTGCACCCACCCAGCCTTGCCCTTCATCCTAACAGGAACATATTGTTGCTAACTCTCGTTGTCTCATTTTTAAAGGCCTCCCACATCCCTACTATCTCTTTAGTTGCAATTAGCCTCCTTCAATCAACTTTTGAAAGTTCCTGGAGAAAACTGTCAAAATTGGCCTTACTCCATTTTAAAACTTTAACTTTTCCATCAGTTCTATCCTTGTTCATAATAATTTTAAAACTAATAGAATTATGATCTCTTGCCCCAGAATGGTCCACCATGGACACTTCAATCAATTGCCCTGCCTTACTTCCTAACAGAAGGTCAAGTTTTGCTCCTTCTCTAGTAGGTACATCCATGTGTCGAATAAGACGGTTTTCCCATACTCACTTAAAAAATTCCTCCCCATTCAAGCCCTTAACACATTGACCATCCCAGTCCATGCTTGGAAAGTTAAAATCCCCTACCATTACAACTATATTACTTTTACAGATGTCTGTGATCTCTTTATATATTCTCAATTTTCCACTGACAATTGGGGGGGCCTACAATACAATCCCAACAGTTCCACCCATATAACCTCACTAGACATTCTCCCAGGAATATCCTCCTGAAGTACAGCCATAATTTTCCCTAATCAAATCTGCCATTCCTCCTCCTCACTGGCCTCCTCTTCTATCCTTCCTACGGCATCTATACGCCAGAACATTAAACTGCCAGTCCTGTCCATCCCTGAGCCACTTACACGACAAGTTTATTTGTTAGTGTGCTGAACAACAAAAAAGACCAACTCAATAACTTATAGAATCAAAAAATTCCGACAGTGTGGAAGCAGGCCGTTTAGCCCATCAACTTCACACCGACTGTGGAAAGGGCCATCCATGGCCCTATCCTATCCCTGTAACCTGCATTTCCCGTGGTTGACCCACCAGACTGCACATCTCTGGTCACTATGGGGCAATTTAGCATGGCCAATCCACCTAACCTGCACATCTTTGGGCTGTGGGAGGAAACTGGAGCACCCGGAGGAAATCCAAGCAGAAACAGGGAGAATGCACAAACTTCACACAGACAGTCGCCCAAGGCAGGAACCGAACCCCGATATAAATGAAAACGTAACCAGTTGTGCAACTTGAAGAGGACACCTAGATTGAAATGTCAGACTTCTGTATTAATATGGAAGGCACGTTGGTGGAGAAAACTAGAAGAGGCTTCCCCCGTTTGACAGGACATATTTGAGAAATTGGGTACAACACCATCAAGACAATTCTACGGACATTCCCATCTAATGAAGCCCTGCACCAAAAGGCCTCACATTAAGAGGCGATGCCTTCAATGCCCATCGATCGTACCAAACCCTGATTGCCTGCTGATATACACTACCAACATTTCCATCTTTCGCCCCTCTGTTGAGATCTAGAACGAAAATAGTCGATGCCACAAACTGATGGCATCTCACACAATTTCATACCATTGGCATCCCATACCTATTACAACATTTTTATGACATTTTCATAAGTGCATGAATAGGAAAAGTTTGGAGGGATATGAACCAGGAGCAGTCAGGTGGGACTGGTTTAGTTTGGGTTATGTTCGGCATGGATTGGTTGGACCGAATGGTCTGTTTCCGAGCTGTATGACCCAGTGCATGTATCAGCTGGGAAATACATTCCCCCCTGAAAGCCACAAGCAAATGTTGCTGTAGAGAAACAATTCTGTCGCACGATTTAACGACTGTTGGCAAGCTTTAATTGGAAAGGATTGGAAACCTCCAAACATTGGAGGGGGCCTATTCGGTTACAGGGAACAGAATCCCCTACCGTGTGGAAAGATGCCATTCGCCCATTGAGTCTGCACGAACCCTGTGAACTATATCCTACTCAGGATGAAGCAGTATAAGTCAGGACAGACATTTTCTTAAGAGAAAAAAGTCAAAGGCGTGTTTTTATATTTGTCAAACCCATTCCAGAAAGGCAGCCAGCCCTAGAAAATCTTGGCAGCTTACAGCATGCGCAATGGCGACAGTTTCAAAGTAATGAGCAGATTCCACAAGCAGGGTTTGAGATTGTGAAGTGCTCAGCCAGTGATGACTTCAGCTCATGCCGTTTTCGTGTCTGCTCTTGTCATTCCAGCGTAAGACTGTCCCTGATCCTTTCAAATCTAACTCAGTCAGGTGTGAAAGCTCGCACAATCTGCCCAGCTCAGATCAGACACCAGCATCTGTCCCAGCTTCCCCCTCTCTCATTAATTACAGACCCCACCATTTTCCACTTTAATCTGTGTTTGAAGACAGCACTTTCAAAATATCACCCATCAAAGGGAAGCTCAGTTAAGCAGCTCCTAATTGTTGCTTGCAGACATAATTCCAGTGCACAGCAGCTCCATGGCAGCTTCCTACTATTTCTAATTGTGAGAAAGAATAAATTGGAACTAAAGTTTGCACATTAGCAGTTAAGATATGTTCCAGCAGTGAACACTTACAGATTCTGAAGTTTCATGATTGAAACTAGTGTAATAATGTTAAAGAAAGAAACAGCTTGCATTTATATAGCGCCCTGTTCACTAGCTTGTTGCTTTAGGGTGAATCAAATACAATTGGAGTATAATTGCTGTCCTAACGAAGAAAACACGACAGCCAGACTCAGCAGGTTTCCATGAACAGCAATGAAATAATGACCAGATAATGTCGTACTTAAGCAATGATGGTAGAGAGATAAAACATGAGTTGGAAAGAAACTCTTTCACTCATCTTCAAATAGTGCCATGGGATCTTTTATGTTCACCCAAGGGGGCAGGTGAGGTCTAAATTTAATATCTACACCCACACCCTCAGCATCAGCATTACAGTGCTCCAGTGTTTTAAATAAATTGGGACATCACTCAGAGATGTGACAGGCACTGCTGACACTTCAAAGCACTGAGCTGAAATACCTTTGTCCAACTGGAGATAGTATTAACCACTTTACTTCGAAACAGCGTAAACACTTTTGCCAAAAAAAGCAGAGGGAGGAATTTCAGGTGAACTTACTGGCAAGTAAGCATCCATGTGATATAGGAGCAAAAGTAGGCCATTCAGCCCATCGAGTCTGTGCCACCATTTGATGAGAACATGGGTGATCTGATAACCCACATTCCTGCCTTAGCCCCACAACCTTCAATTCCCTCACAAATTGAAAATCTACCTCAGCCTTGAGTATACTTATTGACCCGGCTTCCACAGCCCACTGGAGTAAAGAATTCCACAGATTCACAATCCTCTGAGAGAAGAAATTCCTCCTCATTTCTGTCTTAAATGTGTGACCCATCTCACTGGATAACAACAGTGTTAGTGATCTCAGAATTTCTACAAATGATAAATGTTGCCACTCATCTGTATTTAAGGCTAGTCTATTAGTCATAGTATCATACAAATTGGGGACCGACCTTTTGGTCCAACCAGTCCATGCCGAACATAATCACAAACTAGACTAGTGCCACCTGCTTGCTCCCAGACCCTACCCCTCCAAACCTTTCCTATTCATGTACTCACATAAGTGTTTTTTAAACATTGTAGCTGTGCCCATGTTCAAAACTTCCTCAGGAGGTGCATTCCACATGCAAACCACCCTCTTGTGCAAAACATTTGCCCCTCGTGATTTTTCGAAATCTCTCTCCTCTCATCTTAAAAACACGCCCATCTTGAAATCTCCCATCCTGGCAAAACTGTTTAATTGGACAGGGCAGTGTTGGAAACTGTCAACAATCCACCCAATAGACACTTGCCTCATGTTGTCCAATCAGAAAACAGGAATTGTCAGCGATTGCGTAGATATCTGGAGCCCACGTTATCCCGTCTACCTCGCTAAAGTAAGAGATATGATATCAAAAGGCAGCTGCTTATGATCTCAGTGGGAAAGGTTCCTACTACAGTAAAACCAACCCTGACTAGATAAGAATCCTAGATATTACATTTAATAGGAGCTGGCTGGTGCTGACTGCACCCAGACATTCATCAGTTGGCCCTCCAACCAAATACTGTAAATCTGTCTCCTTCAACCTATCAAAACATTTTTCAAAGCTATACGAGCCCTATGGAAGTGTACTCTAAAATAAACCGCTCATATTCCATGTTCCTCCAATTTGGCTCTGATCACTGCTAAATGTTAGCTCTTCCTCAACTTCAAGAAAAAGTTTCCTGCAACGTTGGGAGTTGGAAAACCGAGACCAGTGTAAAATTGAAGCAAATGAATATTATCTGACTGAGATGTTCAGCGATGGTATTCCACATTCTGGAGCCGGTAGGACTTGAACTCAGGTCTCCTGGTCCAGAAGTAGGAACACCACCACCACACCACAAGACCCTTACCATTAGCTATTGTAGAAAATTTTTTTAATAACTCTATTCACACTGCCAGACTGGGTGAGACTTGAATGCATGCCTTCTGGCCCAGAGGTAGGAACACCGTGCCAAAAGCAAGATTATATGCTCAGGTAACAGCCTATCTGATTGGTCGAGGCAATCGCGCTTAATCTGTACTCTTAACTCCAGACATTCAATGTTGTATCAGACCCTTCACCACAACTCTGCCTGTTTTGAGTAATTCAAAAGGCAAAAGAACCTGAGTGGGGAGGTGGTGTTTAGTGACTGAGAGTTGTGGGGGGTGGCGTGATGAGAAAGAGACATGGAGAGGAAGTGTTGTAATTTAAGTTGCAATGCAATTCCAATATTTCTAAAGAGAGTTGAAAATTGAAAATGAAAATTGCAGGAGCATAGAGAAAGAGTGACAGAGTGGAACAAAATTGATAGCACTTTCATTGTGCTAGCAGGGCTTGATGGGCCAAATCACTTCCTGTTGTGCTGCATAGCAGAAAGGATTTTAAGAGCCAAACACATTATTCCCATCACAACATTACCACTCAAACGGATAGTATAACAGCATCTGTGCAATGCTGAAGTGTCACCTTTTGTATGGAATCAATGTTGGACTAACCCTGAGGGTGTAATTAAAAGCCACACTAATCCTCGAGCTATTGATGGAGTGTTATAGACAAATGGGCACTGAACAATCATCAGCAAATGACCTCGAAATTTGTGGCCACTTAGTGGGCAGGAGAGGGCAACCAGCACCATTGAAAGCATTATCAAGAGTGATTCATGCCTTCAACAAGGACATGGAAAAGATTAGGCAAAAAAAATACATACTGCCAAAAAGAGAATCCAAAAAAAAAGAACTACTACAATAAAATCTACATCACAACTGCATGTATTACACAACTATGCTACTCTCCCCAATTCTGTCCACACCTAAAGACACAATTTCTTTGCTAAAGGAGTAGATTGTATATGCCTGGCATATGCCTTAGGCTTGGTAAACACTATTCAATCATGAGAGATCATAGGCATGCATCAGACATGTCCAGACGACTATTTGACCATGAGGGTCCCTTGCTAATAATCAGGTGCATGATCCTTGGCCAGGTTTCGTCTCTTTATCTCGGGGTACTAAATGATCCTGTGAATGCCTAGCCTCTTCTGTTTGGTTAATATGCCTGTTGGTCGACTGTAGGCTGCAACACAAGTTCCTTGTGAACTGGGCAACAGGCTTAGGCCACAGAAATCTGATAATACCCTCTATAATGACAATTTCTCTCATTCTTTACACACAGAGTGTACAAAATCTGGACTCTCCACAAAAAAAAGTTTGCAAGAATGCCAGTTTTTGATCCAGAGATGCTCAAAGAATTTGCAGAGTAGCCGAGTAAATGCTGAGATAACAATGTGTGGAGCTGGATGAACACAGCAGGCCAAGCAGCATCAGAGGAGCAAGAAGGCTGATGTTTTGGGCCTAGACCCTTCTTCAGAAAATGTGAGATCTATCAGACAATTGAGCTTTGGCAAAACCTATTCAAATCATTCTGTAAGCAAAAGAGAGGAAGGTTAACACACAAGTCCTAAGAGGAGAAGAGTAAACTTGCTCCAGAACCCTATTAACTTCTTTAAGTGCAAACCCACTAAACAGACACAGAACAAGCCAACCTAAATATACACAAAGCAACAAATACTAAGAACCATTGTCGGTGTTGTGGAATAAAAAGGCATCACAAGCACAAATAGTGCTCAACTTTAACAAAAGCATTGCATCTGTTTATGAAAAAATGGTCACTTGTAAAGGATCTGTAGAAGTCAGAAACAGTTCTAAAACAAGGGGGATACTAATGGGAACATACATAAAGAGCTCCACACTGCAGATCATCCACCTCCATTACAGCAGATACCC
Organism: Stegostoma tigrinum; assembly: GCF_030684315.1. Lineage (NCBI taxonomy): Eukaryota > Metazoa > Chordata > Chondrichthyes > Orectolobiformes > Stegostomatidae > Stegostoma > Stegostoma tigrinum. Next base: position 17,044,599 of record NC_081381.1, on the reverse strand, counting down.
ATATTTACTGGTAGACCTCCATTGGAACAGATTATCAGAGGCTTCTCTAAGAGAAACTGAAGCTCAATCAAACCATTTTGACAACATATTTATGTTAATGGATATCTGGTCCAATTTAAGCTCAATACAGGGGTGTGTATCACTATCCTGTGTAAACACTGTATCTTTTTTATTTTCTGTATTTTGATTGTGGACAAATGAGAAAAGCCAAGTATAGATGCTAATCTTGCAAACTTCCAAAAAACATCAATGATTTGGCCTCTTATTGATCTCAGGACCTTCTAAGAAAACCTGTGCACAAGGAGCAAGTTGACACGGGACCAGGTGATAATGCTAAGCTTTGTAGACGTACTTCTGACCTCACTCCATCCCCGAGTAATGCCACAGGAGGTAGATTCATTTGTAATCAACAGTCCAACTTCCTGCGTATCACGAATTAAATCTGTGGGTTGGCATATGAAACCAAGCTTAGAAAAGGCAAACTTTTCTCATTATCTCAAAGACGTTGCTGGTTTGGTAAAATACACAGCAAAGATTCCTCGTAAAAAGCAATTGCCTGAAATGATTAATGCTGCTGCAATTATTTTTCACAATTTCTGGGAACATTTTCCTTTCTAATGCAGATGAACAATTAGTGGTATAACATTAATTAGATAACACATTCATTAGAAAGTTTTTAAAAATCTAACTTCATGGAAAGTTACTCACTGATTTGCTGTAGAAATTCTTCAGATTTTTACAATTATTCTGATAAGGGCCCGCACGTGATACTAGGAAACAAAACTGGAGTATTTGGAATGGGGGAGGAACATTTTGGTTTAGATTGAGAACTGGTTAATGGAAAGAAAACAGAGTAGGAATAAAGGGATCATTTGAGGTGAAACGATGGCTCAGTGGTTAGCTCTCCTGCTTCACAGCCCTAGGAACCTGGGTTCAATTCCACCCTTGGGTGATCGTCTATGTGGAGTTTGCATATTCTCCCTGTGTCTGTGTAGGTTTCCTCACACAGTCCAAAGATGTGCAGGTTAGGTGGATTGGCCGTGCTAAATTGCCCATAGTGTTCAAGTTGTACAAATTAGGTGGGTTAGCCATGAGGAATGCAGAGTTATAGGGATAAGGTAGGAGACAGATTTAGGTGGGATGATCTTCTGGGGAGGGGGTGGGTTGGTATGGACTGAATGGCCTGCTCCTACACTGTTGGGATTCTGTAACTAGCGGGTTGGTAGGATCAGCGTTGAACCCCAGCTGTCCATGACTTGAATGTGGGAAATAATTGTAATATTTCCAAGTTTGCAGATGGTACAGGACTCGGTGTAAGTGTGATTTGCAAGCAGCATGCAAAGACGCTGCAAGGTGGTTTGGTGAGGCTGACTGAGTGGGCAGAAATTTGGTCGATGGTATACAATGTGGAGAAAGATATGGCTATCCACTTCAGTAGAAAATAAAAACAGAAATACAGGGCAGATCTTAAATAGTGAGAAACATTGAACTCCAAAGGGACTTGGGTCCCTTTGTTCATTTGCAGGTACATCAAGCCACTAAGGAGGTAAAATAGTACGCTGGCCTTTATTACAAAAGGATTTGTGTATTGAAGTAAAGGTGTCTTACTGCTATTATAGCCAGACTTGGCGATATCTCATCTGCTGCAGCTCTAATCTCCTTATCTACAGCAAGATAGATTCATCATAGAGGGCGTACAATGAAGGTTCACCAAACTAATCCCTAGGATGGAGGAACTGTCCTGAAATGAAAGATTAACAAGGTGGAGCCCATATTCTCCAGACTTTAGAAAAGTGAAAGACGATCTCATTCTAGCTTACAAAATTCTTATAGGCAGAAGTCAACAGGACAAATGCAGTAAAGATGTTTCCCACAGCTGGGATGGGTAGGGGTCTAGAAACAGGGCAGATGTTCTCAGAATATAGTGCAGGCCATTTAATTCAAGATGAGGAGATATTTCTTCACTGGGAGGGTGGCAAATCTTTGAAATTCTCTTCCTCAGAGGGCCTTGGAAGCTCAGTCTTTGAGTATAGTCAAGGCTGACATTATACATATCAAAACCATTGGGACAGTGCAGTAATATGGACATGCTGTAGAAGATCAATTACAATCTCATTGGATGGCAGAGTGGGCTTGAAAAGCAATGCCTGCTCCTATTTCCTTAAATTGTGTCCTAGAATTTGTAACCTATAGCTTGGGATTTGTCGCGCATCCATGGGTACTAATGCAGTAACAGGCTACAAAACAGAGAATGGGATGAGACACCTGATGAGTCAGGTCTGGAACCTCTTGTCGCTTTGGAACTCATGAGTAAAGCAGACCTGAGGTTACCTTACCTTACCTCAAGCCCTATCTCACCCCCTGAGTGATCTTGCACGCATCAGATATTCTACCTTGGCTTTTTTCTTTCCTATGATTAAATTTCACAATGTTGCCACTTCGAACATCAGGCTGGCCTCTGCGTTACTCCATGCTCCTGCCAATGTTGTTGAATGTTTGGGTCAATGTGTATTTACTTCTTTTTTCCAGGCTGATCTGCGCTCCCACTCATTGAGGGGCAATGCTCCCCACACCATCCAATCAGATTCTCAGCCCCATCAGTCCTCAACTGGTCCTACTCCTTGACTATTTCAATGCACACTCATGTTCCACTCTCCATAAATTACGGTCATCCAAATCTCGAATGCCTGTATCCTTTCTTATACCAGTTTGCCCGTACTCCCATGTTCAATTTTGGCTTGTTTTTTGTAATTCTCATCCTACTTTTCAAAACCTACTATGATTTAGCTTTTGCCCAATTCAGTGATCCAGTCCTCTGATGGTCAGCGATAACTCTGCTCCTCCTGTCTTCATGAGCACCCTGAGTTTAATTGCTCCATTACTGATGACCTTCATCAAGCCCTAAGCTCTGGAAATCCCTCCCTAAACTTCTCTGCCTCTCCACCTCATTTACTCCATAAAAATCCACCTCTTTCGCCTAGCTTCTGGTAGCCACGCCACATGCGGGTCGATGCCACCTTTTGTCACTAATGCTGTTGTGAAGTGCCTTAGGACAAAAGGCACTATAAAAATGCATGTTGCAAAAATGCATGGGACTGTTGCTGTCAGGATCAGAACAAATGTTTAATTGAGGGAACTGGGATCAAAAGGTTACAATATAACCTTGGACCCTAGATGTTGGAGAATCACACAGTAGAACTGCACTAATGTCCTTACTCCTTTCAACTCTTCACTATTATATTAACTGCCACTGCACAGTCTGGAACTGGTTTATTTCTGATATTAATGTAATAAAATCACCAAGACCACTGATTTACAGCTCACACAAAACAAACAGACAAATCTGCTGTATTCAATCCTTGAAATGCTAGTGAAAATCCCAGAATCCTACTTAATAAAATTGTAATTTGACTTTTCCGTGCACCAGAGATCGGAGGACCTGAAAAATCACTTTTCACTATCTTATTTTCAACATTTCTCGCCATCGTCACATGGAAATAAAGCCCTTAAAAAGGATCATCAACAGAGTTACTGCGAGCTGGTGCACACCCCATCACTCCCCCAAAACAAAGGAACAAAGCAGGTTTAGATGGAACCTATTTCAGGAGAGTTTGACAAACAAAGTGAATCTGAAAGGGGTCTTCATTGTTAGCAATTTGCTCACAGCGTTGTAAGATGAAAACAACGGTTTCTTATACATAATTGAGCAGCTTGGTGTGCTGGCCAGTCATTCAGAACAGGAAGTCCCCCAGTTTGACATCTCTTGCAGGATGAGTTGGAAGGACAGCTGAGAGAAGGGGAAACTGAAGGCATGATAAGTGGCTTTCACACCACCCCTGACCCTGGGCCGCAGGTGTAAATGGAATCCCATTTCAAATCTCGCCTAATTTTACGTTCTACTGAAGTCAACTAAAAATGGACTTCTGACTCAAACCAACCTTGTTCCTGATTCCTACCAAATACCTCCACTGGAGGAACAGCTTTTAAAAGCTGTACGCCATAAGACTGAGTCATATAAAGTACGAGAAATAATTGAAGTATCAGCAGCAAGCCATGAACCAAGTGTGGGCCATTTCAGGGACCTGGCTGCCTACAAAATAAAATTTGTGCCTTCCGTGAGAGATGGCCTCCAAAACTAGATCAACAAAAGCCACACCAAGCAAACAGAAGAGGCAAAAATCAGGCAGTGATAGTGGCCCGTCAGATATGCATCTGTCTCCAGTATCTCATTTACTTCCAGTAACAGCATTGATTCCAAACTTCAGTCTGCAATTTAACCTAGGGAAGCATCTCCATCAAGACCAATCTTATGTTTAACCAAAATCCATATGTGTCTTCTTCAGCGGTAGTTAGTGTTAAGGGACTGGGAATTGTGACAATTTCAAAATAGGAGAAAGCAGTATCATATGGGCCTGTGCTATAAACCTCTCAAGCCCATTCAATGGAATCCCACTGACCTTTCTGCTTGAGCTCTACTTCCCCAATTCTCTTTGAGATCAAAAATTTGTCTATTTCCATCTTAAATGCACTCATTGATGAGGCAGGTCTCTGAGGTAGAAAACCTCAAAGGTTAACAAGCTTCAAGTGAAGAAATCTTTCCTTATTTCAGTCTTAAATGATTGATTCCTCGTGAAGTTTGCTGGATTTGACCCTGGAGGATGTGAAAGCCTCTTGTTGCACCCTTCCCCTCACTCAGCTGCCCTTCCAACTCATCCTGCAAGAAATGTCAAACACAGAGTCTTCCTGTTCCGACTGACTAGCCAGCACTCCAAGCTGCTCAATTTCCTTACAAGTAACTGTGACTTTCATCTTCTCACAATGCTGCAAGACAACCACACATATAGAAGATTTCTTCTCAGGTCCACCCTCATGTATCCAATTCTCCCAGTACAATATCAGTTTGTTGCTTAACGTATCATTACAGCATTATCACCTCCACCACTCAATTGCACTTCCTTTCAAATGGAAGTATTAAATTTCACAAAAACAAACTGAGAACAGCAGAGACCGTTATAAAATCCCTACAGTGTGAAAGCAGGCCATTCAGCCCACTGAGTCACATTGACCCTCTGAATAGCATCCAAACAGACCCATCCCTCTCTCATCTATCTCTTTATCTATAATGAAGCGAGAGCAAGAGATAAAGAGAAAGAGATAGGGAGAGATAGAGAGATAGAGATGAGGGAGATAGAGAGAGATAAAAAGATAGAGAGATAGGGAAAGAGATGGAAACAGAAAGATAGATAAAGGGATAGAGATAGAGATATAGAGATGATACATATATTACGATTATGGATCAACCGTACTACATATTTGACTTTTCACTACATCCCTCAATCCTCATGTGTACATCAAATTGCATCGTGAACCCACTTGTACCATTCCCTTCCCTGGTAATTTATTCCACTTGTCTATTACCTTCAGTAGCACTTTTCCAGTTGACTTCCTTTCTAATTCCCATGTTGCTTTCCTCTTCTGTCCTCTGCTGTCAGGCATTGCATGCTGGGAGTTTGGTGCCAAATCCTTCAGTAAAAGTTTCAACACAAGAGAGTAGCGGGGCCAGCCAGCTGTTAGTTACTAAGCAACCTCCTGAAACTCAGTCAATCATTCAGTGACTTTACTTGTCAGAGATGGAGTTTGCTGCAAGCTCATTTTAAAAATGCGGAGGAATTCCCTCATTTCTCTCTTTTTCCTTCCTGTCTGATAATGTTCCTGCATCAAAAACCCAGAAAAATCCCAAAGAACCACTTCTCACAGCAACACTGGTGACCTCTGACCTAAACCAGCCGTGGGTCAGAGGTGAACAAAACAGTTGTGATAAGGGGTTGTCAGGTAGGGCACCAGGAAAAGCTCAGCCTACAGAAAAAGAGACAAAGATCCAAACTAGGGAACTCACTTCAAGAATAAGAAGTCTTGCCTTCACAACTGGAATGATGAGAAATTCTGTCAATGAAAGGGCCATTGGCCTGTAGCATTCTCTTCCCCAGGAAACACTGGTGGCTGGGTCACTGAATTTATTCAACAGTGAGTTAGATAGACTTTTGATAGACAAGGGAGTCCAAGGGTTGTGGGAGAGTTCCAGATAGGAAAAGTGGTGACACCACAACCAGATCCACCATGATCTTACTAAATGGCAGAACAGGCTCCAAGTGTCAAATGGACTACCCTGTTCTTAAGTTCTATCTTCCTAATTATCACTGGAGACAACAGTTCTGTGTTCCTGGAACAAAAACAAAATTGCTGGAAAAGCTCAGCAGATCTGGCAGCGTCTGTGGAAGAGAAAACAGTTCACATTTGGGGTCCGGTGACCCTTCCTCAGAACTGGGGAAGTTCCCCAGACCAGTGACGTTAACTCTGTTTTCACCTCCACAGATATGGCCAGACGTGCTGAGCTTTTCCAGCAATTTTGTTTTTGTTCCTGATTTACAGCATATGCAGTTCTTTTGGTTTTTATTTCTGTGCTCTTGCCTTGATTTTCATGAGATCCCTATAGTTAAAGGAGAATATACTTGCATTTGATTTGGTGCAGCGGTTTAGTTTCACCAGATCAGTTCCTGGAATGATTATTTCTGTCAACTGGGCCTATATTCTCCAGAGTTTAGCAGTGTGAGAGGTGGTGATCTCTTCAACACATACAGGATCCTGAAGTGGCTTGACTGGTAGACATCAAGAGGCATCACCCATTGGCTGGGAGCTCAAAATCTGAGGAAGAAGGGTTAATCATTTAGGACTGAGATGAGGAAACATTTCTTCACTCAGAGGGTTTATGAGCCTATGGAATTCTCTACCCCATAGAGCAATGGTTGTCCATCATTCAATATACTCAAGGCTGAGATTTGTGGTCTCTTGGGAATTGAAGAGATGCAGAGAATGAGGGAAAAGTAGAGTTGAGGCCCATGATCAACCATCATTATATTGCAGAATAGAGCAGGCTCAAGGGGCCAAATGGTCTACCACTGCTCCTATTCCTTATGCTCCGTCATTGATCCACTCTGTTTATTAAATGCGATCACAGCCCTGTTCTGAAACTATGCTTGGTCCCTGTTCCAATTGTTGGTATCAATCAAGCTGCTCATTGATTTGACAAAGCAGAAAATGGAACAATTTAGCCAGTTTTAACCAGGCAAGAGCAGGTGTACATTTCTCAAACCCAAATAAGAGTTCTGGTCCTGTTGAAAGTGTCCATTTCCATCATGATTTCCATTAATAATTGTATTGCCTATAGTCAAGGTAAACTATAATCAAGCTGTTGCTATGGGAAACAGCGATTTCTACATTTACACAAGATGTGAAATTTGGTGACCCAAACTCTGACCTATAACACAAACCCAGCTCCAGCATCTTCAAACACATCCATCTTCAAACATGAAACGTGTCATGATGACCTATAAAACAACACTGCAAGTATAGATGACGGAAACTAAGAATATTTTACACACATGCTATCCAGCAGTTTGCCTTAACACTGAAAATCCAAAAAAGTGCAGTAGCCACTTAATAAGAGATGGTGGTCACATATTTTCTGTGACAAAAAACCTTGATCAATCAATGAGCACCAGGGCATCTCTACAAGTCATTATCTCTTCTGTCATCCAGATGCAAGCCCCAGGTGATTGTGTCAAAGTGGCACTCGGGACCGTGTGCACATGGAAGTCAAAGTTTCCCGTCACAGCATTTTTCCGTGTAGAGCATTGAGCCGTTTTCTTCCATGTGGGAGTAGTCAGCATGGGCCCCTCCCAAGGTCTAGCAGTGGGCTAGCCACTTAAACTTCAGCAGGAGACAAGAAGGAAGGGAGAGCTTTGAATGGAGGGGGAATACAAATTACTTTGAAAAAATACTTACCACAATAAAAATCACAAGACAGTAATTCTGCTCATCTATAAAGATAAAGTCACCATAGTCCCTTTCTTGATAATCTCATGGTCACCATGAGGTTGAGAGTGCAGCACCTTCATGGTAACCTCAGCCAGTGTGGGAATTGAACCCATGCTGTTGGCATCAGTACGCATTGCAAACCTGGATGACCATCGATTTGGTAAAAGACCTTCTTTGGCCTGACCAAAACTTGTTGTTCTATTGCAAGGAGTTGACCCTAACTGAATGTTGCAAACTGGCACATTGCAAGGGCCAGAACTACATGCTGGAGGGCACACAAAAAACTTGGGGCAGCTGCTGCCAAGGTGCAGTAAGGAAAGATCACCAGCTAAGGCCTTTCAGCAGAGGTTAAATGGGGTCCACTCAGTTATCAGACTCTCCTCAGTGCCTCAAATGTACGCCAACATAATCCTGCACCAGTAAGTAATGTTTTTGGTTTGAGAGTTCTGGGGAAGGGTCACTGGACCCGCAATGTTAACTTTGATTTCTCTCCACAGGTGGTGCCAGACCTGCTCAGCATTTCCAGCAATATCTGCTTTCATCTGATTTCCAGCCTCCACAGTTCTTACAGTTTTTCCTTTGGTTTGTTAGATCGAGTCAAACTCCAATGATTGCTTGTTCCTTCATATGCTACTGTACAGAACCAAACAGCTTTAGGGATTATGTATATAAAGTTATTTTTTAAATGAATATATTTTCGAAATAAAAAACACAGCCAACTGAGCTGACCCATTCCCTACAGTTTAGCTATAACCCATTTCAGAAAATTATAAACCTACCCTTTGGAGACTCACTTCTTTGCCTCTTGATTTCTGGACAGTCACTGTTGTTGTTTGGTGAACATACTCTTCGCTTTCCTAAAATTTCATCTGTGGAGGGGGGAAATAAAAAAAAGAGAGGAAAGAATGGTCATTACACTATATCAAAGACCACCTGTACATCATTATATTCAGTATGGACTTTGTTGCCCTACACTGTTTATACATCAATGCTGTAAAAATTCATGCCAAAGTCTTGTTGCTTTTTTTTTAAACTTCTCCACTGCTGCATCATAATTTTCCTTCTGCTGTAAATTTTGGATTTCCAACATGCACCCCCACTCCCCCACCACTACTTCTTTTTTCCTTTCCTGAGCTAATTAATCTCTGTGCCCTCGCGCCAGAGATCTCTAAATCAATTGAGGCAGAGAGAAGCTGAAGCACACATGTTAAAACGAAACTGACCTTATTTGCTATTTTGTCGTAATAAAATACTTCAAATCAGACTGAACAACATTCGAGCAGAGCGTGGGCACAAGTCATCACCCATTACCCGCATCTGTACTAATCAAGCTGCAAATTTTACCCATGCATTCTCAAGATTGTTTTCAGAAGCTTCCTTACTTCCTTCCTCTAATCTGCTGCCTTTCCCCCTCTCTCAGTCTGCTTAGATTTTCCTCTCCTGGTTCTAAACCTCTTGTGAGTCCCATTATTTTAGTTCCACCCTCTTGCTCCCCTTAGGTTCTCACTTTCCTCCTGCTGGATTATATGGCAATACATAATCCTTACATCCGTGGCACACTCTCTTTCTCTCAACACCGACGCCAGCTTCTAATATACAATTACAGCGTACACTGAACAGATTTAAAATCAATATGTTCCTAATATCGTTGGTGAGACTGAAAGCATGATGCTGCATACGAACAGGAAGCAGCAGAGTGTGCGCATTTCAAACAACAAATTTTCAGCTGTCAGGTGCTTATTAACCAAACTGAGGAGACAGACACATGCAGCAGCATTCATTCCTTCTGACTGATGAATTCAGAACGCTGCAGATCACTTATTAAACCCACACCAGCCCTTCTTGCTCGCCTTCAAAGTTAAGTGTTACAATCGCCAGGAAAGGAAAAGCACAGCAGCTTCTATCCCTGGCTTGTGCTGACTTAGCCCCGAGCAGCTCAGGAGGCAGCACTGTAATTGTCCTCGAGCTCCCTTAGATGGGGTGGGGGGGGGGATGTTGGAAGGGGCAGAAATAAATCTGCCAGGATTCTCACTCCTACTTTCAATCTATTAATCTTCGCTGGAGAGTGCATTAGCTTGGAAATGTGGGCAGATGCAGATTTGAACCTAACCTCGGAGCCATACATGGTCAAGTGGCCTGCCAAAGTTCACTGTTTTTCATGGAATCATAGAATCTCTACAGGATGGAAGTGGGCCATTTGGCCCATTGAGTTCACACCAGTCCTTTGAAGAGCATCCCACCCAGGACCATTCCCCTACCCTATGTAACCCTGTATTTCCCATGGTTAATCCACCTGCACATGCCAGGACACAATGGGCAACTTAACATGGCCAATCCAATTGGCCTGCACATCCCAGGACACAATGGGCAACTTAGCATTGCCAATCCACCCCAACCCACGCAAGTTTGGACTGTGACAGGAAACCAAAGCACCCAGAGGAAACACAGGCAATAACCAGTTACCTGTGTGAGGTAAAGATTCTGATACCTGTCATAACCCAGGAAATTCAATGTATACTTTATAAGAGTATAAATTCTTACCGGATGGGTGAGGGCAAAAGTTTGACAGATAAACACGCCCAGGTTATCAAAATCGCACCATGTCAAGAACAAAGAATTTAACCTTAAAATATATATTCCCTCTCTCCACTACCCATGTCAAACAGAAAGATTTAAAAGCCCAAGCACCTAGTAACCTTTAAATATGAGAGACAAATAAAACACGATTAACATTTACACGACAGAATTTCGAGACTAAGTGATGGAAGCAATAAGAAGAAGAAGGGACAACACAATTTAATATGATTTGAAATATAAGATTAGCAAAGTGGCAAGAAAATGGATGTAACATCATTAAAAGCCACAAAGTCAGGGTCCATTTAGTTATATATGTTTTTTATCTGACAATTTGGAAAATTAACAGACAGCTTTCAGGAACGGAGCGAGCCTTCAAATAAAATTTCAAATCTGAGCAGCATTTCACACATAAATGTTTAAAGAAAATGTGCACAGGAGAAAAATAGGTTCTCATCCTCGTGACAATCTCTTTCAGAAAGCTACTGAGTACTGGAAAGGCTGATACTGTGAAGATTTTTTAAAACCTTTCAATACTGCCATGCAATGACAGAAAGAAATGTACCCAAATCAAGCTCTCCTGCATTTTCATTTCTCTGAATTCTAACTTTAATGGATAGTTACCAAAAGTACACAGAATTCATGGTAAACTGTCCAGTACATGCTGACACCAATTTGAAATTTGTACTGGGCCACATTGATTTGGGGCAGTAAATTAGAAAGCTTAGGAGCAATACACTTGTACATATTTTTGGCCGTGCTTGTAAATCAGTATTTTGAACAAATCTTCACTAACTGTGTGAACAATTGTGTTCTTTTAGCTAAAATTGCTGGAGAAAGTCAGCTGCAAGGCTTTCTCTCCACAGATGCTGCCAGACCTGCTGAGTTTCTCCAGCAATTTTATCTGGCTATTTTATCGAAAGGTTAAGTTGCAGGTAGAGACTGTGATTAAGAAAGCAAATGTAATGTTGTAATTTATCTCAAGTGGGTTGGAATATAAAAGCAGTGATGTGCTTCTGAGACATTATAAAGCTCTAGTTAGGCCCCATTTAGAATACTGTGTCCAATTTTGGGCCCCACACCTCAGGAAGGACACACTAGCCCTGGAGCGTGTCCAGCGGAGATTCACACGGATGATCCCTGGAATGCAAGGTTTAACTTACGATGAATGGCTGAGGATCCTGGGATTGTATTCATTAGAGTTTAGAAGGTTGAGGGGAGATCTAATAGAAATTTACAAGATAATGTATGGCTTAGAAAGGGTGAACGCTGGGAAGTTGTTTCCGTTAGGTGGGGAGACTAGGACCCGTGGGCACAGTCTTAGAATTAGAGGGGGTAAATTTAAAACGGAAATGAGGAGACATTTCTTCAGCCAGAGAGTGGTGGACCTGTGGAATTCATTGCCACGGAGTGCAGTGAAGGCTGGGATGTTAAATGTCTTCAAGGCAGAGAATGATAAATCCTTGATCTCACAAGGAATCAAGGGCTACGGGGAGAGTGCAGGGAAGTGGAGTTGAAATGCCCATCAGCCATGATTAAATGGCAGAGTGGACTCGATGGGCCAAATGGCCTTACTTCTACTCCTATGTCTTATGGTCTTATGGTCTAATTTCAGTTTTTGTTTCAGATTTCCAGGTCCGCAGTCCTTTCTTTCACTTTAGTGCCTATTTTCAGTTGTTATCCTGTTTTATGTGTCTCATACAGAAATTCCTTCTCCTAGCAAAAGGCCTGGGTCATGTCCTATTCTTTCACCTTGTTCGAGGGTTAAGTACTGTCCAGATTGACAGGAAGTAATGACTCCTCCCTCTGATGGTAAAATGGATCCTACACAGAGATTAGTTTGGACGGATCTCATCCCAGTTCCAATGGCCACAGGGCCTCCCTCAACAGTACAAGAACTTCATTTTAATCAGAAGGCCAACACACAGATAGCTTATGCAATAAGTTGTAAATATTCACAACTGTGCAATAATTGGCACTGAATTCACACTGGGAAGAAAATCTCAATGGCTGAGCCGTTACGAACTTAAAGTTTGGTTTTGCTTTTATAAGGCAGTTGGTGTGAGAGTGCTACCTCTGAAACCTTTGTACAGCTTCATACACCAGGGTATGTGTGACATTCTCTGGGAACGACTAGTCAGTTCTAGCTGTCTGTGTCCTAATTGTTACAGTTCCATCAGCCTTACTTCAAATGGAAGTGACGTAATTTGGGTTAGCCTAGTATCTCTTTGGAGATAGTCATAAGACAGCGACTTGCAGTAGAGTAAGTCATTTCTTGTCAGTCAAGAACATGCCTCACCGCTTAGAATTGCTAAGTCCCTACGCCGGTATTAACAAAACAGATTGGGGACAGCAAATCTGCGCAAAGGAGAAGTTAGCACAATCAGAAACAACAGAGGGCATTCTTACAAGTACGTCAGGGTGGGAATGTGTGCAGGACAATGGTTTACCCCCAGTGTAAATGAGACAGAGCGATAATCCTTTCTTGTCTCACTGGTGCCCACTACATGTGTCGGGCTTCTGATATCTTTGCTTTTTGTTTATTGCAAAGAACAACATAGTAAGAACATGGAAAAAATACAAGGGCAAAGAAAGAGGTAAAGTGACAGTTCGAGGATGGAATTATACTCTGGGATTAATTTTCTAACACATTCCAAGAAATTAATAACAAAGTTTTTACAATTTACGTTATTCAAGTTAGAAATCGTTCACCAAAATTAATCAAAGGAAAAGATTTCCATGTGTCCAACACAGCACTCAGTTACTTCGGACATTTACATCCTCGATCCTTCTGTAAGCGAGTAAAGCTACATTTTTTTTATTCGTTTATGGGATGAGGGCACCATAGACAAGGCAGCATTCACTGCCCGTCCCTAATTGCCCAGGGGGCAGTTACGATTCAACCGCATTGTTGTGGTCTGGAGTCACGTCGGCCAGACCAGGTAAGGATGACAGTTTCTTTCCCTAAAGGACATTAGTCAACCGGTTGGGTTTTTCCCCAACATTTGACATGTTACTTTTTATCGAATTCAAATTCCACATCTGCCGCAGTCTCATTTGAAAGCTGTGTCCCCAGAACATTATATTGGTCTCTGGATTGAATAGACCATCCATAATACCATCAGGTTGTCACCTCCCTAAAGTTTTTTTTTATCATGTTCATTCTGGTTATATGTATTATCCTTCATTTTCATTCCCAAACCTCGGATGTTAGCAGGTACAAGATCAACATTCGAGACCAGGGACTTTTTATTGTTGACTGTTCTTTCAAAATTCGCCTGGAATCAGGAGGGAGAGTGTGTGATCATTGTCACGCTAACAAAAGGACCACCATCAGTTCAGAAAATGCTCTTCATTGTTTTGCAATACACTCGTCTTATAAATGCTCTAACTTCAAGTAACACGGGTGGCAAAACAGCACAGAAAATTTAATTTCAATTTCATGGTATTTCTCCCAATGAAGTATTCCACATTATGAGCTCAGAAGCTGAACTAATTGTGTCAAAAAAGAACATTTGCGACAGTCAGCGGCCGAAGTCTGATGTCACAAGTGGAGAGAGCTCCCTTTTACAGTACTCGAACAGTATAAATAAATCTGCAGTAAAACTTAAAAGCACCATCTGTAGTTTGAGCATTTTGTGAATTATGTTTTTAATATGGGCCCCATTAGTTGTCAAGAGTTTAACAAGTAGGCTTTTAGTCACTCAGCTCAGGGAGCTGTTGAAACAGGGGCTGCACAAGGAGCGATAGACCCCATATTATGAGATGCACTGCAGGGAATTAGGTTGATGGATCCTGTTATGATGATATAGCGCTGCCATTATATCACTCAGATAGTTCAGCACATTGCAAGCCACTTGGGCCTGGGTGCACAAGTGTGATACAACTTTTATTTTCGACGGATTCTGCCAGAAGCCAGTTTAGCTGAATAGTAATAGCCTTTCTTTTTCATTCAATTCCTGAGAATCCCATTTCTCCCTGAAGTCCATTACTTGCCAGGTACCCTCCAGAACCTCACCCATGGGGACTCAACAATAAACGTCCACAGGCTGTAAAACCACATAGATCTTTCGGCTATTGCATGGTGGGTCAGTGGTTAGCACTGTAGCCTCACAGTACCAGAGGCCTGAGTTTGATTCTACACTTAGGCTACTGTCTTTTTGGAACATGCACATTCTCCTTGTGTTGGTGTGGGTTTCACCTGTGTGCTCTGGTTTCCTCCCAATGTCCAAAGATGTGTAGATTAGGTGGATTGGCCATGCTAAGTTGCACATAGTGTCTAGAGATGCGTAGACTAGGTGTGTTAGCCATGGGGAAATGCAGGGTTACAGGGTGGTCTAGGTGAGATATTCTTCAGAGGGTTGGTGTGAACTTGATGGGCTGAAAGGCCTGCTTCAACACTGTAGGGATTCTATGATTCAATACCAACAGGCTTCCCAGCAAGGAGTGGAACAAGACCTGGCTTCATTGCTTGTTGTTATTGTTGATGGGGCATCCATAGTGTTGCCAAAGTGATCCCTAGTACACTAAAATATACCAAGGTGATTTACGGGAGTGAATATCATGCAAAATTAAAACAATAATTATTACAATAAAAGGGTAAGGAGAAGGGACACAAAAGTGATCAATGAATCAATTATGCAAAATACTCTACAGATAGCAGGTCAAGTGATGTATTGCGACTGCAGCATGTGGGAATTGCTGGTCACCCAAATGATCCAGTGTGAATGCTTCTATGGGAACTCAGTGCATAAATAATACGGCAGATGCTGGGAATCTGATAATTACAAGTGAAAGTGTTGGGAATGCTCAGCAAGTCAGGCAGCATCTGTGAAGAGTGACCCCCCAGGCTCACAGGCTTGAAACATTGACTCTTGTAGAGCTGAAAGTAAGAGAGATGCTGCCTTAGCTTTCCAATTATACACTCATCAGGACAGAATTGCAAGAATGCCAAATCTCAAAGAGGGCAACAATTTAATAGAATCACAGAATGGATGTGGCACAGAAAAAGGTCATTTGACCCAACGAGTTCATGCTGTCTCCTCCACACTGCCCCATCCATATCTTTTGCTTCAGGTATTTATCCAATTTTTAAAAAAAGAGTTATTCTGCATCAGAAAAGGTCACTGAGTTTCATGGTACTACCATTGAGAATACATCAAGGAATACTGCCTTCCTCCATCATACTTTTTCAATTCAAAAAGGCACAATGTCTTTTTTTTCTGTAGAGGATAGAGTCCCTGTATATGGGTATAGGTAACGACTGGCAATTTCTAACTAATCATCTTAAATTGGTTGTCAATGTAACTCTTGGTGAACTCATTAGCTCTGTTTCTCTTGCCACAGATGCTGACTGTGAGTATTTCCAGCGTTTTCTGTCTTTAACTTAGTACAGACCTGGAATCAGAGCCTGACATCCTCCTCACTCAGTACTGTGCATATTCACTCACTGAGCCACCCAGAGAAGTTTACATTACTTGACCTCAGGATCAGCCTTCTCCATCCTTGTTGAGATGCGTTGTGATGGACTGAGGCTCAAAAGCTGGTGGGATGGCTTAACAGGATTTTTTTTTAAAAAACAGACTTTGTGTAAACAGGTAATTTGTGTAAAATTGATATTAAAATAAGATTAAGAATATTGTAACAATGACACTATTATACTTCTCAGCCATACTACCTTCAAACTGGCAGCAATTTCTGGAACTGGACCCATTTCTCTGACTAATTACCCTGGGGTACTAATTAAATGATAATGAATGAGAACACATTCATTAATTAGTCATTAATGAATGCCAGCATGAGTTTAGACTGAAGACAAAAAAACAGAACTAGCATAATGTGTCACTCACTGAATTCCTTGAAGTTTCTTCCTATGATATCAACACATTTCTATTTAAAACGTTGCTAAAAAGAGACACAGAGTAATATTGCACTCATCAGGGCTGGGAAGCAAGAAATTAAAACTTAGAAAGGAAACACCAATATACACAGCATGAGAAGAGGGTACTAGTGGGTTGGACCCTAGTTGGCATGGCAGTCCTGGAGGCCACAAAATGAAAAGTTTCGACTTTGTGCCTGTGTAACAGTATTTCAGTTCAGGCATTCAACTCAATTTAGTTTCTTCAGGAGGGGAGTGGTGCTTGGATTGACAGAAGCCTGCTCAGGCCTCACACAGATCCTCAATCTGACACAGCAGTCAGTCCTGTCCAGCAAATGGAACAGGGTCCCGTAGTACCTCGTTAGGAGGGGCCAATTAGTGAGACTGAAATTGGGCCAGCACTACAGGGTTTGACCCCTGTTGTAGCTGAGATAATTTTGGGGCCTGCTTCATCACTTTATTCATGGTAAATAAATCACAGATGTTCTACCCACATTGTGTGGTAGAGGCTTGGAACTCTCCTCCACAAATAGCAGCTGATGCGAGATCAGTTGTTAATTTTAAATCCAAGAGAGATGATTTTTTGTTTAACGAAGGTACTAAGGGATACAGGCCAAAGGCAGGCTATGCAATTAGGCCACAGATCAGCCATGAACTTGTTGAAAGCTGGACAGGCTCGAGGCCTACTCCTGTCCCTAACTGGTGAAGGAGACAGTTTAAGGTCTGCAGACGCTGGAAGCCAGAACTAGTAAACATGGTCATGGTCAAATACAGCAGAAGCCCTGACAAAGCATTTCGGCCCAAAACGGCGACTTTCCTACTCCTCTGATGCTATCGGTCCTGCGTTTCTCCAGCTTCACGTTTGTTGACCCTATTTAATGAATATTCGTCAAGGACTGGCCTTTGAGCAGAGGACGGAAGAGAACGAGGAAATTTGTTTTGGGACCTCCATTTGCAATTGAAACGGATCTAGCACCTGGTTTCAGAGGAAGAGTGGTTCAGTTCTTGTGGATTGCCTTGGGAGTCTTCGAGAAATTTAAAACTAATCTGTAGAACACTGCTGTGTTCAAAGCCCTATGAGAAGAAAGATCATAGAGGCATTCGGACAGGGGAGCACTCTTAACACAAATTTGCTTTGAACATTTCTGTTGATTAGTTTATGAAAACATTAAATGATGAAGGAAGGTCACCAGCATCGTCAAGGGCAATCAGGCATAAGCAACAAATGCTGGCCTTGCCATTGATACGCATGCTAAAGATGAAAGATGGCGTTCAATAGCGTGGGGTCAGAGTTCAGAGGTCACTCGGGGATGCACCAAACCAGAATCAATATCCCAATCCAGTTGTTCAGGTCCAGGTCAGGGGAAATTCCTTGGAAACTGTAATTAGTGGGTGTGTTTTGTTTTATTCATTCATAGGACATGATCACTGGCTAGTTGCACATCTTTAATTGCTCTGGAGAAAATAGTAGTGAACCGCCTTCTTGAACCGCAGCAGTCCATCACTTGTACATAGATCCACAGTGACCTCAGGGAGGGAATTCCAGGATTTTGACCCAGCGAGAGCGATGGAATGATGATGCATCCCCAAGGCAGGATGGTGAGTAGCTCGGTGGTGATCTGTAAGGCGACTGTGCTCCCATGTATCTGCTGCCCTTGTCCTTCTGGGTTCTGGAGGTTGTGGGTCTGGAAGGTGCTGACAGTGGAGTCTAGGTGAGTTACTGCAGCGTATCTTTAAAGGTGACTCAACACTGCTGAAGGAAGTGACAGAAGGTGGTGGATGTAGTTCCAGTGTAAAGTGGGCTGCTTTGTTCCTTATACTGTTGAGCTACTTGAGCATTCCCACATCATATCCATTCGTATGGAAGTTTCAGAATGCAGCCTCACCCATTACAATGATCGATCAGTTTATATCGGTGTATAAGTGTAATTAAATGCTAAAAAACGGGTAAATATGCAAAGGCGGGGTTGGAAGAGTAGTTGATACAAAAAGTCCAGGGAGTGACACTAGATGGGTGCTGTTGCAGAGAACCAGCACTAACACGATGGGGCCAAACCTATGCTATATCCATGCTGTAAACAGGAATTAGGATTAGAAACAAGACCCAGGCCATTCAACCCATCAAGCCTGCCCCGCATTCAATGTGATCATGTCTGATCCAGCATTTCAATGCCTATTACCTGATCCATCGCCATAACCCAGCACATAAAAAAAATAGAAAATAGGAGCAGGAATACACCATTCAGCCCATTGAGCCTGTTTCACTTTCAATATGATCATGGTTGGTCATCCAACGCTGATCATTCATCCCCGTTCCCACGTTCTCCCCCATACCCTTTGTTCCTTTCAGCCCCAAGAATGATACCAACTTTTTCTTGGAAGCATTCATTGCTTTGGCCTCAATCTCTTTCTGTGGCAGGGAATTCCACAGGCTGGCCTTTATTTGGGAGAAGACATAATAGATAGGTTCTTGATCATCAAGGGGATCAAGGGTTACGAGGAGAAAGCGGGAGAATGGGGGTAAGAAACTTATCAGCCATGATTGAATGGTAGAGCAGACTCAATGGGCTGAATGGCCTAATTTCTGCTCCTATGTCTTATTTCTCCATATCTCAGTCCTAAATGACTATGTCCTTAGATTGTAAGCCCTGGTCCTGAACTCCTCGATCGTTAAAAACATCATTCCTACAGTTAGCCTGACTTGTCCTGTTGGAATTTTCCAAGTTTCTATGAGGTTCACAACCCACACCTCACCCCCACTTCAAAACTCTGGGAAATACAATCCGAACTGATCCAATCTTTCTTATTATGAAATCCCTATAGTGTGAAAGCAGGACCACACCGATCCTCCAACGAGCATCCCACACAACCCCCTACACCCAATCCCCATAACCCTGCATTTCCCATGGCTAACCCACCCAGCCTGCACATCCCTGGACACTCTGGGATTTTGTCAGTTTTATGTCTCCCATCAAGAAGGAGCAATAAATGTGTTGTTTTGAAAATCTGTCCCTAGCCCCAGAGCTGAAAATGATTCAGGAACATTTACTTTTGCCTGTCATTTCTTCTCTGGAATCAAATCTGCTCAGGGATGAGGTGCAAACACTGAAGTGAGAGTCACTGAGACAAATTGTTAACTGGGGTGGTAGATCAACCTGCAAACTGTTTGTTTTAAAAATCACCCTTCACTGGCCACTTCTCAGAGCGCGGTTGATAAACATTCACTGATGCTGTCCAAAAATGGACGAGGAATATACTGTTTATATATAATAATTTTAAACATTGCAACCTTTGCCAGCCCACCTTTACTCACACCAGTGCACACAATCAGATTTCAAACACTGTGGAGTGAGTGGGTGGGTTCATCTCTGCCTTGGTAATAGCTTACCCTTAACACCATTACAAAAAAATCTGCTTGCATTCGCTCAGCCCGCCCCAGCTTGGAGAGAGAGAGAGAGAAAATCAGCACTAATGTCCAGCTAATGACAGCTCTGACAGCCAGACTCCTTAATTCCCTTCCCTGAGTCCCTTAATCTGTCATCTTTATCAGACTGGGGATGTGCGGGGTAGCATGCACAAGTCCTCCTTGTGATCAATCTCAACATTACAACTGACAGAATGGTGCTAATAACTTATTGATCTAATGTTTGCCCAGTCCAACTGGCTTGAAAAGCTACCATTGATTGGTTCGAGGCTTCCTCCGGGAGATAGGAGAGCGTTGTAATGGTCTCGTGTGTGTGTGTGTGTGTGTGTGTGTGTGTGTGTGTGTGTGTGTGTGTGTGTGTGTGTGTGTGTCCATGAAAAGGGGAGTGTGTGTATATGTGTGTGTGCGTGTTTCCATGAAAAGGGGAGGGTGTGTGTGTGTGTTTCCATGAAAAGGGGAGGGTGTGTGTGTGTGTGTGTGTGTGTGTGTGTGTGTCTCCATGAAAAGGGGAGTGTGTGTGTGTGTATATGTGTGTGTACGTGTGTGTGTTTCCATGAAAAGTGGAGGGTGTGTGTGTGTGTGTGTGTGTGTGTGTGTGTGTGTTTCAAAATGTTCTCAGTGAAAAGGTAGGGGGGTGGTCACAGTGTGTGTTTCAATGACAAGGGGGGCTCTGCATTTGTGATATCTCATTTCCTCTTGCCCTGCTCCTTATTGATATTATTGATGAAGCTTCTGTTGGTGCCTTTATTTGGAGTCACTGTGCAGTCTTGTGTTCTCTGCTTCTTTTTTGTTAGAGACCCTTTGTGCTCTAGGAGGGAGAAGGGGAAACGGGGCAGACACACACACCCACCCACACCCAGACATACACACACACACACACACAACCTCCACTTTTCATGGAACACGCACACACACACACACACACACACACCGACCTCACTGAAACGCACACAAGCACACACACAGTGACCACCCCCCTCCCCTTTTCATTGAATCAAACATACACACACAGCGACCTCACTGAAACACAGACAGTGACCACTCCTCTCCCCTTTTCATTGGATCAAACACACATACACACACACACACACACACACACACACACACACACACACATCTGTCTATTGTGATCCAACAGCATCAAGTGATTAGGATCCTCTCATTAAACATGCATTAATCTGCACAGATGCACTAGTTGCTTCTGGGCAAAGATGAAAAGCCCCTGAGCCTTCCCCTCCCAGCCCCTGATTAGATACAATCTGAAAGAGCAGCACATTGCAGCCTGCACAGGGCTCAGATCCTAAACCACTAAGCTCCAGCTCAGTCTGTTGTCCAGACAGGGCTAGCTGTCAGCTCGCAGGCAATCCAATTCCTGAGGCTGTAACTATGGCGAGGCTTTGCAATTCATTTGTTTGTTGCCGACACCTGGGTCAGCTGTAATGTCGCCCTCTCAAATTTAATTGTGCCCTTTTCCCATCAAGGTTCCTGCATCGTGGCGACGGACACACACTCAAAGCTATCTCTGACATCCTCTTCCCCGCAGCAGGGCCTCCCAATATGGGAATTCAAATAATTCGAATCACAGCAAACCCCACAGTCTGCTCCAGCGCAGTGCAAAGATTGATTTTATTCCCCCAATTCAGCAGCTGAGTTAATTCTGCCTTTCTACAATCAGAAGAGAGTCCATTAAGAAATATTGTGTGTGGCTTCAACCTCATCATTGGCCAAATCAGCAGCTGTCAGACTCAAATCCCACCAATCCCTGCTGGTGTAGCAAAAGCCATGATAACAGTAACAGACGAAGTTATGTGGCCATAAGTGTGAAATGCTGAGATCCATGTTAATGAGATTTCACTCTAAGAGCATCCACATTTCAGATACTTCAAAGTACCAACAATTAATACTGATTGCCATTTTATGGCGGGAATGGTGCTCAAGCAATCTGGTGTCCTGTCAGACCAGGAATTCACTCCACACCTATTCTGGAGACGTATTCAATAGTTAACTTTCCACTTTTCTTGCAATAAAAAAAACAGTATTTTCAATAATTAAAAGTCATTAGAAAAGACCATATCTCAAACCAATGATAGTGGGAACTGCAGATGCTGGAGAATCCGAGATGACAAAGTGTGGAGCTGGATCAACACAGCAGGCCAAGCAGCATCTTAGGTGCACAAAAGCTGACGTTTCGGGCCTAGACCCTCCTCCTCTCTCCCTATTTATTCCAGAACCCTCTCCCCATCCCCCTCTCTGATGAAGGGTCCAGGCCCGAAATGTCAGTTTTTGTGCTCCTCTGATGCTGCTTGGCCTGCTGTGTTTATCCAGCCCTACACCTTGTTATCTCAAACCAATGGGTTTGTTTCATGGAGCAACTGACTTCTGATTTAGTAAATTTAGGAACTCTTCACATATTCATGGACATTCATCAAATTGGCTCCCTGTTCTGTTGAGACGATTGTCTGAGCTGCATTTGGACCCTTGGGGCTTACAACAACAAATTCACAGAAACATGAGCACCATTAGTTTCCCTTTTGTGAATGGGGTAAGTCTGGGGTAAGACTGTTACCTTTACAGTATGGAAGAGGTGGGAATGGGGACGGAGGTGGGGATGGAAATGGGTTGAGGTGAAGGTGAGGTTGAGGTGAGGGTGGAGATGGGGGTTGACATGGGAGTAGAGTGAATTTGAGGGGGGTAGACTGGGATTGAGGTGAGGGTAGAGGTGGGGGTTGGGGTTGGGGTTGGGGTTGGGGTTGGGGTCGGGGTGTTGAGGTGAGGGTCGAAGTGGGGTGGGGGTGGGAACGGGGACAGGAGTGACGAAGCAGGTGGAGCTGCAGGAGTAGATTAGGGTTGAAGTGGGGTAGAGGATGGAGGTGTCTGTGGTGGCAGAAGTGGAGATGGAGTGGAGATTAGGATTGAAGTGGAGATGGTTGTGGGGGCAGAAGTGGAGATGGAGGTTAAGGTGAAAGTGGGAATTGAGATGGGGAGGATGGAGGGGGTGTCAGTGGTTGACTCTGCCAAACTAATCTTCAAACCATTGAAATGGGCACAGTGCTGTAGAGACTGTTTCTCTGAAGGAGTGGCCCATCCCATCAGGCTATCATCCACATTGTGAAGGATCAAAAGCCACCTCACACACAAGCATTGACCCAAGCTCCGCTCACAAGCTAACCAGGGCCATGGCTTTAGACTTGCAGAGCGGTGGGACAGTAGGATTACAATTTGATTCCTTCCTCCAACGAGCTTCCAATCTCAGCTACACCCAAGTGAAAATATCATTGAGAGGAAGGATATGTATCTCGACACACTGGCAAGGAAGTTTGGATCAGGGGATTTCAGTGGTTCTGTCTTTTCCAGGTGATGTGTTCACATGAAAGCAGACCCCCTGACTCGCTGAATGAGGGGTGTAGACTTTATGGGTGGAGGAAGGCAAAAAAAAAAAATCAGTGCAGAAAATCCAAGTAGGAATTGCTGACCCTGTGCCACGGATCACCACAGTCTGAATTTGTCATTTGGAACAGAGGTAGACAGAATTAGACAAACAGGATCAGAGGATTGGGCTTGTTTATAGACACGGATCCAGCCGATTACAGGAGGACTAAATCCTTGCTTAATGCACAAACCTTCAGATTTGCTGCCGCCCCATGTTAGGCAGCCCTGACTGCTCATCCCCGTATGCATGTCTTTCTCAATTAAGATGAAAGGCATCTCCAGAAATCGCTTCAATTCAAGTTAAGACAGATGTGCTTGAAACAAAAACACCTTGATCTACTCTGTGGCTCTTTAGATCTTTTCAGGAGGAAAATTATATTGGTTCCACAGCAAAAGACAATTTGATGTGTAAGTTGTGAATCTATTTAAAATACTTTTATTTTGTGCGCGTTTTCCAGTTGAAGGAATCTGCTCCCGCAGTTACAACCCTACACTGGGAATCATAACCTCCAACCCTGCAATTTGGTCAAATGTCTAGACAAATTTATTCAAACCATTATTTTCAGAAAAAGCAAACAACATCTGCTACACTGGGCTCCCTCTACCAATCTCCAAACCTTGACAACCGAGTAACAGATGCCTCTAAACAAGTAATTAGGTACACTGTCTTTCACAGCAACTTGACTCTCAAGCAAGAATTTTGTCATACAAGATTTTGAACCAGGCCCAAAGGCTCAACCTTCAACTAAAGCTGTATCCGTTGTCAACACTCATCAGTTTCACAGAAAGATGAAAACAAGGAGCGTTCGTTTTGTCCAACAGCATCCCAAGCTTTGGAACAATTGTTCTTACGCTCTCCAATTCCCGTGACTCCACTGGAGGACTATTTGGGATTTTCACTCATTCCAATTCATGTTCCACTCTCTCCACCAGTCCCTTTGCCCAGCCTGTGCCAGATTATTCCCATCTGGCCAAGCTTGCCCTAGAATCAAAACCAGAGGTCACCACAGCACCATGTCGATCCCACAGGACGATACCTTTTCCCACAGAGTCACTGACACTGCCAACATTTCCTTTACCTTCTCCATGTGTCCAAATCCCAACAACCATATTCTGGACAGAGATCCTCCTGGTGGATGAGCTAGAAATGGCAGAAAAAACCTCTTCCCACGGATATATTCTGTTGAGGACATGGTTTAGTTCAACTGTCTGCCACTAGATATATCAGGTTTCACTATTCCACAGCAGATGATGAATTAGTGCAAGAACAGCCTGAAAAGCCGAGTGAGCATCTCTGACCTTTGAACTGTACAAAAATCAGACATCTGTAATGAATGCAGTTAAACTCCAAGTCACTCAGAAACATAGGCTGCAACTGACCCAGTCAGTGGACAGTTAAGGGTGTTGGATGTGAGTTTGCTCGCTGAGCTGGAAGGTTAGTTTTCAGACGTTTCGTCACCATTTTAGGTAACGTCATCAGTGAGCCACATCCATCCTAGGACAAGCCAAACAGAGACAAGCACGAGAATTCCTAGAAGCATGGCATTCCAACCGGAATTCCATCAACAATCACATTGATTGGGAGCCAATCTACCATCCTCTGAGTAAAAGAACAGGAAATGACATCACCAATGCAGGAAATGACATCACCAACCCAAGGAAACCTAAACAGATAAATAGAAAGCGGGACATAACACCAGCGCTTCACCGGAGGCTCACTGATGATGTTACCCAGAATGGTGACAAAATGCCTGAAAACTAACCTTCCAGCTCAGCGAGCAAACTCACATCCAGAACCTCAACCTGAGCTACAAATCTTCTCAAAACCCGCTAGTTAAGGGTGTATTGGGTATGCCTCACACTCCGGTTTTCCCTCCACCCAGTGGAATGCACATTGGGCATCGCCACAGGATAAGGCTGAGGGCCTGAGCTCATGAATGCCACTGGCATGACATTCCATGTTGACATTCAGATAGGCTTTGTCAAAACTGCGGCCTTCTTAAAGCAAAAATTCTGAGATCAACTCAACTTTACTCACCTGTAATGCTTCTTCCTCTTTGTGGCATATTCCCAATGTTCTTATGATAGGTCTATATAAATTGATGTTAGGTTTCCTTCCATTAATTAAACATTTACAATATGTATATGAGTTACAATGGACAGTCAACAGGATGAATAGGAACCTTTAGTAAATGGTTCTTCCCCTCTTGTCAAAGCATCCTCTGCTGTGAACCAAATTATGTATTAATACTCCAGTCAGTCAAGAACTCTACTTTGGGTTCCCTCTGTGCCTCCACTTGGAGTTCAGTCATGCAGACAGGAAACTTCTAGATCTGGAGCTTGGATTTTAGGCTGATCTATTCTATTGTAGGAATGCTTTAGCAAATGAGGAATCCCTGCCCAGTGATCCCTGGCCTGGTATGTTTCATGCAACAGTGCAAATGGTCTGCCAACTTTAGTGCCATGGTCCCTGGGATGAGGTACCAGAGGGAAGCCAAAGAGAAGGGAAAGGGCTGAAGAGAATAGAACATTGGGGTTGATCTCCAAACAGCCACACAAGTGTACAACCTGGCATCCATACCCAATGTAATTAGATGAATCAAACTGAAGTCAGGTACACTGAAAATATTTTGGGAAGAGACTAACTCCAGATCAGCAGCCTGAATCTGCCAATAGACACTCAGCGTAGGTAAGAGGTAGGGTAGGTTCACATCCGACTGCGGAGACTTGAGAACTGGTTTACAATTCGATGCGGTATTGAGGAAGTGCTGCATTGACAGTGATGCTGTCTTTAGCATGAGATAGTAAATGAAGGTCCCTAATGAGTAAAAGATCCCACAATTTGATTTGAAGATGATCAAGGGATTTCACCCAGTGCTGCAGCCAATGTTTACACTTAATGTTAAATGAGCAATCCGCTCACTGTGACATTTCTATTGGGAGTCTGCTCTGCGCAAGCTGCCTGTCATATTTCCATCTTCCAATAGAGATAACTCTTCAGAAGTACCTCATTACCTGTGTGGCATTTAGGACACAGAGTCTGTGAAAGGTGTCATATAAATGCAAGCTCTTTCTTCATTTAAGCAAAGTTTAAATAGTTTCTCACCTGGCCAGTACAAACAGGACTAAAACAAAACACTCCACATCTTGTGGACCAAATTAGCTTTGAAAATAAAAATGCTTTGAAAAACATTTGACTGAAATGACTGAGCAGTCTGAAACTGGGATACATGATGTTCCACGACACTGGTCTCAGGTCTTCATGAACTGCGAGGAACACAAATCTGCTCCAAGGGCTCACCACAGCAACAGAAATATCTCAATTACTGATGCTGCTAGGACTGGCTCCAGCTTGGATCAATACAGCAATTAGATTTTATCAACACTGAGTCCTCGGCCTGTGCATCAAATTCTTTGAGCTGACGCCAAACTTAACCGCACGACTTGAAGCTCGTGTATCTTTGAGCAGTATCGTTACTGAATTTAAGAAACACTTAGCCCAATAATGATTGTGAGCATTCCTGGTAGTAACAAAACACCAGACTCTCAGCAAATAGCCGCCAACATTAACCCAGCTTCCTGTTCTTGTTCCCGAACTGAACGCAGGCAAAGAATCAACATTACCTACATCTGCCTACTTCTGATAAAATCAGGTGTCTGTCTAGGTTATATTGGGTGTAGAGATTGTGGGTGTAAGAGTCAGTTAGCTCAGTGGGCTGGATGGCCAGTTTGTTTTGTCAATAGATGGGCTCCATTCCCACACCAGCTGAGGTTACCTAGAAGGACTCTTTTCTTGAACATCTCCCTTTGTCTGAGGCATGGTGACCCTCTGACTAAACCACCACCAGGCATCTCTCTTATGAGAGAGCAGACCTATGGTCAAGTAGGACTATGGTGGCTTTACCGTTAATCAAGGAGTTTAAAAATGTTAAAGGACTCAGCAGCACGGACATCCATACACATGGTACCAGGAAATATGGAGGAGAGGTTGGGGGTAAATGAGTCTGGAACCAACAGTGTGGACTTCTGAGGGGCTGTATAATCTTCTTCTATTCTAAATGCATTGCACTGGCCAGGACAAAACATGAGTGATTACAATAATTGTAATTCAGTTAACTCAACAATGCGAGCTTTGCAAATGACACTATCCTCTTTTTCAACACCAGCTCCCAAACCCACGACGTGCATCAATAGAAGGAGCAGGGCAGTCATTGCAGGGGAATCTCACCAACTCCAATATTCCCCTCCAAGTTATTTACAAGCATGACTAGGAACTACATTGCCATTTCCTCATTGTCACTGGGGCAAAATCCTGGCCCTCCCCCCAGAACATCACTATGGGTGTACGGACACATACGGATGAAGTAGTTCAAAGCCAGGCTCAACTTTCCAAGCCGAACATTGGCCTTGTCAGGAAGGCCCATATCCCAAAAATACAACGCTACAGGTTATCATCCCAAACTGAATAAGATTCTCTGAAATTCTGTCCTCCGTATTTACTATGGGTGTTTCAAACAGCATGCAAATAGGTGAAGTAGGCCATTCAGCCCCTCGAGCCTGCTCTACTATTCATTGAATCAGGTCATAATGCCCTTAATTCTATACTCCCACCAAACTCCAATAACCTTTGACTCCTTCATGAGATAAAAATGTATCTATCGCTGCTTTAAAACTATTCAATGTCCCTACCTCCACCATTCTCTGGAAAAGAGTGTGTTCCAAATACTCATGACCTTCTGAGCAAAAGAAATTTTCCTCATCTATGTCTTAAATGGAAAATGCCTGATTTTTAAAACTGTGTCCTCTAGTTCCACGAACCTTGAACTGAAGATAAAACTTCCAATTAACAATAAAGATAAATGGATGTCATAGGGATACATCATTGAGCTAAAAGGTACAATATTGTGCTGTCGATTGTGAACCAGGAAAACAGGCTTGCATAGCCTTCAAATGAACACACCATTAAACTGATGAGGCAAACTTCGATTCATTTTGGAGCACTGAATGTCAGTATAAGTCGGCTCTGGTGAAAGGTGTAGAGTGAACATCTCTTCTTGCAAATGTTGACAGATTCACTGTAATGTGCCAGCAGCATTTCATGATGGAGTCTGAATGATTGGTGAGTGTGTGAATGTAACCAATGAGAAACCAGTTTGAACTGGGTCATCCACTACCAAACGGATTGCAGACTCAGGGCAGTAAAACTCTCTCTGTACAATGAGACCACTATTGTATGAATACACAGGAGACTCACAATTGGGGTCACATTCTCTCAGCTTCTGAGGAAGCAGATAAACTCACCAGTACTCTCAGTGGGTCCAAAATTCACTGAATTATGCATCCCTCTGCAAAGCAATCCCATCACTTGCCTCACCATGCACTGCAGTCAGCAGTACAACTGAGTATCGTACTATTCAAGTATTGTTTAGTCATAGACTAACTGTAGCCCCATATCTCATTCATCGCTTATAGAAAGCACAATAAAACATTTGCACATTTAAATTTCACAATGATTTCTATTTCCATCAAGTTATTCAAATTTCCACGCAGAAATGTTCAAAGCGAGTGAAGCAGTTTTGCATAGATACAATTGGCTGATTGAGTATTGCTGCCTCAACTGAACAGAGGGCTAGAAGGATAGTCTTGCATTTATATAATTCCTTTCACAGCCTCAGGATGTTCTGAGGTATTGTTTAACTGTAAATATTTTTTTAAAAATGGAAAGTCAACTTAGTCCCACTCTCTCATTAGAGAGACAACTGGTGATGAGTTTAAGCTGAGGGTCAGAACACCTCACGTGAGGGGCGAGGTTGAGAAGGCAGAATCTTCATGTTAACCCCAGCCAGTGTGGGAATTGAACCTGCACTGATGGGGTCCATTTGCCATACAAACCAGCCATCCAGCCAAGGGCATTCACTATAAATCAGGAAAACTAGTGTAAATTATCAAAACAGCACAGGCTCCCAAAAGAAATGCTTTTGAAATGTGTTCGCTGTTGCAATGTAGGTAACGCATCTGGCTAACTAGTGCACAGCAAGCTCCTACAGACAGTGATGTGAGAACAGTTAGATAATCTGTTTGAGTGATGCTCACTGAGGATACAGGAAATTACTCTCCTGCTTTTCTTGAAATTGCAGTATGTTACAGCCACCCAAACTGACAGATGTGGCCTTGTTTTAACATCTCACCCAATGGAAACAGCACCTCAGACAGTGCAGCACTCCACTGGAGTTGCAACCTTGAATTTACAGGGAGGGATTGAACACTGACCCTTGCGACTCACAGAACAAATACGCTATCAATCGGGTCAGGTTGACGCAGACTGGAAAGTATGAAACTTTGCAGCCCTAAAAAGATTTTTAATATGAGCAATTAATAGTTACTAATCTGCTAAAGTTCTGTTTTGTTATAAAATGTTTGGAAAATCTAGGTAGCTGTGACATTGAGCAACAATAAGTGGTATCATAACTTTGCTGGATCAGAGTGCAGTCAAATTCTTAAACCAGTAAATCTCAATCAATAGCTGAGAGGCAAGGATTTCACATGCTGTGTCACGCAGCCACACAGATTAGCAGGTCCCAGATTTAATTGCAGGTCTCTGATGTGTTAATAGGACAATGTCTGGCCCCAGAAACCCTATCTGAAAGAAACAAATAAACTATCCCTGGTTACTAACCAGTGACAATATCTCCTTCCACTCTATGGTTGAATAGCCCAATGACAAACACTCAGCAAAACTCACACACGGACACTCAGGTAAGGTATTGCAAAGTGTAGGTGAATTGCACCCACCACAAGTTGGTGTCCTCGAAAATGGAGGAACAAAGTCCCCTGAAGAAGGGTCTAGGCCTGAAACGTTAGCCTTCCTGCTCCTCTGATGCTGCTGTGTTCATCCAGCTCCACACCTTGTTATCTCAAAGTCTTCAAAGGTTTATTTTTATGAAAATCCGTAATTATTCATTTACAAAACTGATTAGTGCAATGCTGTGTGTGTGGCGTTTTGCAACCTTACCAGCCTGTCCTGGGAGTAGGTCGATGCCATTTTTCTTTATCTCATTCCGACTTTGACCCTCTGGCATAACGAGCTGCCTGCTCTGGTGCAAGTTGGAGATGATAGTCGATAGATCACTCTCACGACTGCAACAGAAGAACAGAGCAGAATTAGGAAATCTGCCGGTTCATTTAAAAACCCTGTCTTGTGTAAGGGGAGTCCAGAGGGACTTCATATTCCTGTGACGCACAAGGTATCAGGTTGGACAAAAATGGAAATCTTTCAGATCATTCCTTTCAGCACATTTATTTTTTTGTGTTCACCCTTTGTGCGCAGTTTCAATATTTGCCATGTCAACAGAAATCCCAAATAACTCAGTGGAATGAATTAAACCCTGGAGTATCTTTTAATGAAGGAGATTCTAAATATTAGTAAGATGTCAAATAGTTTATTTGTTATTTCTGAATTGCCAAGAATTTTGCGGCCCATTAAAATGCTTTATTATGTAAAGAACTGAAACTGTCAATTTTCCATAGATGATTAATTAACAAGAAACAGCAACATTTTAAGGGGTAGGTTCTCTCAATACTCTACTTACATAGCAAAAACACTGTTTTCCAGCCTCACCAGGACAGAGCACATGATCAAACATTCAGAAGTTGCAGTAAAAGTGACAATCTGCCTTCACTGACACTTCATTGACAATTCATAACTGAAGATATACTCCGGTCTCCCAAATCAAATTCTACAGCTCCCACACACTTCCATCAGCCCTCACCTCCTCACCCAATGTTCCCTGCTCCAACTGGAGGGTGGTTTTAATCTACTGTCTATCTCTGATATTCAGATAAGTTTATGTCGGGAAGTCCCCAGGCATTTGCTTCTTTTAAGTATTGTCTGCCTCTGGATTTTCAACACATTTTGAACACCAGACATTGCGGCTTCTCTCAAACATCCCCCCGACCCACCCCTTCCCACCAGCTCTGCGTCTGCCTTCTCAAACCCTCGCGTCTGCTCCTGCGACCAACCAGCAAATCCTCCTCTCAGGTGGGATGTCTGCACTGACCCTTCGCGTAAACTCCCAGTAATCACACAAACAATCTTAAAGTGGGAATGAGGATTGAAGTAAATGCTGCACGGATTCACAATCAAGCAATTTTGCTCTGATCCCTCCTGAGCTTGCACATTACCTGCATTAATGCACAGTCAGTATTTTGAAGAAGTTTAAGAGATTATTTCAGAAGGAGTTACTAATCGTTCCCCATTATGCTCATCAATAACTAGGCACCATGTCACAGCACAAACCAAGGAGTTGCTGTCTTACATGATATATCCAATGCAATCCAAACTATATGGTCTGACACTGTAAAGTGTTTTACATAATGTCAATAGTATTGTTACAAAAAAAATTATTTCAGTGATTAGTGACAGTTGAGGCAGATGGCTACCGTTAAAGTCCCACTCAGGAACTTTGGCACGACAGTCCAGGCTGACAATCCACAGCAGCACTGAAGGGATGATTGACTTTTTTGGGACCAGATTCATAGAATCTCTACAGCAGAGATTGAGGCCGTCGAGCCCTTCAAGTCTATACTGACCCCCTGAGAAAACAGCATCCCATCCAGACTCTGACCCCCAACACTTAATATCACATCCCTGGACACTATGGACAATTTAGCACGGCCAATCCACCCTAACCCACACATCTGCAGACTGTGGGAAGAAACCGGAGCACCCAGAGGGAACCCACACAGACACAGGGAGGATGTCCAAACTCCAGGCAGGCAGTCATCCAGGGCTGGAATTGAACCCAGGTCCCTGCTGTTGTGAAGTAGCAGTGCTAACCACTGAGCCACCATGCCAGAATTTCAGGTGATGCTTTAAAGCATGCCCTATTTGCCCACACTGGTGGATGGAAGAGAACCCATGACCCTGTTTTGAAAATGATCAAGGAAATGATCCAGTGCTCCCTCACCAAATTTTATCCCTCAAATCAACATCACAAACTCAGATGATTTTGACACCATCACGCTCCAGTTTGTGGAATGTCGATGTTCAGAGATTATCTGCTATGTTTCCTACAATACAATAGTGGCTAAAGTTCAAAGTTACATCTTTGGTGGTAAAGTGCTTTGGGACATGGTGAGAGGCACTATATAAAATTTTTCTGAAGAAGGGTCCCAACCGAAAACGTCAGCCTTCCTGCTCCTCTGATGCTGCCTGGCCTGCTGTGTTCATCCAGCTCCACACCATGTTATCTCTATATAAAATGCATGTGTCTCTTTCCTGGTTCCCTCACGGTGCCGCAGAAACCATCAAAGGGAGATAGTAAAGGATTGAGGGAGAAAGCCAGAAATAGGTGATGAGCAGAGGCAGTGCACTGAAGTAAGTTGACATGGTGGACCAAATATTCTCATTCTGCACCAAAATTTCTAAGATTCTATCAGAGAGAAACTGGACATTCATATGTGCTCATTTTTTTTTGTGTATGAGGCAAGAAAACAGCATCAGGTAAGTTGAAACGAACTATGTACTGTGATTTCCCTTCCAGAGATATCAATATTGATGGCATGGAAGTTGGTGATATCTGTTGTGAACATTGCAAGGAAATGGTTACGGGCAAAAGTTGGGGTCTTTTGCAATGCAATGTTCCAAGGGGTAAATATCATTCACAATCTGTCTTGGTCCACCCACGTCAACGCTCCGGTCAAGAAAGTGCATGAACACCTCTGCTTCTTCGGAAGGCTAAGGAAATTGGGCATGTTCACAATGACTGACCAATTTTAATAGGTGTGCCATAGAAAGCATCCTACTTGGGTGCATGACAGCTTGGTATGGCAATGATTCTGCCCAAGACTGGAAGAAATTACGCAGAGTTGTGAATGTAGCCCAGTCCATCCTGAAAACCAGCCTTCCGTCCAATGATTTTGTCTGCACTTCCCACTGCCTCTAGAAAGCAGCCAACATCATCGAAGACCGTTCGCACCCCAGTTACACTTTCTGCCACCCTCGTCCAATGGGCAGAAGAAACAAAAGTTTGAAAACACATACCAACAAATTCAAGGATTTTTGAATGTTTCTGAAGAAGGGTCCCAACCCGAAACATCAGCTTTCCTGTTCCCCGGTGCTGCCTGGCCTGCTGTGTTTCTCCAGCCCCATACTGTGTTATCTCTGACTCCAGCTTCGGCAGTTCTTACTATCTCCAACAAATTCAAGAACAGCTTCTTTCCCACTGTTATCAGACTTACGAATGGACCTATCATACAGTAGAGTTGATCCTTCTCTGCACCTTCTCTGTAGCTGTATCACTATATTCTACATTCTGTTCTATTACCCTGACACACTTAGGTAAGGTATTATTTGTCTGGTTAGCACATAACGCACAACTTTTCACTGTATCTCTGTACATGTGACCATAATAAATGAAATGAAATCAAACGGATCACCAACAAGATGCACTGGAGACCCCTAAGTTTCAGGCTTTTCGTGTCCAAACAGGTGGCTCCTTATAAACAGGCCGCAGTCCCCAGCTACATGAACAGTCAAGATAGGGTGTTCATTTCATTATTTTTGTGGAACTGGAATGACTGCAGTTGTTGCTGCCTCCTTTAGTCCACACAATTTAAATTGGAGTCCACGTTCTCACCTTCAGGGCACGGAGCACAATTGAGTCAATTGGTAATGATACCTGCTATACTGGCAAAGATACACACAGGACCTGTACTTTAATTTTTGTTGAAATCACTTGTGGGACATAAGCATTGCTGGTTGTGACAGCACATATTGCCTGTCCCCAGTTGCCCTTGAGAAGGTTGTGGTGAGCTGCTTTCTTGAACCGCTGGAGTCGACATGCTGTATAGACATGCCCTTTGTGATTGTAACAAAGCGGGCCGAGGTTGAATCCTATTCACTAATGAGCTGCCAGGGAAATCCAGTAGGCATCATTTAACCCATGTCAAAGACAGCCAATAGCCAACATCATTTCTGCCTCATACCTGAGGGCCAATTGGTGAAGTGTAGAACAAGAATCAATTTTCAAGCTCTTAATAAGCATTTATTTGCAAGCAGTACTTTAAAAGCACATACATCCTCACCCAGCAACCATACGTCCTGCCCATTCCTATTTATAGGGACACCATTGAATCCCCAGTTAGTCCTCATTACCTACATAGAACTGAACACAACTAATATACAATTAACACCTCGGGTATACCATACCAGCACAAGGATCATACAACATGTTTTATCTCCTGATCACACCTTCCATCACTCCCTCATTGCTCTGTTTGTGAACAAAATTTAAAATTAATGAAATATAGCGCTGGGGAACTGCAAAGTCTTACAATTAAAACAGCTCATTGCATCAAATCAAGGCGCCAGCTCAAAGCTCTTCCAAGGTCTTAGAATGCCTACTGTGTGGAAGCAAATCATTTGGCCTATCAAATCCGCACCAACCCTCCAGTAAAAATCCTAGCCAGACCCACCTATCCCTGTAACCCTGCATTTCCCATGGCTAATACATCTAGCTTGCAATTTAGCCTGGCCAATCCACCTACACTGCACATTTTCAGGCTGTGGGAGCAAACCCACATAAACACAAGGAGAATGTGCGAACATAATGCAGTCACCTGAGGGTGGGCCGTGAGGCAGCAGTGCTAACCACTGAGCCACCATGCCATCCTCATTTCAAACAATGTGTTTCAAACAATACACAGCTCACAGATTGCCAATGGTTTTTGAAACCTAGATACACAGACAGAAATCAAGGACAAAACCAGATGTAATTAACAAATTGATCCCTCCATGAATCTGTACTTCTACAACGCATTTGTGTAGATCAGACAAAGAAGGCTTCATGATTATTGACTGAATCCTGTAGGAGTCCTCACGGGAGCACAGAACTACTCCCCTTACCCTGGCAGAGTTATTTCGTCTTGTATAGTGTTTTTAGAGAACGTTAATATAACTTACATTTCGTATGAAAATTACAGACTTTTATAATTGGTAAGTGATTCCATCATTGTCACAAAGTGATCACACCTTTTGATAAAGAGTTACTGTCCAGTGGTGGTGTGGGGGGTGGGGGTGGGGGGGGGGGGGCGGCGGGCGTTGGAGTTGGTTAGCTGGTCAGCTTGTAATGCAATCTAACACCAACAGCAATGGGTTCTATTCCCACAGCAGCTGAGGTTACCATTAAAAACTTAACTGCTCTCTTCACCTGAGGCCCTCAGATAGTGACCCTCACTTTAAGCCACCACCAGTCATTGCCCTCTAATGAGACAGCAGCCCCAACGGCCCAGCAGGATTATGGTAACTTCTTTTTTTGAAATTCTCCAAAGTGGTAAAGAATAGTATTTCTGGGCTGCTTTCCTTCTCACTATCAGGGCAAGTTCCAGTAACTGGTTGAAAACAATCTGCCATGACTGTAAAGTTCTTTGGTTGTCCATGGTGTGCTGGCAATAAATGACACGACTCTCTCTCTGCCCAAATTGCAATTTGAATTTTTCTTCAGGACATTATCCTCACTTGGCATTACTTACGTTTGCTTATTTCAAACAAATTGATAACTCCATCTTTCTTGGAACAAAAACACAGCTTTCAATTATCAAAGGTTGATAGTAAATAAAACATTAGGGCCTCGTGCTGCTAGAGTAGGTAATAATACATTCATGGCAGTATAGACTCGATGGGCCGAAAGGCCTCTTCCGTACAGTAAGATTCTGCAATTTAATTAAACTTACCAGGGCCCTTTACGGTAGTCCGCCTATACCTTTGCAAAAGGAAAATGTCATTATCGTCTGACTCAAACGACCAATCTTAACATTTGAGTTTTTCCTCTGAACAGTTTGCTCCTGTACTCAATATCTATACATCATCTGTCTCTATGCCAGGCCTTCAAACTGTCAAAGCACATTTAATGAGCACAGTGGCATTTTTAAAACAATCAGATTACATTCATCCCTTGAAATAGCCTAATAATTTCAAATACCAGATTAGTATGGGTTAGAGTAAGGCACATAACTTGAAAGGTCAATCAGAACAGAATCTAGCTTTCAATATGAAACTTAGTACTCACTGTACACTAAATTGCATTAAAAAGCACTCCAACACCCACCAATAAATTCTTGTCTCCATGGGCTTCACACACAAAAAGTAAATGGACTACACAGGTATAAAAGCCTCCTATATCTTCACAAAAGATATCTCAAAACAATCACAATTTTAAAAGATCCTCAAGTAGGTGAGTTCAAAATATGGAATCATAGAAAACAATTATGATTTTTGCAAGTTCATGAACAACATCACAACAACAATATTACTAATCTTCACTAATCTTCTTTGTTGCCTTTTGAAAAGAAAAAAATCCATGAATTAAACTATTCAACTTAATGTAAATTGCATTTTCCCTTGGGTTTCTGTTTTCTTTCTGAAAAGACTCCTGTTCTGATTTCTTCTGTGATTCAGCCTTACAGATGAATGTCAGGGTCAAACTCAATCAGATCGTTCAGTGTTGGTTGACAACAGTCTTCATGTTTCAAAGTGGCATTCGAGAGGTTAACACAGCCTCTTGGAAGCAAAGCAGTTCTCTGGCCTCATCATTACTGATAATCAGTACAGAGATCTGAGCAAGCATTTCAACGTAATGCCCAAGCCTTGTCATGCTGTACCTCAGGTTCACCTTAATTATCTAAAGGACCCACTGTTATCAAGCCAAAAGAAAGCTCCAAGAGTACTGTCATTAACAAGATAGCAAAATCTCATTTACAGCATCTGATCCTCAGTTTCGTAATCAAACCACTGCACCTAACATTAACGTCTTCAAGTGTTACAGTGGCATTTTATGCAATACCAAAGTGGGAAGCATTCACATTCTTAAGGCAATCAGGGCTGAAACTATATAATCCACAATGTTCTGTGTGTTAATTAGATCATTCACAAATGACCACTTCTGACACTTCGAAATGACTTTGTCTGCCGTTGTTCAAACCTAGATTCTGCCATCATTTCTCAAACTAAACAGACACAATTCAGGGAAAAGAAATCAAACCAGAACTTCCTTCCTTCACGTGACAAAGAAAAAAAAAAGTCTCGTCCAGCATTTATTAAAATGTGAAGCACATATGACTGCTATCATTTCTCAAACTAAATCCGACAAAAAAAGACTGGAACTTTGTTCCTTCAAGCAATTAAAAAGAAACCTTGCCCAGTATTTGTTAAAATGTGAAGCACAGACCAAAAATCTGCAAATAACTTACGGTATTAATGCCAAGTTCATGCAAGATGAGGGCAGGACCCCTGAAGAGAGGAGATGTGGACAAGGATAGGCATGAAAACCACACAGCTATATGAATCAGCTTGGCAGAACAAGCATGATAGCAGGCAACACTACATTTAATAAAGTACAAATTTACTGCTCTTTTATCGATTTGCGCAAAAAAAGCATAAACATTTCTCCACCTCTATAATGAAACTGTCTGCTATCTTTATGGACACCACTGAATCCCTCATCCATAATATAAGCAGCTGTAACCTGCTTCAGTCACAGCACTGACCCGTTAGATTTCATTAATCATACTTGCCTCTGATGCCTGCTCCACCAAGTTGTGCACAAGGTCGGTCTAAAGCAACACTAGTCCAGCTCAGACTGTTCAAAATCCTGCAAAAACCAGGGACTATTTGATGCTGATAAGCTGGGATGCTTCTTTGAAAGAAGACTGGCACACTCAAAATGATCACAGAATAGACTCCCTTTATTAGTCTTCAAGGGAACAAAACAAAACCCCACAGAACCTCTTTTCAATGTAATGCAGTGTACCTTCACACTGGATAAGGCAAGCAAACCAAGGTTTAATTTACCATTGACTGGGTGCACTGCTTCATCCTCTTGTCAGTATTCTAATCTCTCATAATATGACCCACCCTCTTCTGCAAATGAATCATATGATAAAATGCAGCTATATAAGCCTCTAAGGATTGGGAATTTGCAATCTGGTGCTGATACTCGCAGAGTAATTTACTGTACAGAATATGCAGAAGAGTCCTCCATGCAATGTCTCAAACATTAAAAGGGAGTTTGAACAAATAGCCAAATTACCACATTTTAGTTGCTACCTCTCCAAGGCATTTGATTTCTGTGATCACTTTTTTTTATAAGACTAAATATTGAAAAAAATGCCAGCAGGCAGGAGGATGGTGGAGGTGCTGGGAATGTATATCACATGAAAGAAATAGTTCTCAGCAAGTCACATTTCCCATGTAATAAAGTTGTTATACTTTGAAAATGAATTATTAAGGCATGAAATAAGCTTCCTGATGTTCTGCATCTTACTAATAAGAGAGAAAGACCAGATTAATTTCTAATTGATGTAAAAATGCAACAGAAAATGTTAAATTGAACCGCACTTTTAAAATAGATTAACGTTTCCGCATGTTAAAAGAAGATATTTTGTACAGAAGATCAAGGCCGTTATTAGATCTCTGACTGAGAAGCTATAAATAACTGGTATTGATGCATACCAACCATTTTATTTGCCAGTGATCAAATGTTAGCATGAAGGAAGCCTGCAATGGCAATCTCCAGACAAGAATATCATTGTATCAGTCGGCTGTCATTTTGATGGACATCTACATTTTTCTTGACAACAAAGGACACCAAACTGAACAATTACTGTAAGAATATGAACTTTTAATATGGCACAGTGGCTCAGAGGTTAGTACTGCTGTCTCACAGTGCCAGGAACCTGGATTCGATTCCAGCCTTGGGTTGCTGCCTGTGTGGAGTTTGTACATTCTCCCCCTGTCTGCACGAGTTTCCTCTGGGTGCTTGTTTCCTCCCATGGTCCCAAGATGTGCAGGTTGGGTGGATTAGCCATGGGAAATGTAGGGTCCAGGAATTGGTGTGGGTCTGGGTGGGATGCTCTTTGGAGGGTCGGTGTGGACCAGTAGGTTGAATGGTCTGCTCCCACACTGTAGGGATTCCATGATTCGAAATTGTAAAAAACACACATTCATTGTAATTCAAGTCTCAAAAGTTTGTGGACAATTGTCATAAGCTATTCACCATTCCCTCCTATAGTCTGTGCCGTTGTTTGAACGGCTCAGTGAGGTGACTGTGTTGAAATCAATTCCAGGTCGCCATTATTCTCCTTTTAATACTATTTAGCAAATAATCCAGTATCTTTTAAGCTAGGATTGAGAACAACGAGCTCTTGCCAATTGCTAATTACTTCGTTTGAGGTTCTCAATTGAAGAATTATCCTTCTCTTTGGCCAGTGACCAAGTATGAGTCGAGCTAAACTCACTGGATCACTTAATCGCTGTATCAGAATACCACTTGGTTTATGGAAATACATCCCTACTTTTCTCAGATGGTCAGTTAACTGCCAACAGCTTTTCTCCATGGTAGGGGAGTTAAAACTAAAGGGCATAGATCTGAACTGAGAGGAACAGATACAAAAGGATCCAGGTGGGAGTTTTTAACACAGGAGGAGCTGAGCATCTGGAATGGGCTGCCAGAGGTAGTGGTGGAAGGGAATACAATTTTGTCATATAAGAAACATTTAGACAGGAACGTAGATGGGACTGGCACGGAGGGATATGGACCAAACACTAGCAAATGGAATAATACATCCCTTACCTTCCTGGACCTTTCTGTCTCCATCTCAGGCAACCACCTACAAACCGATGTCCATTTCAAGCCCACCGACTCCCACAGCTACCTGGAATACATCTCCTCTCACCCGCCTTCCTGCAAAAATTCCATCCCCTATTCCCAATTCCCAATTCCTTCGTCTCCGCCACATCTGCTCCCACGATGAGGCATTCCACTCCCGCACATCCCGGATGTCCTCGTTCTTCAAGGGCCGCAACATCCCCCCGCCGTGATCGAGAACACCCTCAACCGTGTCTCCTGCATTTCCCGCACCTCATCCCTCACATCCCGCCCTCGCAATAACCGGCCTAACAGAATCCCCCTAGTCCTCACATACCACCCCACCAATCTCCGGATACAACGCATCATCCTTCGACACTTCATCTACAATCCGACCTCACCACTAAAGACATTTTTCACACCTCACCCTAGTCTGCCTTCCAGAGGGGCCACTCTCTCTGTGACTCCCTTGTCCGCTCCATACTCTCCTCCAACCCCACCACACCTGGCACTTTCCCCTACAACCGCAGGAAGTGCTACACCTGCCCCCACACCTCCTCCCTCACCCCCATTCCAGGCCCCAAGATGACTTTCCACATCAAGCAGATATTCACCTGCACATCTGCCAGTGTGGTATACTGCATCCACTGTACACGGTGTGGCTTCCTCTACACTGGGGAAACCAAGCGGCGGCTTGGAGACTGCTTTGCAAGAACACCGCTGCTCAGTTCACAATAAAAAACTGCACCTCCCAGTCGCGAACCATTTCAACTCCCCATCCCATTCCTCAGACGACATGTCCATCCTGGGTCTCCTGCTGTGCCACAATGATGCCACCTGGAGGTTGCAGGAACAGCAACTCATATTCCGCTTGGGAACCCTGCAGCCCAATGGTATCAATGTGGATTTCATCAGCTTCAAAATCTCCCCTCCTCCCACCGCATCCCAAAACCAGCCCAGTTCATCCCCTCCCCCCCACTGCACCACACAACCAGCCCAGCTCTTCCCCTCCACCCACTGCATCCCAAAACCAGTCCAACCTGTCTCTGCCTCCCTAACCGGTTCTTCCTCTCACCCATCCCTTCCTCCCACCCCAAGCCGCACCTCCATCTCCTACCTACTAACCTCATCCCACCTCCTTGTCCTGTCCGTCTTCCCGGGACTGACCTATCCCCTCCCTACCTCCCCACCCATACTCTCCTCTCCACCTATCTTCTCCTCTATCCATCTTCAGTCTGCCTCCCCCCTCTCCCTAATTATTTCAGAATCCTCTCCCCATCCCCCTTTTCTGATCCAGGGTCTAGGCCCGAAACGTCAGCTTTTGAGCTCCTAAGACGCTGCTTGGTCTGCTGTGTTCATCCAGCCCCACACTTTGTTAACAAGCAAATGGGACTAGTTTAATCATGGAAACTGGGCGGCATGTGCAAGCTGGGCTGCGATGTCTGTCTCCATGTTGTAGATCTCTGTTATTCTAATTGCCAAAACCACAACAGTGAACATATTTCAAAAGCAAATCATTCACTGCGAAGTGATTTGGGACACACAAGGTGTGTGGAGTAAGTGCAGCATAGTTTAGATTTCAAGAGCTTCTTAAAAGGATACTCACCATTTTATCATAGAATCATAGAATCCCTACAGTGTGGAAACAGGCCCTTTGGCCCAACAAGTCCACACCAAACCTCACAGCATCCCACTCAGACCCATCCCCCTACAACCAACCTAACCTACACATCCCTGAACATTACAGGCAATTTAGCATGGCCAATCCACCTAACCTGCACATCTTTTGAACTGTGGGAGGAAACTGGAGCACCCGGAGGAAACCCACACAGACAAACAGCTGGAGGTCCCAAGTAAACACCTGATAGGCTTTGGGAGACTCTACGATGTGTCATCAACAGTCTAATGACATTTATTCAGAAAAGTTTATGAGGCTCACACTAAAACAGGGCAAATGTTTTGCTACTCAACCATATATAAGTAGTCAAGAGGATGGTGTCCTTGATCATTGGCATCCTCCTAGTCCAAGCACATCCCTGTGCCCCTCCCACACCTTTGTGTTGGATGCAGAACGGGAGGAGGGCACGAAACCAAGCCAACTAACACGTGCTGCCACACACAAGTAAGAGTAGGGAGGTAAGGGACAGAAATGTGGTGACCTTCCCTTACAGATGCAGGGATCTTTCCCCTTTCAGCCCACCAGAACCTCCAGTTCTGCGTATGAGAACCTGTGTCATCCTGCAATCTGCCACTGGCTGACAAACAGAACACTTCACACCTTCAAATGAAGTGGAAGCAGCAAGCCCACATTGACTGCTCCACACAGAAAACCCATTTATTGAACTGATGTACTGCAAAAGTCACTGTGCAAAGCAATTAGAGAGTCCTGAACGAGTCAGTTATTAGATTGGAAGTTAAGGAGAAGGCCATCCAGCCCCTCAATGAGATCATGGCTGATATGTGACCGAACTCTGCATATCTCCACATACTATACTGTGTAATTGTAAAGACATTACATAACATTTTGTTTCCAATCATCTCTACTTGCATTGCTGATGGATGCCCTTGTTTGAAAATGATTGACAAACCTCTGACCCCACCACCAAGTTTGTTGGAAAATATGCAACATTCCATAAACCCAGCAATGTCCCACCGTTGCAAGCAAAATGATATGTAGTTGTTCAGATTTCTCATTGAACTACTGTGTCAAAGAAAAACCTGGAACGTGTCAATTCCAACTGCCTTTATCAGGAATTTTGCTGGCCTGCCAAATCAATCCCCCTATTTTTACGCTGCTGTTTGCTAATGCCTCTTAAGAAAAATCTGGCAGGGTCACTTCAGGGTAAGTTACAATAGGCAAACCTCTTACCAACTTTCACTGGAGTTGTCATCAGGTAAGAGTTTCACTGGGAATTCTACATGGCCATGAATGACCTGCAAACCAGGGCTTCCCAAAGATAAAGCAAGGTCAAAACATGCGTCATCGTCAGTAAAACCACAGAACCTGAGTCAGCTGAAGCTCAGTAGAGGTCTGGATCAAGGAGCTGACAAGCTTATGCTGATAAGACTTGCTTATCACCGTGCACAGAGTGGAAGCACAGAAAATCTTCATTAATCACATTCTTAACCATCAATACTTTCATCCCCATCAACACAAAATGTCATGACGTCAATAAGTGGCCAGTTCTGTCCACCAGGGCACCAGATTATTAAGTAGGATCTAGCCATGGTAAGATTTTTGTGCCTACCAATGTAATGAGATATTTAAAGACTGCAGTTTTTTCCCTGTAATCCCTACAGAAACCGGCAGTGGAAACAGTTGGAAAATGGTGATCCAGCCTGCAATTAACTGCCTACCCTCACTGGAATTTCTCTCTCCATCTCCCTGCCCAATCTCACCTGTCCTGTCTTCTCCTTTCCCCACCTGTCAGGTGGTACAATGTCACATTCGGACTCTGCAGATTTTCCATATTTTTATTGATATCCTTGTAACTTCATGGGGTCACCGTAGTGGAGGAAAGGGGAGAGACTGAGGGTTTAAGATCAACCAATGGCCAGAAACTTGCCAAAAGTATTACTGCACTGTTTAAGAGCAGGTTGCCAGCTCTCATTGTCAGTATTGTTTACACTGCTGCTTATTCAAGCTTGGAGGAGTGGGGGATAATAGCTACCTGCAGACGAGTTGCAGGCCAGGGGTGTGTAGGAACAGTGATTCATCTGGCAACAAGTAGCCGATTGGTCTGTGAAGTGGTGATCAGTGCTGATGACAAAGGACTTCTGCCTGCCAACAACTATGCGATTGGCTTGCAGGTTGCTGAACAGCTCGTGGGTATGTATGTTTGGTCAGAAGCCTTCGAATCTCCCAGAAGGAAGGAGCTGTCCTTTCTGTGCAGTAAAAAAAATTATTCAAGCCTGAAGAAAGCCAGTTCTGTTTCCCTCATCAGTTTTTGTAAGATATAGCTTTTAAACAAGAAGTCAGAGATTTACACAGCATGAGCCAGTTGCTCTATGCCTCCTGTGAGCAACTGAACATACCCGGGGAAGGAAGATCAGAGAGCAGCAAGTTTTGATAAATGAGAGGATAATCTCAGTGAACACCAGACAGGGACCTTTGACCTGCATGCCCAGTCCTTCCCTCCAACAAGAACATCTACATTTTTTAAACTAAGATCTGTAAAGTTTGGGAACAGGATGTTCAGCCACTTCAATCCACACTGAAGCGCGTCCCACCTAGACCCAGCCTATCCCTGTCATCCTACACCCACCTAGCCTGTACATCCCTGGACTCTAT
The DNA here is from genome assembly GCF_030684315.1 of Stegostoma tigrinum. Taxonomy (NCBI): domain Eukaryota; kingdom Metazoa; phylum Chordata; class Chondrichthyes; order Orectolobiformes; family Stegostomatidae; genus Stegostoma; species Stegostoma tigrinum. The sequence continues at coordinate 17,000,485 of NC_081381.1, read as the reverse complement.
GGACAATTTATCATGGACAATCCACCCTAACCTGCGCACCTTAGGACTATGGGAGGAACCCCATACAGACACAGGAAAAATGTATAAACTCCACACAGACAGTCGCCCAAGGCTGGAATTGAACCTGTGTCCCTAGTACTAAGAGTGAACAGTGCTAATCGCTGAACCATCATGCCAAGCTACATCAATTTTTGACAGCGTGTGTATGGTGTGTGTGGTGCTAAAGTCTTCACTAGTAGAGTTTAGTACTGATGGTTTACAATTGTTTACCTGTAGCTAGAATCTATTTATTTCAATAAACAATAATTTTCATTAAGTCCCTGCTTTCTGTCAGTTTAAAACACAGGTCTATGAAGTAATTCCGCATACTGTTACAAAATCTCCCACATTGATGACGACATTGGGAATTTTGAGTCTTAATTTCCAGTGTGCAAAACCAATGAGGTGTAACATTATCAGTTTACATTTACATAGCACCTTTAACACAGTGAAATGTCGCAAGGTGCTTCACACAGGCATCAATGTTTAACACTCAACCACAAAAGGTAACGTTAGGACACATGGCCACAAGCTTAGTCAACAAAATAAATTTTAAGCAAGGTCCTGAAAGAGGCAGAACAATCTAGGAAGGGAATTCTAGAGCTTTGAGCACAGGTAACTGAATGCACACTCACCAATGCTGGAGAGATTAAAAATGGGGTGCTGAAGATTTGAGAACTTTGTCCGTGTGGATACCTCACAGGGTTGTAAGGTTGGGAGAGATTATAAAGATAAAAGGGATAGTAAGCAAAGGAGGGGCTTGAAAACAAAAGTGGCGATTTAAAATTCATTAAATTGACGGATCAGAACCAAGGTTTCTCATTAAGCACCACGGTGGTGGATAAGGGACACGGTATAAATTTGAAACTCTCCTTTACTTCGGATGGTAGAGTGGGACTGAAGGCTTTGTTTCCACACAGTATGGCTCTGTGGTAGGTAGGAGATAGGAGGTGGACACGTATGTAGGTAGCCAGATAGGAGAGTGTTGGAATTGCCGAATCTGGAGATTACTAATGGCTTCGAGATGTGTGGGCATAGAGTAGAAATACGGGATTGGGGTTAAAGAGGATCCTTTACCTTAAATGAGGGGCAGATTGGAGAGGCCGACTCCTGCTGCAATATTTCAAAGGCTTCCAACAGATGAGTCGAAGCAGGGGGATGACATGGTGTTACGGATAAAGCAGCTGTGTGTTCGGAAGCCCATTTCCAGTCAAACATGACAGGAAGGTACAGGGTGGCTTGTTTCAGCCTCAGACACTTTCCAGGGAGTGGCATGGAGTCAGTGCCCCAGGGATGAAAATAGTAGTGTGGGTCAGAGACTGAGTGGCTGCAGCACTTCCCATATTTAGGTGGAGGAATTCTCCCGTCACCAAGGACTGGAGGTTGGAAGAGCAGTGTGCAAAGTCAGGGGAAGGGTTCAGAGCAGCAGTGATGAAGTAGAACTGGGCGCTGTCAGCATACATGCTTTTATCTTTTGTTTGATCTCAGCTTTGTCGACAACAGCTTTCGTGAAGGATCAATAATCACACCCAGGTTCTTCTTCCTTCTAGCTCTCTGCTAATAGACAGCTGTCTCACATTTAAAACATTCACCTCATCCTATACTAATATTGTTTTAATGAATAATTATCTACGTATGTAAAAATCCATTTTCACCCGAAGCAATGAGGCTTTCAACTCATATCAATCACTAACATTCAATTTCCTTCTAGTGGACATCCTGTGGCATTGCTCTAGAGATCTCTCCAGATTAATTTTCTGGTTTTTATCTCAGTCTCTGGGTTAGTTGTTGGCAAGTGAAGGTCTTTATCTGCCAAATGGGTGGGGAAGTTGAAGATCATGCTTTTTGTTTGCAAGTAGTTGGAACCCTAATTAACCCAAGCAACTCTGTAGCATCAGAGACTGAGGGGTGGCCTTATAGAAGTTTAGAAAATCAAGAGGAGCATGGACAGGGTGTATAGCCAAGGTCTTTTTCCCAGGATTTTCCCAGGGCATAGGCTTAAGGTGAGGGGGAAGATTTAAAAGGGACCTAAGGGGCAACTTTTTCACATCGAGGGTGTGTGTATGGAATGAGCTGCCAGAGGAATTGGTGGAGGGTGATACAATTACAGCATTTAAAAGGCATCCGGAATGGCACAGGCATAGAAAGGGTTCAGAGGAATATGGGCTAAAAACTGACAACTGGAGATAGATCCATTTAGGATATTTGGTTGGTGCAGATGAGCTTATAACTCAATGACACTTGCTGTCCGCTGTATCCTTTATTCATTCCGCAGCGAAGGCTACGCTCGAGGTTATTTATCTGACCTTCTGGTTTATTATAAAATAATCTGATAGAGAACCTTTTGTCTTAAAGCTCTTCTGTAAAAAATATGCATTTTGTTATGAGTGTATCTGTCATATAACATTGTATCATGAAACATAAGGCTCACATCTGCTTCTTCCAGAGCCATACTTTGGTGCCTTTACAATATTCTAGATGTCATTCAGCATATTAAGTAATTCCTGTGATTATTTATGGACAGTGAATTTCAGAAACCATGTTACAATAAACTCTGTCCCTCCCTCCCACAAAGAGAGAACTAAAGTTGGTAGTGGCGTTAGTGGTAGAAAAGGCAAATGATACATTTGAAAAAAAAATTGGATGATTTAACGGGGTTTAAGTCACTGACCTTTCACCTCTGGGATCTGGGTGCAATTCAAATGCAGTACAGGCGGATGGGTTGAAAATCTGCTCTGTGTGCTGGCCATAAGCGTCCAATCTGAAACGAGTTTGATCATTCTCAATGTAGTTCCTAGTGTATATGTGCTACACAGTACAATTACCCCAAATTCAACACTGAGGTACATTAGGCTGGCAATAACACTCAAGATGACTTCTGGAGCAAGTGGAAAATGCCAAATTGGCACAGGTGGTCGAGTGGCGGGTCACTGTCAGGCACAGAGTAGAGGGAGCTTTACTCCACATCCAACAGTGTTCAACACTCACCACAGCAAAACTGGGGTAAAAAAAATTCCATCCCCCAGAACCAACAAACCATTTTTTGAAAAGCACAGAAGAGAAATAAGAGCCTACTAGTGTCTTATAAATTTAGCCAAATTTCATGTAAAATGGTCCCTCGTGGAGTGTAACACATTGGACCCATACAGCACACCCTGAGCAAGATTATTCTCAAACTAGAAAACAGATAAAATTAGCCTCTGTTACACATCCACCTAAAGACAGTCACCAGGTTTTTCACACTACATAATGAAGCAAAGTAATTCTGATGATCACAATGGCAATACTATTACCCGAGTGCCTTTTCAACAGTAAAATTCTGCAGAAGTTGGCAATCCAAAATAAGAGCGGAAATGCAAGTCAGGAAGTGTCTCTAGAGAGAGAACCAAATGTTACCCTTCCAAGTTACCGACCCTGCATCAGGGCTAAGGAGAGACTTTCAGCAAGTGAAACAGGAGAGGGGAAGGAAAGAACAAAATGGTATGGGATAGTGAGCAGCGTAAAAGAGGTTGAATGATAAAAGGTTTCATGGTACATTAGCCCAAAAGCAAAAACGAAAAAGTGCCTCCAGATGAGATGTGCACAGCTGAGTAACAGCCATCCAAATACAAAGTAAAGGAATAAAAAAAAAAGTGAACTAGCAAAGCCAAAGAAAATAAAACACAAATTGAAGGCAGAGGTTAAGACCTAAAGTTTTTAACCTCAACGTTTTGCCTCTATTTTATTCCAAGATTTTCCCTGCTGGTTCAGTTTTCTCTCATCTATTGTTAATGACTTCACATTTCATTCAGATAGCTGCTACCCAGTATCCATTCATAGCTGATCGAAATTGACCATTTGTTTCTTTACTATACTCTCTTCAGATGCCATTTGAGTTGATGAAATTTTATGCTTTTAGCGGTCTTTACTCTGCATTTCACAAGCTTTTGAGGGTTTTCAAATGATTAAATAAAAATATCTTCACTGGGAAAGCCAGCCACTTTACACCTCAGAACATCAGTAACTAACATGGATTTGTGAGAAGGATTTGATTTTACAAACTCTTTCACAGAGTACATGATCCCATTTCCCTTATATCTCAAGTCACAGCTTTACAACAGGGTATAAGACAGCATCCCACTTTAATGAGAAGGGACAAAATTCCTCTTCAGGAGAGACATCTCTTCTACTTCCTCTCTTGAGTATCTGTGTTGCAGAGGGAGCCTATCTTGGCAAGTGAGGTTAGTACTAAATTCTGTGTAAGAACAAAATAGCACACATGGTGAAAATCTGAAACAGAGACAATTTCGGAGAAACTCAGCAGGTCTAGCATTTCAAGTTAACATTTCGATGACACATTCTGAGGAAGAACTGTACAGAGTTGAAACTTTATCTCCGATTCTGCCTCCACCAACGCTGTCAGACCTACTAAGTTTCTCCAGCATTTTCTATTTTTGTTTCAGTATGTTCGGTGGTTAGCCCACCTCCTGTTCCCTCCCTCTCTCGCAATAAAGCAACGGGCTTAAGAATGATCTCCGTTTCCTCTGTGCTGAGTGTTAAGCACCACAGAGCATGATGCAATTTATTTTTCCAAATTTTGATAGAATAGGGAATCAAAGGATTTTTTTGGGGGGGGGAGGTGGGGTGGCAGGGGTTCAGGCAGGGTAGTGACACTACGTCCACATGCAAATAAACCATAATCTTGTTGAATTGGTGCAGCAGACTCCAACAGCCAAATAGCCTACTCTTACTTGTTAATAAAGTTTTTGAACCATTTAACAAAAGCTTGGTTAAAAACTTATAGAAACCATGAAACTAGGAGCAGTAGCCATTCGGCCCTTCGAGCCTGCTCCACCATTCAATATGATCATGGCTGATTATCTAACTCAGTAGCCTTCTTCCCATGTCCTTTGATCCCTTTAGCCCCAAGTGTTACCCTCAACTCCCTTCCGAAATCATACAGCGTTTTGGCCTCAACCGCGTTCTGCTGTAACAAATTCCAGTTTCACCTCTCCCCAGGTGAACAAACTTCTCCTCATCTCAGTCATAAATACCCTTCCTTCGACTGTGACTCCCTGGACTGAACTCCTTCAGGAACATGCTTCTGCATCGACCCTGTCTCATGCTATTTGATTATTATAGATTTATATGAAATCTCCCTTATTCTTCTGAACTCCAGTGACTGTGATCCTAATCGATTCATACCTCCACCCCACCATCCCAAAGATCAGTGTGGTAAACCTTTGTTGCCCTCTTTCTATGGCAAGAACATCTTTCCTCAGATTAGGAATGCACAGTATTGTAGGTGTGGTATCACAGCAGGTTCCTGAATCCTCTCACTATGAAGGCCAACAAACCTTTTGCCTTCTTTACAGCCTGCTGCACCTGTATGCTTACCTTCAGAGACTGATGTACAAGTACAGCCAGGTCTCATAGCAGATTCCCTTCTCTCAATTTAAAGCCATTCAGATAATAATTTGCCTTCATGGTTTTTCTAAGAAGTGCATAACATCAGCTGTATCCACATTACAATCCATGAATCTGCCCACACTTTCAGCCTGTCCAAATTGCATCTCTGCATCCTCCTCATGACATGCAGAGCATTGAGGAACTATGGTAGCACATCCCCCTGCACTGACTCTCCCCCTCCCTCACTATCACTCAATGATGGCTTTTTGAAATAAGTCAAAACAATGTAGTGCTCAGAGATTAATCAACAATATTTTGTACCTAACGGATACCAAGTGTGCTTTAATTTCTGAAGTCACAGAAAGAAAAACAAATGACATCAAAAATTAAGAAATTACAAGCAATTGAAAACTTTTTCTAAAATTTACGTTGAAGGGAGGTGGGTGTGCTAGTGCTTAAGTAACTTCCCAAAAATTATCATATAATCCAACTTTGGATCTGTTCTTGAATATGTCGCAAAAAAAGTGTGATTGTCCTCCCTTTTGCATGTCTGAAAAACAAAGCTATTTTTCACTTAAAGCTTTCAGTTATGAATGGTTTCACTTAATCGATGTTTGTAATCAGTGCTCAAAAGTGTGCTCAGGTCTACTAAAAGCTTTCAGAATGGAAAATCAACCCCTCAACACAAGCTCTCATACACCCACACTCAGTCACATAAACACAATTACATTCTCTCTCTCTCTCTCTCTCTCTCAGCCATCCATAAACGGCCACTCACTCTCACATATCATTTTTTGCAGAGGCGCAGCAAGTAAATAGCACAGTAAAATGTCAGAAAGTTAACGAGTCATCTATATCGTTAACAGCACTGAAGAAAGCTTCAAGCCATGTTCCAGGCCCAATCTCAACAGGCCTAAGGACATTAGCACTTAACTTTATTGTGCTTCTATCAAATCCCTGCATCCTTATTTTGCAAAGGGGTGTTTTTCATTTCCTTTTAGGCACGGCTAACTATGAAAGTAACAAATGGATTATAGGGTTCTCTACAGTTCAAAATGTCAGCGTTTGCCCTCCTACTGTAAAGACACAAGCACAAAACTAGGATGGAAACTCCCCTACCACCTTCAGAGTTTCAGGTGGGGATCTTCTAAGCATAAACAGTGTGATCTCAGTGGAAATTAAAACGCTGCTACGTTGGCGTCAGTGAAATGTGGTGGCACCCACGTGCAAAGATTTGGGCTTTTCCAGCTCATGAGTTTCACAAAGCAGTGTCAAACTTTGTCAGCACACATAAACACCATTATCAGTGAGGAATATCACTCTGTACTGCTGACAGGGGTGCTTCCAGGAGCCAACAGACTTGTCAATGGACCCAGTGCATAGATAATGAACCCTCTTGACTGGAAAAATGTTGTGATGTTTAATGTACTGTATACCAGGAAACCAGGCATTATCGAGTTACCAACCAGGGTACCTTGTAGTGAGAGTGTGTGCATTTGCTTAAACGATTTGAGTACAGAGCTTAACTCAATTTGAGTCCATTTAATGTAAATAGAAGATTCGATAAAATGTGGAGCTGGAGGAGGACAGCAGGTCAGACAGCATTTGAGGAGCAGGAAAGTCAATGTTTTGGGTCTCCTCCTCAGATGCTGTCTGACCTGCTGTGCTCCTCCATCTCCACATTTTATCGATTCAGACTTCCAGTACCTACAGTCTTTGCTATCTCCTACTGTAAATGGAAGTATGAATAGTCCAACTAGTGTTAATTGTGTGTTGCTTGTCACATAAAGAAATGTCCCATGGCGTAACAAAACAAACAAGTCAGTGTACTTCACAGGAGATCAGCCAAATTGATCAGCCTTTCCACATGTAAATTGGGACAGACAGCACACTGTTGGAAGTGGTTTAAAACATACCACTGGTGAGAACATGCTAGTAATGTTTGCAATCTTATAATCACTTTATAAAATAAAGAAAACTTAAATTTCATACCATAACTGTGCAGGTGTGAAAAAACTCCCCCAGGTCAGGGACCCCATGTGGGTCTTGAACTGAAAGTCTGCACACACACACACACACACACACACACACACACACAGCTCTCACGGATGCAGTGGGAAAAACAGATAAAAGTTTGGGAAGCGCTGTCATGATCACATTAATCCTGTGGGGGAAGGGGCTGCCCTATATGGAGAGAGTAACTGGAATGAGGCGAATTCTCTGGGACTTAGAAGAGTATAAAACATTTAGGAGGTTTGACATGGCTGAGAGGGACGTTGCCTGGATGAGCTGAAGAATTTTTGAATGCACAGTGCTATTGAGGCTGGGTCATTCAGTATACCCCATGGTGAGAGATTCAGATTTTTAATCAGTGAGGGAATCAATGGTTACGGGGGAAAATGGAGGAAAATGGAGTTGAGGGTTTTTGGATCATTGAATGGCAGAACAGACTCAATGGGCTGAATGGCCTACTTCTGCTCCTATATTGTATGGAAAGCCTAAAACAGGGACACATCTTCAGGACCAATAGTCAGCCATTTAGGATTAAGATGAAGAGAAGTATCTTCTCTCAGAGGGTTTAAAATCTTTGGAATTCTCCAGCATGGAGAAAAGTGGAAGATCTATTGTTGAATAAACTCCTAGTTGGAGGTGGACAGATCTTTGGTCATTTCTGAAATCAAGAGACTCAAGGATGATGATAAGGGAAGCTTTCATTTACACAGTGACGTTCAAGATTACAGCCAAGCCTAAAAGTTTCTCACAGCAAACAAACTGCTTTTGAAATAGCATTATTAGCCACATTAGCAAAAGAGACTGCAAAATTGAACACAGTGTGATCACACAAAAAACAATGAGATTACAGTTTCTTTGCATTGCTGTTGTTCAAAAGATAATTGTTGTCCATCCAACTGGTTGCACATTTACACTGCTTCAATCTAACATCTCCTCCAAAAGGCAGTGGGCCCCAACAGAACAGAATTCCCACCCTGACACTACACAGGGAAAATCTGACTAGTTGATAATCCATCTAGGACATGTCTGAAGCAAACTAGTGTGAAAGGGCAAGAAGCGTCCCAGTCTATTCTCTTATCCAACTTCCCAGATACCTTCAGAATGCAATTCACTTATAAAGTTGTCCTTTGAACGTTGTATGAATTTTCAAACTGTAAATGCTGGGACAACCAATATCTATGTCTTGCCAACCTAATCTTCATTCATGGCTGCTCAAGGATAACTACCCTTTAAATAATTTTTTTCCCAACTTGACAACCACAGTACATCATTTTTACAATTTTTCCAGCAAGGCCTCAGACTATGTCAAGTCATCCACAGTCTTAACACACAGACTTATTGTCAATGATTTATTTCAATACTGTGCATGGTAATGGGATGGGAAGGATCATGTAGTTAAACATTTTTTTTGTTAAATAAATGTAGAAGGGCAAACCAATTTAATGTACAAACATGAATATTAATTGTCATAAAGTACAAATCTTAATTCACTGTCTAAGATTGCTACAAAATGCTGATTAATACAGCCAATTCTGTTATGTGTTGCAAATACTTCAATCATTGCCTTAGAAATCTAATACTAAAAGCCTGATTTATCGATTCATTCTTTACCTCAACTTGTACCTTACATTGCTAAGCAACACGTGAGCCCAGATAATAAACTTTGGGTGACTATTTAACTGTGGAGGGCGCCACTGCTGTGCACGATCCTGCTTTCAGCTAACATGGCACGCATACAAGAGGGAGGCATGCACAGACAAGGGGAGAAATACAGGGTGGTACAGGACGGCAACAATGGAACTGCAGAAAAGGACAGTGAGTACAGACAGTGGGGGGAGGTACACGTATCTAGATACACGTACAATAAGACACACAGAGCAACAGATAGATAGATTTACACAGACACACAGATGCACAGACACAGTTAAATCTCCTTTCTGGCTGTTAGAGTTGTCACAGGTTTCTTTCAGAAAGTTTTCCCACGGTGAGACTTTTCTCACACTATTTTACCAAACTTGTTTGACTAATTACCAACCATGCCCAATGACATCTCCCATAAGCAATTTCCATCCCACGTTTCCATGCAACATTACCATTCACTGGGCATCCCAAAATTCACTGGCACCCCTTCCACCCTTGCCCTCTTTGAAAATTTACTGTGCACCTGGTCAAGTCTGGAGCTGCCCCCTGCAAGTCCCCACATTTACCACAGGCACGGCAGACGGGGTGTGGGGGGTTGTTTCTGCCCCACTTTGCAGGTGGGGAACTGAAGGTCCTGCTGTGCGGTAGAAACAGCATCTCCTCTTCACCCATGGCCAGATGTGGAGGCCCTGACACTAGGCCAGGTTCCCGGTCTGACATTGCCACCCCCCGCTCAGCGCAGTCTCATAAAATACTGCGGATGCTGGAAACCTGAAACAGTTATAGAGAATGTCGGAGAAACTCAGCAAATGGGAGGCCACCAGACCTGCTAATTCCTCCAGCATCTCTGTGTCGGTTTCAGTGCAGTCTCAACTGTCTGGAGGGATGCCCAGCACTGTATTGAAAAGGTCAATGTCTTTCATAACTCCATGAGCGCAAATGCTTCGGTCTTCTCTCTGCTATCTCACACTCACTCTATCTCTGCGACTTTACCCACCTCCCACCAAAACTCTCACTATGGCCTGCAACATCTTCCCTCAGTCACTGTTACCCACCCCAACCCTCAACACCACTAACCCTGCATGCCTGCTGTTGGTGCAGGTGGGGAGGTTCCTAAGGGACATGTGCCATCCACTTTCGCCTCCCTTAGTAGCTGGCTTTCTCCTATTCCAGAAGTAACGCAACCCACAATAGGACAGATAGCGTCAAGACAGGTGGTGGGCTGCCAGACATTCAGTTCCTCACTGTTACAGGAGAGGATCTTGACTGACTTCCCTGAGGGGGTTCTGGACTGTTATCAGAGACTGCTCATAATCAATTGCTCAGTGAAACCACAAGCTTCCTGGCTTTGGTCCTGCTTCAAACAGCACAGCAATACAGCAGTAATCTGAGCCTACTGTCTCTGGCTGACGAGGCAAAGTGTAAAAGGACAATGTGAGGCAGGGATGATGTGAGCTTCCAGCGAGACTCCGAGGGATTGAAGGCTATGACAGTGAATGAAGAGCCTGGAGGCACAATCTGGTCCAGTCCATAAACTGGGTGTGCGTCCCTGATCACACAATGTTCTGGCTGCAGAGTTACAATGAGAGTTCCTGCGGCAGCCTGAGATGCAGCATTGAAGGTATAGATCGAGAGGACAGCCAGGGACTTTTTCCTAGGGTGGAGGTAGCTATTACATGGGGTCATTGTTTTAAAGTGAGTGGAGGTAGATATTGGGGAGACATCAGAGGTAGGTTCTTTACTCAGAGAGTGGTCGGGGCGTGGAATGCATTGCCAAAGCGGGTAGTGGAGTCGGCCTCATTAGGGGCATTTAAGTGGCTATTAGATAGGCATGTGGATGATAGTATAAGGTAGGAGTGGAGGTTAGATAGACCTTAGGATTAGGGTAAAAGTTTGGCACAACATCGTGGGCCGAAGGGCCTGTGCTGTGCTGTACTGTTCTATGTTCTATGAAGTGCAGATGCGTATTGTGAGTGGTTCAGAGTAAATGGGAGTCAACATTTCTCACACTAGTGAATGCCACGACATAGAATTAAATACGACAACAGGTTTCTGCATATGGCCTAGCTGTTAGGCAACAGCCTTTTGTTCAGCACTCAAAGCGTTACAGAAGGTAAGTACCTTCAGTTTGTAGCCTTTCCTCAACATCTCTCAGCAGTCACTTTCATCTATATCAACAGAACAAGACCCCAATTATGGCACTGCTCGAGCTACAAGTTACAAGATTCAGCTGTGACAGTCCACAGCTGGCAAATGCCAACCAATTAAAACAAAATGCCAGTCAAGAAAACTCAGTCAGTGAGTTAAAAGTTTAGGCAGAGGTTTGACATGGAGGTGAACATATCAGTTTCTCACCTGTATGCTGTCTCGGCACTAATTTTGGCCCTTTCACCTTGGGCTGGAGGATAAAGGCAGCTGTTCCTGATCTCTCCTACAAAGAAAGCAGCTGACAATAAAGAAGTGCAATGTGATGCTTCTCATGCCCACAGCCTCACGCGAGGTGCAGGAGAGGCTCGATAGGGTTGCTGGTAGTTCCTGCAGACACAGGTGAAGCTTTCTAAGCAGGGAGGCAAGACAACTGGAAGGAATATACATACAAAGGAGAGTGAAGATATGCTTTTAATAACTGTTCAGGAACATATGCTGGATGATTGTGAATAATGCAGGACAGCTTGTGCATTTTGGTACAGGAACTTCACTCAGAAAACTTCACTCAGAACGTTCATCAGTTTTCACTCATTTCCATGTTTCTTATTCACAAATTTGCATTTTCAATATTTGCACTTTTCAATTTCTCTGTTGATGGTTGGTCCTTGAACCAAGCTCAAATTCAGGTACAGCACTTACAGTATGGAAACAGGCCATTCGGCCCCATCAGTCCACACTGACCCTCTGAAACACGTCCCACCCAGATCCATTCCCCCTAACCCTGCATTTCCTATAGCTAACCCACCTTACTTACACATCCCTGAACACTATGGGTAATTTAGCATGGCCAATCCACCTAACTTGCACAGCATTGGGCTGTGGGAGGAAACCAGAGCACCTGGTGGCAAGCCACACAGACACAGAGAGAATGTACAACACAGTCATCCAAGGCTGGAATTGAGCCCAGTGCCCCGGCACTGAGAGGCACCATGGCTAGCCATTGAGCCACCATGCCACTCTATAATTCTGAAATATGAAATTTTGGCATTTATTGCTAAAGGCACGGAGTATAAAAGTAGGGAAATATTGTGGGACTGGCGAGACCACATCTGGAGTACAACATACAGTTTTGGTCCCCTTACTTGACTTAATTGCACTGGGGGCAGTTCAGAAAAAGTTTACGAGATTGATTCCAGGGATGAAAGGCTTGTCTTTTGAGGAGGGATTCAGCAGTTTAGGCCTATACTCAGGGTGTGCTGGTTCTTTGATCAATTATGCAATTAATCCTGTTTCAGCTACTCTTTTCCCATTTTCTTTTTTAAGTACAGATATATTTGAGATCTTTACAGCTTAAAAATATGCTGTTCATCTTCCCACTGGTCCTTTTGCCAATTATCATAATGCTATTTCTTCTAGTTACTGACTCTCCTTTCAATGGAAATGTTTCCATATTCTTTATTCTATTAAAGCCCCCTACAATTTTGAAAAACTCCATTCAATCATTTTTTGTCTTCCTTTGCTCTAAAGGAGAAAATTCCCAGCTTCTCCAGTCTCTCTACCAAACTGAACTTCCTCATCCTGGTACCAATCTCGTAAATCTTTTATGACCCTTTCCCATGCCTTGACACCATTGATAAAGCGTGGAGCCTGGAGCAGGACACAATGCTCTGACTGTGAACTGGCCAAACAGAGGTAAAAGTTTAAACCCTGAGCAGACGTATAAACAAATTTATCATTGATGTCTCCCAATTCATGGGTTCTCTTCCAAGTGTTAAGGATGCCGAGAGCCATTTTTCTGATAGCATGGGCTGAAGACTTGCAGTGTCCTTCCACTAATCCGGATGCAAGGCTCCAAGAGATTTGTCTTGCTGACAACTAACAGGCAGGTAGATAACTTGCATACTGAAAACAGACAGTTGCTGTAAAATATCACAGTTATACAGTACCAGAAAACATTGGTGCAAGATAGAGTTGATAGCCAGAGACTATTTCCCAGGGCAGAAATGGCTAGCACGAGGGGTCATAGTTTTAAGCTGGTTGGTGGAAAGTATAGAGGGGATGTCAGAGGCAGGTTCTTTACGCAGAGAGTTGTGAGAGCATGGAATGCGTTGCCAGCAACAGTTGTGGAAGCAAGGTCATTGGGGTCATTTAAGAGACTGCTGGACATGTATATGGTCACAGAAATTTGAGGGTGCATACATGAGGATCAATGGTCGGCACAACATTGTGGGCTGAAGGGCCTGTTCTGTGCTGTACTGTTCTATGTTCTATGTTCTATGTTCTATGTTCTAAGTGAATGAGAATGCTTATTCTGACCAGGAAGACAATTGGTCCGGAGAGCAGATTAACTGAAGAAACTGCTTATAAAGCGCCCAGATCATTGGACACACACTACCGCAATACATTATAGAATCAATACACTATTAGCTGCAAAGTGTATTTACTGCTACCTGTGTACATGACATACTCGAGTGCGATAATGTTGCACTCACAAGACTGCCCATCTCAAGAACCCACAACCCAGCTGCTCAGTGAGAGCGGAGATGCCTCAACTCACTGATTTGCCGACGACATATATAGAAGTGCAATGACTACAACATGCACAACATGCAAGAAATCAAATGCACTTTAGATTCCTTGCAGGACAGAGGTAATAGCAGAGCCCTGTAGGGCATTGGATCTCACACGGCCATCAGCAGTGGGTGTAAAGTCATCATAGTCTTAGAAGACCATTCCCTCATGACAGAGATAAACCACCACCAAGTTGTGTAACGTGAGAGTCACCACACCTCAGGCCAGGGGACAGGTTGAGAAGGACAGCCCTTATGGTAATGGTTTATGGTGAGTGTAGTTAATGAACCAATGTTGTTGGCTCAAACTGCTTCGCAAACCAACCGTCCAGCCAACTGAGCTAACTGAAGATGCTCTCCGTGTGGTTAAATGTTTTCTGCTACTGTATAACTGTGATATTTTACAGCAACTGTCTGTTTTCAGTATGCAAGTGATCTACCTGCCTGTTAGTTGTCGGCAAGACAAATCTCTTGGAGCCTTGCATCTGGATTAGTGGAAAGACATTGTGAAGGAAGGACAGGGAAGAGAGAATGTGAAAAGGTGCATGTGGGCGAAGGGCCCGACTCCTCTCCAATGTAGAGATACACACACACACACATGCAAACACAAAATGCATGAGGTGCTTTCTGGTAGAGATAACAAATGCTGTTTCCAATTGATTTTGTTTTAAAATTTCTACCTGGGAAATGAATGACGTTGTAACACTTCCATGGATATACATTTTGTGACAATCAACATCACTTCAAGCCAAGGTCTTGTTAGTAAATCACAAGAATGTGCTTGAGGATGAGAAAACAAAATCTAAAAGTATTTCACAGAAATCACAAAGTGGTTATAAAATGATCAGAAAAGCCATTTCCTTTCCTTATCAGTGATAAAGGGAACTGCAGATGCTGGAGAATCCAAGATAATAAAATGTGAGGCTGGATGAACACAGCAGGCCCAGCAGCATCTCATGTTTCGGGCCTGGACCCTTCATCAGAGAGGGGGATGGGGTGAGGATTCTGGAAAAAATAGGGAGAGAGGGGGAGGCAGACCGAAGATGGAGAGAACAGAAGATAGGTGGAGAGGAGAGTATAGGTGGGGAGGTAGGGAGGGGACAGGTCAGTCCAGGGAAGACGGACAGGTCAAGGAGGTGGGATGAGGTTAGTAGGTAGGAGATGGAGGTGCGGCTTGGGGTGGGAGGAAGGGATGGGTGAGAGGAAGAACAGGTTAGGGAGGCAGAGACAGGTTGGACTGGTTTTGGGATGCAGTGGGTGGAGGGGAAGAGCTGGGCTGGTTTTGGGATGCGGTGGGGGAAGGGGAGATTTTGAAACTGGTGAAGTCCACATTGATACCATTGGGCTTCAGGGTTCCCAAGCGGAATATGAGTTGCTGTTCCTGCAACCTTCGGGTGGCATCATTGTGGCATTGCAGGAGGCCCATGATGGTCATGTCATCGAAAGAATGGGAGGGGGGAGTGGAAATGGTTTGCGACTGGGAGGTGCAGTTGTTTATTGCGAACCGAGCGGAGGTGTTCTGCAAAGCGGCCCCCAAGCCTCTGCTTGGTTTCCCCAATGTAAAGGAAGCCACACCGGGTACAGTGGATGCAGTATACCACATTGGCAGATGTGCAGGTGAACCTCTGATTAATGTGGAAAGTCATCTTGGGGCCTGAGATAGGGGTGAGGGAGGAGGCGTGGGGGCAAATGTGGCATTTCCTGCAGTTGCAGGGGAAGGTGCCGGGTGTGGTGGGGTTGGAAGGCAGTGTGGAGCGAACAAGGGAGTCACGGACAGAGTGGTCTCTCCGGAAAGCAGACAGGGGTGGGGATGGAAAAATGTCTTGGATGGTGGGGTCGGATTGTAGATGGCGGAAGTATCGGAGGATGATGCGTTGTATCCGGAGGTTGGTGAGGTGGTGTGCGAGAACGAGGGGGATCCTCTTTGGGCGGTTGTGGCGGGGGCGGGGTGTGAGGGATGTGTTGCGGGAAATGCGGGAGACGTGGTCAAGGGCGTTCTCGACCACTGTGGTGGGGAAGTTGCGGTCCTTGAAGAATTTGGACATCTGGGATGTGCGGGAGTGGAATGCCTTAACGTGGGTGCAGATGCGGCGGAGGCGGAGGAATTGGGAATAGGGGATGGAATTTTTGCAGGAGGGTGGGTGGGAGGAGGTGTATTCTAGGTAGCTGTGGGAGTCGGTGGGCTTGAAATGGACATCAGTTACAAGCTGGTTGCCTGAGATGGAGACTGAGAGATCCAGGAAGGTGAGGGATGTGCTGGAGATGGCCCAGGTGAACTGAAGGTTGGGGTGGAAGGTGTTGGTGAAGTGGATGAACTGTTCGAGCTCCTCTGGGGAGCAAGAGGCGGCGCCGATACAGTCATCAATGTAACGGAGGAAGAGGTGGGGTTTGGGGCCTGTGTAGGTGCGGAAGAGGGACTGTTCCACGTAACCTACAAAGGGGCAGGCATAGCTGGGGCCCATGCGGGTGCCCATGGCCACCCCCTTAGTCTGTAGGAAGTGGGAGGAATCGAAAGAGAAGTTGTTGAGGGTGAGGACGAGTTCGGCTAGGCGGATGAGGGTGTCGGTGGAGGGGGACTGGTCGGGCCTGCGGGACAGGAAGAAGCGGAGGGCCTTGAGGCCATCTGCATGCGGAATGCAGGTGTATAGGGACTGGACGTCCATGGTGAAAATGAGGTGTTGGGGGCCAGGGAATTGGAAGTCCTGGAGGAGGTGGAGGGCGTGGGTGGTGTCACAGACGTAGGTAGGGAGTTCCTGGACCAAAGGGGAGAAGATGGAGTCCAGATAGGTGGAGATGAGTTCGGTGGGGCAGGAGCAGGCTGAGACGATGGGTCGACCAGGGCAGGCAGGTTTGTGGATTTTGGGAAGGAGATAGAAACGGGCCGTGCGGGGTTGGGGAACAATGAGATTGGAGGCTGTGGGTGGGAGGTCCCCTGGGTGATGAGGTCATGAATGGTTTTGGAGATGATGGTTTGGTGCTCAGGTGTGGGGTCATGATCGAGGGGGCGGTAGGAGGTGGTGTCAGAGAGTTGGCGTCTGGCCTCGGCGATGTAGAGGTCAGTGCGCCATACTACCGCTGCGCCTCCCTTGCCAACCCAGCTCTTCCCCTCCACCCACTGCATCCCAAAACCAGTCCAACCTGTCTCTGCCTCCCAAACCTGTTCTTCCTCTCACCCATCCCTTCCTCCCACCCCAAGCCGCACCTCCATCTCCTACCTACCAACCTCATCCCACCTCCTTCCCTGGACTGACCTATCCCCTCCCTACCTCCCCACCTATACTCTCCTCTCCACCTATCTTCTTTTCTCTCCATCTTCGGTCTGCCTCCCCCTCTCTCCCTATTTATTCCAGAACCCTCACCCCATCCCCCTCTCTGATGAACGGTCTAGGCACAAAACGTCAGCTTTTGTGCTCCTGAGATGCTGCTGGGCCTGCTGTGTTCATCCAGGCTCACATTTTATTATCCTTTCCTTATCCATGCTTGAGTATTTGAAAACATTCTTGCACAGGCTCCCATGGTCTAGCCACTTAAACTTGAGCTCATTCAAAACTTTGTTGCCCACGATCTAACTCATATTGAGTATGTTTCACCCATGACCTTTCTGCTCACCGACCTACACCAGTTCCTTGGCAAGCAATGCCTTGAATTTAAAATGTTCATCTTGGTTTTCATATCCTTCATTCCCTCCCTATTTCTGCGATGTTCTCCAGTAACAGATTTACCAGGAGTTGCTGGGAATGGAGTGTTTGAGTTATAAGGAGAGATTGGATAGGCTGGGACTTCTTTCAGTTGAGAGGTGAATTTATAGAGGTGTATAAAAGCATGAGGGGTATACATAAGGTGAACGGCATATGTCTTTTCCCTAGGGTGGGGCATTCAAGACTAGGCGGCATATTTTTAAGGTGACTGGAGAAAGATTTAAAAAAAAGGCATGGAGGAATTTTTTTTTAAACAGAGAGGGTGATTCACAGATAATGGGAACTGCAGATGCTGGAGAATTCCAAGATAATAAAATGTGAGGCTGGATGAACACAGCAGGCCAAGCAGCATCTCAGGAGTAGAGAGAGATAATGGGAACTGCAGATGCTGGAGATTCCAAGATAATAAAATGTGAGGCTGGATGAACACAGCAGGCCAAGCAGCATCTCAGGAGCACAAAAGCTGACGTTTCGGGCCTAGACCCTTCATCAGAGAGGGGGATGGGGGGAGGGAACTGGAATAAATAGGGAGAGAGGGGGAGGCGGACCGAAGATGGAGAGCAAAGAAGATAGGTGGAGAGGGTGTAGGTGGGGAGGTAGGGAGGGGATAGGTCAGTCCAGGGAAGACGGACAGGTCAAGGAGGTGGGATGAGGTTAGTAGGTAGCTGGGGGTGCGGCTGGGGGTGGGAGGAAGGGATGGGTGAGAGGAAGAACCGGTTAGGGAGGCCTGCCTCCCTAACCGGTTCTTCCTCTCACCCATCCCTTCCTCCCACCCCCAGCCGCACCCCCAGCTACCTACTAACCTCATCCCACCTCCTTGACCTGTCCGTCTTCCCTGGACTGACCTATCCCCTCCCTACCTCCCCACCTACACCCTCTCCACCTATCTTCTTTGCTCTCCATCTTCGGTCCGCCTCCCCCTCTCTCCCTATTTATTCCAGTTCCCTCCCCCCATCCCCCTCTCTGATGAAGGGTCTAGGCCCGAAACGTCAGCTTTTGTGCTCCTGAGATGCTGCTTGGCCTGCTGTGTTCATCCAGCCTCACATTTTATTATCTTAGCATCTCAGGAGTACATGTGTAATGAACTTCCAGAGGAAGTAATGCATGTGGGTGCAGTTACAATGTTTTTAAAAAATTTAGATAAGAACATAAATAAGAAATCTTAGGACAGACATGGGGGTCAGGTGGGACTAGTTTAGTTTGAGATTACATTGGCATGGACTGGTTGAATTGAAGGGTCTGTTCCCATGCTGTATGACTGGGAGTCTACACAATGCCAGTAGATAACTGAGCTCCTCTAATTTTGGGTTTCTGGAGCCTCCTCAATTCATAGCACCATTGGTGGCCACGCCTTCGACTGCTCAGGCTCCAAGTTCTGGAACTCCTTTTCTACACGTGTGGAAGAATGTTGCAGGTTGCAGGGAGACTTGGATAAACTGCAGATTTGGGCTGAAAGGTGGCAAATGGAGTTCAATGCAGATAAATGTGAGGTGACTCACTTTAGGAGCAATAAGAGGAGGGCAGAATACCGGGTCAATGGAAAGATTCTTGGTAGTGTGGATATGCAGAGGGATCTTGGTATCCATTCACATAGATCCCTGAAAGTTGCCACCCAGGTTGATAGTGCTGTTAAGAAGGCTTACGGTGTTTTAGGTTTTATTGATAGAGGGATTGAGTCACGGAGCCGTGATGTCATGCTGCAACTGTACAAAACGCTAGTGCGGCCTCACTTGGAATATTGCGTACAGCTCTGATCGCCCCATTACAGGAAGAATGTGGAAGCATTGGAAAAGGTACAGAGGAGATTTACCAGGATGTTGCCTGGTCTGGAGCGCAGGTCCTATGAAGAAAGGCTGAGGGACTTGAGTGTGTTCTCATTGGAGAGAAGAAGGCTAAGAGGGGATTTAATAGAGACCTACAAGATGATCAGAGGATTAGATAGGGTGGATGATGACAAGGATGATGACATCAGCTTGTACGAGGGGGCATAGCTACAAATTGAGGGGTGATAGATTTAAGACAGATGTCAGGGGCAGGGTCTTTACTCAGAGAGTGGTAAGGGCATGGAATGCCCTGCCTGCCAATGTAGTTAATTCAGCCACATTAGGGGCATTTAAACAGTCCTTGGAAAAGCATATGGATGATGTTGGGATAGTATATGGTGATGGGCTTAGATTAGTTCACAGGTCGGCGCAACATCGAGGACCGAAGGTCCTGTTCTGCGCTGTATTGTTCTATGTTCTACATACACCTATCCACCTCTTGGCTTTTATCCCCCTTCTCAAATGCTCCTCAAAACCTACCTTTTCAACTGATCTTTTGGTCATCTGCACTAGTACATCTTTATGTTGCTCAGCATCAAATTTTGTTTTACCATGCTCCTACGAAGCACCGCGAGAGGTTTCTTCCATGAGAAGATGTTGTATAAATACAAGTTGTTGCCCACTATTTTCCCTTGGCAATGCATCACACTAAAAATGGGACACCAAAGCATTTCGCTAAAAGGTTGACCCAAAACCGAGTGCTAGACTGCAATTTACAAACATTAACCAAAGACCCTTTTCAACCCTTTCATGGATTTTAAAGCAGAATGTTTCTCCAGTGTCAGCCAGGAACCCAGAAGGTGTGACATCTTTTTACACCCTACAGCCTTTCCGAGTGAAATTCCCATGTTATTGTCAGGTGGTGCTAAATTGGTTGTGTCGTCTGGGCTCTATATCGAAACCTGGGCTGAGACTCTCCAAACCCATTTCACACACATCCCCCACAACTACCGGACTGAAAAGATTCCAGCTTCATCAGTCTAAGTAAGATTTGCACCCAGCTTCACCCAAAAAAACCCAGAAACATTTGCATAAAATGCAGATTTAAAATAAAATCAAAATGCATCCTGCAACTTGAATTATATACTTAAAATCTGAACATTCAAGTTATTCACAGAACTTCAACCAAACTGTGAATTTCCACACAAATCCTAAGTGGACTATTTTGCTGAAAAGACTTCACTTTCCATCAAAGCCTTGCGTATTTCCAGTCTGAATCCTGGATGCATGTAAAAACATCATCACATGTTTTAATGCGCTACATCCTGTCCTCAAATTCAAATTTGGTGCAGTCATTTGAGTTTCCATTTCTTGAAGACGTAGTTTAGAAAAAAAAAAATCAGTTCAGGGGTTCCCATCTACTTTCGTTGGTTGGTAAATACTTTGGGATTTCTGTGTGCTCTAGAATATGATTGGCAACGTTGTAATGAGGACCCAAGCCATTTGTTCACTGTGCACACTTTGTACCGAAATAGAGCTTATCAAAGTCATCCTGTAGGATAATCACCACCCTGGTCAGATTATTTCTCACTGTATATCACACAAACTCATGAAAGGCTGGAAGGCCTTGGTCCTACCTCAGAACACCCTGGGAGGGTAAGGTATCTCAAAGGTTTCAGCAAGGTGTTTCAATGCTGCTGCCATGCAGAAGCAACAGGACACACATTAACAGGGCGCTGCCATCAATCCGAAAAGATACACTGCTTAAAACGGACAATTGAGTAACATGGCACGTGAATTTCAGCGCTATTATGATGCCAAGTATATGGATCATGCGTTCCAAAGACTGGTGGAGCAAACCAACAAACAAGGTGCTTGGTTTACACAACCAGCCTGGGCTTGTGAAACTTGCAACGCACTGTCCAACATTAGATGCAAATCTGCAACCAGACAACACTTGTTAGTTAATCCTGAGCAATTACATTGACATCCAATTTAGGATTGTTGTTTGGGCTCATATAGAGTCATACACCTGCATGTTCATGCTGGAAGCTACATGCTTCGAGGGGACCATGTGGGTTTGATGGGCGAAATGGACTGCTTCCACACTGTAGGGATTTGATGCTTCTATGATTCTAAAGGAGGGGAGGGCATCAGTAAAGACCTAGATTATCCAGCCTGTTAACATTCCTGGCCAGTCATGATGTGGAAAAATGGCTGCTACAATTCTCTACAGGAAAACAATTGCCTATAAAAGGCCACTCATGGCACGAAATGCTATGGGAATATCCAGAGAGAAGTGATAAGACACTGAGTAAAGGAAAGTCATTTTGCTTTGCAGGTTTCTCCAGTAACCTCGAGTTATACATGAGGCAGATGGCAAGAAAGTGCTGTAGGTTTGGGGTAGGTAAAGGTCAGCAGGAGAGGACCCGGATGGAATGTAAAAGGACATAAGTGAATGGGCCAAATGGTCTGTGCTGTAGGTTCTACATAATTCATTATAATTCAATAGTCAGGCACGCTACAATTGATATATTCTACATTTATACCTAAACATCACAATTTAAATGGACAAATGTAAGGTGTGTGTTGGTCCATTCCTCTTTTGAGTTCCATACATTTTTGGAAACCATTCATGTTCTCTGTAAAAATATTCTGGTAATCTGTACAACCAATTTTGTTTTGTTTGAGGGGATGTGGGCATTGCTGGCTAGACCAGCATTTATTGCCCACCTCTAACTGTCTGGGGGGCAATTAAGTGTCAACTGCATTGCTGTGGGTCTGAAGTCACATGTGACCAGGTAAGGATGGTAGATTTCCTTACCTAAAAAGGACATCAGTGAACCAGTTGAGTTTTTATGACAATCAACAACCATTGCATGGTTACCAAAACAGAATTCTAAGTTCCACCCACTGCTATGTACCCACAGTCCCACAACACTAATCTGAGCTCTGGATTGCTAATCCAGTGATATTACCACTATACCAACATCTCCCTTTTTTGCTGCATCGACCCAGTATCTTTTCTAACTCTTGGATTTCCTTCCCATGATTAAATCTTAAAGCTGCCTGGCTCCTTTACATACCGACTTGCAGGTTTTACATTTGGTTTTAGGAATCAAATTATCTGTGATTTACGACTATTAGTTCCATAACCCCAACGTATAATCCTCACAGACCAACTGACTCTCTGAAGAGTGCAGGAGACCCATTCAAAAGTAAAGTGATACATCATCATTGTGTAATGTGAAATAAATTTATTACCACTACCACTTAGAGCAACAAAGGTCTTTGAGAGATTGACTGTAAATGTTCCAAGACAGTGTAACTCGATAATGTTTCCTGTTGCATTCAGTGTTATGTTTAGCTTGCCCACTTTCACACATTTTAATTTTGTTTCCATGTGGTTATTGCATGGAATATTGTCTCCATGTGGAACAGGCTAGTAAAAATAGGTCAAAGCCTTTATCACTGAGTCAAAACACCCAAACTGCTTTAAGTCAGGCCAACAGTTAGATTACAAAGCGTACAGTTAAGTCTGTTTCGTTGGTGTACAAATCTGATTCAAGGCAAGTCCTGACAGTCAAGGAATCACAGAAATTTATAGCACGGAAGGTGATCACTTGGTCCTTCCTGTCCACACCAGCCAACAATTCAAGTTAACTTCACTTTGCAGCTCTTAGTCCCTTTTCTTGTGGGTTGTGGAACTTCAAAAGGACATATCCAAGTACTTTTTTAAATATCACAAAGGTTTCTGCATTAACCATCCTTTCAGGTGTGAGTTCTCGATCTTCAACATCTTCTCTGGATGAAAAAAGTGATCCGTCAAATCCCCTCAAACTATCCTTCCTGTTAACAATGTCGCTCAGTTATGGACCCTCTCAACAAAGCCAATCAGGGCTGTCTTATTCACTCTGCATGGACACACCTCAATTTCAAACACTTCAACTGAGCTCCACTTCAACCTCCTCCATTCCAAAACCCTAGCCAATCCAAATTAAATCCTTCAAATTAATTTCTCCATTTAACTAAGCACTTGTCATCATTTGATTCAATTTACACGGATGTAAAGTGTTCAATTTTTAATCCCCTATAGTGCAGTGAGTCTAGAGTCACATGTGGGCAGGAATGGATAAGGATAGTAAATTTCCTTCTCTAAAGGCATTACCTAATGGCAGTTCATGACAATTGGTAATGGTTACAAGGATACCATTAGGCTAGATATTTTCTTATCAGCCAGTTCAGAGATGTTAATGCACACCCTTGGAGCAGTTGGAACTGTTTGGTGATTTAATTCAAATTTCACCATCTGCCATAGTGGGATATCCCCAGAACATTAGTCTGGTGTTCTGGATTACCAGCCCACTGACATTACCACTATGCCAATACCTCACCCAAAGTTTTTGTATCTAACCTTTCCAACTAAGAGAATATTCAGATTCTATACACTCCATGCCAATTTTTTCATAATTCACACTATTCTATCATTCTTCTCCTATACCTTATAATCAATATGCTGTGCAGTTCTAACCCTAGTTAGGGTTTCTAGTTTTTCTTCATATTTGCATTTACATGCAATACCCTCATGAATCAATGTGACACCTGCGCTCTGAAGCCTCAATATCCTTCCTATGGTGTGAAGCACAATATTGTACAAGTTACGTGAACTGAGGTCTAATGGGCTGATCATTTTCCCCTTGGTTGATGTAAACCTCATGAGAGACACATGGAACATTTATTCACACTTTAAAAATAAGAAAACATAAAACATCGGCATTCTGAATTCTATAAATTGTAATTAGCTCGCCAGATCTAACAGGCAGAAGCAGGTTTTAAAGATTAAGGGGTTAAAAAAAGAAATATCTTCGTCAGGCAGGCAAATGTTACTTTAAAATCTGTCTGCCTATAGTCTTCACTAATGCCACTGACTGTGATAAGGCAGCATACAGAACTAGTAAACCAAGTAGCAGGAATACAGTGAAGGAGAAACAACCTATCCAACACATCTCCTTGACAGACCTTTGTGACAAAGGCTGCACTCCCCAGGGATTGAAGACTAGTTTAGCAAAAGAGTAAAAGCACATGAACACTTGCAAAGTCACTGATTCCCAAGCCTCAGAGCAGACACATTACATTGACCTACCTTTCAACAACACGAGATTTACCTCTGGAGGTTTAGCCAATAAAGGTGCAGGGTTGAGTTGCTTGGAAGCATTGTGACCTGGCCCAACTTTTCTTAACTACAGAATAACTGTTTCACCAGTGAATTTATAATGATACTTAAATTTAAACACAGGAACGACGAACAAATGAACTTTTCACATTTAATTATGCTGAAGGCGATGAATGCAAGTTAATTATTTCATTAATATAGAAAGAGGAAGTTGAGTAAGAATATTTGTTGAGATGATTAAGCTCAGCCAGTGAGCTTGGCTTACAACTGCAGTTACTTCGTATCTGAAATCAAATTCTCTAGCTGGCAACCATTTGGGGCACAAGGTCACAGTAAGAGCAATGGCATAGACAGCTGGTTTGTTTCCAGATCATGTGAGGGAGCTCATCAAAACGTGAGGAGACAGTCATAGAGTTGCACTGCATGGAAATACATTCTTCAGTCCAATTCATCCGCACCTACCAGACATCCCAATCTGAGGCTGAGTCCCAACGCCAGCATTTGGCCCACATCCCTCTAAACCCTTAGTATTCATGTACCCATTCAGATGACTTTTGAATGTTGTAATTGTACCAGCCTCCACCACTTCCTCTGGCAATTTATTCCATACACGCACCACCCTCTGTGTGAAAATGTTACCCCCTCAGGTCCCTTCTAAATCTTTCCCTTCTCACCTGAAACTAATGTCCTCCAGTTTTGAACTCCCCTACCCCAGGAAAAAAAAGACCTTGGCTATTCATCCTATCCATGCCCCTCACAATTTTATAAATCTCTATAAGATCACCCTCAACTTCCAATGCTCCAGGGAAGAAAGTCTATCCTTATTCAGCGTCTCCCTGTATTCAAATCCTCCAACCTCAGCAACGTCCTTGTGAATGGGCTCCTATTTCCCCCATTCCACAGCCCTGATTGGCATACATAAACATGGTCAACCCCAAACACATTTTCATAGTCACCACCAATACCATCAGCTATACCTCGATTAAAGGATGAGGTATACTTACAGTCTGCTCATGTTCATGCTATTGAGTTGCCCATCTCCCACTATATTTCAAATGGCACCTTGGAATCTTCAATAAACAGATGAGCAGATGTATAAATAATATTTCAACCAAGTTGGTAGCACGTTTCATATCAGAGGAAGTTCTGAGTTATGCAGGAACAACCCTGGAGTCTGATTCAGTCGATGCATTCATAGAGTCATACAGCACGCAAACAGACCCTTTTGTCTAACTGGTCCATGCTGAACATACTCCCAAACTAAACTCGCCCTAACTGCTTGTCCTGGCCCACATCCCTTCAGACCTTTCCGATTCATTTAGTTATCTAACTGTCTTTTAAATGTTGTAACTGTGCCCTAATCCACCACTTCCTCAGGAAGTTCATTCCAGATGCAAACCACCTTCTGCGTAAAAAAGTTGCCTCTCATGTCTTCTTTTAAAATCTCTTTCCTCTTACCTTAAAAAATGCCCCCTGGTTTTGAAGTCCCCCTCCTGGGGAAAAGATACCTACCCTATCTTTGAGAAGGACTTAAGGCTACAACTTTCTGATTCAAAGGCAACTGAATGTTACCAACTCAATCAAGAGAAGATTGGAAGAAATCACCTTTCCTGTCAAATTTGATTATACCTCATCTGTAGTGGAGAGAAAAACAGGCAGTCTGAAAGGAAGCAGAAATAGGTACCATCTCTCTTTGGAAGAATTCTCTGTAGTGCGAGGATTGGCATTGCTGTGGGATGATAAGAAATTAAGCTGGATTTTTTTTCCCCAAATTCTGTTATCTGGCTTCCTAAGAAAAACAGCAAAAGATTAGCAGCTTAGTCATCAAACTTCCAGAATAACTCCCGGGAGGGCCAAACCATTTTATTTTAAGAGAAAGGGTTTTTTTTTGAGAAGTAAACTGATATTTGATGTGTCCGATGAAGGTTTATAGAGTTTCCTCCTGACTTGGAGAGTGTTTTCATGTTAACAGTAATTTAGTTACCCAACATCATAGCCAGAAACTTTGACAACTGCTTACCAAGGGTCATACTGAAGAGGGCTGTAGGTTCAAAAAGATACTGATCACAAAGATCTGGCCAAATAGTTGTCTTCTGCTGGGAAAGGAAGAGTCAATGGCCTCTGAGATCTGATTGAATGTATGATTCCTCAGAGTTGGAGACAATCCGTAAGCATTCTGAGGTTAACAATTACTTATTCCTGACCCACTCAGGAGCTGGTTGCACTGTGGAGTGGGAAAGAAAAAGCAGCATTTTTGGTCAAGATAGCTTTGTGGATCAGACGTGCCAATCCCAGTCTCCACCCCACTTCAGGACGGGAACATTTTCACCAATGTTGTAACTCTAAGTAATATATTGTTAATTTTCTTGATTAAGATCAAAACAAGTCCTTCCCAATCATGAATGGCCTTTGTGAGATTATCACTAGACTGTTAATCCAAAGACCTGGGGAATCTTCTGGGGGACCCAGGTTCGAATCCCATCACAACAGATGGTGGAATTTGGATTCAATTAAAAATCTCTAATTAAGGGTCTAATGATTATCATGATTCAATTGACAATTGTTAGGAAAAATCCAATTGGTTCACTAATGCCATTTAGGAAAGGAAATTGCTCTATGTTCTTACCTAGTATGGCCCAAATGTGACTCCAGACCTATAGCACTATGGTTGATTCTTAACTGCCCTCTGGGTAATTAGTGATAGGCAATAAATGGTAGCGTAGTCCGTGCACACACATCCCATGAATGAATTTTTAAAAATACTAGGTGATGGATGTCTAGCCCATCATGTCCATACTACCTCAGTTGAAAGACCCACTCCCTTGCTTTTTCCCTATAAATGCTCTCTCATCCAATATTACTCCAATTTCCTTTTGAAAAATTCACTGAATGAGAATCCTAGGACTTAACAGCATCCCTACCAATTTATAAATTGATAAAGCAGCAACTGATTTGTTGAATTCACTCAAAATCTGTTCTCACGCCACCACATTAAAGCCATTTAAAGTAACAAAGCAGAATGGGCCAATAAAGGTTGCAGGCTCAATACCCAATTTGTGATTGGCCACTGTGATTGTTCCCAACATTCTGGATTAGGAAACGGATAAGAATGGAAACATCAGCTTTCCTGCTCCTCTGATGCTGCCTGGCCTGCTGCGTTCCTCCAGCTCCACACTGACTCTCTGACTCCAGTGGCAGCTCTTACTAATCTCTGATAAGAACTCCTCTCTTGCCTACTCCTGATCAGGAGCTGGTGAGTGAACATCAAGAAACAATAGGGTTATGCTCAGCTGCCCAACCTTGCTCGAAACTCATTTATAAAAGACATGGGCATTAAAGTGTTGAAACATATGACACAAACTTAGAGAGCTCTTCATGTTTGAAAGTACACATTAATGCTCATGTTGGCTGAGTGCTGCTCTCTGAACAGGATTGGCAAGCCACTGGAATTCCTGTAGTGTCAAAATGGAAGCTTGAATCTGCTCAGAAAATGTAGCTGGATCTTACCCTGACAAAAAACTTGCTATTCTTAACTTTCCCAAACTCATTATCTTTGTCCTTTTTGCTCTATCCACGTGGCACCTTTTGTTTTCTGATATTGCTAACAGATTCTCCTTCCTCTTATTTGTTTATTTCTCGTCTTCACACTTATCTTGCTTCATTTTTATCAGGAAAGTGGATTTGAGGCCACAATTAGCTGAGCTACAATATTTGCACATCTTGGAGGGTTTGAACAGTCTACCCTCGTTCCTCACTTGTGTGTTCATATTTGGTTGGATGTGAAATGAACCGAGGCCAGGCCAAATGCTAGATTTGGGCAACAAATAATTGGACGATTATTCAAAGAGAAAACACTATGGAGGAAAGGTTGGGGGGGGGTGCGCAGGAACAGCTAAATAGTCCTTACAGTGGCCCAGTACAGACACAACAGGCCAAATGACCTTCTTCTGTAGCCATTCTATCACCTAGCCTTAACTGGACACCAATGATAGCAGGCTCAATGATCCAGGATGTAGTGGAACTGCTGACATCAATTGTCATTTTGGAACCGGCTCAGCACTTTTTCCATAATGGAGGGAAGATTATGGAATATAGACAGGGTGAGGTAAAAATAACACTGCCGTACAGCAGAGAGAGTGAGCGCAACCTGTCACAACAAGGCAGCAGCCAAAGGTACTCAGCTGCAGACTGTGGGAGGCATTCTGTTGATGTAATCAAGATTCTTCTCAACAACCTCCAAAACCTTCAGAGCTCCACAGTTTTAAATAGTGTTGTCAAAAAAAAATCAGACGTTCAATTCTAATGAGCTGGCAACGAAATATGGAGATGTTACAACATAACCAGCTACTGCAGTCAGTTTTGTTGTTTCACAGCAAGAAAATCAGATTTTGTTAACTCGGAGTGAAATTTCCTTTTTAAGTACGCAGGATAACTCATTAGCATGACCATAATTTAGTTTGGAATATCTTATTGCTGGTTACCATAGCTGCTTATTGGAATTCTGCTGAAGTAACTAACATCAACGTTGGGCGTTCGGGGAACTAAAGCAATTGTTTTGCTGAGGTACACAAAAAGGATTCAGGAAAAACACAGCACGTCGGGCAGCATCTGGTGGAGGATAAGTCAATGTTTTGGGTATTACCCTTTTTCAGGACTGGATGCAGGGGTACGGGGAGCTGCAGATAAACAGAGGGTGGGGAGAGTAGCGAAACGGTGATGATAGGTGGGCACTTGGTGGTGGGTACGACCTGGTTGGTCAGTGGGAGGGATGAATCGGGTAGGTAACTGGAAGGGTGGTCAGTAGGTGGAACAGTAGGGAGAAGCTGGGGCTGGAAGGGGAGCTGGGGTTTGATGGGAAAGTTATTTGAAGCTAAAGAACTCAATGTTGAGTCCTCCAGGCCGTAGGGTGCCCAGGCAGAAGATGAGGCGTTGTTCCTCAAATTTGCGCTCCAAATCGCTGTGACACTGCAGGAGGTTTAAATGTCGGGGGTGGGGGCCGGGTTGACATGGGAAGTGACCAGGCGGTTAGACTGGCCATCTTAGGCCAGGCGGAGATGCTTGGCAAAACGGCCACATAGTCTACGTTTGGTCTCACCGATGCAGAGAAGATCACATTGGGAGCACTGGATGCAATAGACTAGGTTGGAGGAGATTGAAGCTCTGTCTCACCTGGAAGGGCTGTTTAGGGTCCTGGATGGAGGTGAGGGAGGTGGTGTGTGGGCAGGTGTTGCATCTTTTACAGTTACAGGGGAAAGTACCGGGTGGGTTGGAGTGGTCGGGGATTGTGGCCGGAACTAAGGAATGGCGAAGGGGTTGGTCCTTGCAGAAGGCAGAGAGGGGTGGGGAGTGGGAGATGTTCTGGTTGGTGGGATCTAATTGGTATTAGCAGAAGTGTTTGATGATGATACGTTGGATGCGGAGGCTGGTGGGGTGGAAAGTGAGGACAAAAGGAGGACCTATCTTTATTACATCTGGGTGGAAGGTTTTAGAGTGGAGGAGCAGGGGATGGAGGAGGCATGGTGGAGGGCTGTCTGGATGACAGAGGGGGGAAAACAGTGTTGTTTGAAATAGGAGGACATCTGGGAAGCTCGGGAGTGAAACACCTCCTCGTCAGAGCCGATGCAATGGAGACAGAGGAATTGGGAAAACAGGATGGAGTTTTTGCAGGATACAGGGTTGGATGAGGTAGTCCGGGTAACTATGGGAGTCTGTGAGTATATAGTAAATGTCGATCTGTAAACTGTCACCAGAAATGGAAACAAGGAGGTCGAAAAAGGGGAGGGCAGTGTCTGTGATAGGCCAAGTGAAATGAAGGCGGGATGGAAGCTGTTAGTGAAGTCGATGAATTGCTCCAGTTCAGCCTGGGGGCAGGAAGCAGCACTGATGCCATTATCAATGTAACAGCAGAAGAGTTGGGGTACAGGACCGATGCGCAAACTGAAGAGGAACTCTTCGACATTACCGACAAAGAGGCAGGCGTAGCTGGGGCCTATGTGAGTGCCCGTGGCCACTGTGTGGATTTGGAGGAACTGGCAAGAATTAAAGGAAACATTACTGAGGGTGAGGACTAGTTTAGCGAGACGGAGGGGGGTTTTGGTGGGGGTGGACTGGACAGGTGTGTTAGAGAGGAAGAAACTGAGGGCCTGCAGGCCGTCCGTGTAGGGTATGGACGTGTACAGGGATTGTACATTGACCGTAAAGATCAAGCACTGGGGGCCAGGGAACTGGAAGTTTCCAAAGAGGGAGTGGGCTTGATTTGTGTCAAAGGTTTCAGTCGGTTGTGCCTGGACCAAGGGGGACAGAGTAGACTCGAGGGAGGAAGAGATGCGTTCGACGCGGCGGGAGGATACGGAGACGATGGGTTGGCCTGGATAGTTGGTTTTGTAGAATGGGTAGAACCAGACAGTGCAGGGCTGGGAGCCTATAAGGCTGGAGGCAGTTGAGGGGAGATCACTGGAGGCATGAGGTCACAGACAGTGCGGGAGACGATGGCTTGATGGGCCACGGTGGGGTCATGGTGCAGTGTTTTTTTTTGTCATTAACAAAGTTTATACCACTGCAAAGTCTCTTCAAAGGATGCCCACTTTGAAGCCGTTCTCTGCCTCCCTCAGACAGGAACTGAGTAAGTCCCTTTCTCACTGCCAGGCTGCCGTGACCTCTTCAGCTCTTCAACCACACCATGAAACAAATCTGCCATTACAGCCAATGTGACTTTCATCAACTCTTGTCTTCACAACCATCTCATTCCTTCTAGATCTCTGCTGCCCTCACCCTCCTCTTTATCTGAAGCTCTCCCTATCCCCACATGCTCTCCTGAAGAAAGGTAACAACCAAACTGTTGACTTCTCAGTCTCCAGACGCTGCCTGGCTTGCAGTGTTTTTCCAGCCTCCTGTTTGTCTAACCTGTATTCCAGCATCTGTAGTTTTATCATCTCTAGCCAAGTGTTTTGCTTAATGGTTTCTCCCAACTCATTTTCACCTCCAGCTTCCTAAATTCATCCATTGTTTTACAAAGAAGAACCACAGGGGGAAGTGGATGATGGTGACTCATAAATCATGTTCTTGGTGAAACCAACTTTACAAGTACCGTGCCCTGTCCTAACTGATTATATTGACCACAATCAGCAACAAAATTCATAAATACTGCTCATAAAGTATTTCAGGGAGTGAAAATTCAGTCTAAAACATAGGCTGTTGCTTGTGCCCCAACCCTTAATCAATGCTGTAGGTCAAGCAACAAATTTTCCCTTCTGGATGCCGCTATCAAGTCACTGAGAAGGTTTAATTTGGCCCATTGGGGATGCAGTTTCAAATTATTTCATGCTAAAAACAAAATTATCACGACAGAATATAAATCTTTCAAAACAATTCATTGCTGAAGAGTCACACAATTAATATTTCCCTTTGCAATGCAGCTCAGTGGTTAGCACTGCTGCCTCACAGTACCTGGGACTTGGGCTCAATTCTGGTCTCAAGCGACTGTCTATGGTGGAGTTTGCACTTTCTCCCCATGTCCTGTGTGAAATTCCTCCAGTTGCTCCGGCTTCCTCCCACAGTCCAAAGATGTGTGGGTTAGGTGGATGGGCCATGCTAAATTGCCCAGAGTGTCGAGGAATGTGCATGCTAGGTGGATTAGCCATGGGAAACATGGGATTATGGGGATAGGGTGAAGGACTAGGTGTGGGTGGGATGCTCTTCAGAGGGTTGGCGCAAATGCAATGGGCTGAATGGCCTCTTTCTGCACTGTAGGGATTCTAGGATTCATTCAGAAAATGCATATTAAGTTAGTTACATTACGTAGTGGCAGAAGTACAGGCAATCTCTGGTCTGATTGTTAGCCAGAACAGACAGGACACAGTCATTCACCTCAGAAAATCAGTGGTATGGAATCTAAATGTCCAGTTGAAATCTCAGCTCTGTTCCTCCTTCAACAGCTTCAGAGCAGTGGTTGTGATCAAAGACTCAGAGATGAACAGACTTGACAGCAGAGGATAGGAGGCATCTACTCAAACATTCCCCTCTGGAGAGGCTGGGGAAATCCATAGGACAGCAGTTCACAATCCACCCACTCAGCTCCAAAATTAAAGGGCTGAGTGAAATAAATTCAAACCAGGCCAATAAGTTAAAAGCCACCACGGACTAAACAATATCAAAGGAAGTTAAAAACATCTTCAGTTTTTTTTCTGGTATCAGACAGTGAAAACCCAAATCATTTCCTATTAACTATGCAGCTGTACTAATCAATGTAGAAGGAAACAAAAAAAAGACAAATTTTTCTTCATTCTAAGATAGTGCGACTGAGCCTCCCCAGCGCCCAAATAGGTAGCATCAAATGCACCAAAGTGTAGTCAAAAAAAACAATGTGATATCGTAGTTATTACATAAACGTGGCTGTTGTGGTGTAGAGATAGTGGCCCTACTTATGAGCCAGGAGACTTTGCTTCAATTGCCACCTACTCCAGAGGTATGCTATGACATCCCTGTACAAGTTAATTAGGAAACTATTTGAACATTGTTCCTCAGCAGCTAACAATGTAAACTATAGAGAGGATGAGGAGAGTTCTCTCCCAATTCTGCACTTAAAGGAAACCAACATTTCTTCAAATTTTCAGGGATTCCTGGTTTAGTTGGAACTCGGTCAACCTTGTTGACTGAGATCCTTGATTGGAGTTGCTAACCTGGGCCAATCAGGAAGACCTGGCTGACAACTGTAAACAGGGGATTCAAAATCTCCTCAGTTCAGGAACTGACTGCGAGCTAGCTGGTCACAGCCAATGTACTGTGTACATGTAAATAAAGGGCAAATTGGTGCCAGGATACCGACCTCTGTGCAGTTATTTCACCCAGGAATGTCAAAGGGAATTCCAGTCACCAACTTCCAAAGGATGCTTAGCTACCCTGCAGGAAACAGTGCTGCTGTTGCAGAGGACAGACACACACTGCAAACAGTGAAAAATGTTCCAGTAAGTGGAAAGAAAAAATCTACACCCTGACAAAATTTCTCATGGGATCCCCCTCATTAACTCGTCTCAAACCAACAACCCATATTTGAACATCGATAAACGAGGGGACATAACAGTTTGAATACTAGGGTTCTGCTATACTCTGACACCTAATTTACTGAAGTTCAGCATTTGACACTTTCAATTATATCTGCCAAGTTCTTTAATAATTTAATGAATCTGCATAAGCAAATTAGATCTAGTTAGCGATATCATTTATCTCTCTAATGACCATCCTCAAAAATCGAGCATTATTTTTAAAACAGTGGTACAAAGTAAATCATGTTATACAACAAACGTCAGAATACTGGTCACAATTTATATCAATTGCCTAGCTTTAGACACTGAAGCAGATTTAAAACCAGAATTAAATCAGGATTGTGGTTTGCATCTGCAATACAAATTCGAGTTCATTTCTGCTTTGCTAACCTTTTGATTTGAAGAGTGCTCCAGCTATTTACATTGAATCAATGTGCACAATACAAAGTGTGGGAGCTCACACCTTTCCAGGGGGTTGTGGGTCTCACTCTCCACGTTCAGGCTCCTGTTCAACTGGCTGAGCCCACCTAGCAAAGCTGCAGCCTTCTGCCGAAAGCAAGCACAAATGGTGCATTGTGAGCAAGCCGGTGACAGCTGTGAATCCAAATTCCCACCCCATCCCATCCCTGAGGGCCCATGTTAATGAGACACACTCTCGTCGGTTCTTGTACAAGTAGGAATATCCTTCATCACCATCCAGTTGAGACAGGACTAAACCAGTCATTTGCTTACATATTGGGCAGGTTCAAAGCAGAGGTAACCAAGCATTGCCTAACCATTTCTGTTCAAATTTTCCCATTAATAACAGCAAATGGCAACACCGAATGAAACACAATATATGTACACTACTCACCCTCTAGTTAGAGACATTTGAAGGGGTAAGAGTTGAAATGTGTGCATCTGTTTGCAGCCACAAAGTGGACATAATACATTCCAACTGAGCACTGGAGCTACGAGCTTCCTTCCTATGTAGACATTGCCTTGATTCCCACTGGATATTTAAAACACCTTCCTCAGAAATGTAAATTTAAGGCCCAATTCCTGTGCAGGGTTTCACTGTAAGAATTTCTGTGTAAATTGAGCAGGTATATGTACATGCTATAGGTGGAATTAAAAGTAGCCGAAATGAAAAGTGAATTTTGCTGTGTGATGGGTCCTCCACTCACTTTGCCAGTGATACTCACATTCCCAATCCCTGAATGAATTAAGAAACAATTCTTTGGATGGTGAACTCTTCTATTTAATCTTGAGCTTTCCAGAATTTTATTTGTTCTCACATTAAATTAATTACCAAAAGCTTGCAAATCTATATCAAGCTGTTGCCTATTTATCCCATGGCGAATTATACAGTCATCAGTTACAGTCTTACTTAAATACAAGTGTACTTATTTTGCTCATCTTCTGATTTAGGATCTATTTCCACAGGTACTCAGTATCTTAAGAACTTTCTTCTCTAAAATGTCCAAACCTGTGTTTTATTTGGCCCATATCTGAAATGAAATTTTCTTGGCAATATTACTTCTGCTGCCATAATTGTTTACTTATTATTCAATTATTTATGTAATTATTTGTTTTCTTTGCTTTGAAAGGTCTTAATTCTGCAGCAGAGTAAGGTTCCTACTGTTTATAGCTGTACTCATAGGCTTTTCTCAGCTTTCCCAGTCAAATTGGAGAATTTCCACCTTCTGCAGGTAAAATGGATGAATCTTATTGGAGTCCTGTGTAAGTTTGCTACCTGCAGTGCGTTTAACTTGCTGATGTTATCTCCTGTGACGTGGGAAACTGGTTGTTGTGGTATTAGAGAATCCAACAGACATTTATTACAAGTAACTTTTCCACACAAAGTTTACATTCTTCAGGCACACAAGTGTCTGGGCTAACATTAAGCTTTAGTTTACAACAGAAGCGTGTGCTTCCAATGGAGTGCCATGCTTCAAGGTAACATGGAGTTTGAGATCTTTATAACCTCAGGTTATAGAATGACAACATCCTGAGCATGTCTCTGAATATTTTGACATACTGGCTACGAGATGTAGCACAATACGTGTCTTTTTGTGGCTTTTTAAAATGAATTTTATTTGTAGCCTTTATAAACAATCCCCGTTATCCTGATAACTTTATTGAATGAATCCTGATTAAATTATTCCCATTTCCTTAATGGCTTTATCACCTGAATTTCACTGTCTGTAACTTTAATAAACAGTGTTTGTTCGAATCATTGCTTTATTTAATTAATGCCACTCTTCCTAAGCCTTCTCAGGATGAATCCTGTTCCTGTAACAAATTTCCTGAGATTTTTGAACCATCTGCAATGCTACGAAAGCACTCCTGTTGCTTTATGTTCTCTTTTCCTGAATGATGGCCACTAGATTTAGTTTAAAATAGACATTTCCCCTCTTCACCATGCTTTTAACTCAGGGAAAAGTTTTTTTGCAGCCTCAGTAACTTCCTAACTTTGCTGTTCTGTTCGACCTTATCTGCTTGGGCTTCTAAACAGCCCTTGCTCATTCATTCTGACTTTGTAACATTCCCAGATCTGTGACCTTGTTTTGAATTGCTTCAGTGGCCCTTGATTTACCTCCCTGAAGCCATACCTATGTTGTCTGCCTCCCAAAGTGACAACACTTCTTCAGAACTCTCCAAGTACTTCACTTACTTCTAGGTAGTCCAGCCTGGGACTTTTGCTTTCTTCTGAGTTTTTACCTTGCATACCAGGGATTTCTCGCTGAGCCTCCACAATCCATTCAGTCTCCAGCGGAACCTTCACTGCTACAGATCCCCAGCGCCTGATGCCACCTATACTTAGGTGCAAGTAGACTTGTAGCTCCACAGAGTTCCTAGCCCATGCTCAGTGCCACGCACCACTTAACTGTTCTGAAATGCTTTCTACCAATGCTTGTAGACTCTGCCTTGCAGAATCTTGCCAGGCAGTTCTCTCTTGCAGGTTTCTTGGAAGTTCAGCTCTTCAGCAGCTGTCTGCTTACACAAGAAGGCTTTTTTGCCAAAGCTGCGTCTACTTGCTCCACTACTTCCA
The DNA here is from genome assembly GCF_030684315.1 of Stegostoma tigrinum. Classification (NCBI taxonomy): domain Eukaryota; kingdom Metazoa; phylum Chordata; class Chondrichthyes; order Orectolobiformes; family Stegostomatidae; genus Stegostoma; species Stegostoma tigrinum. The sequence goes on along the minus strand of NC_081381.1, from coordinate 16,963,977 downwards.
CTACTTGCTGTTTAGTTCAAAGCTGCAGTTGAGCCCACCGCTGGCCCCACGTTGTTCGGTAGATCCTCACCACAGCTTATCATGGTGCGAGATCCATCTGGTAGAATCACTGCCATCACTTTCCTGGTAGAGATCTACAGGACTTTGTTGTTCTCATGTGGTAGAGGAAAACCACCTGGTAGTCTAATGAGAAGAGGCCCTTGTCTTAAAGGAAATTTATATTATTCAATGATAGCAACTAGTTACAAGTGACATTGGCACCACAGACATTGTTACTAGGACATCAGGATGTTAGATCTTATTCCTTAAGCCCAATGAGCCTGTGCCAGTCAAACATGACCACATAACTACGCATTTACTCCTGTTTCTATCCCCAGAGATATTGTTCCCATGCAGACTGCCCATCTTTTCCAACAGGCTACCTCTTCCCAGGTGGAAACAGGTTCCTGTGTCTGAACCTTTCCCAGGTTAAACCAGCTCTGCTAGACCTCTGGCAAGAGGTCGGATTTAGCTGTCAGGCAGGTGGTGTGCAGCATACATCGCAAGAGCAAATCACAGAACTGTTAGGGTACAGAAGGAGGCCATTCAGCCCATCATTGTTGCAACTGTTCTACCACCAGTGTCAATGTCAAGCCTTTTCCCCATTTCCCCGCACAGCATTTTTCTCCAAATAACCAGCCAATTCCCTCTTGAATTCCCTCCAGCACATTTCACTGTGTGAAATTGATTTTTTACTCACATCATCCTTGCCTGGTTTGTACGTCACTTTAAATTTATGCCCTCTCATGCTTTTATTTCTTTCTTTGAGTGGAACACTTTCTCCCTATCTGCACTATCCAGCCGCTCACAAAGTTTGAAAACAGGTCTCAATCTCCTCTCAGCCTTCTTCTCTCGAAAGAGAACAGTTCCAACTTCTTCAATTCAAATGATTAAAGGAGAAGAAAATGAAAATCCTTGGCGAGCAGAGAATTATTATATTAGAGAGTGCAGCAATTCACATCCAGTATTGCCTCAGGGTTTCCTTGCCGTTTTAAGCAGAATGAAAATTGAATTAATATGACCCTGAATTCAATTTAAAGAAAAGCCAGCTAGAGAAGTTCCCACCACAATTCCTTCTGTGGCCAAGTATTACACATCTGCGTGGGACTGCAATCTATTGTAATCTCTGTGATCTTTGAAGTCGCACAAACCTGTGAGCGGAAAACAAGCTGAGAGTGCCTGAAGGGTGGTTGTGAAACCGAAAAGACATTTTTGTAAAACGCAATCTCTTTCCATGTTTTGAATGCAGAGAAAAGATCCCCCCCACCTCACCCCACATGCCTGCCACCTCATTTTGATGGCACACTTCAAGTTTCACATCACCAGCATTTCATAAAATGCACCATCGGCCTGTAATGTTGCAGGGTACATTTTGTGATGACATGCTCTGCTCCTTGTCAGGAGACTTACCACTGAGATTACTGGTCAACAGTCCATGTACATTTCCCACTTTCCCAGGTCAGTTGATTTTTCTTTAAAAGAAAGAGATGGGTGTGATGCACACACACTGAAGGCCACAATTTGAAAATTTACCCTTGTACCAAAGATATTGCTTTTGTACTTTGGCTCACATGGGGTTGCATTTATCTGGTTTGTGTGCTCATCTTAATTTTTTAATTCATCCTTGGAGATTGGGTATCCCTGGCGGGGTCATCGTTTATTGTCTAATACTCACTGCTGTCAAGAAGTCAGGAGCAATTTGGTACAATCGAGTGGCTTGCTGGACCATTTCACAGGGCAGTTAAGAGGCAACAACATTGTTGTGAATCTTGTCCAGATCTGGGCTGAAGGTGGAAGATGTCCTTCCTGGAAGGAGATTGGTGAATGTAATACAACAATCTGATTGGGATGGTTTAGCTCATTGGCTGGACAGCTGGCTTGCAATGCAGCCTGATGCTAATAACATGGGTTCATAGAATCATAGAATCCTTATAGTTCCCAGCACTGGCTGATGTTACCATGAAGGACTCTCCTTGTCACCATTTCCCTTTGCCTGAGCTGTGGTGACCCTCAGGTTAAACTACCACCAGTTGTCTGTCTCTCGAGTGAGAGACCAGCCCTATGGTCTGATAACCTTTACCCTACAACAATGGTCAAAGTCACATGACACCAGGTTACAGTCCAATATGTTTATTTGCTATCACAAGCTTTTGGAGCGCTGCTCCTGTGTCAAGTGAAGTGTGAATGCTTGTGATTTCAAATAAACCTGTTGGACTAAAGCCTGGCATCTTGTGACTTCTGACATTGTCCACCCCATTCCAACACTGGCACCTCCACATCTTACCTACATGGTCACCATTCCAATACCACACTGTCATTCTGGATCTACTTATTTAAGTGAATTTCAAACCACTGTGGTGGGATTTGTACTTAAGTCTCTGAATCATTAGTCCTGGTCTCTGGATTCTAGGCCAGGAACATAACCAAAATGCTGCCATGCACAATATTAATAATTAATTTATGATATTAAAACCCAAACTGCAAGCAAGGAGTCGCTGTTTCTCATGATGGGAAATTTCCTTTTTTTTAAGCTTTTCTCTAGAACCTGTTCCAAAGATTACAAAATAAGCAGGACACAGGCCAACAATTCTTAAGAGCCCTTTCCTATGCAGCTACTTTTATTACTTATTCCCATCCGTTCTTTGTTAAGGAAGGTCTATTGTCTGGCCATTTGTCATTTTAATACAGTATTATTGCTGGGATATAACTAGCCGCTTCCTTCAGTATTGGCTCTTAATCCTCATTAGATCAATTGCAGCTTCCTGAAATCCTGGCCCAAATCCAACACACACTTTGTAAAAGGACATGTCTGAAGGAGCTTTTTTTTTCTCTCCCCATGGATTTTGAACCCCTGCTGTGCAAAGGAAGCACCTTCAAATGTAATTTATTTCCTTCAAACAGATGTATCGACACGCATGCATGAATACACTGTAAAACAATTAAAAATTTGCGATCTAATAATTTTAAGCACATTTTGTATTTGAGGTGAAGGATGAATATTGAACACATTCCATCTCAGGCATCTAGTGCCAGGGTTAGATGCAGAATCAGGTTCTCTCCCACTGTGCCAACAACGTGCTTGAAACACAGCCTCTAAAGGATACCCACTTCTGAACCTATGTATCATTTCTCTGTTTTCCACTCAAACCCTTCTGTGGCTTTGTTAAGTGTAACTACCAATTTATTGCCAGTTAGCACCAAGTTTTTGTTTCTTTATTCATTAATGGGATGAGGGCATTGCTGGCTAGGCAGCATTTATCAGCCATCCCAAGTTGCCCAGAGGGCAGTTCAGAGTCAACTACATTGCTGTGCGTCTGGAGTCTCATGTAGACCAGACCTCACGAGGATGGCAATTTCCTTCCCTAAAGGGGCATTTGTGAGAGGGGCATTTGTGAGCCAGATGGGTTTTTCCAACAATGGATTCATAGTCATCATCAGATTCTTACTTCTAGATATTTTATTGAATTCAAATCCCACCATCTGCCATGGCAGGATTTGATCCCAGGTCACTGGAACATAACCTAGGTCTGGTAAACAGCCCAGTGATAATACGATTAACGGCCTTTGTCAGGTGAAGTGTGAATGCTTGGGATTTCAAATAAACCTGTTGGACTAAAGCCTGGCATCTTGTGACTTCTGACTTTGTCCACCCCATTCCAACACTGGTACCTCCACATCTTACCTACATGGTCACCATTCCAATACCACACTGTCATTCTAGATCTACTTATTTAAGTGAATTTCAAACCACTGTGATGGGATTTGTACTTAAGTCTCTGAACCATTAGTCCTGGCCTCTGGATTCTAGCCCAGGAACATAACCAAAATGCTGCCATGTACAGTATTAATGATTAATTTATAATATTAAAACCCAAGCCATCGCCTTCCCGTGGTGGTAATTTTCTGGCCATGCCTAATGGGAGCCAAGTCAAAAATGGTCCATCCTCAACTTCCTGTTGTACCTTTAACAGTCAATGGACAGGGAGCTTTCAATTCATCAGCTTGAGCCGGATTTGAAAGCAGGTCTTTGCAGGAAAGGAGATTTGATCTTGCTATCCACATCCTGATCTGTCTTACTTTCACACCAAACAATTTGATGAACCTTTATGCAGCTGCAAGATGTATGGCCCACCTCTGCTAGAAACGTTGACATTCCTTTATCCACTTTCTCTGTTGTGCTGATCAGTGTTTGAGGAGCAGAGCAGATAAACCTTTCAGGGGCATTGGCCAATATTCGTGCTCCAATATTGCCCACTTCACCTCCAACATCATCTTTCCGTGCACTCCCACCCCAGACCTCAAGTACACCCAGCTACTTTCCCAGCTGCCAACTCTTGTCTAATTGTCTTTCTGATGGAATTATCACCAAATAAATTATGATAACACTTAATCCAATCTTTGGGAATGTTCAGACAGTCTGTCAAATGGAAGAATAGGAGTGCTGCTTTTCCTCTAAGTGGTATTAGAGTACAGCTACTCTTTAGAAGGACAGTTTTAAAAGCTTTTACAAAAGTAGTTACAAAAGTACAGAAGTAGTGAGAGAAACACATGCTGTCCAAGTTTGGAATGCACTGCCTGGAAGTGTGATAGATGCTGTTACAATTGAGGCATTCAAGATGGCATTGGATGATTGTTACAATAGGAAGAAAGTGTGTGCAGGGCTACAGGGAAAAGGCAGGAGTTTGGCACCACGTCAAAATGCTCAGAGTCAGTGCAGACATGATGAGCAGAATGGGCTCCTTTCATTGCAACAGTTCTGTAACTCTAAGTAGTTCACCTACATGATCTTTGTTGATGTGACCATTATAATGACCTTAAAGTACAGAGGCTCCATAGCTGAGCCTACTCCAGAGTGCACCCTTTCCAACAATGGAGTTCTGGCGAAAGGTGGTTTAACTTTGAGCATTTATTCTGCTTCCATGTCTCCAGGTGAAACTTGAGATGCCGAATATTTCCACCATTTGCTACTTTTCTTTCCGTTGATCAGAAGGCTGAGTTCTCTCCCTTCCTGTAGCGCCTTTGCTATCACCCCCGGCATTCTTAGACAAATTGACAGAAATTGCCCATCAAATGCAGGATCTTCCTGATCTACTCTGGATACATTGACAGAGCTACTGTAAGTTGTCAGCCTCTGGTTTGCAGACTGAGCACTTGCCTGAATGATTTATGTTATCTTATTAATTTAAGCATTTCATGCATTTCTGTTTTTAACCAACCCCCCTGGGGAAATTGTAAACCAAAATAACCAAATTTACTTAATTTTTTTTTCATTTGGCGGTCATTATCAACAAGATTCTGCTTTTTGTGGGTTATGCATTGACATGAAATTAGAACCAATACAAATTAAGCAGGAAGTAGCTGATATTTCAAATGAAAAGGTAAAGTTCATCTTAAACAGTCAATATAACAAAGATGCATTTTATGCAACCCAAGTATTTGCATCATTCGCTGTGTAAATGTGGCACGTCATAGTTAGACATTTCCACAATATGTTGTTGCCTATTACACCTTTGTGTTTCATGGGGCTGACTATTATGTGCAAGGTAGACTTCTACAAATCCTTACTTCTTCGGGTTACAGCTTTCTGGATTGCCTTTTTCGACCAGACAATCAAATGAGTGCACGATTTGGCCTTTGTCAGAAAACTGAGAAATCGGTTGCTCCCTGCTCTGTAGCATTTCTGAGCCAGTCACGCAGCTTTGCAACTTATTCTTTTTTTAGTCATCTCACACAGTACCTTCAGGAGCTCCTGTCTCCTCCTCTGCCACACAGAAAAACTGTCCTCCTCCTCCTCCTACTATCAGTGATATGCTTTGTTTCCTTGCAAAAATTTATGATATCCCTCTTATTGTCTATGACTACTTTCTCCATGTGTGCTGATCAACCTCACCCTCCAACTCCTCTGCTTGTAGCTCAACTTTATATCAACCCGGTTTGTAGCTTCTCCCTTCCTGTTGGTACTGCCGCCAGGTCAAAGGCCACCACCTTATATGGACCAGTATTTCTTGTAATACAAGAAAGTAATTAATTTCTTTAGAATCGATGCACATTTTTAAAGGTTCTTTCTAAACACTATTTAAAAACAATTACAGATTCGACAAAGATTTAAAGAACACATAACTTTTCCTTATTGTATAGTTCTGGGTCAAAAGCTATCACACTGTGGATCATGGCGCACCAAGTTTGTTTTGTTATATTAACAAAATGAATGTAATTATATTCAGTCTTGCTCCAAGTGAGACACAAGTTTATGCATGTAACAATGTACATTTATATTCAACCTTTTAAGATAGACAACCACCTCCAAACAACTGCACACATGTAAAAATTTAACAGAACAGCCCATGAGAAAATTCAGAATACCCAACATTCTTTATGGGGCGGTCCAACAGAGGGGTTGGGAATAGAACTCTGGAAAGTGAGACCATGGCAATTAAAACACGGCCGTCACTGGTGGGTAATGTAAAGGCTAGAGTTGGAGGAAGAGACAGTTCCTACAAGAATATGTTGATAGGGCAGGGTAATGCTGACTTGGAGCAGATGTAAGGGGTCAACTGGCCTGTTTCTGAGCAGCATGCTGCATGTTACTCTGTGTGACATAAAGTGCAACATGAAGAAACACAAAGACCGAGAGAAACTGAATTAACTCTTTCAAAACCATTAGTGAACCAGAGAAATAAGAGGCAGTTTAAGGTTGTACTTTGTCACACTGCAATCTTGCTTCAGTAGACCTTGTCACAGAGCAATGGGATATGAAATCCCTGCCCACAATTATGAACACAGTGGGTTTTGACCTCCTCAAGGGGTGTGCCTGTTGACATGTTTACATTAAGTCATAGAGGTCTACAGCGCAAGCTGCATGAAGCATTACTACAACATTGTCTAAAAAGGCTAACGTGCTAAAATGCTACCTGCCGAATGACTTACCACAAGAATTCTTTGGCTTTGCTTAAATCCATCTTTATAATATTCAAGTCCGTGCTGCCTACTAGGAATCACTTCCAAATATTTTCTCACTTCTCTCCCCAAGTAGGAAGTGCACTGTTCCTTTCCCTGTTGCTATGAAAATGATTATACTCTTTTCTATTCACACGACGTTTCTTTCCACATTAACCTATTTAGACAGAGCTACAGCAATGTGCGAAACAGTGCGCCAACAAAAAAAAAGATGTATGAACTGGTGAGCAACCACAGGAAATGAACCCAACACCCCCATCCCCCCACCGAAAAAACCCATCAGCTTGTCATCTCGGGCTGTGCCATCTGGAAGAAGCAGCAAGCGATGACAAAAAAGATAAGGCAACCTCTCTCCGGGGAAGGAAAGCGGAAACAAGCGTGAGGAATTGACAGAAGGACACGCCACCACAGGCCACTGCTGAAAATCTGCCAGTAACGAATCGCACTGCAGCAGCGGCAGTCGTTTTAGAAACAAAATTTTTTTGCTTCCCGTTTCACCCACAGGAAGTGTGGGGGATGAAGGGGGCCACCATCACAAAGGGGAGACTTTCTCTGAAAGTCCCGTTCGGCAAGATGTTGAATCAGATCTGCACAGATTTACTCCCAACTCCACCTGAAGGTCTGCCGAGTACTTTCACAATTAAAATGAGGTTAAGAGAGAACTTTTTAAAAGGAAAACAGAGGGTTGTGGGAAGTCCTTCCAAAACCTGTGATGTGAACTGAGTCAACGATAGCTTCAATTTTTTTTTGAAAAAGGGGAAGTGGGTAAATATTTGCACTAAAAATCACACGCAGAAAGGTAATTTAAAAAGGGATGGGTGATAGTAGGGGAGGAAGGGATGCTAAGGAAACTCTGTGCCATCACTCTGATCCACACCATGAGCACATTTTGCAAAATTTGGGAAAACTTAGAGGGTTGCAATGCATGATTTTGGAGCAGGAACAGTACTGTTTATCCCACCTTCGGAGAGTCAAAACAGCGGCAGTAGAATTTATAGTCTCTTTCAGTTCTCCCCTCCTAAGTGAAAGCTCACTGGCCAGTGGGCCAAGTAAACTTTTCTACTCCTTTCTTTCTGCGGTATTTCATGACCAAATAAATTGGATCTCAATCACTGTGCAGCACTGCTGCTATAGTAGGATGGTCTGCAAACTCAATGACTGTAGACAAATGTGGAAAAATTGGCTTTGTAACAGATAGAACTGTGTCAATGCCACTGCCCTGGTGCAGTAGGAAAAGTAAACACCATGGTTTTCTAATCATACAGACAATGCATTGTACAGTGCACTGTGCATAGTCTTTGTACAATAACCTCACAAATCTATCTTCCAACATAGATTAAATGCTTAATAAACTGTTACCTTCTTTTCATTGTGCTAGCCTGAATTTCCTCTTCCTGTTTTACCTCAGGAGGGCGGTCACCATTTGCTTTCTCGCTCTCTTTACTATCTTCACTATTTGTAAAAGCCGAGGTCAGTTCTTTCTTAGGTACTCTTGTTGGTGGCAAAGGGATTGTCCTCTTTTCAGCCAAGCGTCCCCGGTTCTATCACACACACACACAAAAAAAAGTCAAAGATCTGAGTTATTCTTTTGCAACAATGCCCAAGCACAAGAATTACCAAAATCAACCGCCTGTCTTTTTGGTCAGAGGTCAAATTGGCACTTCCCACTGCAAACAGGTCATTATCCCCACCCACATTCATCTGTCTCGATAAATACTATATAAAAAAGTCAACCCAGATTAGATCCCAAAATGATGGATTGTCTTTAGCTTCCTAAACATTTTTCATTATTACTTACACTTTAACCAAACTCCACCAAAACAAGTGAATTTTAACTTGGTATTTGAACTCCAAAAAGATACTGAAATGAAACAAGAATTGAAAGCCTATTGCACTATACGTTTCTATCTCGTGTATCCTATCTTAAACAACTTGCACGTTTTGAACTACATTCTATGATCGCATGCCAACATGCAATTGATGTGATCAGTTGAAAGATATTGATATTATTGCCCCTACTAAATGGGCATTTTAAAAAAGTCTCCTTTGCTAGTTGTAATACAATACAATGGGCTCTATACTACCATAATTTCACTTCTTCACATGTTTAAGAAAGAACAGCCCAAATACAGAATAAATTAACCAAAACAATGTTAATCCAATACTCCCTCATTACCTCTTGGAAACTATTAAAAAACCACAAAGCCTAACTTAAGGGCAAAAATAACTTCTAATGATCTACAAGAGATGATATGATTTCAGTCCCAGCACTTCAGTAGATTCCTCATTTGAGGATAGCCATCACTGCCCCAAAATGAACACCACACCAATATTTGCAAAGTAATCACAAAGAAATCAGCCCAAACTGTGCACAAAGTTATTTGTTCTTGCAATAGTTCACCAGTCTTTGAGAAAAATGTTCTGGATTTATTTAACATGCAACAAAAACCTAAAACCTGTGTTCATACTGTAAGTTTTCAATTGAGTTACACATCGAAAAAGAATGTTATTAACCAAAGGTTCGGTGGCTCCGATTTCTTATATTATTGTTCCTTCCTCTTTAAAAGTAGCTTGTGCAGACACCCCCAAATCACAGCCTTCTTTCCTGGACTTTGGGTTGTAACTTCCCTTCAATTCCAAATTGAACTTTCAGTTCAGGCATGCAAGGTCAAGCTCCTGACAGGAAGAGCTCAGGCATTTCTATATCAAAAAACCTAAATTGTTGGAGAAACTCAGCAGGTCTGGCAGTATCTGTGGAGAGAAGGCAGAATTAATGTTTTGAGTCCAGCAACCCCGGTCCAGAACAGATCTGAAGAAGGGTCACTGACAACTTGTTTTTGTTTCAGCCCTTCAGCATCTGAACTTTTTTTGTTTTATCTCTATGCTGTTTAACTTGCACCTTTTATAGTTGGCCTTTTACAACCACTTAACATTTGCAGTATCAATGAGCTTGCATCCAAGGTGGAGCTGGCAACTGACAGAGAATCCCTTATCAACAGCAATCATTATCTGCCCAACAATTCACTCTTACCGACTGCCAAATTACTCCACCTTATACCTCCTTTATTTGGAAATAGAAAATTATAAGATCTCAGCTGTAAGTCCTCTTTCATCATGAACAACACATTTTTTAAAAAATAAATCAACAGGTAGCCCCATTAATGATGAAATGAAGCAGCTTTAATTGACAGATCTGCACGGTTCAGATTGTTTGGCTGCATAACGCTTGAATTCTGCTAAATGAAAAACTCACTTTTATCTGGAAAGTTGCATACTTCCCTGTACAGGTCATTAGTCATGTTGGACACATTACTGAGCAGAATTAAAGGTGCAGAACAGAAACCCACATTATTTCCTACAGCACAGTCTAAATTAAAAAGCGTTCTTCAACAGGGCTCCTAACATTCTCTTCCTGTTAAACGCCTAGTCTTGATTTTAAAAGAAAGTACTTCCACATTGGTCATTTTTCACAGGCCTGATTTTGAAACAGATTAGAGTTGGTGCCCTTTCACTTTGCAGTCAAATTATAGGCTTACTTCTCCCATTTAGACATAACCAGTGTGTACTGAGGTACGGACTTCATTATCGCCTAGGCTTTGAATCATAGGAGGTCAGCTGTGTTGCAATTATATATAGGCCTAATGCATCCTGCACCAATGTAGTCCAAAGACTGCTATGGGACTTGCACCAAACACTAAGCTGTTACTTGTGGCTCTGACCTGGCTTTACATTCCTGTTGTGAAGTAAAGGTGCAGTGGGGTTTCTCACACTGCTGATGGACTGACCTTCTTCTGCAGACTTCTGGCTCCACAATAAAGAAATGTCTTATGCTTGAGCAGAGAAGAAAACTTTCAATTCCAACAAAAACAGCAGCAATAAGGAAACAGATCAAAGGAGCTAAACAAAGCCTGTTTGTTTGTACCACAGTACAACTACAACTTATGGGATAAAGTATACTGGCAAAAAGATGTAATAGGAAGCATGATTATTATTACAGGAAGCTACACCTTCAGCTCATTCTAACCTAACTTGAAGCAAATGGCTCTTTGCTGATAAGTGTCATCATCAGAACTGAACAAATTTGAAGGTCTTTTGTTTCCAAATCCAGTTTGCATTTTTCACATTTGCACCACAAACCATTTCCTTGCTGAGAATACAGGTAGTTTACTCACCCTCCAATCTCTCCAATGCTGCTCAGCAGATAATTACACAGAAAGTAGCCCATCTGCTGTGTTCCCCTCCTTTAGAGAAAGCACCTCACTCACACTTTGTGCCTACACCACCATGGGCTTGACTGTGATTGTGGAACAGTGGGTGGGGACCACACTTAGAACTACATTTGTACATTAGCGAAATCTGTCATCAATGCAGTAACCATTAACCGTGCTGAAATAGCCCGAGGATGGTTTTTGCTTTTACCAGCAGGTGAAATGGTAGGTAAGGCCCTCAATCAAAGAGTTTCCGCTGTGTATGCCAACCCCGACCAGAAGAAGCAAACATTTACATTCTACCCATTGCGAGCTGTGGCCTGATGACCACATGTTCAAGCAAGTTATAGTCATTATTAAAAGGGAGCAGGTAGGATGTTTTTAGTTTTAATGCAGATTGCTTTCAGCACATTCTGAAAACAGTGGCAAAAGCAGAATTGCTTTTTTTTTAAACAGAGAAGCAGATAAGTATTGGAAAAGGAACTATTATAAAAGCAATGGGAAAGGACAACGGGAACAGTGGCCCTCCTTCTGTGCTGTTATATCTTACAGGGATCTCATTTCACCCGGTAGACTCTGTGAAAAACCTACTGGACTGGTGGGCTGTCCCACCTATATTGCACCTCAATTGATTTTAGCTTTTATTGGAGGCATTGCAATGCAAAATCGGACAAGATGTTGTTAAATCGAATCCAGTCAATTTCCTGGCAAGAAGGCTACATTAAAATTAACCCCTGCAATTCTATGTCAGGGATGCTGTTGTTGTCAATATAAACCGTTACATGCTTAACACATTCAGTTGACACTATTTGCAATTTCAGTGAAGGCACAAATTCATTAATACTGAAGAGTTTTAAACACGTGAATTCAAACAGCAAATAGAGAAGTGTTGAACATGCCTGTTATGTGAGCCTGCTAATACTGCAAAAGTAAATTTCTAGGTGACATTCACTACCCATCTATTCACTACTCTTTTCCATTGTAACTGGCATCAGAAAGGAGGAGATGGATTTCATGACTAGTTGCTAATTCTTAAAATTCATTTATAGGATGTGAACCTCACTGGCAGGCCAGCATTTATTGCCTGTCCTTAATTGCCCTTGACAAGGAGGTAGTGAGCTGCTTTCTTGAACCTACCTGCTGTGGATTGGCCTACATTGCCCTTAGGGAGGGAATTCCAGGATGGTGACCCAGAGACAGTGAAGGAACGGTGCTATATTTCCGAGTCAGTATGGTGAGTGGTTTGGAGGGGAATGTGAAGATAGTGGTGTTCTCTTATGTCAGCTGCCCTTGTCCTTCTAGATGGAAGTGGTTGTGGGTTTGGAAGGTGCTGTCTGAGGATGGGTGGTGAATTTCCGCAGCACATCTTGTAGATAATACACACTGCTGCTAATGAGTGTCCATGGTGGACGGAGTGGATGCTTGTGGGCAGGGTGCCAGTCATGCAGGCTGCTTTGGCCTGAATGTTGTCAAGCATCTTGTGTCGTAGGAGCTGCGTTCACCCAGGCAGATGGTATTAAAGTCGTAACATAGCGCAGAAACAGACCATTCAGCCGTACCAGATCTTGTCAGCATTTATCTGCCACCTTTCTTTGATATCAGAACCTGCCATTTGTTTCTCCCTCATACAGCTATGCAGCATCACCTTAACACATCACTAAAGGTAAGCATGTCATTGTCCCAGTAGTGAATTTAACCTGAGGATCACCACACTTCAGGTAAACGGGTGAGATCTAGAAGGGAGAGCCAACGTGGCAACCTCGGCTGGTATGGGAATTGAACATACACTGTTACTATCATGATGCTTTACAAACCCATCTTTCAGCCATCTGAGCTAACCAACCCCACCAACACACAACACTTCAACCACTTCCTAGGGAAGGGAGTTCATTCTCACCACTCTGCAGATGAAAATGTGTTTTTGGTGGCTGTCATGATGATAATGGTCCCTTGTGACGCTCTTTTATCCTCAAAGAAGAAATATTCTCTCTGAATCCAGCTTACAGAACTTTTTTCTGAGTTACCAATTTGTACTGAGCTACACCCCATCCTGAGCACATTTGAAACTTGGGCGTGCAGGCTGGACGATTTTCCATCCATTCAAGGATGAGCCAAAATTCCCAATTTCACACCCCCAACTGGTGCAATTTCCTCACAGGAACGCAGACACCCCATTTATTTCAGAAACCCACCAACCTCATCCCGCCTCCTTATTAACCTGTCCGTCTACCTTGGACCGACCTATCCCTTCCCTAACTCCCCACCTACATTCACCTTAACTGGCTCCAGCCCCACCTCTTTGACCTATCTTCTCCTTTTCACATCTTCTATCCGCCTTCCCCTCTCTTCCTATTTTATTTCAGAATCCCTTCTCCTCCCCCATTTCTGAAGAAGGGTCCTGACCCAAAAAGTCAGCTTTCCTGCTCCTCTGATGCTGCACGGCCTGCTGTGTTCATCCAACTCTATACCGTGTTCTCAGATTCTCCAGCATCAGCAGTTCCTACTATCTCTAAATGAAATGATTCCTTTGTGGAATGACATTCAGCAGCTGTGATGTGGAGGTGCCGGTGTTGGACTGGGGCAGACAAGGTTAGATCACATGACATCAAGTTATAGTCCAACAGGTTTACTTGAGATCGCAAGGTTTGAGAGCACAGCTCCTTTGTCAGGTGCAGTGAGAGAGGAGCACACAGAACACAGTTTATAGGCAGAGAGACAAAAGGATCATACAATTGGTGTGAGTGGAGTGCCACACAATAAGTCTCTGCAGGTTGGCCAGTGAGTGAAATGTCAACAGCTGAATTACCAGTTAAGGGATGAACTATAATCCAAATAAGTGAGGCAGAAAGATAATTACAAAAAATTAAAAATAAGTGGTGCTAGAGGCAAACCAAATGACTGGAATAACATAATAGCTATAAGAGTCACATGCCAAAAGTCTAACCAAAGTAATAAGTAATTCAAAACTGTACAAACTAATTAAGGAAGAGAAGCTCTTATACCTATCATGTTATTCCAGTCATTTGGTTTGTCTCCAGCACCACCTTATTTTTAATTTTTTGTAATTATCTCTCTGCCTCATTTAATCAGATTATAGGTGATCCGTTCACTGGTTATTCAGCTGTTGACACTTTACTCACCATCTAACACACTTGGTCACCTGCAGAGATTATTAACGGGCACTCTACTCACATCAATTGTATGATGTTTTGTTCTCTCTGCCCTTGGTCAATCTGCCTATAAATTCTGTGTCTGTGTGCTCACCTCTCTCACTGCACCTGACGAAGGAGCTGTGCTCCGAAAGCTTGTGATTTCAAATAAACCTGTCAGACTATAACCTGGTGTTGTGTGACTTCTGACTTGGATGTGGAGCAGGAAACATACCGACTGCAGGAGCCAACAGTACGAAAGCCAGATGGTTCAAAACATTCCAGCCAAAACTATAATACATAAATATTGACTTGCACCAGTTGAATTGCAAAGCGGCACAGCCCAGAATACTCCATTTTTTGTTACGAATGGGAAGTAAACGAAGGAGTGACACAAAGTGTGCAGTTTCTCTCTCTCTCTCTGCACAAGGAGCAAGGAGCTGCATGATTGAATTGGAGGAATATAAACTGTACTTTCATCATATGGTATTGCCATTGAAGTAACAGCGAGGTGTACAGTGAATCCTGGAAAAAACTATTTATTTGCAACTTACACCAAATACCATATTCAGGTAAAAATGCCTGTTACAGAATAACACTTTTACAGCAGAAAGAATTTCATTATAAATTCCTAACAATGTTATGGCAGGCTGTTGCCTTGCCTTTGCAACTGAATGATACCAATGTCAGCAAAGCTCAGATAACTGTGAGCTAGATACCTCTGGCAGGCTGAGCTGAAGGTTACAAATTTAGCCTTTTTTTTTGCATTACTCAGTTTCCCTCATCCATCCATCCACCCTCTTCAAGGCCTCTAGTCTGTGCATGACCTTTATCAGATACAAGGGTCAGACAGTCCAGGACAGGAGACGTCTCTGAAAGCACCTTTGATGTCACTTAGAAAAAAGACCACCCAACAAGCCAAACACTGGTATCAAAGCAAGACAGAAAATCACGAAGTAAAGGTTAGGGTAGAGAGCATTCTCAGTGCACCTCTCTAAGCAAAGGCACAGCTTAACCAGCTCTTAAGTAAATAGGTTATTTTGGCAAATTTGTTTGAGTGGTGGGGGGGGGGGGGGGGGGGGTGCTACCGTAGCTGTACCATTTCTTGAAAGCGGCCAACAATTGTACATATGAAACATTACACACGGTTTGGCTTTGTTGGGGGTGGGGGGAGGAGTGGGGACAGTGTAATTCCTATGAAGATATTTCCAATAAATTGGCTTCTGCTTTTGAACCTCAGCTTGACAGTCAGTTCTCACTATAACATGTCCTTTGACATTAGTTGACAGGTAAATTAGACAACCACACATTGAGTACATAGATGTTAGTCATCCTGAAGCGTGTTCATTTCTGAGTGCCTTTGATGGCTGGAATGAACTATGATTTTTCAGCACAGGAAGTGGCCACATCATGCAAGAGTGAACATGCAAAAGTACCTCATTTACAGAAAAAAATATACAGACACCAGCTCAATTTCTCAGCCATAGAGCGCTTGCTCTATGGATTAAAATATCCAGTTGGTAATACATTGCTTGACAGAATGGCAGTCAACTATTGGAGGGTCACCTACATTAGGGCGGCACGGTGGCTCAGTGGTTCGCACTGCAGCCTCACAGCACTAGGGACTCGGGTTCAATTCCCGCCTCAGGCGACTGTCTGTGTGGAGTTTGCACGTTCTCCCCGTGTCTGCATGGGTTTCTTCCGGGTGGTCCGGTTTCCTCCCACAGTCCAAAGATGTGCAGGCTAGGTGGATTGGCTGTGCTAAATTGCCCATAGTGTTCTGGGGTTATAGGGGGATGGGTCTGGGTGGGATGCTTCAAGAGGCGGTATGGACTTATTGGGCCGAAGGGCCTGTTTCCACACTGTAGGGAATGTAATCTAATCTATACCACATTCCTTGGCAAATTTCCATTGAACAGATTTTAAAAAGCAGCTCACAAAGGACAGCTTCAACTGCAAAAGCATAACGCAAAAACCTCCATTAGGCAGGGAAGGTGGTGGCTCACCAGTAATGTTTAGTAGCCTGGTACTCCTGAACCTAAAGCTAATGTTCTGGAGGTAAGGGTTTAAACTCCCAATGTGGCAGGTGGTGAAATTTGAGTCAAAATAAATTAGTCCACTGGTGAGCATTGTCATGAAAACCCATCTGATTCACTGATGTCCTTTACAGAAGGAAATCTACCATCTCACATCTAGCCAGCAACACGTATACTCCATGAGTAGATAAAAGAACATACATCCTACCTCAGCATTCAAACTTTCACTGTCTGAAATTCAAGGATACAATCATTAAAAAGCTCAAATCGCCAAACCATCAAAATATGTCATTTATGTCAAAATATTTCAGAGTTCTGCAACTGCAGTGTGTACCGTCTACAAGACACACTGCAGAAATTCATCAAAGATCCTTAGACAGCACCTTCCAAACCAAATGACCACTTCCGTCCAGAATGTCAAGGGCAGCAGATACATGGGGACACCACCATCTGCAAATTCCCCTCCAAGCCACTCACCATCCTGACGTGGAAATATATTGCTTTTCATTCAGTGTTGCTGGATCAAAATCCTGAAACACCCTCCCAAACAGCATTGTAGATCCACATGCAGCACATGGATAATATAGTGATTGTAGTGAGGTCAGCTAAGTGGACCTCATGGAATACAAGTGCCCCGACTGGGGTTATTAATCTGGTTCAATCAGCAAGTCCCACCTGACAGATATAAACAGGAGTGTCAGAGGGTCTGTCCACTCAGAGCTGGCTCTGAGGAAGCTGGATTAGTGTCAAACACTCTCTATGTGTAAATAAGGGATGAAACAAATGTAGAAAATGATGGAAAAGCTCAGCAGGTCTGGGAGAATTTGTGGACAGAAACCGGAATTACTTGGGTCACTCATCCCGAAACGTTAACTCTGTTTTCTCTCCATAGATGCTCTTCCAGACCTACTGAGCTTTTCCCGCAATTTCTGATTTACAACATCCACAGTTCTTCTGGTTTTTATTTTGTAAATAAAGGGTGACTTGGCGATGGGATACTGTCTTCAGTGGAGTTATTTCAGGCTGGAGCTGTTCAAGAAGGCAGCTCACCACAACCTTCTCCAGGGTGTCTATGAATGGGCAACAAATGCTGGCCTAACCACTTCCCATGAGTGAATAAAAGTAATTTTCCTGCTGCAAGTTTGGAGTAGTTATATAAACCACCTTCCAATTGGAATGCAGTAAAACCTCTGCTATCTGCCACATTGTATTGAATAATTAAAATTGGCCAATAAGCAATTGTCCTAAAATACCCATGAACCCAGTGGACCTAAAGTTGCTTGCAGTCCAGTGTTGACAAATGACAAAATTTGTCAAATTTGGCAAAATTCCAACCTGATTTATAGATACGAACAATTTCAAAGATCTACTCAGGACCATTTCAAAAAAATAAGGTCATTCAAACCAAGGTCCCTGCCAAGAGTCCACGCCCAGGAGCAACTGTATGACTCTTATTATAGACAAGATGCTGATAGTGGAAAAAGCAAAGTACCAATGGCTCAGTACAATCCTACTGTCGCCAGTTTTTGAGTCTCGCACAACATGCCATCAAGTGTCTATTATGCAAAGGATTTGGAATGGGTTAAAGGCAATTCAGTCGTGCATTCCAAATCTATAAGACTGAATCCCATACCTTCTGGGAATCCATGATCTGCTCCATAACAAGGAGACTGATGACAACTGACATTTGTGACTGATACCATCGCGGTTGAGAGTTTAACTGCAGTCTTATACCAATAGGTGCACTGGTTCCACCACACAAAAATAACGCTTCTAATTCAGAAGACCACACTTCAAGAGGGCCAGGTTGAATGTGAAAAGATTGGAAATGCTATTTGAGACAAGAGGGCACCCAGGGTTCAGATTTCATAAGTGAGCCTTGGGCACAGCAAAGTTCCATTTCTAAAGACAGTCATTAATTCAGGGAAGAAAATCCAAGTCAAGAATATGATCAGCATTGTCCTAAATACAATCACTGACATCTCGGAAATAAAATTTTACCAATAAGCAACAAAACTATTTGACCATGCTTTAAAGTAATCCAGTAGCGATTTCCATTTTCAACCTTTCGATTAGGGCCAGTCATAATTCAATTAGTTGAATTATGACCAGTACTCATTTATTTTTTATTCTTTCATAGAATGTGGGTGTCGCTGGCTGAGACAGCATTCATTGCCATTCCTAATTGCCTTTGAAAAGGTAAAAGGTGAGCTGCCTTCTTGAACTGCTGCTGTCTCTAGGGGACTAGGTACACCTACGGTGCTGTCAGGACAGCGAAAATTAAAACTGCATCTCTTGCTCTGTTTGCCACCTCTAACTTTTCAACTGAATTAAACTGATCTGCATTTTTACTTGCAAAAATGGTGACTGCACCCATTAGCCATTGAATAGTTTTCCTCCTCTCCAAGGAAATTCAATGCCAATTAAGTCCCTTCATTTAACAAAGTGGTAATTTAGTTCTCAATACAGCCTGATGTTGTTATAATTCCATGGCCAGTTACAAATATAAAACCTTAGATACATGTTTTGTATGAGCATTACCTGAGAAAAGGTGATGCAATCCAGCGGCCCATTTATAATTGAGCTACAGTGCTAAAACATCACTGCAGCCCAGCCACAAGTTTCACTTGGAGCTAAGAATTAATGATGCTTCCATGGCATGTGACAGAAGAGATTATGATATTGGAGGAAAGCTAGTGCCGATTAAATTGACAATATTTGTATCCAGAAGGTGAAAATAAAACATTGCCACAATTATGACACCAATTCCCAGACCAGGTGAATGCTAATTTGCAATATTGTGCTCACAGCCCACTTGCATTCAGAACGTACCAACAAACCACCATGAAAAATCTGGGAATATTGACTCCATGAAGAGAGAAATTCCAAGTTATTGTTCATTTGAACACAAACTACAGTGCCATTAGCAACATCAGCAGATATCACACAGGCCTGACAGACCATGAAAGGTATTGGTGAGCTGCATGGAATAGTTTACAAGGCCATTTCGGAGGGCTGCTAAGATTGGACCATTTTGCCGTGGGTCTGAAATCACCATATAAGTCAGATTAGCCAAGGGTGGTAGATTTCCTTCCCAGGTAGGGACATAAATGGACCAGATGGGTTTTTATGACAATCTGGCAGTTTCATAGTCATCGTGATTGCCGGCTTTTTAATTCCACATTTCATTCCAGATTGGAGGTGGCACGGTGCCTTCGTGGTTAGCAGTGCTGCCTCACAGTGCCAGCTACACAGGTTCTATGCCACCCTCGGGCGACCGTCCATGTGGAGTCTGCACAGTCGCCCTGCGTCTGCATTCCTCTACGTGCTCCGGTTTCCTCCTGCAGTCCAAAGATATGCAGCTTAGGTGGATTGGCTATGCTTAATTGCCCATTGTATCCAGGGATGTGTAGGGCATATGGATTATCTATGGGAAATGCAGGGTTAGAGGGATGGGGTGGGTTTGGGTGGGATGACCTTCAGAGGGTCGGTGTGGACTTGATGGGCTGAATGGTCTGCTTCCACAATATGGGGATTCTAATGATTTCATTAATTGAATGAAACATTCCCAGCTGTCATGTGATTTGAACCTGGTCATTAGCCCAGGCCTCTCACTGACTTACTAGTCTAGTAACATATGCACGATCATACCCTTCATATTTAAGGGTAAAGGCCTGTAACGAGAATTTCTTGAAACTTGTGCACTGCACCTAATATTTTAGCAAGCACTTTCCCCATTGTGGAGTGGCGATTTTATTCTCAACCACTAGGTTCCAAGTAGCACCTCAAAATTGATAAAATAGTACATTGTCTAAGCACAGCAATTTTTCTCATGATCAATTGTGAGATATCACTTGACAAACACAAGACAATCATCATGAAATGTTTCATTTGTAAGCGTGGCTTTAATCACACATCCCCACATGGTGCACCCCAAGTGATGTCCTGAAAACCAGCTGCTTCCAGATAAAAGTATTGAAAACTTTTTTCAGCCATTTTTTTTTTCTCCACAATTGTTGCAGCATGTTTTCTTGGAATGTTTTTACTGGCTATGACCTTATCTTGCGATTCAGATGTGACAACTACTTTGACACTCGATCTTACTGCGAGGATTCTCAGAAGGTTTTGTTGAAATTTCCACCATGTAACTTGGAGACTATTTTTTATTCACAACTTAATGACTTAGAAAAAAATTAGCCTTCCATTCTAGTATAATCAGACTGAAGCCCTGTCTGTCCCTTCAGGAGGCTGTAAGGGGCCCTACAGCAGTATTTCTTCCCAAGAGCACAGGAGTTATCGCTAGCATTTTGCCCAATCATATCCACCATTAACACCACAAACAACAATAGTCATCAGCACTCTACAATTTGTGGGATCTTGCTGTTTGCAAGTTGCTGGCACACTTCCTACAACAGTGACTACACGATTTAAAAGCACTTTTATGGTTGGAAATGCTTTGAGACATCTGGCAGGCATGATAGATGCAATATAAATGCAAGTCTTTTTCTTCTTTTAATAATGTAGATTTTTCTACATAAAACTTTGAAGAATCGACTTGCAAGCCATTTCAATGTCAGCCAAATGTTATAACACAGCATTCATAATCCAGCTGCCTAATAAATGAATATTTCACACTGAAATCACATCCTCAGCTGGATTTAGTTTCTGCTATTACAATAATCTAAAAGTGTTTGCTTGCTTGCTTGTCATTAGGCACCAGAAAAAGTGGCCCCACTGTTTGCCAAGAAACAATTGAATTACATTGACTTATAATCTCCACCTTGCTGTCAAAGCATAGTACAGAGTACATCCTCTCACAAGGGAGTTGGGTGAATCAACAAGGCACTGATGAAACACCTTACTGCATTTTACTCCAGGTGCTGCATTTAGATGATTCTATAGTGCAAGTTATCTGTCTGTCTGCCTTAAGTGGGAGGAAGTTGCAACTTTGGGAGATCTAAAATGAGGAGAACAGTCTTTTAAAAGGTGGCAAGACATCCCATGTTGCTTGACAGGGGCATTATTGATTGAAATTTGATACTGAGCTACATAAGATGATATTAGGTCAGATGATCAAAAGCTGGGTCAAAGAAGTTAAGAAGAGTTTTAAAGGGGAAAGAGAAAAAAGCCAACTTATTAAAAAATACTGTTTAAAACTAAATGAGCACCAGGAAAAGAATGTTGGCATTTTTCTGCTCCCAGTGTAGTGCAAATGTTTACACTTCAAACAGAATCTGCCTCATAGAATTGTGTAAACAAGACGAGCAACAAGAGAGGCAAATCTTCCAATCAGGCTAAGCTCAGCATGGGCATGCCCCTTCCACGCACCGCCCACCAGGTACAATACTGGGGATTTAGTACAAATGCTTTCTGGAGACTGTTTAATTGATCCCAGCGATGCAGAGGCCTCTTCGCAGACAAGCAGCCAAGAACAAACTGCTGCCATAGATTCTGATCAATTAGGAGCCAGGAGCCAAAAGATTTCTGAAGAGTGGCAGCACAGAAATCAAGGCCACTAGTCAAAACAGGTGCAAGCCTTGCGTATGTGTAAATTAAACAGCAACCTTGAAAATCAATTCTCTGAGGATGTTTCAAACTCTCTGTATTTTCACAGATTGCAGGTCTTAAATCATCCATGGCTGACAAAGTGCAGAAGTATCTATCGCATTGGGATCTACTGCAGGGTAATAAAACGAGGCTTGACTGTCTACGGCCAGGTTTCAGAATGCCAGTCTTGTTCCACATGAAGGAGACCCTTCAACTGGAGACACTCATTTGTACTTGCAAACAAATAGAGCACAGAATACAAGTTCTTCCAAATAAGAAAGCAAAAATGAACCAGTTTTTCCAAGGGGAACTGTGATATATAAGTGAAGCAATAAAATCCAGTTTAATGCTGTTTCCTTTCAGATATACAATTCTCACTTCCCAACTCTTTTTTTTAAAAAAAAGCTGTTATAACAAAATGTTCCTTTCTTCATCCCAGACTCTTAATTGCTCAGGGCATGTAACATATATGGGGTTTTCAAAAGTGCCAAAACAGATTCAGCATTCAAAAATTTAAAATATTATGCTGTGCAAAAAGGCTGAAGCATATCTGGTTACCTGCCTAATACATAATTTGTAATGATCAAATGCTTTCACAAAAGGTAAAATTATATTACATATCCTTCCAAAGCACACTTTACTGATTTAAAAAAAACAAAATGCATTAAAAAAGGCACAAGTAGTGCCTTGCACATGATCCTGAGGTGGTGCGATTAAATTCAGCTTTATAGAAAATTGGAGAATACAACTGTAATGTACTTACTCACTTAAGCTCACAACAATGCAAGATAAAATGAATGAAACACTTTGTAAAGTAGGGAGGAAATGGCTTTAATTTATAGATTGGTCTAACACTATCTGTGTTTACATTTCTTTGTTATCAACCGTTTAAAACTCTACTGTTCCTTTCTTAACTCTGTTGTATTACAGTTTAAAGCAATATAAACTGTGGATAGTTTTGTCATCACCAACATTTGGCACAACGGAGAACTGTCAGCTTGACAAGAGTGAAACAATGATTTTTAAAACAATTGCAAAATGGGTAACCTACAGTTTCAAACATAGCAATGAAGCATAACAGCATTTTTAATCAACTGCTATGTCATGCATGTTCTTGAAAGTATACTTTCCTCTAGTAACCATCACAAATTTCACTGCAATTATCTACTTATAGATAGACTGAGTTCAAAAATCAGCCTGAGATCTCTTTTACTCTGCCGGTTGTGTGTCCAACCCCGATAATTGGTGCGTTGCCCCCTGACAAAATATCAACTTGACCTCAACCCTTTGCCTTTTTCAACTGCCACTAGGGGGTGTGAAAGAGCAATAAGGTTGGGGGTGTGACTCTCCTCTCTTCCTGCCCTGAAGCTCAGACCACAAGCTCACCAGCTGAATGATGCACTTAAACTGCAGGCCCTCAACCTAACCAGGCTCTAACATTACACTCAGAAGCATAAACTCTCCAACAAACTGACATGTAAAAAATAGAATAATAAAACAAAAGGATGCTGGAAATCAGGAAAGTATGCAGATACTGTTGGAAAAACTCAGCATGTCTGTGGAGAGAAAGCAAAGTTAATATTTTGGGTCCAGTGACCCTTCTTCGGAAAATACAGACTTAAAAAATAATGCTCGTAACTGCATTCTTATACAAGCATGATCCATTCTATCTCCCAACTGGTGTGCAAATATGTCACTGAATATTGGTACCATCCTTAGATTGGAAGTCCCATTCCCAGAACCTGCAGCAATGCCTATTTTCAGAAGAGGTAGCAGCAGAGGCTGTACCAATCTCCTCAGTTCTCCTATTCCAGAAATAGTGGGGAGAGAAAATAAGCTGAGAATCCCAAGAATGTACTTGGCAGTTGGCTTCTCTATTCTTTGCT
This sequence comes from Stegostoma tigrinum, assembly GCF_030684315.1. Lineage (NCBI taxonomy): Eukaryota > Metazoa > Chordata > Chondrichthyes > Orectolobiformes > Stegostomatidae > Stegostoma > Stegostoma tigrinum. The sequence continues at coordinate 16,940,155 of NC_081381.1, read as the reverse complement.
AACACTCTTGGAAAGTAGCCAGTCAAAAAAGGAACCTGGGAGGGCACCAGGGCTAAGAGAGGTAGGAAAATCCATAAAGGAGGGGAGAAGGCAAGTAAATCAGAGAGTCGGAACAATCAGCAGTTAAGGTCATTAAGAAAAAACATTAAGCCAACTGCAGCCTTTAATTCATTAATAATTAACAAACTCAGTATTTCACACATTTTCTTCTCTTCACTTCAAATTTGAAGCCAAACAGTACCTTAAACAGAGCTGAACAACAATATTAAATGAATTGTTGCCCTCAAAATACTAATGGTTTATCCTGTGGTGGGCAGGTGAAAAAGCAGATTGTTATATATTTTATGGCAGAGTTGTCAGCCACCTCAACTGAATTATGTTCAAGAATAGCTTTCTGATTTTAGTATCGAGAATCATGGATTCCCTACAATGCAGATAGAGGCCATTCAGCCCATCAAGTCTACACTGATCCTCTGAAGGGGATCCCAACCCCATAACCCACAATTACCATGGCTAATCTAGCCCATCCCTGACATTATGACACAATTAAGCATGACAAATCTACTTAGACTGTGGGAGGAAACTGGAGCATGCATATGAAAGCTATAGAGATACAGAAAGATTATGCAAACACCACACAGTCACTCAAACCTAGGACTCTGGCATTGTGAGGCAGGCGTGCTATCCAGTGAGCCACTGTGCCACTCCTTAATAGCATGTTCCTTTAATTACCATGACAGCAATGTAGCAATTAGAGCTAACTAGGGATTTTATTGAAAATTGCCACAAATTAAAGGTGTATTGAAATCCCTAGCATTCAAAGGGCAGATTTAAATCTCAGTCCATTCGTAAAATCACATTCAGCTGTTACTAAGTGGATAGGTTAGATCGCAACGGGTAACATTCGATTGGAAAGTCACTGTTCAAGCATAGCTTGCTGTTACGCTGTCATTTTAATGTTTTAAAATTTTTTTTTCCTAAAATGTCTTGCATCTGATGTGCGCATGGAGTCCGTTATCTACCACAACCACTGTGCATGCCAATTTTCCTCCTTGTTGCTTCTCTGCTTTCTGTTTAGTTTTAACATTTCCTACTCCCCAGCCAATTTAAATTCAAAACCTTTCTCCTTGCTGCCCTTTCCCACGCTGGCATAATACTGTTGGTATTTGTAGTCCATGGGACTTTGAATTTCTGTTCAAATTTCAGCAATGGATTTTACTACTTCTTTATCTTGCTGGGTCAAACTATTTAACAATACTTGAAGAGCCTTCCTCTCCTGGACTGCAGCAGCTACAGGGAGACAACCTCCCATTTTGTCCTCAAGGGCAGCTAGGAGTAGACACTAAAACAAAGGAAGCTTTGGTCAAACTTTTGCTTCCTTGTTCTAATACTTCCTTCTATGTCTGTAATTTGACTTCTTTTCCATAATGCTCCTTAAGCACTTTGGGACACTGTAGCATGAAGCAGTGTAGTAACTGTAAATTATAGTTTTAGATTTGATTTTCAAAATAGAAGCAAATTTATGCGGACCACTTCTGTCAAGGATTTTTTTTCACATAGGGTCAGCAAGTGAATTTGGAACAGTGGCCTAAATATATTGGTTGCAGTAAAATATGTAACTGCATTGGAATGTCTGGAAGAATCCCTGCAAATGTTCGCGGGTAAAATGTGTTTTTCTCCAACTGTTGAGTCTGTGGCAGGCACAGTAAACACATTGTGGCAATTAGCTTATGTTTTACTTCAAAACATAAAGTTCAAGTTTCAATTCAGAAGATGGAAGAGTTTCTCTCAGAAGGAGAATAGAGTTAATTCAAGAGAACTAGTCAACTCAGCAAAAGTTATTTCTAGTCTTTTTAAACAAAGCTTCTAAATCAGGAGAGTTTTTGGTTTGAAATCTTCACTTTGTTAGAACTGAGAAGATTAAGTCACCAGAACTATGAAAAGGTTCTTGCCATCAAACTTGGAAAGGAATAATAATAATAATAAAAGGTCTCCACGGTCCAAGAGTAGGAAGCCAGAAAACATCAGTTAAGTAACAATTTAAAAAGTGGAAATAAGAGAGTGATATTTCTAAAATTGAGTCTCTGTAAAGGATCCTGTTGAGAAAAAGGTTGGAACGTTGTTTGTGATAATAGGAACTGCTGATGCTGGAGAGTCTGAGATAACAAGGTGTAGAGCTGGATGAACACAGCAGGCCAAGTAACATCACAGGAGCAGGAAAGCTGACGTTTCGGGCTTTTCAGAAAAGGGTTCTGGGTTTAGGTCCAAAACGTCAGCCTTCCTGCTCCTCTGATGCTGCTTGGCCTGCTGTGTTCATCCAGCTCCACACCTGGTTATCCCTGGAGCTTTGTTTTAATGCTTTCGTTAAGATCTTTCTAACTGTCTTCTATGCATGTATAGATTTATTTGTTTTTTTTCTTTTGTGCATAATTAATTAGTGCTCTGTTTGAAGAACATCTGCAGCCTTGTGTGTTTATTTTTCAGTGATGAACCACCATGTTAACCAACTGTAAAAATTAAATACATGATTTATCTAGCCAGGTTTCACGCCCAGCGCTGACCTGTCATGTTATACCATCGGTTGGAATCATAAAAGTAGACACTATATAAATGTAAGATAACAAAGTGTGAAGCTGGATGAACACAGCAGGCCAAGCAGCATCTCAGGAGCACAAAATGTAAATAAATGTAAATTGTTGCTCTTGTTGAAAGAACAGAGCGGGAACAATAGATAGACAAACAGACGGAGAGAACAGAGGACAACAGGCAAAAATGGGGGGGAATCAAAGGTCTAATTGCAGGGGAAATGATAGATAGATTCCAGCAATCAATTTTGATTGTGGGTGACAAAAAAGACTGACTGAACCTCTCTAACTAGGCAGAAGTGCAGGAAGGAGAAAGAAGGCTTATTCTAGAAATACTCTGGTGTTACAGACATAGCCTCTGAGTTGCTTGGCCAGTACTTAGCTGGCTGATTTCCTTTTCTATCAAGTACCCATCCTGTATTTAAACAGCAGAAGGAGGAGGAGGTAGCCTTGTGATTTTTTCATGAGACTATAAACCCACAGACCCAAGTCATGTTCTCGGAACATTCCTCTAGGCAGTTAGGGATGGGCAATAAATGCTGACCTAGCCAGTGATATCCACATTCTGTAAATGAATTTTTTTTTAAAAAGTATCTGAAATAGGGTTGTCTTCAAGCTTGAAAAATGCTGCAATCAGACCATTCCTGATCTCCATCTGATCTCACCACTGGGCTATATCACAAGTTAAGATAGGAATGAGATCACAGCATTCAGGTCCAAAATGAATGCTTCTGCAGTAGATTGTTGTGGGTTTGTGGGTTCTTGGAATCTGTATTGTAACAGTTCATAACTTTCAAATCACTGTGAACATTGATATATGAGACTACCCATTTTTAAAAATGTACTTAAAATTATTTACTGGAAAAGATGGCAAACGATAGAAATCAATCCACTTCTTAGTGTAACATGAAACAGATCATTGTTCCTGTTTGTCCATCTTGTGATGTGGCAACTCTAATGGCATCAAGATAAATATTCTCCCAAAACCAAAACTATCTTTTGGACATTATACCAGTATCTACTGCCAGTACTCTCTGACAACTAGACTTAATTAATTAAGTTGATAAAATGTCAAAAGGAGAACATAGATAATCCTAAGTGAAACTAATGATACTCAATTAGCAATGCTCAGTTACACATTCAACTGTAGGCAATACTGTGGCACAAGGTTTAGCAATGCTACCTCACAGCGCCAGGGACCCAGGTTCAATTCCAGTCTCGGGTGACCATGCGGAGACTGCAAATTGTGTTGAATTCAAGTTTCAACATCTGCCATATTGGGATCTGAACCCCTGTCCCAGGAGCTGAGTCTGAGGCTCTGGGCGAATAGTACAGCTACAGTACAATGATGGGACTGCCACCACCTCCCCATGCTGGTAATGTTGCTGGACTGGTTAACCAAGCTAATGCTCTGGGGACATGAGTTCCAATCAAACTGCAGCAGATGGTGGATTGTGAATTAACAAAACCTGGAACTGAAACCCAGGGCAGAATCTTCCCCTCCCTGGAGGTGGTGAGGGAGGTGCCAAAAACTGGAAATAACTAGGTAAGATTGCCCTGGAGTGAAACTCACCCCTGCTTGGCACCTCTACAGTTAACTGCTGGGTGGGAAGGTCTGTGGGCAACTTTCACATCCCTCCAGCAATTAAGGCCATGTAAGTGGACAATTAAGGGTAACAATTCAGGGTTAACAATTAATTAAATAACAATTAAGAGTCCTCAGCTCACCACCTCTCCTGATCACCAGACCCTTTAGTGGTGTGACAAAGATAGAGACCAGGATGATCTGAGTTTGGTTGGGATGGTTAGGGGGGAGGGGATGGTTGGAGGGAGATGGGGTGTTACATTTGCCCCAGTTTAAGGAAAATAGGAAACCGGGAAGGGGAAAGCCAACCTGCCTTGGCCGTACCTCCAGTCCTCTGATATCCTTCTCACCGTGATACCCACTCACAGCAGGAAGATTAGAAAAAGACCTAATATCTCACTGTTGTATCCCCTCCAGAGTATGGTTTGACAGACAGTCTTCAGAATACATTAGCTCCTTGCCTCCAATTGGCTAGCAACCTCTGGCAACTTGGCACACCAATGTCGAGGCGCCTGAACGGGTGAGATACTTGCCAAGGGCTCGCCTATTGGATGTTAAAATGAGATCGCTCATCCTTACATGTCTGGTGTGATGTGGTTGACTCTTAAAACATCCTTTGAAATGATGCTAGCGAACAAGTCAGTCAAAGATTAATCAGGGAGGAACAAAACAAAAAAAATTACTGGCCATGAGATAATAGGAACTGCAGATGCTGGAGAATCCGAGATAACAAAGTGTAGAGCTAATTACTGGCCATGCTGTTGGTACACACATCTCATGGAAGAATAAAAGGGACAAAATTGTATCCATCTTTTCTTTTAGGGAATCTGAACTTAGACATCACCCATTCTTAAAATATGAGTCTGCATCAGAATCTGACCCATCTTGATTTCCATGGGGACTGGCCATGAACAAGAGTGATGTGATGGGAGTGAGTCACACAAATGTATGCTTCTTAATTAAAGTTTTCCAACAGACTGTGCAGCAGCTCAATTTGAGAGTTTTCAAGCCACCTTCAAGCAAGACAGGGCACAGGCAGGATTTGTGTCCTTGCCAGAAAACTGTATTTCAATATTAAAATGGAACATTGCCAAATGTGACTGGAAATAAATAAGTAATCCTTTGGATATGTAACTTGCTAATTGGGTCCAAGGAAAACTTAGCTGAGAAAGGCCAGAAGTCAAGGGAAACGAGTTGTTCCAAAGGGAGCCCCTAAAAGCGTTAGTGTGGGAGGAGATTTGGCTAGTGTTGCACCCAGCATATCTGTGGAGCTCAGCAAGGGGGATGTGGTTATAAATATTTCACCAGTTTTACTACACACCTAACAGACTTTACAGAACTGAGCTACTGAACCATGCTGTGTGTGGGAGGGTCACAAACAAGGAGGGTACACATTCTCTGGGTGTGATCTAATCAAATGCTTGGGAGAAGAATCATAGCCGGGGGTGGGGAGTAAAAAAAAAATCACTGACTCATAAAGGAACTTCAAGACATGGCTCGCATCAATTCAGAGAGCTAACTATTCAGGAGAACTGTTCTCTGCCGTTTGGTCTCTGCTGATTTCATGGATCTTTGTTGCAGTGACTGCGGAAGCAGTGGCAATTGATTTCACTACAAGTCCGATATGAGTGGACATTGGTTGAGGTCAGCTATTTCAGTCCACAATTGCTGTCGGTGACAGGAGAGCTCAAGAAAGGAGATAAACAAGGAAGACAAATACTCACCTAGGGAATATGCCATGTCTCTCCATTGTACCATTGGGGAACATCTACATGTTAAATGATAGCTCCGTAACTGTCAAGGGAGAGGAAGCATTCTCCACCACTTAATTAACAGAGACCTCAGAGGAAAATGCATTCTAGTTCTAACGTTAACAGGGCTAAACTCCATCATCACACTCCGCCACTACCATTGGCAGCCTGTGACACCCACATAACATTCAGATTCTGGTGGGACCCACAGCAACCATTTCCCACTGTCAGAAATAACAGAACAGTTTTAGGAAATAGCATTTGTGATTCAAGGCTCCACCTTAAAAGATACTACTACCAAGCATCATGATAGTGGAATAGCTCAAACACGTACAAAGGAAGTAATCTGCACATCTGTAAACATTGCCACACTTCCTTCCACAAACACTCGCTCCCACAAGTGTTAGTTTACAAGCGTATACACTTTGAGAGGCATTAGCAATAGCCAATAAAATCATACCATACAGAAGAGGCCCTTCGGCCGATCAAATGCACACAAGATATCAAACACTAATCTATTCTAATCCTATGCAAAACCTGAAGGAACTGCAGGTTCTGTAAATCAGGGAAAAAATCAGAAGTTGCTGGAAAAGGTTAGCAGGTCTGGCAGCATTTATGAAGAGAAATCAGAATTAATGTTGTGGGTCCGGTGACCCTTCCTAAGAACTCTAATCCTCGTCCCAGCACTTTGTCCATAGCCTTGTGGCATTTCAAGCATCTAAATACCTTGTAGATGTTGTGATGGTTCCCATCTCTGCAGCCCTAGTTTCAGATACCCACCACCTTCTGGCATATAATATCAACCTAAATCAGGTGGACATCGGCCAATGCTTCCTTTTATTAACCTTTGAGCACTTAAGGGCAATTATTTTCAGTATGCCCACCATCTAAGCAATCAAGATTGGCACAGAATGTGGATCAATTCCATGGGGAGAAGGGGCACATTCCTGATTCATGAGCCAGGGCAACACTGAACGCTGCATACATCCTCTGAGCTGTCAGCTGAACTTGATTTTAAACTCTCCTACTGGCCAGTATTTGAAAATTAATGTCAAATGAGTTGCTCATCTCTTTTTATTACACGCCACAACATCGTGGGCCGAAGGGCCTGTACTGTGCTGTACTTTTCTATTATCTGAGTTCTTTTTCTAATCTGGAACAAACAGCCTTCAAGAATATTGAATGCAGATTCAATAGTAATTTTGAGAAGTGAATTTGAATTATTCTATAAGGAAATGGGCTGCAGGGCAATGGGGAAAGAGGGAATGACATCTAATTGGGCAGCTCTTTCGAAAAATCAGTACCAGCACAACAGGCTGAATGTCTCCTCCCATGCTATATGATTGATGACTATGGTAATCAATAGCTGCAAACAGACGGGCTTGTTGGGGCAAAGGAGTAGGAATGAAGAGAAAGAGAGAGGAGATAGAGAGAGAGAGAGAGAGAGAGAGAACATTAATTAAAAGTCAAAATTAAATTTCTTTAGAACAAAGAGGGCAATGGAATGTATAATCTGCAGCTTTTAAATCAGTTTTTATAACGTTTAACCTTCTGCCTGGTCCATAAGGAGTACAGTTTTAAAAAAAAGCATATACACACACACACACACACACACACACACCTTCTGCAATGGGCAAGCTCTTCACCATTTTATGAGCAGCCAGTGGTCTGTGAAAAAGTATCCTGAGTCATTGATGGATGGTGGGCCGTGACTGAATTCACCTACCACAGAGCGTTCCAAGGCACGTCCCAGAGTCACAGATCAGTCCCCAGGCTAAACTCTGCCACTTCAAAGCCCAGCGCCCACCTGCCTGGGCGGTCAATGAAAGCAAACAGGCAGGTGTAGCAAGTTAGGAAAGCAAATGGCACAGTGGCATTCATTGCAAGAGGATTTAAGTTCAGAAATAGGAATGGCTTACTGCAGTCATATAGAGCCTTGGTGAGACTGCACACCATAAAGTATTGTGCACTGTTTCGGTCTCCCTACCTAAGAGAAAATGTACTGAGCACACAGGGAGTGCAGCAAAGGTTCACCAGGATAATACTGGGAAAGGCAGGACCATTTCAATGAAGAGAGATTGGTTTGAGTGGGCCTTTAGTCAGGAAAGTTGAGAAAGATGAGAGGGAATTTAATTGAAACATAAAATTCTAACATTGCTGGACGGCTAGAAGGTTGTGGAGTCTAGAACTGGGGACATATATTCAAGATATGGACTGGGTCATTTAGGATTGTTATAAGGAAACATTTCTTCACATAGAGGGTGGTCACCCTGTGGAATTCTCTACCATCGGAAGCTATGAAGGATGGTTCACTCATTATATTCAAGAAAGAGCTTGTACATTTTTTAAGAATTTGAAGACATCAAGGGGTTTGGAGATGAAGTGGCAGTACAGATTGATTATTTTAATGGAGGATCAGGCTCGAAGGGCCACCTTCTGCTCTTATCCTCCTGCAGAGTCAACCTGCTGGGTGGCCCACGCTGTCTATTTGGAGGACTGATAAGCTGTCCAGGTTTTATCGAGAGCTGACCATTGGTAAACGGAACAGAGGGAGCCCACGCAAATGCTTCAAGGATTCCCTGAAGTAGTCCTGCCTTGTGTGAGCCTCATTGCCAGACTGTGATGCCTAGAGATTCTACATCAGGAGAGACAGACATGTTTGAGCCTGAGCAAAGAACCAGCAAAGAGAAATAGAGAGGAGGGATGGTTCCAGTTGTACCCAGGAGCAATGACAGGTTCACCTACACCTGCAGTGGCAGACTCTGCTGGTCCCAAATAGATCTGACCAACACCAGCAATCCTGCAAATACTGAGCACGACCTTTTTTTACAATCTTCATCTGCCAAGAAATACCGAAAGACACAAAATGGGTGTTCTGGTGTACAATCTTTGAAGCCCAATCACTTAAAAAGTGGGTAACTGTTGGCGAGCAAATGTGTGTACGTCTGCACAAAATAGTGTTGTGGTTACATTGTGACACTGGTCAAAGGAAAAATCACCTCATGGGACATAACTTATGGCAGAAATATTTGAAGGTTGCACCTTGTGTATAACTGACCTCTAAGTGCACTGTTAGTACACAGAGAGCAATACAATGCAATATCCAGATCACATTTAAAGTGACTCTTGATCAGCACAGTTTCAATGTTTGAGGAGGCAGGCAACACAATTGATGTTATTACCTTGTAAAGTAATAATGATGTTTTTGCAATGCAAAGTTTCAGATGTGAGCGGGTGAACCCAGTGACTGGGTTTTGTAAATCTGGCTTGAAGGCACGCTGGCATTGTACCATATGCAGCCTTGGAGCCAACCATTGTAAAGAAACCTCCCAAAGGACCTTTTATACCAGTCTCCTGAGGAAGGAGTCCAATCAACCTCAGATATTAGGAAGGAACAAGTTCCTTAGAGCAAGAAATACTGAGACAATTAGTTTCACAAAAGGTTACTAAACTAAAACGCTTGTTTTTCTCACACTAAATACTAACCTGTGCCATCAATTGTGATATATTCTCTCATTATTTACATGTTGCACTGATCTCTCTGCAATGTGATGGAATGGAATTGCGGTCAAGCAACAATTAGGAAAAGGAAACTCCATTTTTGTACATATTTTTATTTTTTTGATGTAATTTTCTTATTTAGACTTGAAAAATGCCAGGATGAAAACAACACTTGCATTTATATAGTGATTCTCTTGAGGCCCTTGAAGGTTTTCCAACTAATGATGAGTTTAAACCATAAGTCCATAAGAAATAGCAACAGAAGTGTGATGTTTGGTCCCTCAAAGCTGCTCCAACATTTGTTGTTATTATGGATGATTCAACAATGCATATGTGGAACAAACTGCCTGAGGAAGTGATAGAGACAGGTACAGTTAAGACATTTAAAAAGATATTTGGACAGGTACATGAATAGGAAAATGTTGAAGAGGGAAAGCTGGTCAGCATGGAATTGGGCTGAAGGGTCTGTTTCTGTGCTGGAGGACTGTATGACACTCATCGCGCCTACTTTCCTGCCTTTTCTCCATAACCCTTGATCCCCTCACTGATCAGGAATCATTCTCATCCTTAGACACACACAAGGTCTCTTCCCCTTCAGCTCTCTGTGGTAAGGAGTTCCAAAGGCTTATAACTCTCAGAGAATAAATTCCTCCTCATCTCAGTCTTAAAATTAGTCCCCCTTTATTCTAAGACTTTCTGAAGTGTTGACATTGGAAGTGTGACAAATAATGACACTACATCAGAGATCCCTAGATTTAAAATTAAAACTTTTTCTTCCCCCTATCATGTCGGTACCTCTTTAAGAAATAATAACATGGCTATAACTGCTCTGTTAATGCAGCTCAGAGCCTGGAAGGTCCAAGTCCCAGCCACTGCCAAGTTGGCTGAGTCGAGCCAGGGAGGAAGCAGACGTGCTACAACTGGCCTTGGCACCGCTAGGCTCGGGAGGGGATCAGCTGCCGCTCTGCTCTCAGTGCCATCCACTGGTTTCTGCTGGAAAATAAACGTCAGGTTAGGCACACTGGGTGGGGTCCCTGATGGCTCATTAGCCTTCTGAAAGATGAATGAAGTCTCGCTGACAACCCTTTACCCAACGCAGTTATTCATAATCAAGGGGGAGGTAAATGTGATTTTTCTATCTTTCTATCATTAAAAATAAAGTTCAAAAACAAACTGAACACCAAAAGTTCAAATCGTTAACGCTGAAAAGAGATGTTCCATCAGATTTTGTTATTTATTTACAGATACTGCGTTGGCGTAAGGTGCTTTTACTGTGGCATGCAACTCCAGGCTGGGGATGGGGTGAGAGGAGGGGAGGTCGAGACTGAAGTAATTCCATTTCAGTGGAAAGTCTCATTGGCACCCAACCGCCCCCAGAAGTTCAATGACGCACGATTGGACAAAGGCTTCCGGCAACACTTCACCACATGAAACTCCACACAGGGAAAATTTACAACCTTACCGTGAAACTCAGAACGAGAGAACTGGCTTCTTATTTTTTTCAAGACCTATAGCTATAAATACACACGCGCGCTTCTGAAATGCAAGCAGTTCACCGTTTTGCATTGAACAGTCCTATTGAAAAGTACTTATTTTTGAAGTGGAGGGTATATTTTACAGGGTGCAGTATCTTTCTATTAACACAAACACAGACCTATTTTTGTAGCGTTTTATAGAGGGGAATAAACCTTCAAACAATTCGAGCGCTCCTGAATAGAAGCGACTTTTACCATGCTTCCTTCAGCCGCTAGATTAGGTGCTATCTCAATGCAAGGTTAAGCTGTACAAATTGCATTCGTCATTATTCTTGATTTTATTTTAATATGAAGAAAGGGGGGGGTTGCAAGACGACCCGCAGAGCGAAGTGTGTGCGTTTTTTTCTTCTTCGCTGGAGGAATGTTTCAGCGCGGCTTCCCCCGCACTAACTCTCCCCGGGGGGACTCCGGCTCAATGAGGAACTGACTCATCGACACAGCCGCTGTCAGAGCCGGCAGCCGGAGGCAAGGCGTGGGCGGCACCGCGCCGCACTGGGTGCGACTCCGGCAGACAGCGAGAGAGAGAGCGAGAGAGCCGGCAGGACCGCGGGGGAGCGCCTGCACACGAGATTGAGCAGCATGGGGGGCGGGGAAGAGGATATGGGGGGAGAGGATATGGGGAAAGTGGATGGGGAAGGGGGGAAAGTGGATGGGGGAAGAGAGAAGAGAGGGGGAGGGAGAGGATGGGGGAGGGAGGATAGGGGGAGAGAGGATATAGAAAGTGGGAAAGATGACCGGGAGGGAGAGAATATGAAGGGGGAGAGAGGATGGGGAGAAGAGAGCGAGGATAGGGAACGGGGAAGAGAAGATTGGGGAGAGAAGGGGGAGAGGATGGTGAGGGAGGCATGTCAAAAAAAGAAAGGAGAAGGATGGGGGGAAAGACACGAGTGGTGGGGAGCAGTACAAGAGGGCAGGGCAGGAAGGACTGGGGGAGAGAGTGAGGAGATGTAAGTGTAGGGAGGGAGACCATAAGAGATAGGAGGAGTAGGCTGTTCAGTCCCTCAGGCCTGCTCCATCATTCAAAAGGATCATGGCCCATCCAACATTCCTCACATCTACTTTCCTGCACTTTTCCGTTAACTGGTGATTCCCCTCCTGATCAAGAATCTATTTATCTCAGCCTTAAATATGCACAAGAACTCTGCGCCTACAGCTCTCCTCTGGCAAAGATCTATGACCTTCTGACAGAAGAAATTCCCTCAGAGATAGTAAGAACTGGAGTCAGCGATAACACCTCCTTGTGTCAGTCTTAAACTGGTGCGCCTTTATTTTGAGACTACACCCTCTGGTCCTCTACTCCCCCATGAGGGGTAACATTCCCTCAGCATTTAGCCTGTCAAGTCCCTTAAGAATCCTGCATGTTTCAGTAAGAGATAACACAGTCTAGAGCTGGATGAATGCAGCAGGCCAAGTAGCATCAGGAAGGCTGACGTTTTGGGCCTAGACCCTTCTTAAGAAAATTTACACTGTGTTATCTCAGATTCTCCCGCATCTGCAGTTCCTACTATCTCTGTTTCAATAAGATCTCTTCTCATTTTTCTAAAGTCCAGTGAGGAGAGTCCCAATAATGTTTAGCTTTTGCTCATAAGATAATCCCTTTATGCCAGGGATCACCTTAGTGAACCTTCCCTGAACTGCCTCCAATTTAAGAGGTGGGGAGTGGAGGGGCACAAAGGGGCAAAAGACCGGGAAGTGGGCGAGAAGGGCAGAGAGAGGGAATAAGCGCGTTTGGGGAGGGATAAAAACGGAGGATGGGGAGGTGAGAAGGACAGGGAGGGTGATGAAGGAGAAAAGGAGGGTAGAACAAGGAGGGGAAAAGAACAGAGAGAAGGGGAACAGTAGGCAAGGGGGAGGGAGAAGATGGAGGCGAGGAAAAGGAGGAGGAGAAGGAAGAGGCAGAACTGAAGAGGGAGTAAAAGGAAATGAGAGACGAAGGAGTGAGAAAATGCAAGAAGATGGAATTAGTCAGTCAAAGGGAGCTGAGAAAGGAATAAAAAAAAGAGAGGACCAGATAAAAGAACAAAAAAAATAGTGTGGGGGAGTGGAAGAGAGAGAGAGAAAAGCACTTTTGGGAGGTAAGGAACAGTGGCTTCTGCCATCTATCTGACTGACCCCAGCACTAACATCGACAGGAGTAATCCACATGAGTGCACCTTAACAGAAAATATAATCAAACAGCGACAAGGGAAAGGAAGGATATGCGGGTGGTGTTATCAACAACACATTAAACACATGCGTCTGATGTCAATTACACTGAGAGTACAGATTGCTGTCAGTATCAGTGTCCATCTAATGTCATTACAGCACCATTTCATATGAGGGACAAGGTGATCAAATGTTCAATCAATTGGTTTTAATTATTCCCCTCAACTCTTCAGATGTACTGGCATTTGTCACTGTGACATTCACAGTGGGATTTGTTTTTAACCCTGTAAACTGCATATTTATTCTGTTGTTTGCAAAATAAACATCTATTTGATTAATCTTTATCACTGACTTGGTTGTGCATAAATACTATTAATTTACCGGATTACTTAAGTTCTAAGAACTGGTCCTGGGTTGAAATCCTGCCAAGAACATGCTGCCTCAAAACTATAGATTGGTTTCCAGAATGCAAGAATTTTTTTCTTGGTATTGAAACAGTAGAAACCATCTTTCTGCTCTCATGCACACAATCAGAACAGGGTGACAAGTGCAAGCTGCCCTTAATACATTGTAACATGCAATAAGCACTGACCAGCTACAACCTAAAGTTAATAGACTGTTTAGGAGTTCACGGTTGGATGTACGGACAGTTCACAACACATTACAAAAGACAAAATCCACACAGATGAGCTGTTAAGGCATTGTATAATTGCTCATTTCTCTTGATACTTTCGTGTTACAAAGATCTATCAATCTCAGATTTAAAATAAATAATGAAACTGGCATTAATTTCCATTTGCATAAAAAGTTCCAAATTTCTACCAGTCGTTTCCTGTATTTTGGTTTCCTAATTTCACTCTTAAAAAGTCTGCCTCTAAGTTTGGACTGTGAACGCTCGTCCCAGAGTCCCAACTTGCAGAATTACTTTATCTCTGTCTATCCTGTCTTTTATCCCTAATATTTTAGAAAAAACTCATAACACTCTTTCAAAGAACAGGAGAGTCTTCCCAGTAATATGATTACAATTTATTCTGCATCAAAACCTAAAAATAAATGGCTTGCTTATTATCGTATTGTTACTTGTCTGTAATTTACTTGTTCATAAAAAACAATTAATGGGATGTGGGCATTGCCATTAGGTAACATTTATTCCTATCGTTAACTGCCTTTGAGGAGATGTTGGTGAGCTGACTTCTTGTAACTACTCTGCAGTGTTTCACAACAGTGCTGTTGGGAAGGAAGGTCCAGAACTTTTACGCAATGACAACAAAGGATCAGAGATATTGTTCCAAGTCGGGTAGGAGTGTACTTCAGAGGGGAGTCTAGGCAAATGAGGTGTATTCTATCACACTCATGAATTGTGCCTCATAAATGGTGGACAGGCTCTGGGGAGTCAGGAGCTCAGATCATATTGCAGAATTCCCAGCCTCTGACCTGTTCTTGTAGCCACAGTATTTAAATATATAGTCCAGTTCAGTTTCTAGTTAGTGGTGATCCCAGAATATTGACTGTGGGCAAATTCAGTGATGCTAATGCTGTGCATTGAATATGAAGGTGAGATGTTTTGATTCTGTCTTGTTGGAGATTGCCAGTGGCTGGCACTTGCAACATATGAATATTATCTGTCACTTAGCAGCCGAAGCCTCATTTTATTTTGCCTACATAGCTACACTGTAACTGTAAAGTGGATGTCAAAAGAAAATATTAATGCAAGTCTTTCGCTTCAACGAAAATATGGGAAATTAATGAGAACCTGCGGAATTTATTTTTCCCTCTTTTTCCAGTGTCTCCACCCAGCAGATCATTTAATGGGCTTACTCTGCTAAATGCCATTCCATTCCATTCCCAGCCAGAATAAAAGAGAGACAGCACCTTTCACTCTCCTTTCCTCTCCCTGGGGGTGTTTTCTCTCCACCTGGCAGCTTTCAAGAAAAATAAAATGTGACATCCAGTTTTCCCCAAGTATAGAATAAAAGATATGATAAACCCAGCCCTATAACAGTCTGGCACTGCATTGGCAACCAGCTGTGCCAGTCTGCTGCCCTCACTGATACTTTCCATTACTTTCCCTGAGGAAACCCTCAGTGCCAAAGCTGAAGGGAGAGAGATCATATGGAAGGATTTATTCCATAATTACTCGTTACTTTGCTCTGAATGTTTTTTTAATTGCATTTTTTTTTCATTTTGTGCCTCTCCTGGATAATATAAGTTCTCACTTTTTCAAGAGGCTGAGATAAGTAAATTCTTGATCAGTTGGGGAATCAAGGGTTACGGAGAAAGGCAGGACAGTAGACATGAGGAATATCATATCAGCCACGATCCTGTTGAAATGGAGAACAGGCTCAAGGAGCCAAACAGCGTACTCCTGTTCCTTTTTCTTAAGGTCTTGGATAGATCAATATTTAGTATAAATATAAAAAAAGCCACTCAAATCTTGCAGTTCTGCCATGTATATTACTGAATGCAAATGTCCAAAACACTCCACAACTAGAATCAGAATCAAGAAAGTCAAGACAGGACCTGGATTTGACCAGAGAGGCAATTGAAGAGGTGAGTTTTAAGAAAGCTTTAGAAAACTTGGTGAGTTTTTAAAATTCTTTCATGGGACTCTAGTGTTGCTGGCTAGGCCTGCATTACCTGCTCATTCCCATGTGGTGTAAGTGCTAGTATCATGAAGCAATTCCAGGATTTTGACCCAAATATAGTGAAGGAACAGTGGTCTAGCTACAAGTCAGGATGGTGGGTGTGTCAAGCCAAAAGGATCTGGGAACAGAACCACTAAAATGAGACTGATTATGTTTTCACCCAACTCCAGCAAATGTAAGTTACTTGATGGTGAAAGGAATAACAATTACAGTACAACCTCATAAGATCCACCCAATGTCCACTCTCAGCTTCTCTGGACCTTCACTATCTTTATCCACAACTGTCACACTCACCTGTCAGCACTGGGTTCACTGACATCCCTTAGGATGCCAATGCTCAACACACCTACTTCAAATTTTTCATCCTTGTCTCCACTCCCAACTGCTTCTGAAACCTATTTCCATCCCACATTCCTAGCCATCTAATAGCAATCTGTTGTATTAGTGGCAGTGTACTCAAACATTTAACTCTCACACTCTGAACTCTCTCTTTGCTACATCTCACTGTTACTGAAACAAAAACAAATTATCTATCTGGCCACCTATATTTTTGATTCATCTCTTGGTTCTTCTTGAATCTGAATTGCATACACTGGGGCCTTGGGATACATGCTGCATTAAATGTGAAGTCTAAACAAAAGAAAAGCACGTTTTTGGAGTAGATTTGACTCAGGAACTGGTGAAAAGCTGTCTGAGATTACTCCTAGTTATTTCCAGCTGTTTACTAGATGCTGTACAATGGGTTTTCAATCTATTTTTAGGAGGCCGCTACCAATGGGAAAACACATTCACAAGGCCGGAAGTGCACAGACACTGCACAAGTTTGGTTTGTGATGTCTTCCACAGTCAAATAGCATAAACTTACACAATGGCTCACTGGGGAAGGTGGTTGAGGCCCCTGTTACATAGTCGGACAGTGTCTGAAAGGTTTAACTGTCATAATTAGATAAGAGCTTCCCATCAGCAATAAAAAGGACCTTCAAGAGAGGAGAGAACCAGTTGCAAGATCAGTGACCAAGACTGCTGTTTGGTCTAGTGCTCTGCCCATGTCACCAATAGTAATGTGTACTTACCCAAAAGTTGCATCTGCACTTTCACAAGGGAGCGTTATGTTTCTTAGGTGCTATGTTACTAGGTAGTGTGTACTATGTAGTAAATCATAACTGTTTATCCAGGGTGAGCCAATCATCTGCCGAAGACTTCATCTGGGCATCCTTCCCTACACAACATCACTGACTCAGATTAATACCAACAAGAAGGATTGGTGGCAGTGATTCCATCCTGGCATTGTAGATGGTTCAGGTGGGACACAGTGACCCAACTGTATCAACCACATTACTGTGGCAGAGATAATGGGAACTGCAGATGCTGGAGAATTCCAAGATAATAAAATGTGAGGCTGGATGAACACAGCAGGCCAAGCAGCATCTCAGGACCACAAAAGCTGACATTTCGGGCCTAGACCCTTCATCAGAGAGGGTTATGGGGAAAGGGAACTGGAATAAATAGGGAGAGAGGGGGAGGCGGACTGAAGATGGAGAGAAAAGAAGATAGGTGGAGAGAGTATAGGTGGGGAGGTAGGGAGGGGATAGGTCAGTCCAGGGAAGACGGACAGGTCAAGGAGGTGGGATGAGGTTAGTAGGTAGGAGATGGGGGTGCGGCTTGGGGTGGGAGGAAGGGATGGGTGAGAGGAAGAACCGGTTAGGGAGGCAGAGACAGGTTGGACTGGTTTTGGGAGTTTTTTCTACTGCCCTACCTCCCCACCTATACTCTCCTCTCCACCTATCTTCTTTACTCTCCATCTTCGGTCCGCCTCCCCCTCTCTCCCTATTTATTCCAGTTCCCTCTCCCCATCCCCCTCTCTGATGAAGGGTCTAGGCCCGAAACGTCAGCTTTTGTGCTCCTGAGATGCTGCTTGGCCTGCTGTGTTCGTCCAGCCTCGCATTTTATTATCTTGCATTACTGTGGCAAGTGGCAGCATCCTCAGGAAGGGATTGCTGACAAACTACAAGATTCTTTTAAAATAGTAGCATTAGTGAGGGAAGGAAAGAAAAATGAAAGTGAGTGAATAAAAGGAACGGATAGGAGAGATAGGAAGAAATATTTACTGCCAGTCAGGGATTAAGGGCATAGTCAGGAAAATTAGAGCCAGACTTTTCAGGAGTGAAATTATGTGACACCTGTTCACACATTATGATCATAGCAATTTAGAACTCACTTTCAAAACAGCAATTAAGGCTAGATCATTTGTTAGTTTTAAATCTGAGGAGAGTTACAACCGAGGACTGAGGTAGACTTGTTGTGCAAACGCCAATATATAGCATTAGGTCATAGATCAGCTATGATCTCATCGAAGGATTGGCCAAGCTCAGGGAGTGATGAACACTTCTGTTACTGTGATAAGGAATGCTGACCTCTTGGAAACTTTGTATCAGCTGGCTACAGTTTAAATGTCAAAATGTTAATATGTTAATATTACCTATATTCCTTCCTGATCTCGGAATATTAGCAAAATAAGAACAAGATGTGCAATTATGCTCGATAGAAAGGGAAGTCAAAAATGGAAACAAAAAATTTATTCACTGGTGGGATCTGGGTGTCACTGGCTGGCCAGCGTTTATTGCCCATCCCTAATTGTCCTTGAGAAAGTGATGGTGAGCTGCCTTCTTGAACCACTACAGTCCATATGCTGTGGGTAGACCCACAATGCCATTTGGGAGGCAATTCCAGTATATTGACCCAGCGACACTGAAGGACTGGTGAAATATTTTCAAATCAGATGGTGAAGTGTTTGTGGTCGAACAGGCAGTTGGTGACGTTCCCATGTATCTACTGCCCTTGTCCCTCAAGGTGGAAATGGCCAAGGGTTTGGAAGGCACTGTCTAAGAATCTCTGGTGAATTTCTACAGTGCATCTTGTAGGTTACACACACTGCTTGTGCTGAGTGTCAGTGGTGGAGGGGATGGATGTTTGATAATGTGGTGCCCATCAAAGGTTTGGAAACGGATTAGAAAACTGACCAGCAGCTCATTGAAATAGTCAAATCTGGATGTCACCAAGTGGTGAATGCATGTCTCAACAGCAAGTGCTTTAAGGTAGGTTTGAGACTGACAGCTGAGGAAACAGATACAGCAGTTTTCTTTTGTACTCTAGCACCTACAGGGTTGGAAATTAAATGCTAAGGTTGCATGCAGCTTGGTGCAACCAGAGAATGGTGTATGAGGTGGATGATGAGGTAGCTGACATTCTGGGTAGCTGAACAGGATGGCTTTGCTCTCCTTAACGTTGAAAGGGAGAAGCTGAGGCTTATCCAAGCCAAGTGATCTGACAAAAGTGGAAGGGTTGAGCGGGGGGATGGAGAGGTAGAGCTGGGTACCACCAGAATGTATGTGGAAGTTTGCACATCTTCTTCAAATGATGTCAATGTGGATGAGGTTGGGAGCTCAGGAGAAATTCTCAGGAGGACTCCAAAGATATTTGTGGTGGGGCAAAGGAAGAGACCATGACTGGAAATGCATTAACCCTAAAGTTAAAAGGTGGCCTAACAGTGGAGGATGTCCACTTGTCAAAGGGGTCAGGGAAGTGAAAAATGACACTCAGAGATAGCACACAATTGGGAAAAAAAGTCTTTTTAAAATGTTGACTAACTGCCATGAATGCAGCACTGCAAATTTAAGTAATGTTTTCCGCATTATGTTTGATTGAAGGTTAGGAATTTTATCCAGGTCATTTAGAAATGAATAGAAAGTGAAATATTATTAATTTAACAAATTATGGACTCCCACAAATAATTATATTTCTTTGCAATCTGGCATATTACATTTACAATACCTGCAATCTAATTTGAAGTTTGAGGGTTTTTCCATTTTGATATATAGAGCACTCATGACGCGTTAAGATGACATGCTCACTGTTGGCTATTAGCTGCTTTCCTGAAAATCTCCTACATAGAAATGAAATATTAATGTCACTGAACCATCTCAGCTTGAATAAGGTGTGGAAGGAGCAAATGCAAGAGCTAGCATGAATGTTCAGCATCGTGATTCAAGAAACATTTTTTAGAATATATATTCTCACTTGTCGACTGGCTGCTCTGCAGAATGAGCAAGCAGCTTTGCTCCTTCTTGTCTGTGCAGCATGTCGACTCTCCTCAGCTGCCGAATTGAAGTGAAAAAGCTTGGAAGGTTCACAAACACTCTACACAATGTGTTACTGATCCAAGCAAGCCAGAAGGTCCCAGTTTCAATCAGTCAGTCTGTGCAAAGTTAACTAGAGCAGTGTTCAGACAAGTATAAAAGGAGAACGAGGTCTCCCTTTATCACTGTTCCATTACATCAAATGGGAATGCATGGACATTGGTTGAAAGCAAGAGTGAGCTTGGCTGAGAGGTCTTGCACAGTAAAATAGCCAAACATGAAAAGTGGCATGGCTTTGGATGGAGCAACAGACTCTCTGAATGGGAAGGGAGAAAAATTGAATTTTTATGTGCTTCTGTGCAAGTTCAGCTGCTGCATAAACAGTGCTAACAAATAACAGGCTCAGAAATATCAGCTTTTTTTGCAATTGCTGAACCACACAAGTATTGCGATGTGTTTTATTCTCTAACAATGACATTCTTCAAACATCAAAACAGAATACCTGGAAATTAAAATCACAGTCTTTCCTTAAGTGTTTAACACCAATTACTGTGCTATCGATATTCCACTGCAAATGAAGAAAATTAGTAGATAAAATAAAGTTTCTAATCATAAACATAAGTTGTGTTGTCATGGTTAGAATGTATTTGCTTGATACCTGTACAGTAGAAGATTCACAGAGGCATCAAACATTAATTTCAGTGTAATTAAATTTGTTTTTAGAAAATCAGGCATCATTAAAAAATGTGCATGTTTAAGAATTTATCGTGAATATGTCTGGAATTCTTTACCAAAATCCCAGTAAATTTCAAATTCATCAATTCAAGATCCCTGGTACTATTCAAAGACAAATCAAGGGATTTCTCTCCCAGTGCCCTGGGCAACATATATCCGCCAACCAATATGAAAAGTAGACTGGGGTCATCCATTGCACTGCTGTTAGCCTTAGCTTGTTGTTATAACTGTCTCCTACAAAACACTGACTGCACTTCATTGACTATAAAGCACTTTGGGCATGAATGGCACTGTATGAATACAAGTTTTTCTTATACGGTTATAGATGATTAAAGGCCTAAAAAGGATTTTAAAAACTTAAGCTTACATCTACTGTACTACATTCTCATTATTTAAAGCACTTTCATTATTTTTCCCTTAACCTAGTTTTCTAGTGGAAAGATCAGATTTTCAAACTATAATTTGTGTTCATATTTTGTTCTACCAAGCCTCATTCTAATAAATCCAGATTGTACCCTTCCTAAAGCCTTGATAACCTTCCTATAATATGGAGTTCAATACTGGCCTAACAAATTTTAAGGTTTTATATAGGCTCATCATTATCACTCTTTTTATATTCCATACCTCTTGTGATAGAACCTGGAATTCCATTAGCTTTTTACAATCTTATCAACTAAGATGCTGCCTTTAATGTCTTGTGAACCTGTAGTCACAAATCCTCCTGCTCCTGCACAGCACCAAGCCAACTTCAATTCAATGTATAATTATGCTTTTTCCAAAAACAAACACAAATACATTACCCTACCTGCACTGATATAAAATTTCAAGTGCAATTTTGTAGCCCATTCTCCCATCATATCAATAACACTTTACAACTTCCATTTGTATGTCCATAAATTAACCACCTTGTTTATTTTGATATTATCTGCAATGTTTAATACACTCCTCTCTAAGCCCACATCAAGATTACTGACATACTGACTCCAAAGCTGAACCCTGAAGGACCCATTACCCAGTTCCAACTTCTTTGAAAAATTGCTTGGCACAGATTCTCAGTTTTGTTCCCTCAATTTACTATTTCTCCTCTAATTCCAAACTCCATAATCACAAGTAACCACCCATGTGGTGCCTTTCTATGTTCACACAGATCGCATCCAAAGCACTTCCTGCCCAATAAGATATCTTAAAAAGGATTCAATAAAAAGGATTTCCCAATTCAAAAATTCAGGAATGCTGCTGCTATGTGGTTTTTCTTTATCTAGCTATGTGACATTTTGTCCTCAACCAAAGTCACTGAGGGCAAAGGCTTGGTTAACTCAGAGTTTAGAATTCTCAGTCAGATTACTGCTGTTCTACACATCTGTGCTGGCTTGTCACATTCATCAGACGAATGATGACCATAGACCCAAAGACCTTTCGTACTGTAAACTCGGCCACTGGATCACAACCCCCTCCGTGTCTGTGCCTCCACTACGTGCAAGTGAGATATGACGATGGTGGACACTGGCAACTGAGAGACAGATGTGACCTCACTGTTGGAAAAGGCAAGCAGAACAGGGTCCGGAGAAAACACGAGGCCAGTGATCCATGCAGCTTCTCTGTCACAGTTCTCCCCTACAGCAAATGTGGTTGATATTGCTGTGCCAAGGTAAGACTCCGGACGCCTCTCCAGCTGAAGGGTAACACACAGCTGACCATCACAAAGCCAACCATCATCTCAGGGCTGAAGTCTGCCAGTGCAACATACGACAACTAGAAATTTTCTTAGCTCAGATACTAGAGTAATATCTTGCAATTACCTAGGTTAGTTTTTTTAAAAGTAGAAAAATATTACATTGGCCACACTACAGTCCTGATTACATGATTCAATAGATCTCATGCACGGTCTTGGCAATTTTCTGTCATTGATATCACTTTATTTGCTTCAGTTCAATGAACTTATCCAATATTTTCTTTTATCGCTCTCGCTGCTGCTCATTTCAGTCGCAACTACTTCAGGATTTGCCTGTTTTCCAATATTAGATTAGATTCCCTACAGCATGGAAACAGGCCCTTCATCCCAACAAGTCCACTCCGCCCCTTACAGCATCCCACCCAGGACCATCCTCCTATAACCCACACACCCCTGAACACTACGGGCAATTTATCATGGCCAATCCACCTAGCCTGCACATCTTTCGACTGTGGGAGGAAACCAGAGCACTCGGAGGAAGCCCACGCAGACACAGGGAGAATGTGCAAACTCCACACAGAGAGTCGCCCGAGGCTGGAATCAAACCTGGGTCCCTGGCACTGTGAGGCTGCAGTGCTAACCACTGAGCCACCGTGCCGCCCTATCTGTCTCTTTAATAGAAACAAACACTGAAAATATCTCCATTTTTTTTTGGTCATCGCCTACAGATTGATAATCCTCTATTCTCAGCAGTTCCACCTCACTTTTAATTCTTTTACTGATTACTTACAAAATAATTTACTGTCACAGTAACCAATAAGTCTGCCTGCAGAGAGTCAGCACAATATAATAATTATATTTGAACTCATTTTGGCCAATTGGTGTGGCAGCACAATATTATTAAGGAAGTTTAATGGAAATGCCGTTCAGGGAGAGACTTGGATGTTCAGTACATAAGAAAAAGGAAAGGACGAATGAAAGAAGTTTTTAAACTAAAAAGGTACAATGCAGTAGTAATAACTAGTTTAAACTTGCCGAAAATTCAGCATCGAATTGGCTCCATCGACCCCTGTGACTCAGCAGGATACATTACACAGACAGCTTTCAAATGCATACACTGATGCATCACTGCAAACTGAATATGTTGTTAACAAAACAGAGGGAGGGGGGAGAGAGAGGGGGGAGAGAGAGAGGAGGGGAGAGAGAGAGTGGGGGAGAGAGAGAGGGGGAAAGAGAGAGTGTGGAGAGAGAGGGGGGTAGAGAGAGAGGGGGGGGAAGAGAGAGAGAGGGGGGGAGAGAGAGAGGGGGGGAGAGAGAGAGGGGGGGAGAGAGAGAGGGGGGGAAATAGGGGGGTAAGTGAGGGGAGGTGAGTGGTGGTGCTGAGTGAGGGGGGTGGGAGGTGAGTGAGGGGAGAGGGTGAGTGAGGGGTGGCGGGTGAGGGGGGTGAGTGAGGGGGTGTGAGTGAGGGGGTGTGAGTGAGGGGGTGTGAGTGAGGGGGGGTGAGTGAGGGGGGTGAGTGAGGGGGTGTGAGTGAGGGGGTGTGAGTGAGGGGGTGTGAGTGAGGGGGGGTGAGTGAGGGGGGGTGAGTGAGGGGGTGTGAGTGAGGGGGTGTGAGTGAGGGGGGGTGAGTGAGGGGGGATGAGTGAGGGGGGATGAGTGAGGGGGGATGAGTGAGGGGGAGTGTGAGGGGGAGTGTGAGGGGGGGGTGAGTGAGGGGGGAGAGTGAAGGGGGGAGAGTGAAGGGGGGAGAGTGAAGGGGGGAGAGTGAAGGGGTGGAAGAGAGAGGGAGAAAGGAGAGGGAGAGAATGTGCTCAGAGTTTCTTGGTGGCAACAATGCAGATTCAATTCCCACCCCAGTCAAGATAACCATGAAGGACTCTCCTTCTTCCCTCACCTGAGATGTGGAGGCCCTCAATTTAAACCCCCACCAGTGGGCTCTCTTCATGAGAGTGCAGGCCTGTAGTCCAGTAGGTCCTTGGCGACTTTACCCATTGAGATAATGCACAGTGGAATGATAAGGAGATGCTCCATTGGATTGTGGTGCTCTACTCTTGGAAACTACAAGAAACTCAATCTGTATGTGCAGTACTCTGATGGGTCTCTGAGAAACATGGTAGGTCGACCATAAATATTAAGGAGTCTTTCTTTTTAATCTCATCTTTCAGTTATTTGACCAATTCTTGGTTTCATAGACAAATGTGTATGCTGTGGTACCTAAACTTCATGTGTATTGGATTTTATGCTTCTTATCTGCCAACGCAGGGCCTTAGATCAGCCGAAGATGGAGCAATCCAATTATTTATGGCTGCTCAATAAGTGAAAGTATCTTCCAGTTAGCCCATGCAGTTGGGTTCCTCTCTATCCTTATTCCATCCCATACTGCATAACTGCCCTTCAGCATTTTACAGATACATTCATTTAAACTAATTCTAGCAAAACAAGAATGTTGCAAAGCATATTACAATCTGGAACTGGTCACTTCCATTGATTTTCTTTCCTGCACAGAGTCAGGTGTAATATTACGTGCTTGATAAAATAAGCATTGAGCACAAATATGGAACTGGGAACAGAACACACAACATCGCAGAGAATTCTAGTTTTCTAGTATGCAATTTACCTCCAAAGTCATGAAAACCTTCCAGAAATACCCACTGTGTGATTTAGGCAAATTAACAAAAGCAATACATTGTCATTTTGATCTAGTAAATAAGAAATGGACTGGGTTAGCTCTCTCTCCAGTTGTGTTCTTGGACTATGTCTCATTGATGGTGATGTATGCAAATAGGTATCAGATAAAGGGTTACAACTATTTTACTTTTAAAAGTCTAAGCTCATTTTATCAGTTTGTAATAATTGGCATCAACAAGAATGTCCTTTGAATTATAAATTCCTAATACACCAGCACGGAAACAGGCCATTTGGCCCTTCAAGTCCGCACCAAACCCTTGGAAGAACATCCCACCTAGACTCACACACTTACACTATAACCCTGCATTTCCCATGGCTATTCCACCTAGCCTGCACTTTGCAGGACACTATGGTCAATTTAGCATGGCCATTCCACCAAACCTGCACATCTTTGCACTGTGTGAGGAAACCAGCACAGACATGGGGAGAGTGCGCAAACTCCACATAGGCAGTCATCCAATTGGGAGGAACTGAGCCTGCGTACTGTGCTCTGAGGCAGTAGTGCTAACCACTGAACTACCGTGTCCCCCACTTTTATTCTCACTAGGATTTACCCATTCAAACATGCTCCTGTGGAACATCTCATATCCAACTAAAAACAAGTTTCTGGAAAAGCTCAGCAGGTCTGGCAGCATCTTTAAAGAAAGATCAGAGTTCATCTTTCAGGTCCAAAAACATTAATTCTGATCTTTTTTTAACATCCAGCACTCTGGATACTTGAAGTCAATCACATCTCCAATGCTTGTGCTATAACTCTCATCGAATCTCATTGGTATATCGACCCCATGTTTGCTGACCAACATTACATCAAGCAAGTACCTCAACATTTAAGCTCACTTACTTGTTGTCCAAATTCTTCTTGCAACTTCACGTGCTCCAAGATTTCTGCATTTATCTAATGCACAAGTTTCCCTAATTTTTAATCATCCCACCATTAGCAGCCATGCCACCTGCTGCATAGTTCTGCAGTTCCACAATTCCTTCACTAAACCTTTCCGCTTCTCTTATTTCCTTTGAGATTCACATAAATCTTACTCTCTTCCCCAGTACCACCTATGTGGCTCAGTCTCAAATCCTACTTTAGAACACTCCTGAGAACCACATCCGAAAGGTCTTTACATCAAAGGTGCAATATAAATGCACATTGTTGTTGATGGTAGAGCACTGAGCAAATGGGCAAACTGAAGCAACATAAGTTTCATTTACATAGCATTGTTTACAATCTCAGGCCATCCTGAAACACTGTACTGCAATGAATTATTTCAGAATGAGAGACTGTTTTCCTACATAGGCAGTCACTGTAGCTAATTTGTATGCAGCAAGGGCCCATAAGGTAAACATCAAGGTAATCTGTTCATTTTGGGATACTGTTTAAGCTATAACCTTTGGATGAGAGATCAAAAAAGTTCCCAGCTCTTTTTTTTGAAACAGTGCGCTTGGATCAGGAAAAGTACATTTGTGGGGAGCTGTTGCTATCATGATAGCGTCTCTGGACTAGTAATCCAGTTCTCTAGGTAATGTTGGGATCACAGGTTTGAATCCTGCTGTGATAGATGGTGAAATTTCAATTCAACTAAATCTGGAATTAAAAGAAGGTTAGTCCCAGAGATGGCAACCATGTAACAACTGTTGTTAAAACCGATCAGACTCCCTAATGACCTTCAGGGATGGAAATCTGCGTCCTTACCCAGCCTGGTCTTTTTGTGACTCCAGACCCAAAGCAATGTGATTGGTACTTAATTGCCCTCTGAAACGGTCTAGAGTGACAATCACTTCGGACAGCAACAAATTCTGGCCTTGCCCCAGCAACACCCACATCCAGTGAGAGCATTTTAAAAAGTCTTGTTTTAGTCATTTCATTTGGAAGATAGTAACTGCAACAACACAGCAGTCCCTCAGTACTGCACTGTCACATCAGGTCGTGAATCTATGCGGTGAAATGGGATTTGAAACTTCTAAACAGGAGACGAGAATACTGCTACTGATCCAGCTGATATATCTATAAGAATGAATGCATGCCAATTAAAGTGAAATAATCTAAACTTACCATTTGAGGAATGACGGTCATTAATAGATTTCATGCAGTTTGGACGCTCCCACAGTAATTAGGAAAAACATGAAAAAAAAGCGTGGCACAGTGGTTAGCACTGTAGCCTCACAGTACCAGGGTCCAATTCTACGTTGGGTTACTGTCTGTGTGGAGCTTGCGCATTGTCTGTGTCTGCATGGGTTTCTGCACGGTGCTCTGCTTCCCAATCACAGTCCAAAAACATGCAGGCTGGGTGAACTGGCTGTGCTAAATTACCCATTGTATTCAGGGAGATGTAGGTTAGAAGTGTTAGCCATGGGAAATGCAGGGTTACAGAGAAAGCGCAGGGGAATGGTTCTGGGTGGGATGCTCTGGGGAGGGTCTGTGTGGACCTGTTGGGCCGAATAGCTTGTTCCCACACAGTAAGGATTCTATGGATGAGTTTTCAGCATTGTTCAAATTGACTGCAAGAAAATGGGAGGATGATCATCTCCAGCCTATCAACAAATGCATCAATTGTAATGGGATTTAGTTCAATGTGCACTCAGGCACAAGTAGAGGCTTTGCAGGGAAAGCTCCAGGATGTCAAACAATCATGAGCTACTTACCACTGAGACAGTTATCTTCCTCATTTTTTGTTCAAGTGGCCCACCAACGGGATTCGGCCAGAAACTGAGGTAATGCAACTAAGCATCACCTCAACCAGATACTAGGAACTGCTGAATACATAGAAAGACCTGGAGAATTTCCAATGAATGGGATTGAGCAAATTGCCTAATCTTCAGCAGGTTTAGGTTCAAACTGGCAGAATTAAAGTATTCTATAATTCACCTTCTGTACACACAGTTTAGAATTCTAATTGTTAAGAATAAGTGTGTGAGAGGCAGACATTCACAAGCAAGAGAAAAACACACACAAAAAACAATCAATCATTCTCTGATGTGGACATCACTTGCTAGGCCAGGGTTTACTGCCTATCCCTAATTGTCCAGAGGCACTTGAGTGCACCACTTTGCTGTGGGTGTGGAGTCATGTGTCGGCCCGTCCAGGTAAGAACAACAGACTTCCTCTCCTAAAGGGTCTTAATAAACCAAGGGTACATTTTTACAACAATGGTTTCATGATCATCACTAGACTTGTAATTCCAGATTTTATTGGAATCCAACTTCCACCATCTGCCTGAACATTACCTGGGTCACAGTATAAATAGTCAACCGATGATACCACTAGGGCACCATTTCTCGTTAATGCTGACTTTTTAAATTGATACTGAGCTTTAAGTAATGTGGAACAGATTTAATTTTGCTGGTACAGCATAATCTGGTTTTATCTCTGACCATCATTTTGTAGAAGTTCAACAAGATATTCAGATAAGTTGCTGATAATGGACTCCCCACATGAAGTGTGTCAGTTTGAATCATTTTATTGTTTCTATGGCTTTCCTGAAACTAGCAAACTCGGCAGCAACAAAGCTACTTATTTGGAACTGGAAACTTAAAGCTACAAACAGCATATTCACGCACGGTCAGACACTGTTGCTTGTATGTGGAAAGTATTCTGAAAAATAAACAGAATTAAGTCCGGAGCACCGGCAGCTTTAGTACAATGCTGGGCTGCTTCCAATGATTGTAATTTAGGCATAAGTTCTGCATTGCAAATCTGAGACAGATAATGCCCTAATTCTTCCAAAGCTTCATGTGCTAATGCTTAACATGCAAATCAATTCTCAAACATCTCATTGCCCAAGGTGGTTCGTCTTTCAAGAAAAATTTGCTACAAAGTTAAGAATAATATTTCATCACTAGATTTAGGGAGTTGGCATTTCATTCAACTAAGACGGACATTTGGTTCTCCTTCTACTTAACATATTGTATTTGTCTTGCAATGAAAATTAGAGGTGATCTGATTTTTGTCCAAGGGTGCTGCTTGTTTCTCCCATACATTCTTCAATCAATTCTGAAGAAATTGCTTGTTTATTAAATGATTTATGCCCAAGTGAATTAGAAACAATCTTGTAATTTTCTAGTGGCAGGGTTATAATGCCAACACACTTATTATCCAGAATTGGAGTTGGGCCCTGCATGAATCCTAAAACAAACTGTCAGACTCGTGAGTACAGAACGTTACCACATTATCACTCAGAGAGGGCTACAGCATGAAAACAGACCCTTGTCCACGCCACCCAGTTTTCACAATTAATCTAGTCCCACTTGCCTGCATTTGGTCCATATCTCTCCATACCTATCCTGTCCACGTACCTGTCCAAATGTTTCTTGGATGACAGAATTGTACTTGCTTCCAGCACCACCTCTGGCAGCCCATTCCAGACACTTAACACCCTCTGTGTGCAAAAATTGATGGTCTAAAGTCTTTCATATGTCTCCCTTCTCATCTTAAAACATGCCCTCTAGTTTTTGATTCTCCTACCCTGTCTACCTCACTCATGCTTCTCATGATTTTATAGAACTCTATAAGGTCAACAGTCAGTCTCTGACACTTTGTCTCCTTTCATTTATATAAGACCTGGACTTCCATCCCATCTGAAATAAATGCAAATCCCATTTATAAAATTCTTAAATGAAATGAGCTGAGAACTTGCCCCAAATTTTGATTGAATACAGTCCATAGCTTAAAGTCATCTGCAATTTCATCTCAAGCATGTACAAATCCTAGAAATGGTAACATTCAGAACAGTACAAGGCTGATTAGTCTTCTGAGCTTAATGTCAAAAGACATTGCTGAGACAGAGAAACAGAGGCTTTCACTCTCATCTGGTTGTGCTGTACCTAAACAGCTAAAACCTAATTCTGATTCTTGATCTAAAACAGTGTTCAATTCCCAATACAAAAAAAAAATCCTGAAAATAAGTATCTTATGATCATCTGATAGCATACATACACTTAGCAAGCAACATTCGCACCACACAAATGCCAGGAAATGACTATCTCAAATAATAGACAGACAATTATTTACTGTGGTAAAGGACATGGAAGCTAGGGAAACTGGGGAAATAAACAGTGCTGTCTTGAGATGAGTTCATTTTACAGAAGACATGCCAGAGGTCTTTAAATGCATAAATGTGGATAAATCCCTTGGACCAGGTCAAGTATTTTCCAGAACTTTGTGGGAAGCTCAGGAAGTGATTGATGGGCTCTTGCTGAAATATTTGTATCATCAATAGCTGCAGGTGAGGTGCCAGGAGACTGGAAATTGGCTAACGTGGTGCCATTACTCCATTATTTAAGAAAGGTGGTAAGGAAAAGCCGGAGATCTACAAACCTGTGAGCCTTATATTGGCGGTAGGCAAGTTGTTGGAAGGAATCCTGAGGGACAGGACTAACATGGATTTGGAAGGGCAAGGACTGATTGGCGATGATCAACATGGCTTTATGCATGGGAAATAGTGTCTCATTAACTTGATCGAGTTTTTCGAAAAAGGTGACAAAGAAGATTGATGAAGGCATTGTCTGTATGGACTTCAGCAAAACATTTGATGAGGTTCCACATGATACAGTGATTAGCAAGGTTAGATCACATGGGAATCAGGGAGAGCTAGCCAATTGGATACAAAATTGGCTTGAAGATAGGAGACAGAGGGTGGTGATAGAGGGTTGTTTTTTAGACAGGAGGTCTGTGACCAGTGGTGGGCCACAAGGATCAGTGCTGGGTCCACTGTTATTATATAAATGATTTGGATGTGAAGTTAGGACGTATGGTTACTAATTTTGCAGATGACACCAAAATTGTTTGTGGAGCGGTCATTAAAGGAGGTTATCTCTGAGTATAATGGAACCTTGATTGGATGGACCAATGGGCCGAGGAGTGGCAGATGGAATTTTATTTAGATAAGTGCTGAGATTTTGCATTTTGGTAAGGCAAATCAGGGCATGACTTACACAATCACTGTCACTGGGCCAAGATCCTGGAAATCCCTCCCTAAGGGCATTGTAGGTCAACCTACAGCAGGTTAATTGCGATGGTTCAAGAAGGCAGCTCCCTACCACCTTCTCAAGGGCAACTAGGGACAGGCTGGCTTGGCAGGGATGTGCACATCCTGCAAATAACTAAACACTAGAATTCAAAGTACAACCAATAAGTGAGGAATACGTATGACAACTGAAAATATAACCTATTTTATTATTCATCCTCTTAGTTAAATCATCACTCAAGTCCTTTTTGATGATGTCAAGCATAACCTTAAATCTAAATATTGTACAGGAGATATTATATGTGAAATGTAAACAATTTACTGACTGAAAGTATTTTATTCATACTCCTGACCACGTTTTACAATGATAACTTCAACTACACCCTAACATTAGATCCCTAGTCATTTTTACAATCCAACCCTTGTTATAGCAATAACACTTCTTGTCCCATTTCTTTTGCAATCAATACTGCAATGGCCAGTATCAGTCATGGCTCAATTGGTAGCTGAATTAGAAGGCTGACGATTTGAAACTTAGGCACAACAATCTCGGCAGACTCTCAAATGTAATATTGAAGGGGTGTTGTACTGTGAGAGTGAGGTAACACATTCGATCTCTCAGGTGGACGTATGAGATTCATGAGCACC
Source organism: Stegostoma tigrinum (assembly GCF_030684315.1). Taxonomy (NCBI): domain Eukaryota; kingdom Metazoa; phylum Chordata; class Chondrichthyes; order Orectolobiformes; family Stegostomatidae; genus Stegostoma; species Stegostoma tigrinum. Next base: position 16,908,572 of record NC_081381.1, on the reverse strand, counting down.
TCTGTGAAGAAAAGACTGGGGACTTATTCTCAGAGTCCCAGCAAATATTCATCCATCAACAATACAAAAAAAAGGTGGCCTAGTTAGTATTGCAATACAATTGCTGGGAGCAAAATGTTAGCTTCCCTGTTTCCTAATGGTCACACTGCAAAACTAAGTAATTGACTGTAAAAAGCTTTGAGATAACCTATAATTGTGAATTACACTATATAACTATAAACATTTGTTTTATAGTTCTAATTCTGCTCTCATTTCTCCTAAAATCTAAAATCATTGTGCAAATACTCTTCTTTCCATGTGCTATTTTAATAGCGAACACTTATCGCATTCCTTTATTGCAATCCATTGCCTCTTCTGGCTCAATCTTCCCTAGAACTTCAAAACTCTGCGACTGATTGCCTTGGTCAGCCTTTCCCTGCTTCCTATTAAAATTAAAGTCAAGGCTTGGCATCTTCTTCTCACTACTTCCCAAGTGACTCCATCTCTTCAACTCAATCCAATTTTGGTCATTTCTTGATGGCTCATAATTCACCATCCAGCTTGGATCATAACTGTGTTGTTTTAAAGTGTCAAATAAATTGTTCAAGAAAAATAATAAAGTTGTCAAATAAAACAGTCATACAAGCTTAACGATGTTCAGAATTGAAAAACTCGAATTTCCTTTGAAGGAACAATAGAAGCAGAATAGTAAAAAAAAGTACATAAATTTAAATATAAAGGTAAGCAACAAAACATCCAGTAATTCAAAATGAGTAAGAATATTCACTCAGTGATAAGATTTGGATTTTTAAAACTCAACAGTTCAAAACCCACAGATCTCCTAGACAAACAATATCATCTTGTATAGATCAAATAGATAGTATCACATCTAAATTTGAAAACTCCAACTGTCACCTGAAGTCACCTGGGGATCAGCGTCACAATCTTTGACTGTCCTGGTCAAACAACATTTGGAGTTTAAGGGTTTGCAGGAAGAATTTCGGTTGGAAACAAACGCAGTGAATGCTGCAGAAACTCAGCAGGTCCAGCAGCATCTGTGAAGAGAAGCCAGAGGTAATGTTTTGACCCCCTGCTGAACTTTTCAGTTCTGAAGAGTAGTCATACTGGACTTGAAACATTGACACTGTTTCTCTCTCACCTCATTTTGCCATCATGGGCGCCGTATTAATGTGACAATGACCAGATAAAAAACTTAATGATGTTGATTCTAATAATGGCCGAGTGGTATTCTCACTGGACTGTTAATCCAGAGCTCCAGATAATGTTCTGAGCGATCCACATTTGAATCCTGCCACAACAAATGGCAGAATTTGAATTCATTTAAACAACATCTAGAATTAAGAGTTTAAATGATGATCATTAATCCATTGCCAATTGCCAGGAAAAACCTATCTGGTTCACTAATGTCCTTTAGGGACGGAAACTGCCATCCTTATCTGGTCTGGCCTACATGTAATTCCAGACCAATAAATAAATGCTGGCCCCAGCCAGTAATGCCCTCATTCCATTAATTAATTTTTTAAAAAATCATCCTTGCAAAGGAGGATATTTCCACAGTGGTCTTTGTTGAGATATTCTTGTGAGATATTTTACAGGGTAGACCGAGTACCCTTTTAACATCTCACCCAAAGAAACAGAAAAAGGTCTCAATAGTTCAATAAACTCTTTTTGAGGAAATTGAGATATGGAGAGACAAGTGGTATATATCAATAATGCAAAGTTAGGCAAAAACCAAAGGGAACAGAATTCCCCATTACTTATCAAAGACACTAAAAAAATGCTGACTCCAAATTGATAGCATACATTTTGAGAAAATAAATTTGATCTGATATAGCTGCAGAGTGATCAGGATCGAGTGCTCAGTCTTGAAGGTATGCGAAATTCAAAAAGAATAGAAAGCACGATAAAAAGGTGGAAAAGTAGAACAAAAACATAGAACAGTACAGCACAGTACAGGCCCTTCAGCCATGATTTTGTTTACAGAGTCATCTCCCCTATACCTTGCTCCAATCACCTTAAAATTATGCCCCCTTGTAATAGTCATTTCTGCCCTGGGAAAAAGTCTCTGGCTATCCATTCTATCCACGCCTCTCATCAGCTTGTACACCTCTATCAAGTCACTTCTCATCCTTCTTCGCTCCAGTGAGAAAAGCCCTAGCTCCCTCAACATTTCCAAATAAGACCTGCCCTCTAGACCAGGCAGCATCTCGGTAAATCTAATCTGCACCCTCTCTAAAGCTTCCACATCCTTCCTATAATGACGTAACCAGAACTGAACACAATATTTCCACAGTGGTCTAATCATGGTTTTATAGATCTGCAGCATAGCCTCACGGCTCTTAAATTCAATTCCCCTGCCAATGAAAACCATCATGTCATAGGCCTTCTTGACAACCCTATCAACTTGGGTGGTAACTTTGAGGGATCTATGGATATGGACCCCAAGATCCCGCTGTTCCTCCACACTGCCAAGAATCCCACCATTAACCCTGTATTCTGCATCAACAGTAGCGCTGTTAATATCAAGGAAGGCATTAGTACAAAACTTAGGAGATGACCTTGCTTCAGGGCATCATGAAGTAGAATTGATTAGAGTGGAGATGAAATAGTAGGGGGAAGAAGTTACTAATCAGAGCAGTCCACAGTTCCCCTAACAGTGATTACACTGTAGGACATAACCTACAAGAATAAACATTGGACGATTTTGATAAAGGGACAACAGTAATGGTCACTTTACTTGAAGCATAAACTGGAAAAAGTAGCAGACTGTGAGGTGTTCACATAATCCTTTCAAGATAGTCTCTTAGAATGCACTTTATGGAGTAGACCAAAGAACAGATAATATTAGACATGGTATCTTCTGATTGGACAGAAATCACATGACTCTAAGTTATAGTCCAACTGGTTTATTTGAAGACACAAACATTTATAGTCTCGCTCCCCTGTTGGATTATAACCCAGTGTCATGTGATTTTTGACCTTGTCCACCCCAGTCCAACACCGGCTCCTCCACATCATGATGGACAGGATTTGCAGATGACAAAAATAATTAGTATGGAGTTTGCAGAAGAATACAGATAGATCAAGTGATTGGGCAAAAACCTAGCAGATAGAATATAATGTGGCAAAATGTGAAATTGTTCAATTTGACAGTAAGAATGAAAAAAAAGCAGAATACTAATTGAAGAGAATGACTGGAAATTTGAGGTGCAGAGGGATTTAGGTGTTCCAGTGCATGATTCTCAAAATGTTAACACACAGGTATAGCATGTGATCGAAAAGGCTAATGGGATGCTAGCCTTTATAATGAGAAGAATTGAACTCAAAAGGAAACATACAAAAACAAAGTTGCTGGAAAAGCCCAGGTCTGGCAGCAACTGTGAAGGAGAAAACAGAGTTAATGTTTCGGGTCCGGTGATCCTTCCCCAGAACTGAAGAAACGTTAGCTGTTTTTTCATTCACAGATGCTGCCAGACCTGCTGAGCTTTTCCAGCAACTTTGTTTTTGTTCCTGATTTACAGCATCCACAGTTCTATCGGTTTTTAAAAGGAAAGATGTTATGCTTCTGGTATATTTGGCATTGGTGAGACCACATCTCAAATAGTGTATAGTTTTTGCCTCTTTCTATATGGAAGAATATGTAAACATTGGAAGCAGTTCAGAGGAGGTTTACTGGATTGATACCTGAAATGACTGGATTGTCTTCAAGGAAACATTGGACAGTTTGGGCTTGTTTCCACTGGAGTTTGGAAGAGTGAGGAGTGACTTGACTGAAGTGTCAAAGTAGCCATGGCAAGGGAGGTTTTCTCTTGTGGCTGAGTCCTGAACTAGCGAGGTACCGTTTTAAAATTAGGGGTCACCTTTTAGGACAGGGATAAGTAGTAATCTTTTTCTCCTCGAGGGCTATGTGACTTTGAAACACCATCTCAGAAGGCAGTGGAAATGGGGTCATTGAACATTTTTAGAACAGAGGTAGATGAATTCTTATTAGACAGGGGAGTCCAAGGTTATTGGAGGTAGATGGGAACATGGAACTTGAGGATCAACTATGATCCCACTGAATAGCAGAGCAAGCCTGAAGGGCCAAATGGCCTGTTTCTATTTTGTAATGTTCATATGATGCCCCTTTTATATTACAATTTTGCTTAAAGTTGTGTCCTTATATTTTAGGTTATTAAATGTTTGTTTGCAAAGAAAAAAATATGGATAGTTTTCCGTATGATTGAACTTTCACACCTCCCCTTCCTCTCCTGGAAAGCAGATTTATTGAGCCACAGGTTGTAGTCTTATAGGCACGAGTGGTTTTGCTAAGTGTAAGTTAGGTGGCGTCAGTGGATTGACTGGGGAGTTATATCACAGTGGAACGTAAACCTAACCTCACTGAATTTCTGCTCCAAATGAACCCCCCAGCAATACTAAGAATAATTTACATTGTGATTTACATTTATTAACGAATGCCTGTTGTTGAGTTCTCTCATAAAAAGGAACAAGAGGGGATAGATTTAAAGTGATCTGTGAAGAGTGAAACAAGGATGAAGTGAGGAAAAATGTTTTCATTTAGCGAGCAGTTAGGGTATGGAATGTGCTGCCTGGAAGTGTGGTATAGGCAGGTTCAATAGAGATGTGCAAGAGAGCAATGGATGGTGTGGGTTGAAATGTTGTGCATGGAAATAGAGAGGAAAAAAAACAGGAAATAGCACTAAGTAATGCTGCTCTTTTAACAAATGGACACAGTAGGATGAATGATCTCCATTTCCACAGTAACACTTCTGGGATTCTGTGGGTTTTGAGTTAAGCATCAGCTGTTAAAATGTTAATTTGATTTTCTTTAATAAATGGAACTCAAGTTTGTCCCACTGCTTTTGTTTATTTCCTGTCTCCTATCATCATTCACCTGACTTTATACCAGTGCTCCAGAGGCTGTTCTGAATTAAACCCTCATCATTGAAGAGCCGGATGCCAATTTGCTGGGAGAGATACCCCTCTTCCTATTTGAAGCCTCCTTACTCAACACATCTCATACCAAGTAGAGCAGTACTCAGATTAGTGTTTATCTCCACTTTATGCTACCTGATGGTAAGAAATGCACATTTGTACTTTATTGAAACCACAAACTATTGTTAATTTGAATAAAAAACAGGTTAAATTGTCTTCAGATACGTACCAGATAATGTCAAAAGCTTGTTTAATATATAGCACAGTACACAGGCTGTACTGAACAAATCAATTTATCCTTTGCTTAACATTATTAATTCAGATGCAAAGGATAAACCACAAGGTATCCTTGACCATTGAAATGATTTTCATTCTTTGCAATATTTTCCAATTGTTCCTTTGTACCACATTGAATGATGCACTGGAGGAAAGACTAAAAGCCGAGGCAAGGTCATGCTTTAGAATGTGTCTACCAGCTACAATGATATTTTCCACTGCACTCTTTAATAGCTGCAAGAATGTGAGAATAATTTAGACCTATAGCTTCGTTTCCAAAAAATCAAGGATGTTGACACTGTCTTGAATTTCCTACCATTTGAGGATCTTGCGCCGTTTCCCAAGATCTGTTGTGTGGATATTATGAAATAGCAGAAATGAAACCTGCTAACCTTGTGATATCACTAGGGCATGTGCCACCGTTAGTTCACTTCATTGTGAAACACCCACTTGTCCAAAAATGAATAATTCAGCACAGGCCTTAAAACATCGTCCCTGAGTAACTGTAGAAGAAAATATCTCCATGGCAAAAGCCATGTTTGGTGAGTAATTGGGTTAACAAGTTGACAATGGAAGCATGATATTTCAGTATCACATTTAGTTCCCAAAACTCTCTATTGACCAAACACAACAACTTCTCTTTATGTAGTACTGTTAACATATTAAAATATCAAGGCATTTCATAGGAACATTGCAAAGGATAGTTTAGCAGCCAGTGATAAGGTGATATTAGGGCAGGTAACCAAAAGCTTTGTCGAAGATATTATGCAGTGTCTTCAGGGAGGAGAGAGAGGCAAAGAGATAGATAAGATTACAGATGGAATTTGAGAGTTTCTGACCCAACTAGCACGGTGAATAATGTGTAAACAGAATCCTCCCACCACGATGGTTGGAAACTGTATGAAAAACCTCCAGGTGTAGGTTATTGTGGAATGAATACTGTAAATATAAACTGTAATTGTAGATGTTGTGAGGCACCTCAGAATGTCACATACCATATAGAAAGAAATTGAATTTATTTGTTCTTCATCTAAAATAAACTTTGAATTGACATTTTATGTACTGTTTAAAAAGTACAGTTATAGAAGAAAAGTGCATGGGCACCTTTGCCATTGGAGAACCATCAATTCCTTGGTCCACTTGAAAATTTCTGGGCTCCCACTGCAAGAGGCTGTTCATCACAGTGTTGTAGATTGACATATTGCAAAGGTCCACAATGACATACTGAGGGATGCAATGAAGCTGGGGGCTGTCGTCGTGAAAGCTTAAGAGAGGAAATGTCTTTTGGCCCTTCCTCCCTGGAATACTTAGGCTTTTAGCAGGGAATGTCGGGCATGGAATGGAGAGCTATATTGTAAACATAACCTGTGATGGCAAAATGTAGTGAGGCTCCTCCTGTATTGTATGAAAACAAACCAATTTCTATTGTGATGATATGACTGCATTACAGAACTGTCACTGTGTTTCTTTAAAGAGAAATCCAAAATCCCAAGCTGGAAGAATGAAACCACAGAGGTGTACATTTTCAAAGTTTTACAAAATGAGTCAAATAAGCAAAAGCTTAACACTGTATTGGATAACCTCCTACACATTAATATGTAAACTCAGCATAAGTTAAATATAAAATAACAGGCAACTTGCAGTTGATTTGAAGCCATCAATTATACATTATGTTTTAGGTCCAACTAAGACAGATGTTACAAATGGGCTCAGCAATGCACACAGCATATAGGTCATCAGATTCAATTGCAAAGTTCTTCAAAACTTTGTCTTCGTCAAAGAATTTCAGCTCGTCTCCTTCCAGGAGCAAGATTAATCCCTAAGCTTCAGCAACACGCATCCAATCTGAGTTCTGAGGGCACAGTCTTCATCAATTATGGCACACATCTGCAGAGTCTCCTCAACTCAGTCTGGATGGTGTAGATCCATCAATGATATCTTTAAGTAATAGAGATAGCAGCAATGTATTTTTAATTCTTGGATTTGGCCTCTGTCTTCTTCAACTTGCCTCTACTGCACCTGTGGACCCACTAACTTCTATTATTGATTGATTGCTATCCATTTATATGTTTTCAGCCAGGTTCAATCTACCATGAGGTACTGGTTTCTGTTTTGGCTTTGTTGGAAACTGGGTCTGTCAGTTTCCTTTCTTAGTTTCCCTTTTAAATGAGGAGCAGTTTCAGAAACCACAAGATTTGCAGTCACAGATTTCATCACAATTGCAATTTATACTTTGTAAAACTGAACTTTTATCTATCTTTAAATTTTAGACAATTAAAGAAAATTAAGTTTGGAAAATTGCAGAATGGTGCACGGAGAGGCAGGAGTAGTGGCTGGAGACAGAGCAAATTGCCTTCCACTAAATGCAACTTAACCTTCAGCATTAAGCATTGTGAACTTTGATGTTGCTCAATAAATAATTATATCATTCATAAAAAAATTGATAATTGACAGGTTGGTCGGTCACAAGTGTGGGGTGTTATAGAATCTTTACTGGCATTTTCCCTTATTGAAGGATCATTCTGTGGCAAACAATGACACAGAGATGATAACCATCAGATGCCAATGAGTGTATCAACTCAATTATTATAAAGAAGTCTTGCTGGTTTCTGTGTAGATTTATTTTCCACAATTTTATCTATTTTACAATGAAAACTACAAATTAATGACTATGAAATGATGTCAAATATTTGGAACAATGTTCTTTTACAACGATTCAATACCTTTAAGACTATAGAGTAGAATGAACTGGGTAAGTCCCTGTCAGAAGAATTACCGTAAAGGAATGGTCGATGCACACACAGTCTTATGAACTGTATTGGTTTCAAACTTTATATCCACATATACGCACTGCTGGTAATTTTTTTTCAGGCACGCTACTGAAGCTCCATCTGCTTTCCTCAATTTGTGTCTGCCTTATGTGCGATTCTACGTAACTCTTGCCTTTAACACAAGGAATTGTCTAGAATTTAGATATATTGCCTCCACAGAATGAATCTAACTAAGGTTGATCCTAACAATTACATGTCGACAGAGAAGATAGTATTCATTAAGGGCTCTCCAAACACACTAAGCCTGATGTAAATTTTTTGAACTCTGGGAAATGGTGATTGCCTCCATAGTAATTCACTAGTTCACCAAATTCTGTTCATTTTTAACATTCATTGAGCATCTATTTATTATTGTAACCAAATGGAAGACAATATGGCCATTAAATTATAATTGGTGGTCACCTTGAAAGGTTACCTTGCACTTTACAGACAGCCTGGAGCCCCGAGTTAAATTCATCTTGAATTTTGAGAAAGGATGAAGTCACAATTCACAATCATAATCAAGCAGCCCCAAACCGAGAACAAACTCAGATTCTTCAAGTGTTTTTTTTCATCCAAAGTAACATTGGGAACAACAAACTGATGACAGAAGAAAAAAGAATTCACACTGTTCATATCAGGAGCTGAAGAACAAGGCAAAAGTCACACTGTACAAGGACAAGCATGCTTTCCATGTTATGATGCTTGATCTATCTATCCATTGTATCTGGAATGAAAGAAAAACACTTTTTGTAGAAAGTGATGCCAATGGATTCAAATAAAATCCACAATGATGACCCAAAATCTGTTGACCTTAGTAATTTTTCATCACAATGGCATTGGCATTCCTTTATAAATAAAAAAAAGTGAATGGTCTGTTCCAGAATCTCAAACTAACAAGCTTTGTTCTGTCAATACTTTTTTTCATTATGAACGTAGTTAACAGCACCGTAATGACCAACGTATTCTGTTTCTTTTTGAGAGAGTTTGACTGAGCTATAGGTATCGGCCAGGACACTAGAGATAACGTCCCTGCTCATCTTCAAAATAATACCATGAGTTCAATATGGCATCCAAAAGAGGGCAACTCTAACAGTACAGTACTCCCTCAGTAACATAATACTCATCTTTGGTTTTATGCAACTAAACTCTAGAGTGGGACTTGAACTTGGGACTTTGAGGCAGTAGTATTAGCGAGTAGGCCACTGCTCACATAGCATGATATCCCATGTATTCACCAGTGCTCCCAACTTAATTTTTTTCACAACCTCATGCTTTGCTAAAATCTTCAAGGAACTCATTTCAACAACTCAAATTTATATGGTACTTTTATCGCAGTGAAAGATCCCAAGGAGCTTCATTGGAACGATATCAAACAAAATTTGAAACTGGGCCAAAGAGATCTTTGGACAGGCAGCCAAAAGCTGAGTCAAATAGCTAGGTTCGAATACATGTCATAAAGGGAGACTGATCAGTAACATGTCCTTTGATGGTTATCCAAAAATACATGTTCAACTTTTCCACCAAATAATACAAGTTTCAGCTTATTACTTTAAATTTTACAACTATGCAATTCTTCGCCTTGGGGTAGCATGGTGTTCAGTGGTTAGCAATGCTGCTTTACAGTGCCAGGGACCTGGGTTCAAATCCACCCTCAGGTGATTTTCTGTGTGGAGTTTGCATGTTCTCCCTGGATCTGTATGGGTACCCACTGGGTGCTCGGATTTCTTCCCACAGTCCAAAGATGTGCAGCTTAGGTGAATTAGCCATGCTAAATTACCCATAGTGTCCAGGGATGTGCAGGCTAGGTGGATTAACCACAGGAGGTTCATGGAGAGGGTAGGGGTGTGGGTCTGGATAGGATACCCTTCAGAGGATCAATGTGGGATGAGTGGTCTGCTTTTCAATATTAACTTTCTGAAAACAATCATATTTTGAAGAACTTTAAAAGTATAGCAGATTTTAAAGTAGTTTTTACAATATATTTGTGGGATGTGGATGTTATTGGCATGGCCAGCATTTATTTCTGACCTCTTATTGCCTGGAGGGCAGCTAAAAAAAAAGTCAACCACATTGCTGTGGGTCTGGAGTCACATAAAGGCCAGACCAGAGAAAAACAGTGGATTCCTTCCCTGAACGACTTTAGTAAACCAGGTTTTTTTTTGAATGACAATTGAAAGTGGTTGCATGGTCACAATTAGATGATCTTTTAATTCCAGATACATACTGAATTCAATTTCACTATCTGTCAGAGTTCCAACCCCTGTTCTCAGAGCATTAGCCTGGGATTCTCAGTTACTAACCCAAGGACATTACCATTATGTCACCACCTCCTTTATAGCTTCATGCACAACTTTAGGATTTCCCAAGTCAACTCAGTGTGGAGCTGGAGGAACACAGCAGGCCATGCAGCATCAGAGAAGCAGGAAAGTTGATGTTTCAGGGCAGGACCTTTCTATTTCTGAAGAAGAGTTCTGACACAAAATGTCAACTTTCTTGCTCCTCTGATGCTGCCTGGCCTGCTGTGTTGTCCGGTCCCATACCGTGTTATCTCTGACTCCAGCAACAGCAGCTCTTGGTATCTCTTAAGGATGTCCCAAAACCCTTTGCAGCCTATGAAATACAAACATCGCAGCAGTGTTTGTATTTCACTGAACTGTCAATTTGTTCACAGCAAGATCCCATAGCCTGGTTGTTCTGTACAAATAATCAATCAGGAATTCCTTGATGTAGATTAGAAAGAAATTGCATTTCTACAGCAGGATGCGCCAAAGTATTTTCCCCTTCCTCAACCAATGAAGTGTATTCAATGTTGAAAATGCAAAGTCAATTTGCCTGCGGCAAAGGCCCAGAGTCAAAATAGTAATGACCAAGAATGCTGGTTTTGTAATGCTTGTCAGAAGGATAAATATTGGCCAGAGTAAAAACATTATACTTGGACAGAGGACTGTTTCAGTTTAGACTTCTATTTTATCAGCTTTACTTAAATTTTATTATGACCTTGCAAATCACAATATTGAGACTTTCAATTTGTTTGATGGTTTTCCTGCTGGACGTGTTACTTAAGGAATGAGCAAACCTTTTTGTTGGATGGAAACTATCATCTATTTTTAAAAAGTGTTTGTAGCAGTCCACCTATGAATGTTTGTTGGAACTGCAGCCGGTCAAAAGGCAGATGAACTCAGCAACAGGTATTTGAAGACAGACAGTTTCAGGGACAGACAATTAACGGCATGGTTGCAGAATTGTAGAGGAGGGAGTAGAGCAAGGACAGCACTGAACACAGCCAATCGTTGTACCTACGCGCTGTTTTAATCAATGGGAAAATGAACACATTATTCAGTAGCGAGACACATTTTAGTTAGAAGGCACACGTCTACCAAACTGCTTTACTGTAGGCTAAAGATGGAGTATAAAATCTTTCAGGTCAGTTTTACGATTTAAACCTCAACCAACTAAAGATCAGTCCCTACCACTTGCCTTAAAAGAAGTCACTATTGACAGAAAATCGCTGGTTGGTTTCAAAGGGATAATGCAGCTTAAAACATTCAAGCTCATAAAAGTAATATTGACTGCAATGCCAGATTATAAATGTGTCTCCGTTTATTTTTTCCAAGTGCTAGTCACCCCCAAGGCTTCTAAGAGAAAAATATGGTTTGAAAGTTGTGAGCAACGAAGAGTTAAATAATCGACTCCCATTACACATTAAGCATTCCCTCAATCGTTACCTCATATTGACCATTCCTCCGCGATCGTTACGACAAACGTTGCAGGAAGGTAGAATTTATTTGTCTCAGAGGTGAACCTTGGGAACACACACATAAAACACAAAGGAAGAGAAACAGCCAGGCATTGAAGTGAGAGAGACTGCCCAGCCTCAGGAACTGGGCACCTAAAAGGTAAAGTGAGAGCAGTCCCTTTCAATGCAAGGGTTGCTGACTAAAATGCCAATCAGGCGGTGAAACAGGGGAATGGTCAAACGTTTTTTATCTGGGAGCGGGGGTAAAACGACAGTGGTATCTGATGCTTAGTTCTTCCATTTATTACCTCAGTCCACACAGTGTGAACATTGTCCCCACTCAAATGGAAAGTGCTTTAGTTTCCCCTGGCAGGGGTGAAGGTTCATCCAGGTACAACATTTCTGATTCCCACTGAGTCCTAGCGCAATTCAATTCCTCCTTTACACCCTGACCCTGTCACACCATAAATCTAATTACTGAACAGCATGACTAAAACTTTTTATTCATTTATTTAGCAGTCATCTCTATCGAAGGACATACCTGCGCCATAAATGAACTCTTATTAATGAATTAATTCACATAAAATTCTGTTTTTTTAAAAATAGGATTTCCATTTTCAGTTTCTGCACAGCTCCCACGAATACTTTTTTTAAAGGCCATCTGCAAGATTGTTCCAAACTAGTCTGTAAAATTCCATATCGGCATCAGGAACACTAACCAAGACAGTTATGTCCAACCCTGATGAATCGGGCAGAACGACAGTGCAACTTATTTAGTGCACCACTTTCCTTCTCAGATTATTGTATTTTATAGGACTCCTTATCAGACTAACTGGGAATAAGATCAGCATCTGTTTAGTTTTTAAAGTAAATTCCATTTTAAATCAGTTTGATGCTGAAATGGAAACATTCACTTGTTAATGTAATATACATTTGTGATATTTTAACTGTCAGTTTGACTCAATTCATAATACACTCATTTACTAAAGTTACAGGTTCAAAGACCATCCAGGTCTGCACTGACACACTAGCCCAGTATGGGGAAACTGCCTTCTAACTAGGAGTTTGTTCAACTTCGCTTCAAAAACATATTTTGGGAACCAGTATGGCTTAAGCAAGAGCATTCCCATTGAAGAGACTGGATTGGATTTTGTTATTTATTTCTATACCTTTTTTTAAAATTGCATGTAAATTTAAACATTTGGAACTTGTACATTATTTAACCCCAGCAACAGACATTACAAGTACAATTACTGAAATTAAAACGCAATTTTGTAAAGTGCTTCCCCAATTAAAGTAGTTTTTAATCCATTACAACAATCACAGAGAGTTTTCATTTTAGATCTTTTTAAATTGTCTCTGGTCGCCAACTCAAGAAAAAAATCTACATTGTTTATTTATTCAGCCCAATATCTTGGAAGGGAATCACAGCACATGGTTTCGCTGAGACCTCTAATTCTTTGGTTCATCTCTCCTGTGTTTCAGCCTTCAAGAACATTTTTTTATCAAGTTCCTTTCCAAAGTTTGTGAAAAACTTTAAGTCTCAAATTGAAATGGCAATGTACTTGAAAAAAAAGTAAGTTGCTTACTTGGAGTTAAAATGTTTCCAATTTTTTGAAGCTTTGAGAAACATGATTGAAGGAACATATATCATGCAGGGATGTTTGATCTTTCTTAAATGAGATCTCTCTCAATAAACAAAGGAGCATTGTATCCTTCCTTTAATATCTTTGCCATTTTTAGAATTTGGTTTGGCGAAGGAAACAAGAACCCCTCTTTGAAGTCAACATAAAATAATCTTCCCTTCCAGAGTATAATGCATGACCCAAGGTTGTTCTGGGTCAAGAGGCAAGGCAGCCTCTTGTAGTTTAACTGTTTTGAGTTATTGGGTTCTCTTTCCTCATTTTAAGGCAAATTACACAAGACAGTCTGCAGGCCCAAACCTTTAAACGACCTGGAGAAATACACTGTCTATCATATTGGCATACAACGCCTTTTAGATCATTTCCTTGGGGCCCCAAACATTGGTAACTGCTGAACACGTTCCAGTGATTGATTCATCAATTCTCCAAAGACACTGAGAATACCTGCTTTAGCACAAGTTCTGCTTCCCTTCAGCACCCCTAAAATTATCCATTTCAAAGTGATTATATTATTGCGATCAACTAATCCCTAATAAGGAGAGCTCATTAGTTCTGAAGCACACTGAAGTGAGGATTGACAGCTTTTCTCCGCTCCTAAGCACTTTCTCCAGTTGCTAAGCAACACAGACTCCCAGAGACTAGAGTACCACTCTATCGCAGCATCCTATGATGATTACAGCCTACCCAGTCTGATTGCTATAAATCACATTGGTAGCAGAGCCTCTTACATTTAAAAGGTATCTTACAGGGGAACATTACATATTGTAGTGGGATTGTTTTAAAACAAGTTCTCAAATGGAGCTTTCCTCTCTGACCAGGAGTATGCAAACTGCAGTTGTGTGGCTGTGGAAAGAGTTGGTGTCAACTTGCTTGAGTTAGAGAATAATGAATTAGTGATCAAGTGACTTCTATTTTGGATACCATCTGATTAAATCTATAGCTTAGTCTAATCTGAGGATAGAGCGTAGGCCATTTAGGACAGAGAGGAGGAGAAATTTCTTCCCCTGACAGGAGTTAGCTTGTGGAATTTTCTCCCACAGAAAATGGTTGAAGCCAAAGCATTGCATGATTTTATGATCTGAAATCACACAACACCAGGTTATAGTCCAACAGGTTTATTTGAAAACACAAGCTTTAGGGGCCTCACTCCTCCAAAAAGCTTGTGTTTTCAAATAAACCTGTTGGACTCTAACCTGTTGTCGTGTGATTCCTGACCTTGCCCACTCCAGTCCAACACCAGCACCTCCACATCGTGATTTGAAAAAGGAGTTCTGGGGCTAAAGGGATCAAAGGAGATGGGGGGTGGGTGGTGGGAATTGAGTTACAGTTCCCAGGAAGGGTCACTCGACCCAAAATGTTAACTCCGATTTCCTCCCCACAGATGCTGCCAGACTTGGGTTTTCCAGCAATTTCTACTTTTGTCTCTGATTTACAGCATCCGTGGGTTTTGTTTTGGCTTTCATGGAGTTCTTTGGTCAGGTAAGATCATAATAAATGAGGGAGCAGGCTCGAAAGGCCAATTAGCCTTACACCAGCTCCTATTTTTTCAATGTAAATATAATTTTGGACAGGGTCATTTCAGTAATAGATCATAAGCTTTTATGATTTTTGATTGGTTAAATTAGTCCATTGTGGATTGTTATACAATTTTAATTAAATACAATAGTTCAAATGAACCTAACAGGAGAAATGGCCCTTTCAATGTTACTGTAAAATGTTCGCACCAATTTGTACAGTTTATTTTATCATTCACGCTCGAATAACATTGCTATCATCTTAAATTACAAAAAAAGGCCCCGAAGGAGTTCCACGCCCCATCGCTGCTGCCTGCATGTTGGAATTATAAAACTGATCGACGAACTGTACAGCGTCTACATTTAAAAAAAATATGGTGAACACGTTTATTCCAATGACTGTGCTGCTGAGGGCGTACCCCCTTCCCCCCCCCAGGTCTGTACTAAATGTGTTAAGCAAAGTCTCAGCAGCTGGAAGTCAGGGAGTGCGTTATTTATAAGCCAAAAGGACGAGTAATTTCCGCCAACCCTTCAAAAAAAAATATACACACACATGCCAGCGGAGACGAACCGCATTCCTTGCGGGAGTCCGGCTATTACAATGTCAACATCGAAGCCGAGAGCGACGGTGCGTGGATTTTAAAAAAAATCCCAAAACATCAAGGAACTGCACTGTCCGTTCTCTCAGCCCAGAAAGTCGATTCGAAGCCAATGCAAAATTTAAAAAAAACTTTAAATATTACCATGACTTGGGAGTGATGGTTTAATTTTGTAACTAACAGTGCAGTCACAAACACAGTCTGAAATAATAGTGTGAAGCTGGATGAACACAGCAGGCCAAGCAGCATCTCAGGAGCACAAAAGCTGACGTTTCGGGCCTAGACCCTTCTTCACCCTCTGATGAAGGGTCTAGGCCCGAAACGTCAGCTTTTGTGCTCCTGAGATGCTGCTTGGCCTGCTGTGTTCATCCAGCTTCACACTTTATTATCTTGGATTCTCCAGCATCTGCAGTTCCCATTAGCACTGACACAAACACAGTCTGGTCAGTTTTAAAACAGACTGCGATGCTACAAAAATGGGTTGCAAGAATTTGTTTTTTTTTGGTTTCTGTTATAGTGAGTTTGTCCAGAAATCCTGTCGGACACAAAATTCACAGACGAAGAGCTTGTTTATGAATTTGGATTTTTTTTTTCTGTTTTCCCCAATGACTCCGCCAGACAGCTCCGAATGTCAGCTCGGAGAG
The DNA here is from genome assembly GCF_030684315.1 of Stegostoma tigrinum. Lineage (NCBI taxonomy): Eukaryota > Metazoa > Chordata > Chondrichthyes > Orectolobiformes > Stegostomatidae > Stegostoma > Stegostoma tigrinum. The sequence continues at coordinate 16,892,412 of NC_081381.1, read as the reverse complement.
CTAAACCTAATGTGAAGCGGATATAGTGCGAGTAAAAAAATGGAAAAGTTGCAAAAAGGACATTTCCAAGTTCTCTTTCACAAACAAAGGTCTCTTCTTTCTCTGCACCTCTGGGTCTGGTCTGCCTTATCTATGTGTGTGTGTGAGGGAGGGAGAGGTTTACTGCAGATTTAGCGATAAGGAATGCGCCACAAGAGTTGACCAGCCGCCCCATGCAGACGGCGGCGCCCTGGAAAAGCATAGGCCACTGATTTCCTGTGCGGAGGAGCTACAGCTCACAGCTGCAGAGTACGTCTCGCCTCTCGTCTCCCTGCAGTACCAGGAACCCGCAGCCGCCACCGACAAGGCTTAAAAGGGCAATCGCTCTCCGGAATGGAGATGCATTTATTCGAATCAACGCTTAATTCAACTACAAAACCCCTCGCCTGCCTTCAGCTACAACACGCCGCGCGTTTGCCAAGAGGCGTCTGTTGTGGGTTTAAACAATATCGCTCCAGGTGGGACCCACCAACACCTCACAAAAACGCAAAGAACCGCCGACGCTCTGGACAAACGCAGAGATTGTTAGGAGAACTCAGCAAGCCCGGCTCTGCTTTCTCTCCGCAAGAAGCTGGCGGACCTGCAGAGCTTCTGCACCGATTTTCTGTTTTTTGTCCCGCCCGCACTGTTCCAGGTAGTAGCTCAACAAACAAGTCTCTGATGAAGAGACGCCTAGACTCGAAAGGTCAGCTTGCTCTTTCTCCATTGATGCTGCCTGACTGGCTGTGATCTCCAGCATTTCTTGTTTCCAGTCAAGCCTCCCTTCTACTTGACCATAAGCCACTAAACAGAGCTAATAACCATAGCTGAATCCATCTTATGCCAAAAAGCGAATTCTTTTTGAAAAGTGCATATGTTGAGATTGGGAATTTGGTCTCGGACACTCATGAACTTCCAGAAAGATCCTTTTTCACATGACTGGATTGAACGCAGGATGACTATTGGATGCTGCATTCAGAAATTATTTGTCAAATTTATGAGGGCATTATTGCTTTGCAAAATCATCATATGCAAGATTGCATACTAAAAAGGAAATTTGAAAAACAAAATTCTAGAATCTGGTAAGACTAAACCATGAAGTGAAAAAGGGGAAGAGCAGGCCATTCTGTCCCTCAATCCTGCTAACTCCATCATAGATGCTAATCTCAACTTCCGTTGACCCATTTTAGAACCCTATTCTTTCATACACTCATCTACCAGAAAATCTACTGCTCTCAGTCATAAATGTTCTCACCTTTCAGTATCTTTTTGAAGGTGATAATTCCAGATTCTAGTTGTTAACTGTGGCCTGTTCACAATCATCACTCAAGTGAAGTGTTTACTGTCCTTGAGAGAAAATTTGACCCTATTCTGGGCATTCCACACAGATTCCCATGCTTTGAATCATTATTAACTTTTAATTGCTGATCCTGTGGCATGTTATCCCAATCATAATTTTTTTTTCCGTTATTCATTAACGGGATGAGGGCATCACTGGCTAGGCAGCATTTATTGCCCAGAGGGCAGTTAAGAATCAACCATATTGCTGTGGGCCTGGAGTCACATGTAGGCCAGACCAGTTAAGAATGGCAGTTTCCTTCCCTAAAGGGCATTAGTGAACCAGATGGGTTTTTCCTCATAATAGCAATGGATTCATAGTCATCATTAGATTCTTAATTCCAGATATTTTGAATTCAAATTCCGCCATCTGCCATGGCAGGATTTGAATCCAGGTCCCCAGAACACTATCTGGGTCTCTGGATAAACAGTCCAGCGATAATACCAATAGGCCATTGCCTCCCCTATCTAGGTGCAGGTTTTGGTTCAAAGAAGATGCAGCTGATTTATGGAGATTAATTTCAATTTACATTTCCAGCAATTAGTGTTAGGGAATAAGTCTGAACCATAACAAGTCTAACAAATGGAAAGTATCCCCTGGCAGCAACATTCACTATTAAGATTTTGATTTGAACATTGATCGTAATGATATTTGGTTCCAGTTGACTGGATTGCCAGATTATACTGCACAGAAAGCTGAATTTTATTTACATCTGATTGAAGAGGTGGGGTCCTCTTAATTGAAAACTAGCTATATATTTAAACTGATGGCTTATTTAAACAAAGTTACATGTGTATTCTTCAAACTGGAGAGAAATGTTCAGTCAATACCTGCACAGAAAACAATAAGACCCATACAGCTTCTATTTCTGAAAATTGACTCTTTACACCAAAGCATTTTTGGTGCAACCTCCACAAAATAAATGCAAATTATGCAAAAAGGCCAATTCATAGAAGCATTACAGAGATGAACAACTTATTTTGGGAATTGTACGATATAAGCTTAGGAAATTAGTCCACTCACCTGTTTAAACTCCACAAAAGTACCCAGTATACCTTAATTAGAGCTTTTGATGGCACAGCCTGCAGCTATTAGGCATCCTTTCCTGCATTTGTTTTACTCTAAGGCAATACTGTATTCTCGTTACTATTGCTTGTTGCTGTCATAAACCAGAGATTTGTCTTCTGTGGGGCCCAGCATGGACCAAGTGGCAATTCATAGATAATATGCAAGGATGGTGAATATGAGAAAACACACATTAAAAAGTTCAATTACTAACTTTATCTTCTTTGTCCCGTGGGCTGAAGGGCCTGTTCTGTGCTGTACTGTTCTATGTTCTATGTTCTAAACACCTCACTGATCTGTTTGGTGGGGCCCATCAAGAATTGCAAGTATCAGAACAATAGTGGACAAAACATTATGCTGTCACCTCTATTATGTCCTCCTCACAAATGTAAATGTAACTCAAAAATGTAATCCAATTCCAGCTTTTCTTAAAAAAAAGTACATTTAGCATTTTATGTTGATTTGTTTTAAAACTATAACAGTTCTCCAATTAGACTCATCAACACCTTTTATGGTTTTTAAGTTCATGAATACAATAACCCAATGATGGGAAGGATAAACAATAGTTTTCTTTTTAACCTAATTGATTACTCATTTCCAAAGACTGCTTTGCTTGTAACTCACTCAAACTTCCTGGCAACATCTTGCCATGGCTAGCTGGGAAATTCTGGCCACTTCAAGTGGAATGCAATAAACTGTTGACCTGCCACAATTCAATATTTTGGCAACCACATTTCTGCTGCACCAGATACATTCACAGGCATACCGGTAATGGCCTGATGCACATTTGTACTAAAGTAGTGCCTTGGATTTGAATCAGTTGAAACCTATACATATATATCTGCAAAACCACCTACTGACCCTTCTGTGGACTGTGATGTATCATTAAGATTAACCCAATGGATTGTAACAGTCATCACTTTTTGCCTTTTAGGAGTTGGGCAGTAAACTGACTGTGATTTTCCAAGATTATTAGAAGATATAGCATTAAAGTTCATTTGCAACATATTCAAATAATCTTCAAACCTTTACAAAATTGAGCAGATTTTTGAAAATCCACAACTTGTGTAAAATAACATGCCTTTGGATGCAATTACCTGTTATTCCATCTGTTTCCCCATCTCAAAAACTTTTCTCCCTTCATTCATGGGATGTGGATGCCAATAGTTCGGCCAATATTTATTGCCCATTCTTAATTGCCTTGAAGAATGTGCAGGGTGAGCATGTTTCTTGATACCCACAATAGCATGAATATGTTTCAGGATTTTGTCCCATTGACAGTCAAGTAACAGTGATAAAGCTCCAAGTTCAGGTGGTGTGTGGTTTCGAGGAGGGCTTGCAGGAATGATTTTCCCTTGCAGTGCTAGGTGGTTGAATTTGTGGGTTTTGAATTGTGCTGTCAATGTAGCCTTGATGAATTTCAGCAATGCATCGTGTAGATGGTACACATTGATAGGACTGTTCATTGGTGGTGAAGGAAATGAATATGAAGGTGGTGCCATGCAAGTGAGGTGCTTTTTCCTGGACGGTGTCAAGATTCTGGAGTGTGCTGAAGCTGCACTCTTCCAGGAAAGAAGAGAGTATTACACCACACTCCTGACTTTTAGATGGTGGTTAGGCTTTGAGGAAACAGAAGGTGAGTTACTCACTGAAGAATTCCTCGCCACTAAATTGTTTTTGGAGCTTTGGTATTTATATGGCAGGTCCAGTTCAGTTTTTGGTTAATTTTAACCCCTGAAATGTAATGGGGAATTCAGTGATAAAAATGTAATTGATTATCAAAGGGCAAAGTTTGATTGTAATTATTGGAGATGGACATTACTTGTGTGGCACAAATGTAACTTTCACTTATCAAACCAAGACTAGATACTCTCCTTGTAAATGAATATGGACTATTTCAGCATCTGAGGACCATGAATCATAGTGAACATTGTGCACTCGTCAGCAAACATCCCCAGTTCTGACTGTTTGATGTAGGGATGTTTATTGTTGAAGCAGCTGTAGATGGTTGGGCCTAGGACACAAATTGAGGAACTCCTGTGCTGATGCCCTTGAACTGAGATGATTGATCTCCAAAAATCACAGTGATTTTTTTTGTGCAAGATATGACTCCACCCAGCAGAGAATTTTCCCCCAATTCCCATTCTCACTAGTTTTGCTAGGGCTTTTTGACATGATATTCAGCCAAATGCTGCCTTGATGTCAAAGATAGTCACTCTCACCTCACCTCTAGCAATCATTTTTTTTGGCCTTGTAACAAGGTTAGGACCCTGTCGGAACTAATGAGCATCAGTGAGCAGATTATTCCTCTGCAACATAGCACTCTTATGACCCTTCCATCAGTTGTGCTAATATGAGTCTGGATAGTTGCAAATTTTTGATGTGCATTGCATATCTAGGTAGCCAATGAATGTCACAATGTTTAAAACCATTCTAGAAGAGATTTAATAAGTCACCATTAAAATGGTTGACAGAAACAGGACCTCACAATTGTCCATAATTGAAAGCTATGAAACCCACATCCTCTTAAGGCTTAGTATATTCAAAAGATCTGCACTGTAAGATAAAGATTTATCACAACAAACTGACGTACAGCATGTTAGATGGTTTTATGGCACTGTAAAAGTATATCTGGATGAAAAACAATAAAACTATCTATTACTTTTCAAATCCAGCAATCAACATTGTAGACAGATCTTTCTTCCATTAAGAGTTTAGGTATTCAGGATAGGAGAAGGAAAATTATAGTCATTTTGAGTTCTGAAATGTTTCTGGATATTAGAAAACAAATGAGCTGGTTGCGTAGTTTTTGCCCATCCATGCAGTCTCACCTTCTCATGTTCTATTTCTGAAGAAGAGTCTAGGCCCGAAACATCAACTTTTGTGCTCCTAAGATGCTGCTTGGCCTGCTGTGTTCATCCAGCTTCACACTTTGTTATCCCATGTTCTACAATGTTGATTTATGACAGCATTTTTGGTGTTTCTTCTATTAGATAAGGATACCATGGGGTAAAGCGCTATGGTGAGTAATTAGAGTTAAATTATAGATCAGCTATGATCTAATTGGATAGGGGAGCAGTGTTAAAGAGCTGACTCCTGATGAAGAGCATAAACCTGAAACATTGACTTTCCTGTTCCTCTGATGCTGCCTGAGCTGCTGTATTCCTCCAGCTCCACACAGTATTGATTTGACCATTCATGTTCCTATGTCATAATTGTGTTTCAGTCTGAAAAATAATTTTACTGGAACACATTCCTACTAGAAATTGCGATTCACAATGTTCACGTAGTATTTAGAACAGACTGCAGCTACTGGTTTAAAAAAAGTCAAATATTCAAACTCTGCACAGAACTTTCTTGCTAACTCCAGCCTTCCTGTGGTCACAGTGCTAGACAAATTAGTATTGTTATTTATAGTTACAGTTCTAGTCACGGAAAGACCTGCTGGCACCACTGATGGAACAAACAGTGATAGTTGGAGGGGCACCAACCATCTAACAAAAAAAAACTAGGAAAAAGGGATACATCGGAGAACAGAGAAAAAAAAAATGGAAAAAATAAAGAAGGTCTTCAAGCCAGAAACTGTAATGTTAATGAAGTCACTGCATTATAATATCTCACTCCAGAGTATCAATTGATTAAACAAACCAGGGTAGGACTTATACAATTAAAAGTAGGGTCTTGAGTAGTATTTTAGATTAGACAGACCTAAGGGCTCAGACACATAACTCTTTGAAATTTGCATCATAGGTAGACATGGTGGCTAAAGGTATTTAGCATGTCTGCCTTCATTGCTCAGAGCTTATAAGTATAAGAGTTGGGATGCCATGTTGAGGTTGCACAGGATGTTGGTGAGGCCTGTTCTAGAGTACACCATCCAGTTCTGGCTGCCCTGTTATAGGAAGGATACTATTAAGCTGGAGAGGTTTCAGAAGAGATTTACCAGGATGTTGCTGGGAATGGAGGGTTTGAGTGATAAGGAGAAGCTGGATAGTTGGGGACTCTTTTCACTGGAGTGTCAGAGGTTGAGGGGTGACCTTATCGAGGTTTATTAAATCATGAGGGTTGTAGATAAGGTGAATGACAAGTGTCTTTTCCCTAGGTTGTGGGATTTCAAAACTAGGGGGTGTAAAATACATGAGCGGCAATTTTTTCTAGACAGTGGTTTGTATGTGGGATGAACTTCCAGAGGAAGTGGTGGATAGGGGTACAGTTACAACATTTAAAAGACATTTGGATCAGTACATGAATAAGAAATGTTTGAAGAAATATGTACCAAGCAGAGGCAGGTGGGACTAGTTTAGCTTGGGATTACGGTCGGGATGGACTGGTTGGACCAAACGGTCTGCTTCTGTGCTGTATGGCTCTATGACTCTATGACTACAAAGCTCAATGCTTTTACAGACTACCAGAAAGAAAACAGACATTTCTATGAGATGTGGTCACAGCATGAATGCTTTAAAGTCCTTTTCATATCAGACTGGTCAATAGAATATTAAGCTGCATATTCAACATTAGACACCTAGCGTAGTAGAACCAAATTAGCTGATGATGCCTGGTAACAAGGTTTAGCAGTGAATGTGTCATCTAGACTGCATGTTAAGACCAGAAAAAAACAAATATAAAATATTGATGCTATCTCATTATGTGCAAAAATACTTCTAGAAATGCCAAATCAATTTTTAAAAAGTCACATCTTGCCATTCTAATTGGTATCATGAAACACATAAAAAGACATTAACAGACTTTTCATAAACAATAAGTAGACTTTTTTTGCATTTGCTCATTATGTGTATTTTCTCTCCAAAGAAAATCTGGTTGTTTAAACACTGGAACTTTCAGATTGGCACCAAATGACCTCAAGTGCATTTTGAACATTCACTGCAGTAATAACATTGGAAATATTGAAGTCCAAAAAAATTCAAGTGGACTGAGCCAAGACTAACCATCAGCCCCCAACTAGCAGACAGTTATTAATCAATAACATTATCCAGATCTCACAGTTGAGTCTCCTGCAGTGAAATACTCAATGACCCTTTAAGAACAATATTGCATGTTTTTAACGGTGCATGCATGTATTTTACATATTCCTGCAACAAGAGGACATTCTCATTTCCACAAGGGAAATCTAACACCATATCTACACACAACTGTTACGCACTGCCCAATTGTTAAAGAATGAACATCCTTAGTAATTCACTTTTCCAGTCTGCCAAATGGAAATAAATTCCAATGTCACTTCCATTTGGGAAACCTATTTGGATGAGTGAGCAGGTGTTCCCAGCTTTTCCAGACTCATAATTAGGAAACTGTCTCTCAAAACAACTTTTTCTTACTAAAATATTCCAACCACTGACATTGGCCTCAGAGATTTTAATTCTTCATACATACCAATGTCTTGGCTGGGTAATGTGTTCACCTCCCACTCTCTTAGCATAAGTATCATTTATCCAGAAGTCTAAACAATAAGCACTGCACCATCCTTCGTAGAAACCACTTGAGATGGCCCAATATTATATCATTACACAGATAAATGCTGATCAAAACCCAGCAAATATTAAAATATTGGCGTTGTGGGTCATCATCACAGAAAATATTGAACCATTTTAGTTTATAAGTGGCAGACTTTCAGAAATAGGCAACTGACTGAAATAAAGCGAAACTATAGTCTTGAATGTCCCTCGAATAACTATTGTGTCAAGTAAGCATACAGCCTGAGTAGGTAGTTCAGGGGAAAATATGACCATTCTAGTTAGTTTATATCAACCGGGAAGTAATATTCTAATAATTTAAAATAGGTGCTTTCCTGTAGGAACTGTGTTTTATTTAAAATGGTTCCGGTCTTGTTCTTTTAACTCATCAGAATTCAACCAGGCATTCAGTCTGAACATCTACAGGGAGATTAAAAGAAAAGCCCTAGTTTTGTGACTTCACCGAACTTCCCTCTCCCTGAAGAGGCCACAGGAATGGTGGTCAAATTGATAAACGATCTCGACATCTCCCACCCCCCCCCCAAATCCAGGAAAAGTGATAACCGGTATAATTGACAGGCGGTTAAGAATTACTCAGCATTCACAATGGGCGGGCAGAAAAAGCTGAACTGTTCAAGCATCGACTGTAGGACTCCCGTGTGTTTTGGGAAAAATCAGCAGCAGCTTAAAGTTAGTCTGACTGCAGACCTGCGCTGACATTAGTGAAATATTCGCCCAAATAAGGACAGCGCTATGACTTAATAGATGTACGTACGGATACTCATTACCTGCGGCCAGGCCCATTCTAATTGGATTGGGATTGCTGTAATGTGTGAAACGGTTTACTTTGTGTTCAACATCCTGAACCAGTTCTGTTGCCTACGTGAGCACTTCACTAGGATCAGAACTGGTTTAAGCTCTACTTCCTATATTTTCACAACAAGGTCACGAAGAGATTTTAAAATTCAGTTGCTGGGAGTTGCGAGGGGCGAGTTAAAACATCAAATCTTACCACTGGAGACGAAATTCGACACCCAGGGCAGTCACAGATTGGAGGGTGGACCTGCAACACTCCTTTTGACATAAGCGTTTTCAGACTTTTTCCTGTATTGAAAAGAAAGTCAATTATGAAATAAAAATGAAAAATCACCTTCAGATCGCGCTGTTGCGCAGCGTAAACTTTGTGTATGTGAGAGAAGCTATGACATTTTTTCTGTTCATCTCTCTCAATTACACGATGCTCCTCAAATGGATGTTTAATTAATTACCAGCAATTCCCCAAAACCGCAGCCATACGATAGGGCACCTTAAAAGTACCGGGAAATGCACTTCCCTTCCGCTGCTTTCATCTTTCCTCCGGCACACGAGCAGATTTTTGCGAGTTTATATTAAAAAGACGTGACTCTGAGGAAGTGCAGCAGCGTTCCTTTTTGTAACAATGGCGCTGGCAATGAATGTTGTTTGGAGAGAGCGCAGTGTCTCACACACACACACTCTCTCTCTCTCTCTCTTTCAAACACACACACAACACACACAGTTAAAGAACCAAAAAAAACAGCCTCCAGCCAGACACTGAAAACTGCCAGAAGCGGATACTCCCGGAGCCAGGCACGGCCAGAGCGCCTACAGCCCCCAGACTGCGGGCTGTTCCAGCCAGACACAGCAACAGATACTTAAGACTGCCAGAAGCGGATAATCCCGGAGCCAGACGCTGCTGGAGAAAGACTGACAGCATCACAGTCAGCCCCTGTCAGAGTCACAGACTGACAGAATCACAGTCAGACTCTGTCAGAGTCAGACTAACAGAATCACAGTCAGACCCTGTCAGAGGGTCACAGACTGACAGCAACACTGTCCGAGAGTCTCAGACTGATAGTATTACAGTCAGGCCCTGTCAGAGTCAGACTAACAGAATCACAGTCAGACCATGTCAGAGTCACAGACTAACAGCATCACAGTCTGACGCTGTCAGAGAGTCACAGACTAACAGCATCACAGCCATTGTCAGAGTCACAGACTAACAGAGTCACAGTCAGGCCCTTCAGAGAGTCACAGACTAACAGAGTCACAGTCAGGCCCTTCAGAGAGTCACAGACTAACAGCATCACAGTCAGACTCTGTCGGAGTCACAGACTGACAGCATCACAGTCAGACCCTGTCAGAGAGTCACAGACCGACAGAATCACAGTCAGATCCTGTCAGAGTCACAGACTAACAAGAGTCACAGTCAGACTCTGTCAGAGTCACACAGATTGACTGAGGGACTATATTAGCAGAGTCAGGCAGCAATTCCATCCGCCCTGAGCAGTTTGAGCTGCAACACGTGGGTATCCGCTCCGAATGTCAGTCCCAGCAAGATGCCAAAACCCGCCAGCGATTCTATGGGAAGCCCAACACGGACGGGCACGCAGCTAAATTCCCAACAATGCTTACCGTCTGGCTAACTTAAAAACAACCAGTTCACACGACCCTCCCTTCTCTCACCAACATCCCCCCCTTCCCAGCTCAAAGAAAAAACGCAAATGCCAAACCCGCATTTACTGTTTTTTTTCAGTAATTGATCGATTAAGGCAGCTACGTTAGTTCATATGTGATAGGTACAAACTAACACTCTATCCAATCTGAATGCATTCTGTACCCTGACTTACCACTTCCTGGCTCATTCAATCTTCAAATCATTCCTTACAGATACAGCAAACCCTCCACCCCTCCGCCACTCCTCCTCCAGCTCCTGCAGAGTCTCAATTGTTCTTTGCTGATTAGTTGATGTTGATCGATTATATAAGCAAAGCCAGACCATGACATTTCATGCATGGGTTTACACTTTTTCCAAGTTTCCCACAAACTTGGAAATTATTCACAATTGAACAAAAATGCACTGGGTACCAGACACCCCGACCTCATGCTCCGGGTTTCCCCACCTCCCCCCATACCTCCTCGATCTCAAACTCCACCACCGGCCCTACACCTGCAAAGGTCTGTTCTTCAAAAAAAAGACGAAATTGTGTGGAACCGCTGTCAGTTGAGAAGGGGAGGTGGGGGGCGGGGGTAAAGAGAGAGACTCTGAAGCAAACACTGCGGACAGTCACCTCACTTCCTGGTTTGTCTCTGCTCCCCCAACCCCTCAACTTCGCAGACAATTTGGAAACGACCCTGGCCAACAACACACGAAACACAGCCAGTGAACGTTTGCTGGAGAGAAAGTCCTCTACGCAACAGCTCGAATTGCACTTAGAAGCACTTTCTGGTCACTTGTGTGTGTTTATGTGTATGAGTTTGGTGGGGAGGGGGGGGTGGTTGAATGAGTTCATCATTCACTGACAATGCTGGGGAATTAAATAACAACTCATCTGCTCAAAGCAGCTTCAACAACTTTTTTACGCGTTAAACTTTCTCAATCAAAGCACATCTGTCCCCGAAATAATCACACTTTAAGTCCTCCTCCATTGAGAAATACCGTGATCTCTCTCCATTATTTTGCACTGCCTCTCTCTCTTTTTATTATGGTGCTCACCTTTGTGTCTAATGCTCCGCTTCCAGTCCTTAGCTGTCTCTCTGCCGCTGACGAATTGAAATTCATTCGGCGTCAACCACTCTCCCCTGTAGCGAATAGAAGGTCCTTTGCTTCCCTGACACAGTTTGTGGATATAGAGCAGGGCTCTGTTATCTCCGCACTCCACCTCAATGCAGGGCTGGCCGTTGTCGAAAACGGGCTGGAAGTCGGGGATGGACGAGACGCGTTCCAGCAGCAGCTCCTCCGGGTGCCGCGCCTCCTGCAGCCCCAGGAAGGGGCGCCGCGCCGGGCTGTAGAGGTGCTCATAGGGCGGCGGGTGAGAGCTCAGCACCGGCACACTCGCCGCGTTCAACGGGGCCAGGAACTCGGGCAGACCGTCCAGCAAGCCCCGAATGACCCCCTCCCTGTCGGCTCGCTCCTTCTTGATCGCTGGCATTCTCATGAGCAGCCCCTTATCTTTAGAAAGCACGCCTGCGATGAGTTCTTCCCTCTGTAGTTTCTCGTACTTAAAGCAGCCGTTAAAATGCAGGAAAAGCTTTGACCTGTGATATCCCCAGCCCTCAACGAGGCACGACTTGTCCGTTTTAATTGGGTCTAATACTCCGACCTCTCCCGCCTGTCTAATCTGCTTCTCCGTACCTGACATCTTCGAAAGGTATTCGCTGCCGTGTACATTATGTTGGTAAATGATTATTGATCCTCTATCGACCCACCTTCTCGCTGGAGCAGTTTTCACTGATACCCTTTTGCTTATTTCCGGGCGAACACGAAACGGGCAGCTTTTTTTTAAATTCGATTGAACCACGCTGGTCGAGATAAAGTTTCCCCCTCAGTTGCCCTCTTTTCTGTCTGTCTGTCTGTCTCTCTCTCAATGAACCTGAACAACATTTACGGGCCACAGCAACTCTCTGTATGAACGATTACACATCTTTGCCTCCACTCTGATAAAACACACTTTCTGAAAAGTTAGGTCCTCTCTTACCAAATGTAAAAGTTTTTTTGTCTTTTTAAAACAAAACTCTCCCTTTAGATTTCTAAACAGACCTGTGTTCTTTTCTGTTTTTCGAAAAAGAAGGAAGTTATTACCACTGGACTGCTTCATACATTTTATTTTAAACCTACATTTTTTTTCTGAAGTCACGCTTTAGTTCAGACACAGACGAAACATGATTTGCCCTCTGCTGCTGCGAACTTAGCCCATTTAAACATCACAGTCTGTCAGTGCAAGAACAGGGGGGTTCTCAACGGGCGACACGGTGACAATTTTCAGTGCAATTAATTATGGAGCATTTCCTCCGGTACTGCTTGGGATCCAAGTGTCTCTGCTTTTCGACAGGGTGCTTTCAATCAAATTCACTCATGAGTTTTTTTAAAATTTCCAAAAATATTTCCTCCAATTTTGGGGTAATAATTTGAGCTCCAAAAGCAATGGATGTTTAGCATTGCTTAAATCATTCAGCACACCATCCAGGATATGATTACAGCGTTTGCTAATATCTGTAAGCACTTGAACGGATTATTGAACATGTTTGGGTTTTTTGTGACTGATTACTTGCACAGCCATAGTGCAGACTGAGGTCATTATATTGCTGCTGTCATGTGTGCCCCCCACCCCTTATATCCACCCCCTCCACCACACACACACACACACACACACACACACACACACACACACACACTTCCAGGTATCTTTCATTGAATGTAAACAATTTTCCTTCTGAATATTACCGTTGGCTCTTCCACTGCCCACTCAGATCTGAGAGCCCAACTGGCTGCATTAAAAAAAATCACATGGCCTCCAATCCTTTAGCCACACATCTTAAAACTGTGTCCTCTGTTTACCTCTGTTTACTGTATCTCACTTCTGCCTTCACCACAGCACCATCATTAAACAGGAGTCACTCAAGATCGAGTGACTGAGTAGCAATTATTTCTGGCCTCTCCCCCTTGGGATAATCTATAGTCACAAAGAGCATCACCTCTCAGTCTGTCCCTGATGTAGCGGTGGCAGTCAGGCTGAAGTAATATTCAGCCAAAGTCCTAGGGTAAGTGACATTCCAAGCCATTCTGAAACTAGTAGGCATTGAAGCTGTCCTCATTGTGAGTTAGTTCCATGTCAATTAGTTTCCAAACCAATTTCAACACAATTCAAAACTGAGCATCACAATTGTGGCGCAAATGCAATAAGCTCCCTCTCATCAGCCCACGTCACCCCATGGGAATAGTTAGTTTATTCACTGAATACTTGAGTGCTATAGACAAGAGGGATGCTAAATTCAATTCCCAGTTTGTGAATGGATGAGCTGCTGTTAGTCCGCTTTTGGGTATCCACTCCCTTTGCCCTCCACAGAAACTGCACATATGTAGGATTCATTTTGAGGTTCAGCTGTGATGCATCATGCAGTTTCACAGTCCAACAGCATTCACTATCTGGACACCAGTAAGTAACAGTACATGAGCAAGATATTGGAAGTTGCTGGGTGTATATGGAACCAGTAATGAGTTTATTCAGAATATTCAGTAACAGGTTGCTAAAAAGGGGGTCGATTAGCTGGATGGCTGGCTTGCAACACAGCATGACACAAATAGCATGGGTTCAATTCCCACACCATCTAAGATTACCATGAAGAACTTTTCTTCTCACCTTTTCTCTTCACCTCAGATTAACTGACCACCAGTTAGCCCTATGATCCTCTGGGACTGTGGCAACTTTACCTATTGAACAAAAGATTTATGTCGTTGTGAAGGTCTATTCATATTTCCTAAATGCTGCAATTTTCAGGTTCTTTCTGTGTAGTATTCTTCTATATTCAATCTTTCTATCAAGTATTTGGTATGTGCCAAACATGGTTCTAATATTATGTGAGAAAGGCAGAAACTTATCAACCATCATAGTAGTATGGCAATGGTTCACTTGTATGCTAAGCATGCAATTAAATCTAAGATGGAATTATATTAAATTTCCTTTTCTTTTGGTAGATACCCTGCACTCATCAACTGTTGAGGAAAGGAAAGATGCCTGGAGCTTTTGAAGCCAATATTATTAGTGTTCCAAAAGTCGTGCAGGTTAATCTCTTTTGTATTGTCCCAGCTCGTGAAGTCCCTTTGAAAATTCTTGTTGAGCAACTAGCCATTTTCATAACCGTAAAGTCATCAAATCAAAGAGTCATACAGCACAGAACAGATCATTCAGGCCAACTCATCCATGCTGACCACATATCCCAAACTTAACTCATCCCATTTGCCTGAGTTTGGTCCATATCCCTTTAAACATTTCTTATTCGTGCACCTGTCCAAGTGTCTTTTAAATATTGTAAATGTAGCAGCCTCCACCGCTTCCTCTGGCAGTTCATTCAATAGACGTAGCACCCTCTGTGTGAAAAAGTTGCCCCTTGGGTCCTTTTTAAATCTTTCCCCACTCACCTTAATACTGATCAATGCATTCATTCAGAGTTGAGTGCAATGAATTTTCACTCAATATAAATTGGATTGGGACTTCTCAAAATCATTCCACAAAGGAAGCTAAAAGCCAATATATAGAGAATGCCATCTTCCATCAGTCTAGGTTGGATTTATTCATAGATCCTGAGGTTGATAAAGGGTCATGTTGTAACTCACTACGCTACCTAATAATTCAAATTATTACTCCCTCTAATTTTCCTCTCTCCTCTCATTTAAGTGAATATTTCATGCCAGCATTATAGATGTAACTCTTGCACCAAAACAGTGTCAAGCAATGATCATCTCCAATGAGAGAAACAATAACCTCCCATTGACAGTTAATGACATTGCCATATAGAGTCCCTCTCTACCATGACTGGGAATCTAATTGGACTAGGCACATAAATGTCATGACTACAACAGCAGGTCAGAGGCTTAGAATCAGCAGCAAGTAACTCACTTCCTGACTACCCCAAGATACCACCATCTACGAGGCACAAGTTAATGAATATGTTGGAAAAAGTCTGCACTTACTTGGATAACATCAGACTAACAATTCCAAAGGTGGGGAAGCGTGGTTTAATCATTATGTCACTGGACTAGTAAAGCAGAGACTCAACCTAACATTCTGGGGGTGTCTGTTTGAATCTTACCATGACAGATGTTGAAATTTGAATTTAGTAAAAATATGAAATTAATCAATTATGAATGTAACCGCAGTTAATCATTGTAAAAACCTAGCTGGTTCAATTATGTCCTTTTGGGAAGGAAATATGCTACGTTCACCTGGTCTGGCCAACATGTGTCTCCAAACTCATAGCAATGTAGTTGACTTTTAATTGCCCTCTGAAATGCCTTCCAAATAGGTCAGTTCAAGTCAGTTAAGGGTGGGTAGCAAATGCTCAGTTGATCAGCCACGTTCACATTCCATGAAACAAAGTAAATTCTCCACCAAACAAAATAGCTTCTCTCAATCTCCCTATCTGTTATCCTTAAATGCTGAAAATCAAATTACCCTTAACTTTAAAAATAAAGAAAATATATTCATTTGTGTAAATCCTCCTTGTAATTTCAGCATCAAAGTTCACTGTTAGGTGAGAGTTCCAGGAGTTTAATCCTGTGTCAATGAAAGAACAGTAGTATTGGTCCATTTGCTGGTGATGAATTTGCACAGGGACTCATCACAGAATTTCTTAGTGTTGTTTTAATTCAAAACAAAATAAGATAAATAACAAAAGTCAATATATGTGAATTGTTTTTCACCTATTTTTGCATTGGTCTTCATTTTGCGGATTGTTTTGGCAATTGGGTAGAGGCAATGGTCCCAAAATAAGACATTTCAACAACTTGTGACAGAGCTAGTTTATATTCTGAGCTCCATGTCTCATTGGCACCATGAATCCTTTAAATATTTATAAACAGAGTTGAGATTTCTCCACAGGGAGGGAGACAAAAAAGCAGAGGGCAAATCAAGTCAGAATTCTCTTGTGCTTCAAGGCAGCCTGTTACAGAGCAGCACAGTGTCGAGTCCTGGGAATTAGACTGCCCGCCTAGCCTCTTAATTGGGAAATGTGAGACCTATATCGAAGGAGAAATAACAAAACCTGGTTGCAGAAAAAGGAACCTTTCTTAAACTGTAAAATAAAAGATATGTAGTATAAAATAATGTATAGTGGGCACAGTATGTTGTTTTTTTGCAACACACATGAAACAAAACCCAGTTGTGTACAGTTGAAATTTTTTACAGAAGTGCAAAACCATACCTGTTACCATTTATTTGATTAATAGTGGGGATCTGTGATTCCTGGCTTTCCAGTGTGCCACCAAAAAACTCTTGTCACAACTTGAATAAAGCAACCTTGTGTGGATGTTACTAGTACATATTGTTGAAAGTACCACAGTATGAAAACAATAGGACATTTTATGTACTGTCATCCCAAACCTTCAAGGACATCCTGGGCTCAATGTTACCTTTTTAACATTTTTGTTGATTGCTATTTTTTGGTCATTTGAAGAAGATTATCAACCTGCATTTATCATCATATCACTCCAAGGTACAGATGAGTGCTTGAGTTGCTTTCACTTTTGATGCACATCATTGTCCTGCTGCTGACCAAGAACATTTCAAAAGCAACATGCATATGAATGTGCACCCGGGCCATATGGTAGTTTTTTGCCATTATACTCTTTAAATGCATAGATCCCAGGGATGCTACTGTGGTAAAGGAAAGCCATTCAGTGAGGGTCTAACTGGTATAATTCTTATACTGAATAAGAAGTTGTTTTTTGCATTTAGCAGTGGGTTACAGGTTACATTGATTTGATAGACATAGTTACAGAGATTGAGGAGGATATGGATGTTATGTTCTCACACCTCAGAGATTCTAACCCAAATGTCTATACACTGTCATAGTGCATGGTGGTTATGGTACTTCTCATCATTAACCCTTTCAGACTCTCGCAACCTTGTACTACTAAAACTTACCCTCCCAGCCAGTGGTATATTGATAATTTAGAAATGATTCCATGAGAGTGATTTTGAAGCAGTAATGTAATTTCAGTTCATAGTTAAAAAAAAACTACCGGGGTAGTCTCTGTCTTTCTCATAAATGTTATGTGCGGTCTTTGTTGTCTAAAGTTTGCTAACTATGCCATATGCCAAGCTTTCAGTGAGGGAGCTGGGGGTGCATGGCAAGGAGGTAGGCTCCAAGACTTACTTTAGCTGGTATGGATATTGAACTTGTGATATTAGCATTATTCTGCATCACACATGGAAATCATCTAAACCTACCTGCCACTCCCTGGGTAGTAAGGCATCTTAAAGGTCTGTTTTGCGTTGGCTGGCTTCCATTGGGGAAACAACTACAAGTGTGTAATTGGCCTCAGAAGCCAAGAGCTGGGGACGGAATCAAGAAGTATTTTCCTCTTTTGATTGCCATTGAGTAGTCCTTAGTTGGGCAGTATGCATTTGGTTTATGTTGAGAGAGAACAGACTCAGATAAGCTCAATCAGAGATAGCAAGAACTGCCAAAGTTGGAGTCAGAGATAACACAGTGTGGAGCTGGAGGAACAATGTAAGCCTGGCAGCATCAGAGGAACAAGAAAGCTGATTTTTCAGGTCAGGACCCTTCCTCAAAGTAAAAAAACTCCTGTGGAAAGGCCCCCAACCCGAAACATCAGCTTTCCTGTTCCTCTAATGCTGCTTGGCCTGCTGTGTTTCTTCAGCTCCAGACTCTGATAAACTGTAGCTTCTATAATTAAGTACCCACACACTTACTGCATTCAATGAAGAAGACAAGGATGAGGAACTGGAAAGTATTTGGGACCTATGGAAACAGAATGCATTAGCACATACAGCAAAGCTGCAGAAGAAAGGGATGGAAATTTGGGAGGATAAAAAGTATCACTCTCATTAAATCTCAATTGAACTTTTCAGTGAGACTGGTTCCTTGAACCCAAAAGCTTTCCCCTGTGTTTTATTTGAGCAACCCTTCCAGTTAATTTGACCAGAAATGTGTAGCATTCTTCTCCTCCATTCTTTCTCTAAATGAACATGCGATTGGAGTGATGGCTGAGCTCTTTACCATTAACCAGAAGGGCAGTCAGTTTTGAATGTGAAATAGTTATGATCGTGGTGAAAATTTCTAAAACATACTGTGACAAATTATTAAAATGCAACCTTGAGGGATTTGTGTGAAACACCTCCAGTGATTTTAAGGAAGTGTTCTCAGACACATGACAAAATAAATTTTGCAAATAAGATTTTTAAAAAAAGTCCACAGCTTATATCGACAGGTAGTGAACTCCCCAGTGAAACTTTTAAATGTTCAGGATGGCAGTGAGAAAAGTGTACTCCATTCTCTAAAAGAATACTGAAGTACTAGAGAAGGTGCAAGGAGAATTAATGGAGTGATCTACAGGGGCTGAACATTCCTGTTCTTGATCGATATGTTTGTATGTTCATGCAAGTTTATTCTAGAACTATGGAATGAGCTGCCATTGGAAGTGGTGGAGGCTGGTATAATTATAACATTTAAAAGGCATCTGGAGGTTATATGAAAAGGAAGGGCTTAGAGGGATATGGACCAAATGCCAGAAAATGGCACTAGATATATTTAAGATATCTGGTCGGCTTGGATGAGTTGGACCAAAGGGCTTGTTTCTGTGCTGCATGACTCTATGACTCTATAACTGAGAGAACATAACTCAACCTTCAGGTCATACAAATATCTACTATCTCTATCCTTTTCTGCACCAAGCCCTAAACATAGAGTCATAGAGCTGAATAGCATGGAAACAGTCCCTTCAGTCCAACTCATCTGTGTCAACCAGATATTGTAAATAAATCTAGTCCTATTTGCCAGCATTTGATCCATATCTCGTTAAACCTTTCCCATTCATGTACCCATCGAGATGTCTTTTAACTATTGTAATTGTACCAGCTTCCACCACTTCCTCTGGCAGCTCATACCATTTATGCACCATACTCCACATGAAAATGTTGCCTCTTAGGTACCTATTAAATTTTATCCCTCTCCCCTTAAACCTTAAATCTAGCTTTGAACTCCCTTAACCAGATAAAAAGACATTGATTATTCACTCTATCCATGCCCTTCATGATTTTATAAACTTCTATAAGGTCACCCCCTCAGCCTCTGACACTCCAGAGAAAATAGCCGCAACATATTCAGCCTCTCCCTACAGTTCAAACCTTCCAGCCGCGGCAATATCCTTGTAAATCTTTTCTCAACTCCTTCAAGTTTTGCAACATCTTTCCTATAGCAGGGAGACCAGACTTGAATGCAGTATTCCAAAAGTGGCCTAACCAATGTCCTGTACAGCTGTAACATGACCTCCCAACTCCCATACTCATCAGCTAACTTGCATTGGTTTTCAATCTATGACTGTTTCTAATTTAAATCTCCCATTTTCATGTCCAAATCCCTCAATGACTTTAGAATTTCCTAAATCTGTAATATTCTCTAACCCCAAAGCTCCATCAAATCTCTTGTTTCTTTGACTCTAGCCTTTTGCCCCAACATTGGAAACTCCACCTCCAGCTATCTCGGTCCATGGTATGAAATTCCAATTTACATTCCTCAACTTCCTTATTTCCCTCTTCTCCCCACCTTTCAGAGCCTGTCTAACAGTCACCAGGTTTTCACCAAGCTTTTGGTTACTAATCTTTGGTTCAAAATGCACCTTTTTCCATACCTCTGTGAAGCACAATTGCGTGTTTCTCTAGGCCAAATGAGCAAATTGTTCAATTGTTGCAACTGCATATTTTCTTCTTCTTTATGTAGTGCCGTGTGGATATACCCTCAAAACAGTCAAAAAAACTTGGCTTGGCATCTCATCTGACAACATAATATTCCCTCAATAATGCACAGGTGTGTCAGTTTACTGTAAGTGATTAAATCTACTGTTGAACCCACAATTTGTTCTGACCCAGAGGGAAGTATTTATCACATTACACCATTTAGTTAGATTTGAAGCATAGTCCAATCATGAGATCATCAGTTTCTAAATATTACAGGATCTT
This sequence comes from Stegostoma tigrinum, assembly GCF_030684315.1. Lineage (NCBI taxonomy): Eukaryota > Metazoa > Chordata > Chondrichthyes > Orectolobiformes > Stegostomatidae > Stegostoma > Stegostoma tigrinum. The sequence goes on along the minus strand of NC_081381.1, from coordinate 16,872,022 downwards.
CCAAAACTATTCAGTAAGAAGTTAAATGAAGACAAGAGGTTGAAGCTTTTTTGTCTTACACTCATCAAGACTGTTTAGCAGATCAATATCAATATGTTGAATTATGTGGAAAGATTGAAGTGAATTGAATTAGCTTTATTTTCACATGTACTCAAATGAAAAGTTTATACGTCACAATTTACAGCACCATCTTAGGTACAAAGTTAACTAGCTATAGCTTCTTCACTTACAAGATTGTAGAAAATAGAGAAATTAAAAGACTGTCAGAGATGTAGAAGGGGTTTGTGGTAAATATAGCACAGATGCCAGTTTCCACCTTTCCCTCTGAACCCTCTCTCTGTTCAGAAACTGATTTTCCACCAGCGGTGAGGACTCAGATTTTTTTCTGATAACCACGCACCAGCAAATCACACAGTCAACAAAATCAAACAACAGCAAGTTACTGGCCTCCTCCTGTGTCACAATGATGCCACCCAGAAACTGGAGGAGCAGTACTTCATATTCCACCTCAGAAGCCCACAACCCAATGATCTCAATGTGGACATTACTAGCTTCAAAATCTCCCTAGCCCCAACTTCATCCCAAGACCAATCTCCCCTCTTATCCCCACTTCATTGACCTGTCCCTCTTCTCTCCTATCTATCCACTCCTCCCACCTCACTGACCATGCCCCACCACTGCCTACCTACAGTCGCCTTTACTAGCTTCATTCCCACCCTCTTGACCTGTTCATCTTCTCTCCCGCCTACCCATTCCACTATCTACCTGTTATCACTGCCCACCCCCTATTTATTTCAGAGCCCCCTTCACCTCCCCCATTTCTGAAGAAGGGTCCTGACCCAAAATATCAACATTCCTGCTCCTTTGATGCCGCCTGGCCTGCTGTGTTCCTCCAGCTGCACACACTAATTTATCTCAGACTCCGACTTCGGCAGTTCTTACCATCTCTGAGCAAGTTACAAGCACTGTCCACCCACTGCAAAAATAATGAAAGTGAAGGAAGTGTAGGAAGAGGCGTGAAGCTACATTAAAGTGGAATTGTGGAGGGGGGGAATGATGCATCTCAGGCCCATGGTGCCCACCACTTTCTAAAGGCATCAAGCATATTGGTGGACACAACATGGTCCGTTTCTCAGGACCCTGGCACAAACATAGATTTTGGAACTATAACCCTCTCTTTGTCCTGCTGCTTGGATCTGTTGATGGTGACTTTAGCTAGGCCCAGGAGTAGATCCACGAGGAGGCCCTCCAATTTACCCACACCCCTCCATGCTAGATGCCCAAAGATCAGAAGTATAGGGCTAAAATGCAACCAAAAGAACTACAGGGCTGCAATTGCCCACAACTAATATATTACATGATCCACACACTCCTCAGCTCTGAAACATAAAGAGTGGGGCTGGGAGTCCTTGAACTATTGCAATTGGTGGTTATATGGGAGTGCTACATGCAATACCCTCCACAGCCAGGTCCTCAGTAGAATACCAGGCAGTAAATGGACACCCACCCATGAACATTGCTGTGCAAAAGGGGCACGAGAACACAGCTCTTAAACCCACAGTCAAATTAGAATCATCTCCTCTCAATCAACTGTGGAAAAGTTCTGATTGACTTTTATAATACCTACATTTCTAACACTGACAGTACTAAGACACAATAAATTGACTTGATAAAAGTAAAAGGTAAAGCTGCCGTAGTCCCAGAGGACTCTATGACTCTATGACCATAGAGCTGTTTGCTCATGACGGAAAGAGATAATTGGTGGTGGTTTAACCTGAAGGTCACTAAGCCTGAGGTGAGGGAGTAGTTGAGAAGGAGAATCCATCATGTTGACCTAAATTGGTGTGGGGAATAAAAGAAACTTAATGTGTACAGCAAAACAAGACTGTGCTAATTGGTTAGACCTTGTTGGCAAGGTCTACAATCCTTACAGTGTGAAAACAGGCTATTTGGCCCATCGAGTCCACACTGACCCTTCAAAGAGCATCCCACTCAGACCCACCCCCTACCCTATTCCTGTAACCCCACATTACCCATAGCCAATCCACCAGACACAAGGACGTTTTAGCATGGCCAATCCACCTGAACTGCACATCTTTGGACTGTGGGAGGAAACTGGAGCACCCAGAGGAAACTCATACAGACAGGGGAAAATGTGCAAACTCCGCACAGTCACTCAACGCTGGAATCAAGCACATGTCCCTGGTGCTATGTTGCCCCAAAGATGCAGCAGATAGATTCTGATTGGTCCAGCGTTGTTTGCCTGGTTCGAGAAATAATGTTAACAGTTAACTGTTCCTGCTGTATCTCAATTGCCAATGATGGCCCAACAAGTCAACGCACTCTTGCTGTTTAGATTGGTGTTCCTTTTCTCAAGTCTGTTTATTATTTTGTGGTCCTGAGTGCAAGACAAGAAGTTTTGATTTCAGTCATCTCCTAGCAATGTCGAAGTTCTGTGCAGCCAAGCAATTATGAGTAATAAGCAACAATGAGTAATTTTCTGAAGAAGGGTCCTGACCTGAAAAGTCAACTTTCCTGCTCCTCTGACGCTGCCTGGCCTGCTGTGTTCTTCCAACTTACTACTGTGTTGTCACTGACTCCAGCATCTGCAGTTCTTGCTATCTATGTGTAAGAAGTCCTTATATTCACATTTATAATGGAGACAATCTTCAAAAGCTTGTCAATTTTCGAGTTCCAGTTTTCTAGTTTGACAGAATTTGATACTGAGCCACATAAAATAATATTCAGACAGTTGACAAATGCTTTGGGTCAAGAAATATGTCTTATGAGTGATACAGCGACAAAGGGCTTTAGAGAGAAAATTCGAGAGCAAGTAGTCTAGGCAACTGCAAGACCACTGCCACTAGCGGACTAAAGATGTACAAGAGTCCATTGTTGGAAAAGTCCATCAACTGTAAGATGTTAAAGATACAGAAGGGGCACTTAGGTATTTTATTAACTTTGAGGCAAGTATGAATACACCAGTACAGAACAAATATGGGATTGCAACTAAAACCTAAGTGTGGCTGTAATTTATGTCATCATGCTGGATTACACATCCAACAGTGAAACACCCTGTTCTAGCTAAACTGCCCTAAGTGTAGTAAAACCACCTTGCTGAAATGAAATGCAATTGCCCACCTCAGCTCAGTCATGGAGATAGTAAGAATTGCAAATGCTGTGGTCAGAGATAACACAGTGCGGGGCTGGAGGAACACAGCAGGCCAGGCAGCGTCAGAGGAGCAGGAATATTGTTGAACTTCTTCAATTGCACTGTGAAGAGCAATTCTCTGGTCACTTTATCTTCCCAACTGCTTGAAAATACGTGTTAGTTGCAATTAAACAAGAAGTCACAAGAATTAAAAGGTACAGCATTTACAGAGCTGGAACTTTGGAATCTGACCAGCTGACGAAATCTATTTTCAGATAAAGCTCTTGTCTATAAAGTATATTTGTCAATAAAAAATTGTGTTCTTGGATAGTTAGAAACATCACAGTTCATGTCTATTCTTACTCTCATGAGTCTGATGAAGCTGTATCGTATGGAGACCTGGATGTGTATTTAATAATGTGGGCAGCATCAACAAGTGTATTATATTCTTTGTCTTGTTGAAAGGCACTTACAAATTTCATGGGGAATACTGTATTGTCATTATGTTCCACAGCAAATCTGACTGTGGAATGTTATTACTATAAAGATTTCTTAGCAATGTATCTCAACACATTTCAATAGTATTTGGTGTCTCTTCATTGTAGTGTTTGGAAGATTTGCTCCTTAAATAATTGTTTGAGTCACAATCTAATATTGCCTGAATGAATAAAATTTTTTTGGATTGCACAACTGAACACACATGGAAGCGTCTCACCATATTTAATAGCTACCTAACTGGTCTTCTTAAGAAATACTTTCAGTTAGAGCTTCCCTAACACAACTTAGTTCAGCCATAATAAATTGTATCCTTATGTTTAAGGGTTCAAGACTTAGATCAAGGTCTACACTCAAAACTTGAGCCTAGATTTTCTTTCTTATGGCTGCTGATCAGACCCAGTGTACCTTTTAGCAATTGCTTCTTTTTTAATTAGGCTAGAGGTTTTTGTGGCAAGTATGAAGTACACACTTTCTCACTGTAGAGTTGCATTCTTTTGAGATCACCAAGCATCAACAATTTTATTACAGTTTTATGCCCAACAGGAGTAATGTTTGTCTTGCCTGAGCGAATAGTTTGATTTGGGATTCTATACTTTTTTTGATAATTACCCTGAATACTATCTATTTGGCATAACAAGAGATTGCACAGAAGAATGATTTTGCAAATAGTGCGTTCATATTGTGTCAGAGATAGTGGGATCTGCCAATGCCAGAGAATCTGAGATTCTGTCATTCATATTGTATGTTGTGTGCATGGAGGATATTGTGTTAATGGAGTTAACTGGATGGTTGGTTTGTAAAACATAGTAACACCAAAAGCATTGTTTCAATTCCCACACTAGCATGAAGGACTCTCCTTCTTAACCTCTTCCCCTCACTTGAGGCATGTCACCGTCAGGTTAAAATACCACCAGTTATCTTTCTCTCTAACGAAACAGCAGCTCTATGGTTTGTTAAGATTATGGCAGCTTTACCCTTTACCTTTATGTATATGGAACAGGCAACAAAACAATATACAACGGGCAACTCTACAGTAAATAATGCTGAACAATTATAAAGAACCTGAAACAATGATGCAAATTCAATAATCCTGGTCTCTTGTGCATTGCCAACTTTTAACTTCATCCCACTGTCAGCTGCACTCTTAGCTGCCTAGATCTCAAACTCTGGAATTCCCTCCATGCAAAGTTCTGCCTTTTTAAACACTTAGATTCCCCACAGAGTGCAAACAGGCCCTTTGGCCCAACAAGTCCACACTGCCCTTGAAGCATCCCACCCAGGCCCGACCCCTATAACCCACACACCCCTGAACACTACAGGCAATTTAGCATGGCCAATCTACCTAGCCTGCACATCTTTGGACTGTGGGAGGAAACCAAAGCACCCAGAGGGAAACCCACGCAGACACAGGGAGAATGTGCAAACTCCGCACAGACAGTTACTGGAGGCTGGAATCGAATCTGGGTCCCTGGCACTGTGAGGCTGCAGTGCTAACCACTGAGCCACAATGCCACACTCTCTCTCCCTCTTTAAGACATTCCTTAAAACCAAGCTTTGATTACCTGACTTAATACTATCTCAAATGTGGCTCAATGTCAAACTTAAAACTGGTTACATTCCTATGAAAGACATTAGAATGAGATAAAGGCAATGGAAAATATAAGTTCTTGAACTATCTGAGCACTGAACCATGTAGGGAGTTATTGGGACAGCCAAGCAAAATCTTTGTCAAAGAGATAGATTCTCAGGAGTGTCTTAAAGGAGGATTGAGAAGTAGAGTGATTTCAAGAAGGAATTCCAGGGCTTATAATAATTTATGAATAAATTGAACTTTACATGCAATGTACATCCAGTATCCAGCTCCTTTCCCTCACTCAATCTTATCAGTTCAGTGACACAGAGAGGCTTGAGTTCAGGGAAATGTTTTCGTAAGATTATCTCAAGGAGATTATCAGCCTCTTTTTATCAAATCATGATGTCATGTAAGCTGTGTGACAACTGAGAAACTAACAGTTCATACAGTGATGCCTTCGATAATACCAGATAATGCCTATAATACATCGAACTTCTGACTTATCACTGGATCTATTCAGAATATGACTGGATTGAACCTCTGTACAAGCAAATACTCACACCATGGCTGACAAATTGTTCGTCTTGGAGTGGAGAAGGTTAAGGGAAGACTTAAGAAGTGTTCAAAGTTATGTGAGGTACATGGTAAGGTTGAACCAAGAGTAACCACATCTTCCATTGGAAGCTTGATTACCAGAGGATGCAAATTTAAGGTGGTTGGAAATAAGCGCCAGAAGGAAATAAGAGGAATATCTTACGCAGGTGTGTTTAGTGCTAGTTAGGAACGAGAGCAGTAGGTCAACAGCATGTGCAGTGATTGAGGTAACAAGGTGTGGAGCTGGATGAACACAGCAGCCAAGCAGCATCAAAGGGGCAGGAGGGCTGACGTTTCGAGCCGCGACTCTTCTTCAGAAATGGGGGAGGGGAAGGGTGTTCTGAAGTAAATAGGGAGAGGGGGGAGGCGGATAGAAGATGGATAGAGGAGAAGACAGGTGGAGAGGAGACAGACAGGTCAAAGAGGTGGGGATGGAGCCAGTAAAGGTGAGTGTAGGTGGGGAGGTAGGGAGGAGATAGGTCAGTCCAGGGAGGACAGACAGGTCAAGCAGATGGGGGTGGGGCTTGAGGTGGGAGGAGGGGATAGGTGGGAGGAAGGACAGGTTAGGGAGGTGGGGACGAGCTGGGCTTGTTTTGGGATGCAGTAGGGGGAGGGGAGTTTTGAAGCTTGTGAAGTCCATATTGATACCATTGGGCTGCAGGGTTCCCAAGCGGAATATGAGTTGCTGTTCCTGCAACCTTCAGGTAGCATCATTGTGGCACTGCAGGTGGCCCAGGATGGACATGTCATTTAAGGAATGAGAGGGGGAGTTGAAATGGTTTGCGACTGGGAGGTGCAGTTGTTTAGTGCAAACCGAGCTTAGGTGTTCTGCAAAGCAGTCCCCAAGCCTCCGCTTGGTTTCCTTGATATAGAGGAGGCCACAACAGGAACAGCAGATGCAGTATACCACATTACCAGATGTGCAGGTGCACATCTGCTTGATGTGGAAAGTCTTCTTGGGGCCTGGGATGGGGGTGAGGGGGAGGTGCAGCGGCAGGTGTAGCACTCCCTGTGGTTGCAGGGAAAAGTGCCGGGTGTGGTAGGGCTGGAGGGGAGTGTGGAGTGGACAAGGGAGTCACGGAGAGAGTGGTCCCTCTGGAAAGCAGATAAGAGTGGGGAGGGAAAAATATCTTTGGTGGTGGGGTCGGATTGCAGATGGCGGAAGTGTCAGAGGATGATACGTTGGATCTGAAGGTTGGTGGGGTGGTACGTGAGGACGAGGTGGATTCTGTTTTGGTTGTTATTGAGGGGAAGGGGTGTGAGGGATGAGTTGCGGAAATGTGGGAGACATGGTCAAGGGCATTCTTGACCACTGAGGGGGAGAAGTTGTAGTTCTTGAAAAACGAGGACATCTGAGATGTATGGGAGTGGAATGCCTCATCCTGAGAGCTGCTGTGGCAGAGGCGAAGGAATTGGGAATGGGGGATGGCATTTTTGCAGGAAGGTGGTGGGAGGAGATGTATTCTAGGTAGCTCTGGGAGTTTGTGGGCTTGAAATGGATATAGGTTTCTAGGTGGTTGACAGAGATGGAAATAGAGAGGCCCAGGAAGGAAAGAGAGGTGTTGGAGATGGCCCAGGTGAACTTAAGGTTGGAGTGGAAGGTGTTGGTGAAGTGGATGAGCTGTTTGAGCTCCTCTGGGGAGCACGAGGCAATGCCAATACAGTCATCAATGTAATGGACGAAGAGGTGGGGTTGGGGGCCAGTGTAGGTGTGGAAGAGGGACTGTTCCACGTAACCTACAAAGAGGCAGGCATAGCTTGGGCCCATGTGGGTACCTATGGCCACCCCCTTTGTCTGCAGGAAGTGGGAGGAATTGAAAGAGAAGTTGGTGAGGGTGAGGACGAGTTTGGCGAAGCGGATGAGGGTGTCAGTGGAGAGGGATTGGTCGGGCTTGTGTGACAGGAAGAAGCGGAGGGCCTTTAGGCCATCTGTATGGGAAATGCAGGTGTATAGGGCCTGGACATTCATAGTAAAGTTGAGGTGTTGGGGACCGGGGAATTGGAAGTTCTGGAGGAGGTGGAGGGTGTGAGTGGTGTCACAGACATAGGTAGGGAGTTCCTGTACCAAGTTGAGAGAAAATAGAGTTGAGACAGGTACAGATGAGTTGAGTGGGGCAGGAGCAAGCGGAGACAATGGGTCGACCAGGGCAGGCAGGTTTGTGGATTTTGGGGAGGAGATAGAAGCAGATGGTGCGGAGTTGGGGAACAATGAGGTTGGAGGCAGTGGGTGTACAGTCACCTGAGGTGATGAGGTTGTGGATGTTTTCGGACATGATGGTTTGGTGGTCGGGGGTCAATGATTTGGGCCAAAACCCTTCACTCCTGATGTGGTCTCCTCAATATTGGGGAGACCAAACATAGACCCTAGGAACCGGTTTGCGAAGCATCTGTGGTCTGCACGCACCAACCAACCCGACCTTCCATTGCCATCCATTTTACGTCCCTTTCCCATTCCCCTGCTGACATGTCCATCCTGGACCTCCTCCACTGTCAGAGTCAAAGGTAAACTGGAGGAACAACACCTGATATTTCAGTCACCCCTTCCCTAACCATTCATCCCACCTCAAGGCCCACCCCCATCCCCTACCCACTAACCTCATCTTGTGCCCCTGACCTGTCCATCCTACCTGGACTGACCTATCCACTCCCTAACTCCCCACTTACATTCACCTTCACTGGCTCTAAACCTTCCACTTTGACCTGTCTGTCTCCTCTCACCCTATCTTCTCCTTTATCCATCTTCTATCCACCTTCCCGTCTCTGTCTATTTCAGAATCCCCTTCCCCTTACCCATATCTGAAGAAGGGCCCTGACCTGAAACGTCAAGCATTCCTGCTCCTCTGATGCTGCTTGGCCTGTGTTCATCCAGCTTCACACCGTGTTATCTCTGATATTTCACCCTAGCAGCTTACAGCCCAATGGCCTGAATATTGACATCACCGGCTTCAAAAATCTCTCCAACCCCAACCTGTCCATCTTCCTAAACACCTATCTGTTCCACCCTTCCCACTGGCCAACCACAATAGCACCTACCTGTATCTGCCGATCTCCATCTCGCCTTCACCCCCAGCCAACCCTACTCTGTCTATTTCTTTCTGGGCTCCCCTCTCCAATCCTGATGAAAGGCTTCAGCCCAAGCATTGACTACCCCCACTCCTCGGATGCTGTCTGACCAGTTGTGCTTTTCCAGCTCCACATTTGACTCTAGCTACCAGCATCTGCAGTCCTTACTGTCTCCAAGGGGGCATATTAGCCCTAATGCTGGGGAATGAGCCTGGCCAGATGACCTAACTTTCAGTGGGCATACATTTTGGGAACAGTGATCATAATTCAATAAGTTTGGAGATAGTTATGGATAAGGATAAGACTGGACCTCCAATGAAAGTGCTAAATTGAGGGAAGGTTAGTTTTAATAGTATTAGACTGGAACTGGAGAAATTAGATCAGGAGCAGCTATTTTAGAGTAAATCCACATCTGACATATAGGCATCTGTTAAAGGCCAGATGATCAGAATTCAGGACAAGCCTGTTTTTGCAAGGATGAAAGATGAGGATGACATGATTCAGGAACCCTGGGTGACAACAGGTATTGAAAGTTCAGCCAAAAAGGAAAAAGAACCATGTGTAAGGTTTACAAAACTGAAATCAGACAAGGCCCTAGAAGAAGGTAAAGAAAGCAGGAAAGAACTTAAGCAATGAATTAGAAGGACTAAAAGGGGCAATGAAATGGCCTTGTCAGGTAGGACTAAGGAGAATCCCAAGACACTTTCTATGTATATTACTTGCAAAAGGGCAGCTGGAGAAAGATTCAAGGACAAAGGAGGGAATTCATGCCTGGAGCCCATGGAAGTAGGTGATATCCTTAATGAGGACTTCTCATCATTTTTCACCAAGGAGAAGGATATGTAGGAAGGAATATATGGATATTCTAGGGTACATTGATATTAAGGAGAAGATGGTATTGGTGCCAGATAAGTCCCCATGACCTGATAGGATCTATCCCGGGACACTGAGGGAGCCAAGGGACTAGCTTGCTGGGGCCTTGACTGAAATTTTTTCTTCCTGTTTAGCCACAAATGAGATTTCAGAAGGCTTGACATTAGCCAGCGTTGCTCCTTTGATTAAGAAGGGCAACAGGGGTAATTCAGGAAATTATAGCCTGGTGGTAGGGAAACTATTGGACAAGATTCTTAGGGACAGAATTTACTCACATTTTGAAAAGAATGAACTTATTAGGGATAGGCAGCATGATTTTGTGTGGGGGAGGTCTTGGCACAGAAATTTGATTTAGTTTTTTGAGGAAGTGAAGAAGATGATTGATGGGGGGTCATGTGGTGGATGCGATCCACAAGGCCTTTACTAAAGCATTTGACAGGGTCCTCATAGTAGGCTGGTCCAGGTGGTTATGTCACACAGGATCCATGATGAGTTAGTAAGTTGGATATAAAATTGGCTTGGTGATAAGTAACAGAGGTTAGTTGTGGCAGGGTGTTTTCTGACCTGAGGTCTGTCACCAGTGCGTTCTTCAAGTATGCGTGTTGGGACCTCTGTTGTTTGTAATATATGTAAATGATTTGGATGAAAATGTCAGTGGTCTAGTTAGTCGGTTTGCAAATGACACAAAAATTGGTGGAGTTTGTGAATAGTGAGGAAGGTTGTCAAACTATATAACAGGATATAGATCAATTGGAAAGTTGGGCAGAGAAATGGCAGATAGAGTTTAATCCGGAAAATGCGAGGTGATGCATTTTGGGAGGTTAAGTGCAAGTAGAAATTATACAGTAAATGGCAGGATCCTTCGGAGCGTTTATATACGGGGCACCTTTGGGCACAAGTATATAGTTCCCTGAAAATGGCAGTGCAAAAGGTGGTAAAGAAAGTGTACAGCATGCTTGGCCAGGGCATTGAGTATACAAGCTGGGGAGTCCTGTTGCAGCTTTATAAAACTTTGGGTCGGCTATATTTGGAGTGCTGTGCGAAGTTCTGGTCACCACACTATAAGAAGGATGTACAGACTTTACAGAGGGTGCAAAACAGATTTACTATGTCAGCTTTTGTGCTCCTGAGATGCTGCTGGGCCTGCTGTGTTCATCCAGCCTCACATTTTATTATCTTTACTACGACACTGCCTGGATTGGAGAGTATTAGCTGGAAGGAGAGGGTGAACAGACCTGGATTACTTTTGCTAGAGCATCAGAGCCTGATGGAATATAAAAAATTCTGAGACACATGGAAAGGGCAGATAGTCGGACACTTTTCAGAGTGGAAATGTCAAATACTTGGGGCATATGTTTAAGCTGAGGCAGGCAAAGTTTCAAGGAAATGTGTGAGGTACAGAGGGTGGTAGGTGCCTGGAAAAGGACAGATGGTCACAGCAGAGATGATAGCATGGTTCTAGAGGCATTTAGACAGACACATGAACAGGCAGGGAATAGAGGGATGTGGGCCATATATGAACAGGTGGGATTAGTTCAGAATGGCATCATGGTCAGCACAGATATGGTGGGCTGAAGGGTCTGTTCCTGCGCTGCACTGTTCTATATTCTATGTCCTTATCAGAGAGCTCTCATGATCTGGAATGAATTATACAGTTGAAATTTTTAAAAATGGAAGGGAGTGGAGTGGGGAATTAATCAGATAACTCTTTAAAAAGAACAGGCATAAATGACTCAATGGCTTTCTTTTGTACTGTGTCACTCACAGTTCACACATTGTAACAGTCCATGTCCAAATGCAGCAAGACCCGAATGATTTCCAGACTTGATCTGACAAGGGGAATCTAACATTCACACCGCACAATTAGCAGGCAATGACCATCTCCAACAATAGAGAATCTCGTTATCAGCCTTAGACATTCAATGGTATTATTATCACTGAATTCTCCACTATCAATGTCCAATTAACTTTTACTGACCTGGACTAGCTTTGTACATATCCTGGCTACAACAACAGGCCAGAGGCTATGAGTCCTACATTGAGTAACTCATCTCCTGTCTCCCCAAAGCCTGTCCACCATCTGCAAGGCACACGCTGGGAGTGAAATAGAATACTTTCCACTTGCTTGAATGGGTACAGCTCCAACAACACTCAAGAAGCTTGACACTGTTCAGGACAAAGCAGCCCATTTGACTGACACCACATCCACTTGCCTTCACCACCAGGGCTCAGTAGCAGCAATGTGTACCGTCTACATGATGTTTTACAGAAGTTCACCACGCTCAATAGACAGGACCTTCCGAATCCATAACCAGTTCCATCTAGAAAGACAAGAGCAGCAGATCCATGGGAGAACAATCATCTGCAAATTAGTCTCCAAACCACTCACGACTTGATGTGAAAAAATATTATTGTTCTTTCCGTGTCACAGGATCAAAATCCTGGAACTCCCTCCCCTCCAGCATTGTGGGTGCACCTACAGAGTTGACCGCAGTAGTTCGAGAAGGCAACTCAGAATCACCTTCTCAAGAGCAACTAAAGATGGTAAATTAATGCTGGACCATGCCAGAGACAACCATGTCCCAGATTCATTGTCTTGCTGGTTCAAGTCTGTAAAGAACATCAGTTTCCTTCGTCTATTGTGGATATAGCAAATGATACTGAGGGAGGGAATGGTGGTGATCTTTGTTAACTTCCTCAGGTGACCAGTCTTCATGAAGTTGTGCAGTGGGCTCTGACAAATTATTCCTGCCTCATCTCCAGACAGAAGGCAGAGAAAAATGAGCTGAAAATGTATTTGTAGAATGCTGAAAACATTTATCCACCACCCCGGTCAAAATTGTTAAAGAAAGATGGATCCATTTTAAATGCTCAACTGCTGAGATAGTATCAACAGGTTGCTCAGCAACAAATGTGTGCAGCAAGTGACATGAAGGTTATTCATCACTTTTGCTCTAGGTTTGCATTTGGTGACTTGTGCCTTTATTTATATGGCATTGTCCATTGCAAACCTCTTTAATTCCAATTGGTCAAAATTGGATAATTCTTTTGTAATTCATTCAGGGAATGTGGGCTTCGCTGGGTGTACCAATATTTATTGCCAATTCCTGGTTGTTCTTGAGAAGAAGGTGGTGAGTTGTCTTCTTAATAGACCACAGTCTATTTGGTGTAGAACATCAACCATGCTGTTAGAGAGTAAGTTCCACGATTTCGACCTAGATGTTGTACAGGGCTCTTGGTCATGGACTGATTCAGTACCTGAGCAATCTAAATGGTTCTGAGCATTGTGCAATTGTCACTGAACATCCCCAATTCTGACTTTATTAGGGATGGAAAGTCATTGATGAAGTGGCTGAAAATGGTAAGGCCTAGAACACTTCCCTGAGGAACTCCTGCAGAGTTGTTCTGGAGCTGAGGTGGTTAACCTCCAACAGTCACAACCATCATCCTTTACATTAGGTATGACTCTCAACGTCAGACAGTCTTCCTCCTGATTCTCATTGACTTTACAGTTTTGTTGGGTTCCTTCAATGCCATACTCAGTCAAATGAGATCTTGATGTCAAGAGCAGACACTCTCCCCTCATGTCTGAGACTTGGCTCTTATCTATGTTTTCACCAAAGCTGTAATGCGTTCAAGGACTGACTGGCCCTGGTGAAACTGAAACTGATCTTCAATGAGCAATGCGGTTTGATAGCTCCACTGAAGACCTCTTCCATCATTTTACTGATGATCAAGAGTAGACTGATCGTGCAGTAAGTGACCAGATTAGATTTGTCTTATTTCTTGTGTACAGGGCATACACGGTTTAGAATGTTGAGTTTTCACAAACTTCATATATTTTCCATGGACTAGATAATTACTGCATTGATTCAACTTTTTTCTCTTTCCTTCCTGGATATTGCGCTTTTAAGCCAAGGGAGGAAGTGACGTAAGGTTTTTTGGCTGAAAATAGAGCATTACCTGCCCAGTGCATTTTTCAAGCTTAACTTCCACTCTTTCCACAGCAACTGTGAACAGGAGTAGGTCACACAGCCCCTTGAACCTGTATGATCATTCCCTTAAATCTGAATCTTCATGATCTGAAGAATAGTCATATCGGATATGAAATGTTAGCACTGTTCAGGTGATCTACACTGCACCCCTAAGGACAATGTGCCTTTCAGTGTGCACAATGCCCAAACTGAATGCAGAACTCCAGATGCAGGTCAATCAGAGCTTTACACCATAACTCATAATTTAAGGATGACCAAATTGCAATCCACAGCAGGAACCTTGGGTCATTTTTCCCTTTCACTAGCCCAGAGACAATGATTTAAAAAAACACTCAATTATTGTGCCAGTAGATATTAAAAGTGCCTTTATGCACCAGGCATGGAGGAAGCTACTGCATCAATAAAATGTGAATAAATTAAAAGCCTGGAATATGCAACTTAAAGCGATTCTTCTTAATGCAGGCAGTAATTAGTTAAGATTAAACAGATCGATGAGCAATTCTAAAAGAACTGTCACTTTTTAATGATAGAATATTACTTCTAACTTGATTTTTAAAAAAATAACCATACATAGAATGTAAAACTGTACAGCGCAGGAATGGCCACGATGTTGTGCCAACTATGATGCCAAATTAAACTAATCCCTCTGCCTGCTCTTGGTCCTTATCCCTCCATTCCTTGCATACTCACGTGCTTATCTAAAAGTCCCTTAAATGCCCCTGTTGTAGCTGCCTTCACTACCACCACTGGCAGTGCATTACAGACTCCTACCACTCTCTGTGTAAAGTACTGCCCCTCACATCTGCTTTGAACTTTCCCCCTCTCAGCTTAAATGCATGCCCCATACCTGCAGTGAGTATGATTCTTGATGATGAAAGTAAATTGTTAGCAGGAATGGTTTGTTCACTATACAATGGACAGGACATCAACACAAACAACTTAATAAACACAGTGCAGACAGCGTACCAGGTAGCTCAATATCCACTAGCACAAAGCCACAAACATGAAACTGCTACCAGTGTGGATTTCATTGTGGTAGAAAGATATAAGCACAGTCAAGATACTCCAAGATAAAACATTCTTATTTAGTTCTGATGAGCCTTTCCTGTTTCTAATTTGTTCATGTTATCACAATAATTAAACTGCTCCCTTGTGCTTCTGTGCAGTTACATCATTTAAAGAAAAGGCTGTGCAGCATAACTTCAGTAACAAAACTGGAGCAACTTGCAAAACATTGCAGCCGTCCCAGCATATCTATAAGGAGGGTTTAATTCCTGAAAGGAATTTATCAAGACTGCACAAGAGACTTGGTACAAAAATACAGCAGACAAATTTTAAGTTAAAAGAGTGGGCAAAATTTTATCCTTAATTTTTTTTAAAAACTGAAATGGTAAGAATTTTTTTGCCCTATTCAGTGACTTATAGCATTAAGATCTCAGGCCATGCTACCATACACTTCACATGCAGTAACAATAAAAGGCTAATTCTGAGTTTAATTTGACATTTTTTTCTGTTATTTATTAACGGGATGTTGCTGGCTAGACCAGAATTTACTGCAGTCAGAGTCACATGATCAGTTTCGACAACACTTGATGGTACTTTCATAGACACTGTTTAGACTAGCGTTCAATTCAGATTTATTAGGTAACATTCGAGTCAGGATATGACTTGTGTTGAATGTTGAGGAAGATGGTAATATTTCCATGATGTTATTCCCAGTATCTCCTACTAAAAATGGACTGTATCAACATTATGAGGAAAAATTGTGGTCGAAGAACTTCAGTGTTGATGTTAAACCTGTGGTATTTTGTGAAGCTATGGCATAAAGGGAGGCAATATTGTAATGGTAGTGTCCCTCAACCCAGAACTCCAGGCTAATGTTCGTGGGACATGGGTTTGAATCATGGCAGGTGGACAAACTTATATCCAACAAAATTTGGAATTAAAAGCTGGTATGATGGTAGCCATTGTCAATTGTCATTAGTTTTTCAGTGGGTAAATGGACCATTTGTTCTGTATGAACCAAACAGACCTGAAAGGTCATGGTTTCATTTTTAGCTTCTACTGAGGTAGCCGATTATAACAAAGGTGCGAACAGGAGGTGCTGTAATTCTCTTTGGGATTGGGAAAAACAGACAAAATTTCAGTCTTTACCAAGCTCCAGAAGTGGCCCCATTCATTAGGAAAGAAATATGTTCATTAGGAATGAAATATGTCCATTTTTTTCTGGTCTATGTATGACTCCAAGCCTAGAGCAATATGGTGACTCTATATAGCCATCTGAAATAACGTAAGAAGCCACACAATTCAGGATGGGTGACAAATGCTGGCTTTGCTGGTAGGTCTGCATCCCATCAAAGAATTACAAATAACACACACTGTCTTCCTCTCAGTCTTGTTGTGTCAAAATTCTGAATTCTCCACTTAATACTATCATGGGAACCCCATCACCACAAGCATTGCAGTAGCTGAAAAAGAAATTCTATCAGCTTCTCAAAGAAATGTGGGATCTACAATAATTACAGTGTTATCAGTGTCACCCACATCTAGAGAATGATTTAAATCAAAACTAATTTATTCAACCCTCCCTGAAATGAGTAGTTAATTCTTACACTCATGAAATTGAGCAAAGAAAATTTGTACAAATTGATATTATTCTCAGGAGGATGTAAAAGATCCCAGGAAATAATTTTGAAAATGAGTCAGAGAATTCTCCGTCACATCTTTGCTAATATTTAGCAAATTATATATCAATCAACATCACAAGAACAGATAATCTAATGTTATTTCATTGCTGTTTGTGGAAGCTTGCTGTGCACAACATGGTTGCCATGTTTCCTATGTAACAAAAGTGCCTACACTTCCCAAAGTTCCTAGCTGGCTGCAAAGCACTTTCAGATATACTGAAGTCATTAAATATTCTATATAAATGTAAATCTTTCTTCATTTTTCTTTGCAATATTCTGACCAAATTATTCAGGTGCTGCAGTAAACCAATCTGTCGAGAGTGAAGGAGACTTCATGCAAAAATACCAAGGTGTGTCCTTGGAATTGGAAGAATGACCTATATAGAATCTCCCTTGATGTTTCAGTGGGTAAATGGACCATTTGTTCTGTATGAACCAAGCAGACCAGAAAGGTCATGGGTTTCATTTTTAGCTTCTACTGAGGTAGCCGATTATAGCAAAGGTGAGAACAGGAGGTGCTGTAATTCTCCTTGGAATTGGGAAAAACAGACAAAATTTCAATTTGGAGTGCCCCCATTCACCCACCTTCCCCTAAACATTATTGCATCTTTACTTCTTATTGCAAGAGCCATATTCTACTTGAAGTGTGAACTCTACTATTTTTCTCTCGGTCTTAGAAAACCAATTCCAGAGCTAGTAACCCCGACTCTGTCCTCGCTGAAATCAACTAATCTGGGATCTTGCTGACATGTGCAAACAGGAAGTTTATCCCATGATTCATTAACCCACTGAGCCACTATCAGAACATTAATTATTCTTGCTATTTTTCTGTAACTTCTTGAGTGATTAATATCACAGACATTCATGGACAGATTGACACATTCATTGGAGTTTAGAGTTGCACAAAGAATAAAAATATAATTGTCATTGTAATACCAGACAATAGCGATACACCCCCATTAGATATAGAATAGTGCTGACGGCTTGAGGGCACCACACCTTAGGTGAGGTTGAGAAGATGAGTCCTTTACAGTAACCTCAGTCAGTACAGGAATTGTGGTTCTGAGGAAGGGTCACTGGACTGGAAAATTTAACCCTGCTTTCTCTCCACCTGCTGAGATTTTCCAGCAATTTCTGTTTTTGTTTCTGATTTCTAGCATCTGCAGTTCTTTTGGTTTTTATTGAACCTACACTGTTGGCATTACTTTGTGTGCAAGCCAGCCATCCAGCAACTGAGCTTTTACAGATTCATTCAGATTCTGATGGCACTTTGACATAAGGTAATGCTCCATTGACACCTTACAGCCTCCTCTCTTATGATAGAGTTTTAAATTGCATTTCAATTAAATCAAATCACATTACAATTAAATGGAACTGCTTTGAAATACGTTATGCTACTATAAAAAGGGGAAAGCACGCTACTCTGGGAGTTCTAAGAATTTTATCATTTTCAAAAGACTTGAGATGAGCATCTGTCCTTTAACAATTTTGATGCTGCAGTATAGAGTGTTGTGCTTAATGACAAAACAATAAACAATCTACTGCAAATACTTTTCATCAGATGATTTAGAAAGTCAGACCAATAACATAATGTGCCAGCGCACCCTGCCAAAGACTTGAGTCGCCAGTCTGATTCCAAGTTTCAGCTGAATTTCACACACACAGACTTTGCCCAGATGGTGAGCATCAACCTTGGCAGGATCAATAGGCACACAACTGAGTATGCTTGGCTGACTGGAAGTTGGGGTAAATTGGCACACTTTCCACTTTGGGTTTCACTTCAGCACTCTTTATTGGCTGGGCACAGACAGTGATATTGGCAAATGATGTGCAAGGTATCCATGGATACCTGTCTTTGCTCTCAGCTGCTGTTGGGATGCATGGCTCAGGAGCTTTCAAAGGGGTGAAATTGGGGATTTAGAAATGTGTGATTTATGGGAATTATCTGAGCAGGAAATTTTGCCTTACAAGGCAGCAACTCCTACCAGTGCTCCTGCATGCAGACTTTAGTGAGCATCCAATTTAGTGTCATCAAAAATTGTGGCTAATGCATCATATCTGCCAACATTTTTATCTTAAACATTATTCTTTCCCTGGTTTGTGCTGAGTTAGCTAACCTCAACCCGGGTGGCATGCAAAAACTGGCCTCAATGAGTCTGAACTGGAGAGAGGGAAGCCAGCCAAGAATCGTATTCCTGAATACTTTTCCAATGGTCTGTGTTGAAAAGAATATGTGTAAGAACTTTGGGTGGAAACTAGATTGAAGAACAGTTCCCAAGGTCACTGGCTGACAGTCACTACTCAGAGCATGAGTTAAATATCTGTAAATGTAAAGAAATCTTACTGTAATTGTATGGAGCCTTGAGGCTACACCTAGAGTACAGGATTTTTCTCCTAACATAAAGAAGGCTATGCCTAGCTTAGATGGAGTGCAATTAATGTCCACAAAGCTGTTTGCCAGGTTGAGGAGATTGACATATGGGTGAGATTCAGTGATTAGGCATTAATTCCATGGAAGTTAGAAGAAAGAGAGGTGGCTCATTGAACTACAAAACATTCTTGAGAGGTTTGACATGCTAGCAAGTTGCTTTTCAGGGTTGGGAAATTTAGAACAAGGAGTCATAGTCTTAGATTATGCAGGAGCATTTATGACTGAGACCAGCAGAAATTTCTTTACGTAAAAGGTCGGGGCCTTAGGGAGACTTCACTGCTCGTAGCTATGGATGCTCACTCCTTGAGATGTTCAAGTTAGAGGTCGATAGATCTTTAGAAACCAATAGAATCCAGAGATACTGAAATGGTGCGGAAAAGTGTAATGAAACAAGTCAGTCATGAGCTGATTAAATAATGAAGCAGCCAATCTGTTTCATATCTTTTGATGCAACAGAACTTAGGACATTTACCATCTTCTAGAGACATTTGGAAAGAAGGAAAAAGGAAGAAGAAATGACAGCAGCAAGCTGCTCCCCCTAGCAGCTGTGCAATGGAGTGATAGGACCCCCCATTGACATGGATCGCTAATCTTAGACAAACCAGCAAGGGAAGAAAGCTCCGTCAAAAGGCTGAAAACAGGGAAATTAAGCTTCAATCACCTCAAGCAGCTGACACATGTTTTACTGAAGACTGGAGTCAACTCCGAACCTAAAAAACCACACTGGCTAGCTTTAAACAGAAGAAAGAGGTAGAGTGTGTGTTGACAGTGGGTGGGTATGAAAGTAAATTACAACATCACCTGGCTTCAACATCATTTCTTAAAATCAAATCTGGTAATTCCAGGACTATTCTTGTAGCCTCATAAACGTTAAGTTCTGGTCTCCACTTCTCACAAATTTTTTAATAATTTGTAAATTCTGCGAAGCCGTGGAGAGTTTGAATGTCACAGAAGAATCTTGCTTTCCCTGCTTTGTTGAATCACGGAATCATTACAGGGCAGGAGGAAGCTATGTGTTTCACTCCATTGACATTTATTTGCTCTGTGTGCAAGTGATGGAAGCTCCCCTAAATCGAAAACTTTTGGCACAAAAAGTTAAACGTTTGCATTTAAAACAGATAGTGTGGCCGAGCTGTCTAAGGCTCTGGAATTAAGCCCCAATCTCTAATGAACCAAGGTTTGGAATCTCACTACTACCAGGAGTCACTGTAGCAATTTCGTGATGTTTCGGGCGGTGGGGGGGTCACAGTGCCTAGCACTGCTGCCTCATAGCGCCTGGGAACTGGGTTCGATTCCACCCTCGGGCAACTGTCTGTGTGGAGTGTACAGTTTCTCCCCCTGTCTGCATGGGTTTCCTCCCATTGTCCGAGGTAGGTGCACGTTAGGTGGATTGGCCAGGCTAAATTGCCCGGAGTGTCCGGCGACGTGCGGTCTCGGTGGACTTAGTAACGACGAATGCAGGGTTACAAGGGATAGGGTTGTGGCGGCTCTGGGTGGGATGTTCTTTGGAGGGTCGGTGTTGACTCGATGGGCCGAACGGCCGGCTTCTCTGCGTTTCTATGAATTGAAAATCGAACGATGGAATGAACGAGCGCTGCGAAAGCAGGAAGGAAGGGGTTAAACGTGGCGTCGGTGAGCAGGCTGGCGACGGAGTCGTCAGTCTGGAACCCCCTTCACAGTCTCCGGTCCCCTTCCCTCCCTCCTTCCCTTGGCTCCGGCCCCGAAGCCGCAGCGTTTGTCGTTCCCAGGCAGGCAATAAATTGTATACGGCGGCTCGCAATGACCTGCTCCAAAGTGGAAAATCATTTCCCTCCCCGGGCAGCCCCCATTTGACGGCTTGGCTCCTCTTTCCTGATAATAAGAGGCCTTTAAAGAGGCAGTGTGTGTCGGTCGATGTTTTGTTGTTCCAATAAAAAGGACACACACACACGTTCCTTGTACCAGTTGCTTGATTTCTAAATCTCACTCCATCTGCAACAAATTGCATCAACAGAACAGGAGAACCTTAATAGAGGAAAAATTAAATTAGCACGAACATCAGCATGCTGTATCGAGCCATACAAACAGCTGTGAGCAATGACTAGAATATTCCGAAAGTTATACTGATAACTGTGCAACATCTTAAACCACATGAATGTGGCAATTAACAAATAGAAAAAGAAATCTGCATTGGTTGTTATATTTTACAGCTTGGTGGAGGTGACTTTTCTGGGGATATTTAGTGCACACCGTCTCTGAGGTGTATGAGCTGACAACCATCTACCCTGAGATAGTAAGACCCTCCCTTGTGAACGAGCATTTGGACGAGGCGTTGTTTGGAATTGAAGCCTTCACATCTGGGACAGCTCCTCCCGCGTCTGATAGCCCCGTGGGAGCTTGCTGGAAGCAGTTTGCTGTCCCCGTCTCACCTCTTGTGTCTCCAAGCCCCCTGTCTGCCGCTACCTTTTGCTCTGATCTGGGGAAGCCTTTCTGAGTCCGGTGCATTTTCCCAACACCCCGCAATCAACCTTTGTCCCTCTGCTCTCTACTTCCTCACTCTTACACTCCCCAAATCCTTTCTGAATTCTCCTGCCCCTTCGTGCCCCACCTCGGGACATCGCGTTGTATTTTGCTATACTTCAACTCGAGATTCCCAATAAGTTTTTGTATTTTAATATATAAAAGGGGTTAGGATCGTGCAAAATTAACTGCCCCTTGTACAGACCATTTCTTGACGAGGAATAGCAACCCGTTTTGTAGGATAGAGCTATTTCACATCCGATTGTCAAAGGTCAAATAAAACTCCGAGTAGTCTTTTTTATATAAAAAAACAAGTCTTGCTGTGCATAATTAATTACAGTCTCGGTGAACAATTCTTTATATTTCTCATAGAAAACTTTAATAGTCTTTCAAATAAACTCTTGCTGCTTTATTCCCCAAAAAAGTAGGCTACTCTTTGATTCTGAGGCTGTGGGTGTCATATTACGGGGTGTTGGGGGGGCTGAGGGATGCAAAGTATGTGTTGGGGGTGGGGGCATGCAGAGTGTGTGTTGGGGGTGGGGGATGGAGAATGTGTGTTGGGGGTGTGGGAGTTGGAGAGTGTGTGTTGGGGCTGTGGGAGGATGCAGAGTGTGTTGGGGGGTTGGGGGATGCAGAGTGTGGGTTGGGGGGTGGAAGGATGCAGAGTGTGTGTTGGGGGTGGGAGGATGCAGAGTGTGTATTGGAGGTGGGGGATGCAGAGTGTGTGTTGGGTGGTTGGGGGGATGCAGAGTGTGTGTTGGGGGGTTGGAACGATGTAGAGTGTGTTGAGGGGTTGAGGGATGCAGAGTGTCTGTTGGGTTGACGGATGCAGAGTGTGTGTTAGGGGTGGGGGAATGCAGAGTGTGTGTTGAGGGGTTGGGGGAATGCAGAGTGTGTGTTAGGGGTGGAACGATCCAGAGTGTGTTGCGGGGTGAGGGGATGCAGAGTGTGTGTTGGGGTGGGGGATGCAGCGTGTGTGTTGGGGGTGAGGGGATGCAGAGTGTGTGTTGGGGTTGGGGGATGCAGCGTGTGTGTTGGGGGTGAGGGGATGCAGAGTGTGTGTTGGGGGTGGGGGCTACAGAGTGTGTGTTGGGGGTGGGGGCTACAGAGTGTGTGTTGGGGGTGAGGGGATGCAGAGTGTGTGTTGGGGGGTGAGGGGATGCAGAGCGTGTGTTGGGGGTGGAACGATGCAGAGTGTGTTGGGGGGTGAGGGGATGCAGAGCGCGTGTTGGGGGTGGGGGATGCAGCGTGTGTGTTGGGGGTGAGGGGATGCAGAGCGTGTGTTGGGGGTGGAACGATGCAGAGTGTGTTGGGGGTGAGGGGATGCAGAGCGCGTGTTGGGGGTGGGGGATGCAGCGTGTGTGTTGGGGGTGAGGGATGCAGAGTGTGTGTTGGGGGTGGGGGATGCAGAGTGTGTGTTGGGGGTGGGGGGATGCAGAGTGTGTGTTGGGGGTGGGGGATGCAGAGTGTGTGTTGGGGGTGGGGGATGCAGAGTGTGTGTTGGGGGTGAGGGGATGCAGAGTGTGTGTTGGGGGTGGGAGAATGCAGTGTGTGTTATGGGAGTGCGGAGGAGAACGGACTGAAGCTCTGCTGGGGAAAGGAGAACTCCAATAGCAGGAATAACTGGGGCGGGAGCGAGTTCTGTCACTTGAAAGACTGGAGACTGATTGCCAGAAACTCCCCAGCAGCATGTCAAGGGGCGGATTGATTCCGGATTTTGTTTTTATTAAGAGAAAAGGAGCGAAGTGGGGAGCCGCAGGTCTTCGCCACATACACCCCGCTGCACACACACACACATACACAAACTTCCCCTTTCATTTGCGTAAAGATAGCGTGTCTGTTGAGTTAGTGGGAAAGTTGGAGATTTATCACAATACAGACCCCTCACCTCCAGCAGACACAGAAACTCCCCTGGCGTTTGGCTATTATCGCCGTGTGTGTGAGTATTCAGAGGCAACTAACCCTTGAAGGTGCTGTGGGGGGATTTTTTTTGCAGTGGAATGGGAGCCATTGTTAATCAGTTATAAAATTAAACAAAAACTATTTCCAAATCAATTCTTTTAAAAAAAGAAAAAATCATTTCCTGGACATTCTGAATGCGACCGCCTCCAAATCATTCATGAACCTGCCAAAAACCAGAATGTTTCGGAGGTTAGAACAAATGAATGGTCAGTCTTGCTTCTGAAGTTACCCAGTCCTGTTGGCAAAATTATTAACGTGTTGTTGGGAGAAAAAAGCCTGATGCTTTCTCTCCACACGCAACAAAAAAAAGAAATATGCCTTCACCAAACGCGCATATCTTTCGCTGTCAGGATCGCATCGATTTTTCTCTCTCTCGTTCCTTTCTCTTTGCTGAGATGTGAAAGCAGCTCTAAACTCCGTGGTCTCCTGAAATCCGAGCCACAGACGTCAGCGAAGCCGCCGACACGTTTCAATTAGCGAGACGCCTTGGCCCTGCGGCAACAGGGGAGGGGGCGGGCAGAGAGAGCACAGGGAACGAGTCTTCCTCTTGACAGCTCCCATCAACTGTAGCAAACTGCAAAGCGAGAGAGAGAGAGAGAGAGAGAGACAGTGAGAGAGCCGCCCTCTCTCCCATCAAATCCATCAGCCTGCACAGAACCGCCTCTGCACTTAATAGCAAACTGCAGAGCCAGGAATCAGCTTTACACTATCCAGCCTATGTTTCTTCAGCGTTAAAAGAAGTCTTCTAGTTACAGAAAAATTCCATCCGGCCCACCGTGGGTTTAATATAAATTAATTTTTGATTCTGTCTCCAGCAAGTTCACCTCCCGTCCCTTCACCAGCCAACCCTTCCGGGGTCAGTGACAGAGAAACAGGCCAAAGGCAGTGAATCAGTCTCGAACTCTAAACCGGATTAATCTTCACATGGGTACAGTTTGGACCTGGTGAAATGTTAGTGTGAGTTGTTGGGCGGGTAGGTGTGTTTTAAAGTCGGAGAGACATTCGGCATCATTGCCTAGAATTAGGATTGGATTTGATGCTGTTAATTACAGGGAGAGGTCACCTGCATTTCAATGACACTTGTAAAACCTCAGGACACGGTGGGAACGTGTGAGATTATTCACTTTGATGGCAGTAATAGACGGGGAGGCTATTTTCTAAAACAGAAAAGGCTTCGAAAATGTGAAGCACAAAGAGCCTTGGGAGTCCTAATTCAGGATTCTGTTAAGGTAAACATGTAGGCTCAGTCGGCAGGGATGCTGCTTGGCCTGCTGTGTTCATCCAGCTCTACACCTTGTTATCTTAGAAAGACAAATGCAATGTTAGCATTCATTTCGAGAGGATCAGAATACAAAAGCAGGGATGTACTGTTTGAAGTTCTGGTCAGGCTGCATTTGGAATTTTGTGAGCAGTTTTGGGCCCCATATCAAAGGCATGGCGTGCTGGTGTTGGAGGAGGGCTTCAGCGAAACTTCATAAGAATCATTCCAGGCATGAAGGACTTGTCATATGAGAAGTGGTTGAGGACCCTGGGTCTGAACATGATGGAGTTTTAAAGGATGTTTAGGATTTCAGAATACTGAGAGGCCTGGATGGAGTGGATGTAGAGAAGATGTTTCTACTAGCAGGAGAGACGAGGACCCAGGCACAGCCTCAGAGTGAAGAGATGACCTGTTAGAAATGAGATGAGGAGGAATTTCTTCGACCAGAGGTTGGTGACTCATACATTGCTACAGAATGCTGTGGAGGCCAAGTCATTCAGTGTATTTAAACGGAAATAGATAGGTTCTTCATTGGTTGGGGGGGTCAAGGGTTACAGGTAGAAGGCAGGAGAATGGGGTTCAGAGACATATTCGAATGGCAAAGCAGACTCAATGGGCTGAATTAGAGTTCTGCTCCTATATCTTATTGGTATCCCAAAAGCATGTTCCAGATTAGATACCTTCAGATGGAAGCAAAACACTGCAGATACTGGAAATCTGTGATGAAAATAGCTTGCTGGAGAAACTCAGCAGGTCTGGCAGCATCTGTGGAGAGAGAAACAAGAGTTGACATTCATCTCTTCTATAGAACTCAATTACTTTTGGAGTGTAGTCATTGTCCTGGTGCAGAGAAATGTATGAGTCAGTTTGCACACAGCAATGAAATGATTGGGCAAAATGTTCTAGTGATACTGATTGAAGGATAAATATCATCTAGGACTTTGGAAATCTGCCCTGCTCTTCCACTAGTGTCATGTCAATCTTTACATTCAACTGAGTGCGCAGATAGATTTTAATTTCTCATCTGAGGAGATAACAACTTCAACAATACAGCATTCCATAAGTACAGTGTTAAGACCTCAGGCTAGATTGTGTGCTCAAATCTCTGCAATAGAACAGAACATGAATCCATAACTTTTAAATTCAGATTTGAGGATGAGTCCATTGAGGACAAGTTTGAGAGGTGCAATTTCAGATGCACAGGTGGAGTGTCTTCAAGATGCTCCATAATGCAGATTGAGGAGATAGAGTACAAAAATCTGAAGCATTAGCACTTGCAAAAAGGTGACATGTTTACATAGGCAATTCGCATTATAATTACAGACACAGGAATCCATAATGTAAAATGTTGACTGTAAATATGCACAGACCTAAGATTTTCAATGGTATCCAAGAAAAGTGAGATAAATTACAAATGTACCTAAACCAACGTAAGTGTTTACATTTATGGGTGAGAAGAATTACAATTAGGTGGCATTTTAAAATTGAAACATACAAATCTCACTCCAGCTGTGTTTGCCTGTTCGTGAGTCACAGTGTCATAAACTGTCTCCAGGTGATGCATTATGTTAGTAACTTGTGTGTAGACATTTTGCCTTGTATAAAACAATGTTAGAAAAATAAATAATAGGGGTGGAACTTTTAAAGATTTTGGAGGTTAACTGTATTCAAGCTATAAAATGACAATCAGAGAGTCTTGAGAATTTGGAATTACAGATATGGCCTGTTCCTAAAGTCCTTACTGTCATGGTTCCATTGCTGGCCCAGGTACAAAATGCCTCTGATAGACTTATTAAAGTATCAGTTTCAGGAGCATAGCCAAAGGCAGGACAGTACGGACCCAGCAGCATGTGTGAAGAAGCCTGGAAAGTCTATCAGCTCACATGGATTTTAGTGACAGCTCCTGTCTACAGAGCACCACTCTTTATCATTCCCTTGGCTGTTTATTTAAGCAAGCAAGACACCCTGTTCCCACATGATTAGTCCAACATCCACTTTGTTTTATTACTGGGTTTAATTTCTGACAAAGCTTTTCCCGACAATATTAAATCCAAATTCAATCTGCTCTGGAGGTCCAATGTGTCAGTTATTCAGAAATAACTAATTTTGCCATTCTGCTGTAGTTTAAGGGAAGTTTAAAGAATAATTTTGAAGATTCCTGCACTCGTTAAGTCCTTGAATACTGTTTTGTGTTTGAAATGTTAGTTCTGTTTCTCTCTACATGGATGCTGCCTGAAGTGCAGACTGTTTCTTTAATATCAATACCAGGAAATAGGATACTTTCTTCACTTTGACAGCCAGTGTCAGTGTCAAAAAGCTTGAGGTCAGGTATAGCATAGAGCAACACAACTTAAAGCTCCCCCTACTTTACTGTGACAATATGCGCATCTACAAAATGACTGTGACATTTTCCATTTTCTATAACAACCTTTCTTCTAGCGTTTCTGATGGAAACTAGCAATTTGTACCACGTTGTGGGAAATCCCATGCTGGTCCTAGTGTCCAGTAAGCATTGAGTGAAGGTCGCCCAAACATATTTCACCCTGAAGGCTAATAGCACATTGTACAGAAAGGAACTTTTTATCCAATCAGTGAAGCCTGGATTTAAAAACAGAGCTGGGTTGTGAAACAACAAATTACTCTTATTCGTTCTCCTGAAAAATCTGAAAATAATTTATTATGCTGGAGATTTAAAAGATGTAAATTTTAGGTACACATGTAGCAACATAACAATATCACAAATCAAAATAACCTCTGTAAAGGCTTTGTTTTGGATTGAAAAACACATGTATTCTTCAGGGGAAAACTGAGTATAGACTGGACAACTGCAAGATAAGATTAGTCTCTTTGTCAAGTTTCCTACTGTTACTCCAACGCACACTGAAGTTATTTACTGCTATTCAAACAGAGTTGTAATAAAAAAGGGAAGATGTGTTTTGAAGTACATCTCACAAATTATATGTATTGATGACATTCTTAATAAAATGGTTGATTCATGTATAATGTATATAAAATAGCTTTATAAACAGACACTTGAAATACAATAAGTGAGAGCAAATGATAAATACTTATTAAACTCTGGTTCAGCTTCAACTGGTTTAATGTATCCAACATTGCAGACAAACCTAACATGGATATGATGTCTTTAGAGAGACTGCAGAAAAGGTTTACAAGAATGATTGTAGGGATGAGAGACTTCCATTACGTGGATAGATTAGAGAATCTGGAGTTTTCTTGAGAGAAAGGAGGATTCAGGGGAGATTTGATTGGTGAGCTCAAAATCATGAGACATCCAGATTGGGTAAGCCAAGAGAAACTATCTTCATTAGTGAACGTGTAGAGAACCAGTGCACACTAATTAACAGTGATTGGCTGAAGAAGCAGTGACAGCATGAGGGAAGTCTGCTTTTTGCACAGGATGCACAATCTGCAAATGTGGTGGAAGCAGAATCAATTGGGTCTTTCATGACAGAATTGAATAAACCCCAAAAACAGAGAAGTTGCAGGGATAGGAGGTATGAATTGGGGATGGGACTAGCTGATGAAGGGTTTTGGCCCAAAATGTTGACTTTCCTGCTCCATGGACGCTGCCTGACCTACTGTGCTTTTCCATCCTCGCACCTATAGTCTCTGGTTTCCAACATCTGTAGCCCTTATTGTCTCCATGGGACTAGCTGTGTTGCTCTTGCAGAGTACTGAATGAAGATGATGGACCGAATGACCCCTTCCATACTATAATCATGCTGCAATTTGATGTATAGCATGCTAATCGTATCAGCATGTTTTGAATATAAGTGGAAGGAACATTGTTCAGTCACTAAAAAAGCTGCATTGTTGTCAGGTCTGGTTCACAAAACCTTCAATACAGCCATTTCCAATACACCAAGCATTAGCCAATATTACCTCGTTAATAAGAAACTTCATCAGAGCAAGAATTCCTCCCATTCCTTTGAACTTTTTACTGATTGGGACTTATTAGTTAAAGGTAACATTATGCATTATGCAATGCTCAACCATCTATTAAGTTATACCTTTAGTTTTCATTCAATCTCCCTTCACTCAATATCTCAAAATATGGAGAAATATACCACTCATTTCTCCAAAGCCCATCACCAGTGCACAATTAGTTATTTATCACTGGAGTACAGACAAGTCTGACTTAAAAGCTCCTTGGCAGAGCAGACCATATGGAAGTGAAAAGGACAGTATTCTCTTGAGTGCTTTTATTTCTGAGAGAACCTAAATAAATGGCCATTGTTAGCGTCAGTCCTAAAACCAGGTTCACTCAGGAGATTGCAAGTGCTGACTACTGAGAAAGCTTTGATGATATAATTCATATGGTTATGTAAACAAAGACAATAGTTATTGCTAAGTTTTTCTGATTTTGTCTAAAATATGAAACTAAAACTTTGAAATACCTCCTGTTCCCTTTCATTAGCCTTCTGCTTTTAAATGTTTAAATCTCGAAGTAACAGTCAAAATTCATTACTTCATTTCTTGTCCCCACTGAGGCCATATTTTCACATTTGGCAAAACATCTTCAAGTAAACTCGAACCTAAATCCAAAATATAGTTTATTGTAGATAAACTGATATTCGACACCAATGTCACAAGAAATTCTTTATGACTAGTTATAGTCAGACAATAGTTTATACAACTATCTGCAGCAAAGCTGAGAAAAGAATGACATTGTTTCAGCATTTCAAAAGATTAACATGAAAAGATTATGGATCTTTAAAAGCATAGAGGACATTGCCAGCTGCACAAGACAGTACAAGGAGTTGAGCAAACTGCTTCTGCCGCCACAATCAATACTGGCTAACTGCCTTTCATGTGATTGGCACTTCCTGGAAAAGCCCAATATCAAATGAAACTATTTACTTGGCAAATATTCTTTCAGACAGGCTTGGAGGCGGAGAGTACTTTAAGGTGAAAGGAACAATATTCTGTTTGTTAGGCGTTATTTACTGTCAAAATTCCCTGTCTACGTACACTGTCTCCATTTCCTGCCCTCAGTTCACTCAGAAATTTCTAATCAATGGGGGATTGGGGTAGGCTTCAGCACTCTTGTATTTGCTGAGTATGCCTCTACACTGGGGGCAGACAAAACAGGGAACTCTTACTTACAACAGAAAATTCTTATAAAAACAGAAAGTGCCGCAGAAACTGAGCACTTGTGAAGATAAAAATAAAGAACTATGTTCCATGGAAGAGTCACATCTGACCTTGAAATCTTAACTCTATTTCTCTCTCCACACTTGCTGCCACGCCTGCTGAGTTTCTCCAGCAATTTCTGTGTTAATTTCAGATTCCCAGCATTTACAGTACTTTGTTTTTATTACAGAAAATTCTTATACTCCCTTTAACGTGTCCCAATAGGATTAACTTCCTGGCAAGAACTATCAACGACAAATTTGCCTGGATAGCGCTCTGACAGCTTCCTTGGAATATACCTGAAGTGATTTGTCAGGATAGCAATTAGCATGTTGTGACACGGTGAGCTGTACTGATCCAAAGGACTGCATGAAATATTAAAATAATCAAAGAGTCTAATGGAATGTCGGCCTTTATTTCAGGGAGGGTTGGAATGGAAAAGTGAGAAAGTGATGCCTCAGATCTGCAGATGTCTTAGTCAGACCACATCTGCAGAACCACACACAGTTTTAAGCACCAAACCTCAGCAAAGGTGCATTAGCCCTCATGGAAGGAAAACATGCAACAGAATAATATCAGGCCTGAAATGGTTATGTCACGAGGACAGTTTGTATAAATCTGGCTTGTATTGCTTGGGTTTAGGTAGTTGAGGAGTAATTTAAATGTGGCATTTACATTGACAAAGGATTCAGTAGGGTAGATGCAGAGAAAATGCTTCCTCTCAGTAAGGCATTCTACAATAAGGATGCATAACCTTAAAATTAAAACAGAACAATTTAATAGTGAAATCAAGAAGTATTCCTTGCACATAAAGAATAACTAAATTGTGGCATTGCGGGTCAATCCACAGCACTTGAATGACGATGGTTCAAGAAGGCAGCTCACCATCATCTTTTCAAGAGCAACTAGGGACAGGTAATAAATGCTGATCAGCCAAAATCCCCAACTCTTCCCAGCAAAAGTATGTGGATGCTGATATTGAAATGTTCAATGATGCAAATCAATAAATTTTTATTGGGAAAAGGAATATGGAACAAAGTTGGATAGATGCAGCTGAGGTATCAGCTGGTAATATTCTATTTACTCAACTAAATGGCTGAATTGGCTCGAAGAACTGAGTGTATGTCTATCACACTGAAATATCTTTTTCCATACTTCCATTAAGACTATTTACAATATCAAGTCCTAGGCTCAATCATAATCATTTAAATGAAGGAGTAAACAGCATACACCTCCATAATTATCCCTATTATTCCAATAATTACTATATCCACAAGCGCATGGCATTAGCAAATCCTTATTGTGTATCTGAACCTCATAATGTAGAACCAAAATTATTCTTCTTAGGCAGTTTGGTGAAGAGCAGGTTTGTACAGGATAAAGCTATAAACCATATCTTAAGCTGCTGTAGGGTGAGATCTCTTGCAACATTCAAAGATCATGCTCCTTATCATATGAAGAGTGCTTCGCTATTACATATAAAAAGTCCCACTCCAGAGACGTGAAACAGTCTAGGCTGTTGGACTGAGATGTCTCTGCAATCAGGGAGCATTGCATTTTCATAAATGCTATCTTTTGAATAAAATATTTATCCAAGTCCCACTTTTCCTCAGGTAGATATAAAAAATCTCACGGCCATTATTCGAAAAAGTATATGGGCATTCTCCCCAGTATGCTGGTTAACATTCAACAAACATCATTAAACCAGATCAGTTGGTCATTATCACTTTGCTGTTAATGGGAGCTTGCTGTGCACAAATTGATTGCCATGTTCCTTACATGATAACAATGGCAACATGTTAAAAGCAGTGCATGTCTCCAAGGTTCCTCAGTTGTAGTACTTTACAGGATGAGCCATTTTAGCATAATTTGAAGAGTGTTCATTACCTTTATTTAAAAAAATGTAAAAAATTCACAGCATAATGGATCAATGCAGATCTGGGGGGGAAAATATTTGGCATACTATTGTCACGGTGAAGTAGGCTCCATTAAACATTATTACCTGGAAAAGACTTGTTTCTAATTGCTACAGTATTGGTACTGTTTCTCATGTCTATCCTGTGCTTACAAGTTATTTCAAAGCCTAGGTTATTTGTCTATCTGCCCTTAACATGCTAAGTTCTAACTGAAATTCTGATTAAACATCGCTAGACAATCTACAGTTTGTTTGGATAATGAATGCTTACAGACAGTGTTCAATTGTCTATTGGCCGCTGGGTGTAGCCGACTCCTCAGCTAATTTAAAGATTGAATGTGGGAAAAAAAGACTTAAGGATGCTCCTTCCCAGTATGCCGAAGATCTGTAACGGTTACAGTGTAATTTGTGAGAAACTGGAGCATAGCCACCAGCTATTGTGGCAGATGCCTTAAAGCGTTATCCACTTTGCCTCCATAAAGTTCAGAGATATTATCAAACAGATATTCGAGTGTGTGTGTGTCGATACACAGCTCTCCCTTATTAATAACCAGCTGGATTTATCAGCTTGTGCTGGCAGTTGCAGTCACAATATCAATTGAATAAAACATAAGAGTATTGCAGGCAGCGAACCTCAAACCAGCCTGATCCATGCCCAGTTGTAATCAGTGCAGCAAGAGCACAGGACACCCACTGCCCTACAGGAACTGTCAAAATAGTTTTCCCTATGCACAGGATGAAGCCAGCTGGAAATTCAGTCAGACAATTCAAATAAATACTGCAGGTGAGAAATCATGACAGGGTGTCAATTCAGAAAGGCAAGAAGTAGCAGAACTGTGAGTCACATAGAACAATAATCCACTTTGATTTTAGGAGAGAGTATAATGGTAATGTTACTGGACTTGTCATCCAGAGGCCCATGCTAACATTCTGGGACCATGGGTTTGAATCCTGCAATAACTCCACAAAGGTCAATATCCTTTCACCGAGTCACCCCTTATTTACATGTGGAGAGTCCTTGACACTGAAACAGCTCCCTTAGAAGCAGCTCTCAGAGTGAGCAGAACCTCCGACACTCCTTTTTATATCTATCAGCCAGAGCTCCCTGATTGGACTGATTAACCACCCCAATCAGGGAACTCTAATCCTATGAGTTTCACCTGGCTGACTTCATTACAATCACTACAAATGCCACCATGGCAGATAATGAAATTTGAATTTAAAGTTTAAAAAAAGATCTGGAACACAAAGCTAGTCTAATGGTAACCACTACTGAGTGTCATTAAAACCCCATCTGGTTCCCTAATGCCTTTTAGGGAAGGAAACTGCCGTCCCTACCTGGCCTGGCCTACATGTGACTCCAGGTCCACAGCAAGGTGGTTGACTCTGAACTATCCTCTGAGCAATCAGAGATGGGCAATAAATGCTGGCCCACCCAGCCATTCCCACGTCCCACAAATGAATGAAAAAACAATTCATTGTTTCTTTCAAGCTCATGAGGGATCATTCCCAGGTAAGTTAAGCTTTTAAGAGGCCACTGGAAGAGATACTATGCAGTCAAAAATAATCTGACAATAAAAGGTGAAATTGCATAGAATTCCATGGAAAGCATGGCAGGGAGACAAACAATTCAGCCCTAAAAGTCCTTGCTCATGTTAATACTCCATATAAACATCTGTCTCCCCCTCTCAGCACAGGCTTCTACTCATTTCTTCCTTGTGTTTATTTACTTCCTGTTGAATGCACCCATTCCATTCATCATGACCACTCCTTGTGATAGTGAGTTCCACACTCTCATCAGGTATAGATTACCACGATAACAAAGTGTGAAGCTAGATGAACACCGCAGGCCAAGCAGCATAGATTACCACTGAACTGTTCAGATGAATCATGTGTTCTGAGTTCCCAAAAATTCAGCATTTACGCTGAATTTGTACCTCCTACTCAGATCATTCTCAACACAAGTTTGTGCAAATAATCACAGGCAGGGCTTTACAGAAGAACACAAGAACAAGAATGAAGATCCGAGTGTTGGTTGATGGAGTACAATTTTAAACTTGGGCTAAAAACCTGGGCTGTATATCACAAGTCTGACCCTGAACTTCACCTCCATCAAAAGTTGGCAATTTCCCGAACTTTGTCCAGAGGACACTGAGTCAACTAGCCGCATTGAGGATTCAATGGAATGGAAATCATGTGGAGCCTGTAAAGGATGGGTGATTCAATCTGTTATGTCAACGCTGAGGAGGCAAACGCGGGATTAACCCCCCAAGTATCATTCTAACACCACCACAAGCATTATAATATTTCCATGTCGCAAAGGAATTGGGGATTGTCCAGCATCCAAATAATGTATTGTTCTTTTGTCTTGAAGGGATACTGAGATGAAGCAGTAACAACAGGAGAAGGGATTAGGATACTATTCCTC
Source organism: Stegostoma tigrinum (assembly GCF_030684315.1). NCBI lineage: Eukaryota > Metazoa > Chordata > Chondrichthyes > Orectolobiformes > Stegostomatidae > Stegostoma > Stegostoma tigrinum. Next base: position 16,837,938 of record NC_081381.1, on the reverse strand, counting down.
TGACTACCAGGAACATCATAATAAAACATCTGTCTAGCAACAATCTCATTGAAACATATGGGATTCTCGAGGGTTTGACAGGGTAAATGCTAAGAGGATGTTGCCCTCCTTGGAGAGTCTAAGCCCAGAGTCCATAGTCTCAGAATAAAGAGATGCCAATTTGAGACTGAAATGAGGACGACTATCGTCTCTCAGAAGGTTAAGAGTCTCTGGAACTCCTTGCCAGAGAGCTTGGGAGGTAGAGTTGTTGTGTGTATTTAAGGCCGAGATGGAGAGAATCTTGAGCTGCAAGTGAATCAAAGGTTATGGGGAAACAGCAGACATGACGAATGTGGGATCAGTCATGAATCTATTGAGTGGTGAAGCAGACTTAAGGATCTGAACAGTCTAGCTTTTGTTCCTACTTCTTATGATCTGATGCTATGAATGGGAGTTTTACAGTTTTACTAACAATTAATCATTGACTTTTCGGATTTTCATTAGATCAACAATTTGTGACATCTTATCAATGGAACTTATCCATAAAATGTCTGTACACTATATACACTCCACATAGGTCTCTCAATGCAGAAATTATTTTACTGGCTGGGTTGTGAGTCTTTGGAATTCTCTACCACAGAGAGCTGAGGAAGATCAGTGTTTTTGTATGTTTATGGCAGAGATTGATAGATTTCTGATTTCCAGTAGCATACAGCAGTGTTCATACTAATTTTCTTCCCCGCTGCATGGTCTTCAAGCTCCCTATGTGGTACTTATTTCCAAAACAATAATCACTTCTCGTGGAACCTTGGAGTCTGCAGCTTAGAGGAAAGGAACATTGATGTACACGATTATGGGATTGGGTGAGTAAAAAGGCATTGAATGTTCATTTGACCATGATTGTATTAAATGGTGGGGCAGGCTTGATGGTCTGAATGGCCTACTCCTATCCCTATGTTCCTAACACACTAATGACATGTATCTTATTCTGTGTGAGATGTGAAAATTTTGAGAATCAAGGTAGCTGTTTGAAAATATTACCTGGAGGGCCCTGAGTGGGAATTCACACTCATATATCCAAACATTGAGTCAGAACAAAAAAGCTGAATTCTAGGGTAAGGTGAGAGTGACAGCCCTTGACATTGACGCTGCATTCGATTGAGTTTGGCATCAAGGAGCCTGCACAAAACTGGAATCAATGGGTGTCGGGGGCAAACTCTCTGCTGGTTGGAATCATACCTGGTCCGTAGGAAGATGGTTGAGGTTGTTGGAGATTAATCACCTCAGCTGCAGGATATCTCTGTAGGAGTTCCTCTGGGGAGTGTCTTAGGCCCAACTATCTTCAGTTGTTTCATCAATGACATTCGCTCCATCATAAGGTCAGAATCGGGGATATTCGTTGATGATTGCACAGTGTTCAGCACCATTCATGGCTCTTCAGATGCTAAAGCAACTATGTTTAAATACAACAAGATCTGGACTATAACCAGGCTTGGGCAGACAAATGGCAAGTAACATTGGGGCCACACAAATAACAGGCTATGACTGTCACCAATAAGAGACAATAAAATGTGAGGCTGGATGAACACAGCAGGCCAAGCAGCATCTCAGGAGCACAAAAGCTGACGTTTCGGGCCTAGACCCTTCATCAGAGAGGGGGATGGGGAGAGGGAGCTGGAATAAATAGGGAGAGAGGGGGAGGCGGACCGAAGATGGAGAGTAAAGAAGATAGGTGGAGAGAGTATAGGTGGGGAGGTAGGGAGGGGATAGGTCAGTCCAGGGAAGACGGACAGGTCAAGGAGGTGGGATGAGGTTAGTAGGTAGCTGGGGGTGCGGCTTGGGGTGGGAGGAAGGGATGGGTGAGAGGAAGAACCGGTTAGGGAGGCAGAGACAGGTTGGACTGGTTTTGGGATGCAGTGGGTGGGGGGGAAGAGCTGGGCTGGTTGTGTGGTGCAGTGGGGGGAGGGGACGAACTAGGCTGCTTTAGGGATGCAGTAGGGGAAGGGGAGATTTTGAAACTGGTGAAGTCCACATTGATACCATATGGCTGCAGGGTTCCCAGGCGGAATATGAGTTGCTGTTCCTGCAACGTTCGGGTGGCATCATTGTGGCAGTGCAGGAGGCCCATGATGGACATGTCATCTAGAGAATGGGAGGGGGAGTGGAAATGGTTTGCGACTGGGAGGTGCAGTTGTTTGTTGCGAACTGAGCGGAGGTGTTCTGCAAAGCGGTCTCCAAGCCTCCGCTTGGTTTCCCCAATGTAGAGGAAGCCACACTGGGTACAATGGATGCAGTATACCACATTGGCAGATGTGCAGGTGAACCTCTGCTTAATGTGGAATGTCATCTTGGGGCCTGGGATGGGGGTGAGGGAGGAGGTGTGGGGACAAGTGTAGCATTTCCTGCGGTTGCAGGGGAAGGTGCCGGGTGTGGTGGGGTTGGAGGGCAGTGTGGAACGAACAAGGGAGTCACGGAGAGAGTGGTCTCTCCGGAAAGCAGACAGGGGTGGGGATGGAAAAATGTCTGGGGTGGTGGGGTCGGATTGTAAATGGCGGAAGTGTCGGAGGATAATGCGTTGTATCCGGAGGTTGGTAGGGTGGTGTGTGAGAACGAGGGGGATCCTCTTGGGGCGGTTGTGGCGGGGGCGGGGTGTGAGGGATGTGTCGCGGGAAATGCGGGAGACGCGGTCAAGGGCGTTCTCGATCACTGTGGGGGGAAAGTTGCGGTCCTTAAAGAACTTGGACATCTGGGATGTGCGGGAGTGGAATGTCTTATCGTGGGAGCAGATGCGGCGGAGGCGGAGGAATTGGGAATAGGGGATGGAATTTTTGCAGGAGGGTGGGTGGGAGGAGGTGTATTCTAGGTAGCTGTGGGAGTCGGTGGGCTTGAAATGGACATCAGTTACAAGCTGGTTGCCTGAGATGGAGACTGAGAGGTCCAGGAAGGTGAGGGATGTGCTGGAGATGGCCCAGGTGAACTGAAGGTTGGGGTGGAAGGTGTTGGTGAAGTGGATGAACTGTTCGAGCTCCTCTGGGGAGCAAGAGGCGGCGCCGATACAGTCATCAATGTACCAGAGGAAGAGGTGGGGTTTGGGGCCTGTGTAGGTGCGGAAGAGGGACTGTTCCACGTAACCTACAAAGAGGCAGGCATAGCTGGGGCCCATGCGGGTGCCCATGGCCACCCCCTTAGTCTGTAGGAAGTGGGAGGAGTCAAAAGAGAAGTTGTTGAGTGTGAGGACGAGTTCAGCTAGGCGGATGAGAGTGTCGGTGGAGGGGGACTGGTCGGGCCTGCGGGACAGGAAGAAGCGGAGGGCCTTGAGGCCATCTCCATGCGGAATGCAGGTGTACAGGGACTGGACGTCCATGGTGAATATGAGGTGTTGGGGGCCAGGGAATTGGAAGTCCTGGAGGAGGTGGAGGGCGTGGGTGGTGTCACGGACGTAGGTGGGGAGTTCCTGGACCAAAGGGGAGAAAATGGAGTCCAGATAGGTGGAGATGAGTTCGGTGGGGCAGGAGCAGGCTGAGACGATGGGTCGACCAGGGCAGGCAGGTTTGTGGATTTTGGGAAGGAGATAGAAACGGGCCGTGCGGGGTTGGGGAACAATGAGGTTGGAGGCTGTGGGTGGGAGGTCCCCTGAGGTGATGAGGTCGTGAACTCCTCTCAGTCTCCATCTCAGGCAACCAGCTTGTAACTGATGTCCATTTCAAGCCCACCGACTCCCACAGCTACCTAGAATACACCTCCTCCCACCCACCCTCCTGCAAAAATTCCATCCCCTATTCCCAATTCCTCCGCCTCCGCCGCATCTGCTCCCACGATCAGACATTCCACTCCCGCACATCCCAGATGTCCAAGTTCTTTAAGGACCGCAACTTTCCCCCCACAGTGATCGAGAACGCCCTTGACCACGTCTCCCGTATTTCCCGCAACACATCCCTCACACCCTGCCCCCGCCACAACCGCCCTAAGAGGATCCCCCTCGTTCTCACACACCACTCTACCAACCTCCGGATACAACGCATCATCCTCCGACACTTCCGCCATTTACAATCCGACCCCACCACCCAAGACATTTTTCCATCCCCTCCCCTGTCTGCTTTCCGGAGAGACCACTCTCTCCGTGACTCCCTTGTTCGCTCCACACTGCCCTCCAACCCCACCACACCCGGCATCTTCCCCTGCAACCGCAGGAAACGCTACACTTGCCCCCACACCTCCTCCCTCACCCCTATCCCAGGCCCCAAGATGACATTCCACATTAAGCAGAGGTTCACCTGCACATCTGCCAATGTGGTATACTGCATCCACTGTACCCGGTGTGGCTTCCTCTACATTGGGGAAACCAAGCGGAGGCTTGGAGACCGCTTTGCAGAACACCTCCGCTCAGTTCGCAACAAACAACTGCACCTCCCAGTCGCAAACCATTTCCACTCCCTCTCCCATTCTCTAGATGACATGTCCATCATGGGCCTCCTGCACTGCCACAATGATGCCACCCGAAGGTTGCAGGAACAGCAACTCATATTCCGCCTGGGAACCCTGCAGCCATATGGTATCAATGTGGACTTCACCAGTTTCCAAATCTCCCCTTCCCCTACTGCATCCCTAAAGCAGCCTAGTTCGTCCCCTCCCCCCACTGCACCACACAACCAGCCCAGCTCTTCCCCCCCACCCACTGCATCCCAAAACCAGTCCAACCTGTCTCTGCCTCCCTAACCGGTTCTTCCTCTCACCCGTCCCTTCCTCCCACACCAAGCCGCACCCCCAGCTACCTACTAACCTCATCCCACCTCCTTGACCTGTCTGTCTTCCCTGGACTGACCTATCCCCTCCCTACCTCCCCACCTATACTCTCTCCACCTATCTTCTTTACTCTCCATCTTCGGTCCGCCTCCCCCTCTCTCCCTATTTATTCCAGCTCCCTCTCCCCATCCCCCTCTCTGATGAAGGGTCTAGGCCCGAAACGTCAGCTTTTGTGCTCCTGAGATGCTGCTTGGCCTGCTGTGTTCATCCAGCCTCACATTTTATTATCTTGGAATTCTCCAGCATCTGCAGTTCCCATTATCTCCAATAAGAGACAATTTAGCCACTTCATCTTGTCATTCAATGGTGTTACTTTCACTGAATATCCCCACTATCAACATCCTTGGGGTTACCATTGACCAGAAACTCAACTGGATGCACAACATAAACACAGCGGCTGCAAGATCAGGTCAGAGGTTAGGAACACTAAAGCAAATAACTCACTTCCTGATTTCCCAAAGCCTGTCCATCATCTACAAGACACAAATCAGAAGTGTGATGGAATACTCCCCACTTGCCGGGATGAGTGCAGTTCCAACAACATTCTAAAAGCTTGATACCATCCTGGACAAAGCAGCCCATATGACTGGCACCTCGTCCACAAACACCAATCCCTCCACCATCAACACCCAGTAACAATACTGTGTACAATCTACAAGATGCACTGCAGAAATTCACCCAAGATCCTCAGACAGGACCTTCCAAACCCAGGACCACTTCCAACTAGAAGGACAAGGGCAGCAGATATGTGGGAAGGCCACCACCTTTATCTTCCCCTCAATGCCACTCACCATCCCGACTTGGAATTATATTGCCATTCCTTCACTCTCACAGGGTTAAAATCCTGGAATTGCCTCCCTAACTGCACTGTGTGTGAACCCACAGCAGGAGGATTGCAGCAGTTCAAGAAGACAGCTCACCACCACCTTCCCAAGTGCAACTATGCATGGCCAAGAAATGCTGGCTAGCCAGTGATGCTCAGTGAGAGATCTTCCAGATTCCACCTCTACGTTAGACTGACTAGTTAATTATTTCCTGTGTAACAATGCATTGTTATACCAAATCCAACAAATGGCTAAAATAAAGAGACCTGCTCTATTTAATTTGCAGATAACTTTTCAATTGAAAATGCATATTACCTACTGACTAAACGACTGTTCAATGGAATTTGGTTTACGTTTAGCTGTCGTTAAGAAGGTGATATTAAAATGCCATACAACTTATGTTAAGACTTCTAGTCAATCACAAAGAGTTCTTCTATCTCCCATTCACTCTGCAAGGGTTGAACCCTGTGTCAACATTTATTTAATGGCTAGCTTTTGACTATTCTTCTTGGGAGGATGGACAAGGTCTTTTTGGGGTCAACTTGTTTGGCAATGGAAGTTTGAAGACGAACCAAAGCTTGGCAACAGCCAGCAATCCAACAGTCATCATGGCACATCAATGATAATGGGAACTGCAGATGCTGGAGATTCCAAGATAATAAAATGTGAGGCTGGATGAACACAGCAGGCCAAGCAGCATCTCAGGAGCACAAAAGCTGACGTTTCGGGCCTAGACCCTTCATCAGAGAGGGGGATGGGGGGAGGGAACTGGAATAAATAGGGAGAGAGGGGGAGGCGGACCGAAGATGGAGAGTAAAGAAGATAGGTGGAGAGGGTGTAGGTGGGGAGGTAGGGAGGGGATAGGTCAGTCCAGGGAAGACGGACAGGTCAAGGAGGTGGGATGAGGTTAGTAGGTAGCTGGGGGTGCGGCTTGGGGTGGGAGGAAGGGATGGGTGAGAGGAAGAACCGGTTAGGGAGGCAGAGACAGGTTGGACTGGTTTTGGGATGCAGTGGGTGGGGGGGAAGAGCTGGGCTGGTTGTGTGGTGCAGTGGGGGGAGGGGATGAACTGGGCTGGTTTAGGGATGCAGTGGGGGAAGGGGAGATTTTGAAACTGGTGAAGTCCACATTTCCTCTACATTGGGGAAACCAAGCGGAGGCTTGGGGACCGCTTTGCAGAACACCTCCGCTCAGTTCGCAACAAACAACTGCACCTCCCAGTCGCAAACCATTTCCACTCCCCCTCCCATTCTCTTGATGACATGTCCATCATGGGCCTCCTGCACTGCCACAATGATGCCACCCGAAGGTTGCAGGAACAGCAACTCATATTCCGCCTGGGAACCCTGCAGCCATATGGTATCAATGTGGACTTCACCAGTTTCAAAATCTCCCCTTCCCCCACTGCATCCCAAAACCAGTCCAACCTGTCTCTGCCTCCCTAACCGGTTCTTCCTCTCACCCATCCCTTCCTCCCACCCCAAGCCGCACCCCCAGCTACCTACTAACCTCATCCCACCTCCTTGACCTGTCCGTCTTCCCTGGACTGACCTATCCCCTCCCTACCTCCCCACCTACACCCTCTCCACCTATCTTCTTTACTCTCCATCTTCGGTCCGCCTCCCCCTCTCTCCCTATTTATTCCAGTTCCCTCCCCCCATCCCCCTCTCTGATGAAGGGTCTAGGCCCGAAACGTCAGCTTTTGTGCTCCTGAGATGCTGCTTGGCCTGCTGTGTTCATCCAGCCTCACATTTTATTATCATGGCACATCAATGCATTGCTACACAGGGAATAATTATCCAGTCAGTCTAACATACAAGAGGAATCTGGAAATCTCTCATTGAGTTTTAGCTGGTTAAACTACTGTAATGATTCACTCCACTGCAAATCTGGATGTAGTCTTGAATCTATCAACCTGGATTTACACTGTCTGGCTGTAGACAGCTGTGAAATGTCTTAGTGCTAGACGAGCACGCACTCCAGAACAGGCACACTGGAACGCTACCTCAGTTATTTGGTTTGGACGCTGAAACATGTTGATGGTCTTTTACATCTGTCAGCACTCTGTTAACCAAAGGAAAACCTGCAACACAATGAAGGAACACTTCCAACTGAATCACACATACTAAGTATGCCTCACCATCAAAATCTACTGTATTTGTGAAGAAGGAAAGACTGATAGGATTGCAAACATTAACACACAGTCAGGCTATTCATCAACGCTCAGTTTTTTTGGATAGGAGGCAGCCATGATGATCATTTCTTCCCTCAGAAATGACCATTTACTCACAAAACCCAGAATTAAGCGGATCATGAATTCCCAACTATATGTGGGATGGTAAAATCTCAGTTAAAAGATATGGCTCCAACAGTGAGCCAATCCAACTAGCATCTCACAAACTTGTAGACAATACACATGTGAAGGAGGATATCAATATGAGTGAGTTGTGCTTAAATATCACTCAAAGCTAAAGACACTCTAAAAAAGATAAGCCTCCATTTCATTCAAGTGGGGGGACAATTGACAGAGAACAGCAACACATTCTTAATAGCACTATAGTTAAGGTAAGCCACGTTCAGACTACCTGCAACTAATGCTGTGCATCCACTCCATTTTTGTGCTGAATGTAATCTCTGTACAGTGTAATAACTTTAATCCTGATTAAATGTAAAACTCATGGTTCAGGCTGTAGCAGCTGTATAAAAAATTACTTACTTGCTTCAACCAAATAACTCTCCAGCACGCAATTAAACATTAAACAAAATAATAAACTGTAACAATTTACCTGTTTTCACAATCTATAACTGAAATGAAAATAGGTGAACTTTGAGAATAATTCCCTCTGATTGTTTATGTGCAGCAGCAACAAAATTCCCTCATGTCAGAGCTTCTGGTGACATGGTAAACTCTTTCATTCATTTATTCATAATTTCACTATACCGATAGTAAAGAGGGAATCAACAATGGTTGCAGGTTTCTCTGTTTCTGTTGTGCACCTGCCCACTAGGGGGCATCATACAACAGAATCCCTGGTTGGCTTCTCTTCAGGTGGTTACTCTCTAAGAAGTTTAGTTGCCCTTTTTGTACAATGTCACAGCTGAGGATGTCATGTTGCCTCTTGACCTATAATTATTTAGGGCAATGAGTGAAGGTTAAACAGGATGCCTCTCAAGCTGGTGATTTTTCAGTTATATCTTTTTAACATTTCGTGCATTGGTTGAAAGCCAATGATTAGACAGATTCCAAGAAGGTAATGAAAAGAATGAATATGTGTGGATCTTTGGAACAATGCTCCTGTATCTCTCTATTGACTCTGGCAATGATCTATCTCTTGATGTTTTCTTCAGGAAGGAAATTAATTAGTGGTCCAGTGAAGTATTCCGATAGTTTATGCAGCTGCACGAGAAGGAACTAAGTCCCACAAATCTGATATTATGACTTTTAAAAAAAGTTTGCATTGAGTGTACACTGATCTAAATGTTCCTGACCACAGTTTAATGGAGCTAACAGAATTCCTTGGACCATTCCCCTATCTATATTTTCAACATGAACATTACATTAAATGGACAAAGAATATAAATTTTGCATTTCCAGCCTCAGGCACAAAGCAATTGGGATATAACCTATAAAGTGAACATCCTGGAGATTATATTGCCCAGAAACCAAACTAGGCTAGCCATATAAGTACTGTGGCAACTAAGACTGGCCAAATATTGGGAATTCTGTGCTGAGTAACTCATCTCCCAATTTCCTGAAGTCTATCCACCATCAAGTGAATGTCAGGAACAAGTTGGCAGTGTGACTGAATACTCTCCACTTGCCTGATTGCTCTAACAACACTCAAGAAACATGACACAATCCAGGGCACAGCAGCTGTCTTGACTGGCACCCATGCCATCACTTTAATCACTTGCCCAGAAAGTGATGCACAGTGGCATGGTGTGTACCATGGGCAAGATGCACTGGTGCAACTCACCAATGCTACGCCTGAAAGGACAAGGGAAGCAGATACTTGGGAAAACCAACAAATGCAAGTTCCTCTCCTAATCACACAACATCCTGACCTGGAAGTATATCATCATTCTTTAGCTGCCACTGGGTCAAATCCCTGGTACTCACTTCCTAACAGCATCGGGGGTATACCTACAACATAAGAACTACAGCTCTTTAAGGCAGCTCACTACCACCTTCCAAGGCAGTTAGGGAAAGGCAAAGGTGGGAGGTGGTGACTCGGTACTATAATCACTGGCCTGTTAATCCAGGGACCCAGGTAATGTTCTGCAGGTTCAAATCGCGCCATGGCAGATGATAGAATTTTAATTCAATAAAAATTCGCAAACTTTAGGTACATTTAAGTCATCATTGGATAAGCATATGGACGTACATGGAATAGTGTAGGTTAGATGGGCTTCAGATCGGTACGACAGGTCGGCACAACATCGAGGGCCGAAGGGCCTGTACTGTGCTGTAACGTTCTATGTTCTATGTAAAATCAGGAATCAAGAATTTCATGATGACTATAAACCTATTGTTGATTATTGGGAAAACCCCATCTGGTTTGCTAACATATTTTAGGGAAGGGAACTGCCATCCTTACTTGGTCTGGCCTACATGTGACTCCAGACCCACAGCAATGACTCTTAATTGCCCTCTGGGTAAATAGGAATAGGCGATAAATGCTGGCCTAGCAAGTGATGCCCTCATCCTGTGAATGAATAGAAATGAATAAAGAAACAAATAAATGCTGGCTAACCAGCGATAATCACATGACATTTACAAATTTTAAAAAAAGTTCACTCAATTTTAGTTAGTATGTCCTACTTGGACAGCTTTGAGCATTGTATCACCATTTATCTCTGCAATCAGGTATAAGATTTTACAATCGGAGTTGTTGCCTGAGGGGATAATTCTCCTGCATTCTCCTTATCAAATGTTATTATTTGGTAGATTTTCTTTTACTATACCATATAAAAATGTTTGTATGTGCACGAAAGTGTGATGCATCGCACTGGACTGAATTAACTGAGTATGTTCATCCGTTGTGACATGGTAATATTTCAAATGTATTTTGTTGTCTATGGTGAGCTTTGGAATATCCTAGGCTTGGGAGAAACTTGATTCCTTCCTTCTTTCCTGCCTTCTATCCATCATTGCCTCCTTCCATGCTGTATAGGATATGCCTGTATCACTCACAATCATTTCAATTTCAGCTGGATCTTCAGTACAAAGTCAAAATAGATGTGGTAATACGCAGAGTGGGGGGTGGGGAGGGGAGCTGGTGGTGGAACTGCAGGGCTGATGAACTTGTGCGCAAGGTGCTGTCCCTCATGCAGCAAGGGGCATGTGATGTGGGTAGATGCCTGGGGCCATCTGGAGAGCCATATGCAAATATCAGAAACCAAAGAGGGAGAAATGACACAAAGTAAGGCAAGAAATTGCAATGACATCGTTGTGTATGGAATGGAAGCAGTAATAGGGCTGGATGAACCTTATTAACTGCGGAATTGCTAATTAGTTTCAACATTATGCATTTAAATAGTTTTTGGTATGAGTAGTCAGAGCAACTGTATCTGAAATAATAATGTATAATATTGCCAGGCACTTTATTTATGTAGAATGTACAGTATTCCAACACAGAAACAGAAATTGCTAGAAAATTTCAGCAGGTCTGGCTGCATCTTGTGAGAAAAACCATAGTTAACATTTCAGACAGCATACAGTATAGCATACGTACGGCATTCCAAACTGTGGTTTTGAAGAAAAGATGAAAACCTAGCATAACTAAAGCCACTGCTACTGCAAATTAAATTTCAAATATTTCAGAAACCTCACCATCACTTTCAGTCTCAAGATGTGGAATGAATTCTTCAGGTGCCAGTTCTGACCTCTTTTGAAGAACAACGTTATCTTACCTTTTTCTGAGTTCTTCCCTTTCTGTGTGAATTCCTTCAGTCCATCTGCTTTCAACTTTTCCATGCTTCTCCAAATGTAATACCATACGCAGTCCAATTTTAATCATTGTGCCGTTAGTGGCATTTTCAGTTGACTGAGTCCTGAGGTTTGGTGTAGTCTGACTAACTCTCTCCAACTCTTTTTTTCTCCTTTAAAGTGCTTCTTTAAAGATCAACCAGTTCGTCCAGGCTTTTGGTCATCAGCTTGATAATTCCTCTTCTAGATGGTGCCAATTCGGTTTTATTGATGACATTCTTTGATAATGCCCCATGACGTTTTGTTACATCAGAGACGAAAATACAAATGCAAGTTACTGTTGTAATCTGCTGTGACCTCTGGTGGTTTTTGAATTTTCCCTGATGCTTTTGTAAACATGATGAATCCTCCCCGGTAGTCTTTTGACAGGACTGATGTGTATTCTGACATTCTGCCATGTGCTTCTACTGCAGGAGATCGCACTGAAACTCTGAGCTAGTTCTGCCCAGCTCTTTTCCAAGAACCCTAGTGCCTTGTGGATTTATGATGGTCCCAATATTCACAGGTCTGCTTTCTCAGGATTTACCCGGTGACAAGTTCAACCACCTGCTCCATAAATCTTTTCCCTGCAGTCTTCTAATGGCAGTATTACTTTATAATAAGTCACAGGGGTCAGGGACCCAATTTCTGGCTTGTTAAACTGTATAAAACAATTATTGTAAATGTGGTTTTATTTGATAACCAAACCCACCTACAGTCGTAAATTACAAATTGGGAATATGCAAAATTGCATTCCAACAGTTGTTTTGTAATTATGCATAATTACCTTATGGTAACAGCCTGCAGATATGATTTTGGTCTATATTGGAAAAGTATAATTTACTTAAATATCAGAAATGAGACACATTTAAACATTGTGATTCATTTAAAAATATATCATATAAAATATACATTTATCTATTACTTACAGGTGTGGTGAAACCAGTACCCATTAATATGTATTAAGTAATAACAAATTAAAATAACAAATATCTCTTGCACTGCTGAAAAAAAGAAATAGATTGAATGCAAAAACCTCCAAGTATATAATAGATTGTAATGTCATTTAAAGGCCTGTTAGATATTATAACAGGCAATATTAACATCAGACCTTTCCATTTTTGAATTCATTCATGTGATGCAGGTGTCACCGGCAAGATCAAGATTCATTGCCCACATTGAACACCTGTTGATGAGACGCCTTCTTGAATCACTGCATTCAAATGGCAAAGGTACTCCCACAGCACTGTTAGGGGCTCCAGAACCTTGACCTGGTGACAAAGAAGGACTGCTGGTTTACCTCCGGTTCATGAGAGGAGATCTAATTGAGGCATGTAAGATGCTAGAGGGGATGGACAAAGTAGACATAGGGAGATTGTTTCCTTATGTGGGGCAACCTAGACTGAGATGTCACAGTTTTAGGATGAGGGGTGGCAGATCTGAAACTGAGACAAGGAGAGATGACTTCTCTCAAAGGATCGTAAATCTGTGGAATTCACTTCCTCAGAGTGCAATGGGTGCTGGACATTGAGTACATTTAAGGAGGAGATGAACAGATTTTTAATTAGAAATGAGTTGAAAGCTTATGTAGAGTGGGCAGGAAAGTGGAGTTGAGGCTGAGATGAGATTAGCCATGATCATATCAATGGTGGAGCAAGCTTGAAGAGCTGAATGGCATCCTCCTGTTCCTATTTCTTGCAATCCTATTTTCTATCTCCAAGTCAGGATGTTGTGGGATCTGGAGAGGAACTTGCTGCCCTAGTTTACCAAAGTGGTGGAGAGTGTAGGTTTAGGAAATGCTGTTGAAGAAGCTCTCTTAGTTTTAACATAATTATGGAAAAAATAGGACATGTCCACAGATTAAGGTGCTAAACTGGGGGAGGACCAATTTTGGGGCCATTAGGCAGGATCGAGAAGCAGTCGGTTGGGTGAGTCTGCTTGAAGGAAAATGAATGACTGGCAAATGGGAGGTTTTTAAAAGTGTGATATCAAGAGTCCAGGGACAGTATGTTCTTGTTAGGGTGAAGGGAAAAGATGGCAGGGTTAGGGATCCCTAGCTGACAAGGGATATTGAGGCTCTGGTCAGGAAAAAGGAGAAGTTGGGTTTAAATTATCGGCCTCAAGTCTTTATTCATTCACAGGATGAGGGCATCACTGGCCAGGCAGTATTTATTGCCCGTCCCTAATTACCCAGAGGGCAGTTAAAAGTCAACCACATTGCTGTAGGTCTGGAGTCACATGTAGGCCAGATAAGGATGGCAGTTTCCTTCCCTAAAGGGCATTAGTGAACCAGATGGGTTTTTCAAACAATCAACAATGGAGTGGCAGTCATCATTGGATTCCTAATTCCAGCTATTAATTGAGTTCAAATTCTACCATCTGCTGTGGCAGGGTTTGAACTCAGGTCCCTAGAATGTTACCTGAATCTCTAGATTAACAGTTCAGCAATAATACCATTAGGCCATCACCTTTCCCGAAGTGAATCCCTAAATGACTATAAAAAGTGTAGGAATACGCTCATGGGGAAATCAGAAGAGCAAAAAGAGGATCTGAGATGGATCTGGCAGATAAGGTTAAAGATAATTCCAAGAGGTTCTGTAGCTATATTAAGAGTTAAAGGTGCCTAGGGAGAGAATGGGTCCCCTTAAAGGTCAGTATGGCTGTCTCTGTGTGGAGCCCCAGGAGATGGGGGAAATTTTTAATGAATATTTCTCCTCAGTGTTTATTTAGGAGAGAATCATGGATGCTGAGGAAATAAGGGAAACAAGTGGGGATGTTTGGACCACATACATATTACCAGAGAGGATGTAATGACAGCCCGCATTAAGATGAATAAAATTCTCAGGCCTGATCAAGTCCATTCTTGGATGTTGTGAGAGTCTGGGGAAGAAATTGCAGAGGCCTTTGCAGAGATTTTTCCTTCATCTTTAGCCACTGGTGTAGTTCCAGTAGACTGGAGGGTGGCTAATGTTGTTCCGTTGTTTAAGAAAGGTAGCAAAGACAAGCCAGGGAACTACAGGCCAGTGAGCCTGCCATCAATGTTAGGCTAGATATTAGAGAGAATACAGAGGGACAGGATCAAGCAACATCTACATAGTCAAGGTCTGACTAGGGATAGTCAGCATGTATTTGTGTGTGGTAAGTTATGCCTGACAAATCTTCTAAAGTTTTTTGAAGAGGTAACCAAGAGGACAGGTGAGGGTTGGGCAGTGGATGTTATCTTAGAGGGGCATTAGTAAGACCTTTCATAAGGTCCCGCACGGGAGGCTAGTCATGAAGGTTAGGTTGCATGGGGCCCAGGGAGAGTTAGCTAATTGGATTCAAAACTGGCTCGATGGTAGAAGCAGAGGGTGATGGTTGAAGTTGTTGTTTGGGCTGGAGGCCTGTGACTAGTGGTGCGCCGCAGGGATCGGTGCTAGGACTTTCGTTATTTGTTATTTACATAAATAATCTGGATGTGAAATGTGCAAGGCATGATTAGTAAGTTGGCAGATGACACAAAGCTGGGAGATATCTTTGATAGTGAGGAACATGATCAAAAATTACAGCGGGATCTTGATCAAGTGGGGAAGTGGGCTGAGGATTGGCAAATGCAATTAAATACAGATATGCATGAGGTGTTGCGCTTTGGAAAATCAAACCTAGTTAGGACTTACACAGTAAATGGTAAGGTTCTGAAGAGTGTTGCAGGACAGAGGGACTTCAGAGTACAAGTTTATGGTTTATTGAAAGTGGTATCACAGGTGGACAGGGTGGTGACGAAGGCATTTAGCATGCTGGCTTTCATCGGTTGAGACATTGAGTATGAGATTTGGGACGTTATGTTACAGGTGTATAAGTCATTGGTGAGGCTGCACTTGGAGTATTGTGTACAGTTTTGGTCACCTTGCTATAGGAAAGACCTACTTAAACTGGAAAGCGTGCAAAGAAGTTTTATGAGGATGTTGCCAGGGCTAGTAAGCCTGAGTTAGAGGGAAAGGTTGGCCAGAGTAGGACTGTATTCCTTGGAAAGCAGGAGAATGAGGGGTGACCTTATTGAGGTGTGTAAAATCATGAGGGCATAGATAGGATGAATGCATACAGTCTTTTTCCAGGGGATGGGGAATTGAAAACTAGAGGGCATAGGTTTAAGGTGAGAGAGAAAAGATTTAAGAAGGACCTGAGGGGCAACTTCTTCACACAGAGAGTAGTACGTTATGTATAGGGCTGCCATAGAAAGTGGTTGAGGCAGGTATAATAGCAACATTTAAAAGACATCCAGACAGGTTACATGGATGATAAGGATTTGGAGGGATATGGACCAAATGCAAGCAATTGGAATTGGCTGAGTGGGTCATCACGGACCTGCTTGGGTCAAATGGCCTGCTTCCATGCTGTATTGCTCTATGACTATATGCCTCTAAGTCTTGACTAATTACTGCACTCTGTGAATGACATATTGCAGCCATGGAGTGGTAGTGGATGGCATTCCAATGGTGCAAGTTCTTTGTCCTGGATAGTATTGAGCTTTGTCAATGGTTTTGGAGCTGCACCTATCACATAGTGGGAGAATATTTTCATCATACCCTTGATTGTACCTTACAGATTGTACAAGGCTTTAGAGCATCCGGAGATGAGTTATTCACTGCAGAAATTTCAGTCTTTCTCCATTTGTCTGACATTTTGTTCCAAGACATCTAGCAAGATGTTATGTTTCGGGTCTAGGCCCGAAACATCAACTCTCCTGTTCCTCTGATGCTGCCTGACCTGCTGTGTTCCTCCAGCTCCACGCTGTGTTGATGAAGATGGTATGTTAGTCACTCTTGCAACCTCTTTGAGCCTGTTTTGAGACATCTTCCCTTATTTTCCAAGTGTGCTTGTGGAGCTAAGCTGGGAAAGTTAAAGATAAAACACAAATTCAGACAACAAATTGGCATCAATGTAGAAAGGGAAAATAGAAAACGACAGTCAAAGGTGGAAAAAAGAAGCAAAGGTTATTTTGAAAGTCTCGTGAATATGTACAATATAAAGAAACAGACAGGCAGAGAAAAAGAGAGAAAGCGAAGATGTGACTAACAACAAGCTGTGATAGAATGTAGAAGGTATGCAGAAGAGAAGAGGTGGGAAGGACAGAATTAAAGAAAGAGTGAGACAAGAAACAGTGAGAAGAACTTAGATAGGTAAAAAAACCTCAAAAAAACAGTGGATGCTGTAAATCTGAAACAAAAACATAATTTGCTGGAAAAGCTCAAGAGGTCCAGCAGCATCTGTGAAAAGAAATCAGAGTTAACGTTTCGGGTCTGGTGACCCTTCCTTAGAACTGAGGTGTTCTGAGGAAGGGTCACCGGACCTGAAGCATTAACTCAGATTGCTTTTCACGGATGCTGCCAGAGCTGCTGACCCTTTCCAGCAAATTATCCTTTTGTTTTAGATAGGTAGAAAGCTGAGTTGAGAATGTGTCTCAAGACCATACAGAAAGGCACATGGGAGAGAAAAGTTTGACAGAGAAGAAAGACAGAAAATCAATGTTAAAGTGAGCCAACACATAACTTAAAAAGGATGGCAAGAGGAGGTCAGTCACATGAAATGACAGGAAGAAGTATTATTTATCCAATGTGTTGTCTACAATCCACTATAATAAATATTTTGAATATAAAATAAAACGTTATGTTTTAAAAACCTGTGCTTAGATCAAGAGGGCAGTGTTGTCATTGCAGTACAAAAAGTGAAAGTTAAATTTAATTAGGAATGGATATTATCGTGAAATATTTCATCGGGTAAAATTCAGGAGGTTGTTACAGAAAAAGCTTAAAAAGATCATTGCTTGTTTTGTAAGCTGTTGGCTGATTGGCGGATATCCTCCTGACCATAAACATTTAAATTCTTCATGTTCAATTTGTTAATTCATGTTAAAAAAAACTACTAAATGTATTTTTAAAATATGCTAAAATTATTTGTTCTTCTTAATAAATTCCAAATATATTATTTTTCCATTAAATTCTGCTGCTGTCCCACCTTTGTTTGATATTCACAATCAAATTTGCAGCCTGGCTCCCTGATTTTTGGATCCTGTGGTATATAAAGCACATGTGGGCTCCTTCCAGCTCTGAGGTTTAAGAGACTCTATTCCAATGTGGTGTCGTAGTGTTATCAGGCAACCCCTTTCATTGAAATTGTTCACCATAGTAGAGTGCATCACAAGTGGCAATTTCAAGTAAGAGATCCAAATGATTATATGTGCAAACAGCTTACATGTAAGTCATGAGCAGCATTATGGATGCTAAGTTGCTGAAAATCAATTGTGGGAGGATGGGGGATGTTAAATTGATTGAAGAGTACATCTGGTAGGATCGCAGAAGCGGTATTAGGCCATTCATCCCTTCAAGCTCCTTCAATCACTCACTTAGATTGTTGCTGCTCTCTCCTTAACTACATCCCTTGCATTGTAAGAGTGCTTCATCTCATGCCGTCATTTTTTTTTATAATCACGTCAAATTGGCATTCTCTACATTTCACCAATAGGACCTTTTTCTGCCAATCTATCCTGCTGAAACCCCTTATGATTTTGAATGCCTCTGTCCAATCTCTTCTCCAACCAGAGTAAGCGGATAACTGGATAACTTCCAATGACCAAAGAGCCTGGTCCCTGGGATCATTCTTCTTCCTGCACCCTCTGCAAAGCTTCCACATCCTTCCTGAGGTGCAGCACCCAGAAATTAAATGCAACAGTCTAACTGAGACTAAATCAGTTTATAATAAATGTTCATTGTAACTTCTTTGTGTTTGAACTCATTGACTCTAATCATGAAGCACAAGATCTGTACACCTTTTTAACCACTCACAAAGCCTACCCTCCCACCTTCAATGAAGTGGGCATATGTACCCAAGGGCTCACTATTCTTGTACCAGCCTGCAGAATTGTAGCCTTCATTTTACACTGCTGTTTGTTCTTCTAACAAAAAGCATCTCTTCACACTCCTCTGCTTTAAGTTTCCATGTCCACCAATCTGCCAATGACCTCTTGAAGTCCATCAACATCTTAGTTATAATTCGTGAAACTTTCAAGTTTTGTGTCATCTGCAAATTTTGAAATGGTCCACTGTGTACACAAATTTGATATTTACGAACATCAAGGAAAGCACTGCTGTGTGACAATTGTTGCTTAGTTAAAGGCTCGGAGACAGGAAGAGTAAGTGAAATTAAGAAACATTTCTACTCACAAAAGCTAGTCAAAGGCTGGAACACTTTTCTATAAATAGCAATTGTTCATTTTAAATCCGAGACTTATAGATTTTTGTTAGTCGATAAATCTTTGTGGGAAGGAGCATCAATACAAACAGTAAGAGCTTCTTTAAATCCATAAAACAGAAGTCAAAATATGAAGTGAACATAAGCCCCTTATGAAACAGGCTTGTCAAACGATGGGGAACCAGGAAATGGCAGAAGAGATAAAGAAATGCTTTACATCATTTTTTATGATAGAAGCCACTGTTATCATTCTAAAATACTAGACGATCAACAGGAAAAAAAGAGAGAGGAAATAAATTTAGGAATTGTCAGTGGAAAAAATTACCATGGAAACTGTTCACGCTAAAAGATAATAAAGCCTGACAGGTAGCATCCTAAGGATATTAAATAAAGTAGCCACAAAGACAGTTGATGTACCAGTAGTAGTCTTCAAAAATCCTTGGATTCTGGAAAAGTTCCACAGGATCCAAAAACTATCAATGTAACACCCTCAATCAAAAATGAAACAAGACTCATGTAACTATAAGCCAGTTAGCTTAACATCTTTCTTTGGGAAAACATTAGAGTCTATTATAAGGGATGTAACAGACATTCAATAAGATATCGTACGTTAACAATTGCATTAGCCTGCTTAATAAGACAGGAGCCCAAAGTGTTCGGGATAGTATATTAGCGTGGATTGAATATTGATGAACTAATAGGAGCAAAATTGTGAAGAGGTGGGTATTTTCAGGATGGCAATCTGGAACTAGTGGAGCACTGCAGGGAGGTCAGCTCTGAGGTCTCAATTATTCACAATATATGTCACTGACTGACCGAAGTGAATGTTCGATTGCACTTTTTGTGGATGGCCACAAAAATAGGTGGGAAGGCAAGTACCACGGACGACACAAAGCGTCCTCAGAGGAAAAGAGACAAGCTAATTGTGGGGGTGAAAACTCATGAAACGTACTATCGGGAAAAAAGAGGTTATACACTTTGGCTGGAAGCATAGATGACTTGAATATTATTTAAATGCAAATAAACTGCAAATAGCTGTAGCACAGATGGATTTGGAGGTTGGCATGCATGAATCACAAAATATTTGTACCCAAGTTCATCAGGTAACAGGCAAGGTAAATGGAATGGCCGTTATTTCGAAGGGAATGGAATCAAACAGTAGGGAAATCCTGCTAAAACTGCACAAAATACTTGAGAAAGCACGCGTGTAGTATTGTGAACAGATTTTTGCCTCTTGTGTAGCGAAAGGCTTACTAGCATTACAGCATCTCTGGGCTAATCCCAGGTATGGAGGGATCTTCTTGCAAGGAGACATTGAGAAGGTTGGACCTAGATCGTGATAGCCACACGTGAACTGATCGTTCCCCATATGGTGTACGTCCACCGTTTAGCTATGGCTGCACCATCAACAACCCACCCCGCCATTGCCAACATCTGGACAGCCCCCACACCCCTATCCCACAGTCTGCACAGCACCCAATACCCTCATGGGGAGGCGATGGGAGGCAATGGCCTAATGGTATTATCATTAGACTGTTAATCCAGAGACCCAGACAATGTTCTGGGGACCTGGGTTCGAAAACTGCCACAGCAGATGGTGGAATTTGAATTCAGCAGATGCTGGAATTAAGAATCTAATGATGACCATGAATCCATTGTCGACTTTTGGGAAAAACCCATCTGGTTCACTAATGCCCTTTAGGGAAGGAAACTGCTATCCTTACCTGGTCTGGCCTACTTGTGACTCCAGATCCACAGCAATGTGGTTGTCTCTGAATTTCCCAGATAACAAAGTGTGGAGCTGGATGAACACAGCCGGCCAAGCAGCATCTTAGGTCGGGATGGGTAATAAATGCTGCCTGGCCGGTGATGCCCTCATCCCATGAATGAATAAATGGAAAAAAAAAACACTGCTATGTACCTGTCAGCATCTCCCATCCATCACCTTGCACACACACGTCCATGCCGAAGAGCTACATTTCTTTTAGCTAGTCACCCTGCTCATAAAATGATAGGGCTGCCAATTTAATGGAGGGGTTTCCCGGTGATATGAATTCTGGGATATGTCTCAAGATCCTGTCCACTGTCCTTCATAGGACAACAAGCACAATAGTAAACAATTAGGAGATCACTATCCAAAATATTACTTCCTGGTCTCATTGCCAACTAGTGTGGGCTCTTGATCCCCATTTGCTCCAGATATCGCAGTGTTAAAGCCTGTGGCAAAATCTGGCCTTGGCGGTGATTCACACATTCATACACAGAACTCAGGTATTATGGGAATAAAGTAGGAAAGTGGATTTGGGAATTACCTAATAGGTCATGATCCCATTGAAGTCTTGATGGACTGAATGGCTGCTACTATTCCCATACTTTATGGTCTCCCGGTCTTGTAGCTTGAATGCAATAATGGTGATGGAAAATTTTTGCTTTTATGGCTTACTATGAAAGGTCATCAAATTTTAGTGAAAGTACAAAGCATGCTGTTGGAAAATTGGCTCCAGCACTGGGGATATTGAATAACTTTGCAGGTGGACTATCAAACCTTAGAAATTGCACTTTATTCCATTACTATCAAATTAAATCTCTCAGCTTTTGGATGCAGAATGAAACAAAGTAATGATGATTAAATCCCTGTATATTTTACAGAGAGCTGCAAAATAATTTGATTATTAGGTTATTATTTGGTTATAAGTATAGACAGCGCCCTCTAGTATATGCAACAGAAATCAGGATTAAAAGATGGAGCATATTTCTTACAATCCAATTTTTCTGTCACTGGAACATTGAATTCATAGCTCCTCAAATTTTAACGGCACATATATTTCTCCTTGTATTTATTAAATGCATCTTCAGACAAAGCATTTTCCAAATTGCCAGAGATCAGCATTTTGCCCAACACCAAGATAGCTGTTTAAAAAAAATGCTGTGTCTTCATGGTAGATTATTGTTCTTTATCAATGGCAACCAGAAGCAATATTATACGTTGAGCTGGTAAACAAACATTTTGTCAAGGTAAGGAATAGCAATTCTGAAACGTATTTTCCACATTTTGGCACCTAATGTTACATTCAAGTGGCAAGTAAAACTCTCTCTCTTTCTTTTCCTTCTTTCCCACACTATGCCTCAGCTCTGCCACAGGGGGAAGGTTCCATAATGTGACAGATTGAATTCTTACCTTTTGCTATCATGCCACTGAAACATTGCTAAAAGGAGACACCCGTTGAAACTTTGCATCTTTCACACTTCAGGCCCGACGCACAATAAATCAAACCTAGGAAAGGAATATCAGTTCACAGAATTTACACCATTCCAAATGGATTTATTGAATGAATCCTGAATGACTTGGGAATGATGCCACCCATCGACTGGGTTGAGAGAACTTGAACTTACATCAACAGATTTGGCAGAGGAGTGTAAGTCTACAAACCCATTATGCCACACCATTACTAAAATAATGGGTTTTTAAACCATCCAATTGTCCTTGACATCATACTCTAGAAACCAAGCCAAGCTTTAAAAATGCTCTTCTTTAGCTATCTCTCAGTTCCTCTTTCAGTTGCTTTCCATCATTGTTTTCTAATTCTCCACAATCCTCTTGTGCACTTTCCCTTATTGTTACTGTAACATACTTGTCCACAAAGCTTAATATCATTTTTACCCGCTTTATGTACCTTTCATCTCTTGTGTCTATGGACTCTGGCTCTCTCTGTAATATATCTCCCATACCTTTTTCCCACATATGTTTTCAGCCATTATTTCAACATCTTTACCTTTTCTCTACCTTTCCTGCACTCTCTGTGTTTCCTTTGTCCTTGAGTACTTCCATTTCTGCTTCCTCCATTTATAATCCCTGGTGTTTCTTAACAATTATTTGAATCTTCCCTTCTCTCTTTTCTTTTCGCCTCCTCTCATTTATAAACATAGCACACTTCCTTCCTTCACATGGTTTGCAGCATTCACATTGCTGTAGGGTGAATGGGTGGGGAGCAGAATCAGCCCAGACGACAGAGTGGACCAGAATGGAATCACAGATGGGAACATCACTGACGATGAGTGGAATCCAAAGCTACGAGGTGTCCAGTTGACAACCAGCCCCTTTCCGAAATAACACTGGAGATGAGCTTCTAAATGTATTAGTTTAATTTGTTGTTAATTGGTCTGTTTCACTGACTTTCAGAAAATAACTATCAAAAGAAGTCATGAGATAAGAGTGGTGTGGCAAGAGTGTATTGAGACTGACATGATCCAAGGCCTTTCAGAATGCATGATACTTCAGGTACTTCCAAGCAGCACATTTGAGGTGTATGGAGGAACACCACTGTTTTGGAAATTAATTGGCCATGTTTTTGGATGAACAAATTAGAAATTACACCACAGAGTTATGATTGGCCAACCAGTTAGTTTCTGGTTCTAGAGATTGGCTTGGTTGAAGATCTGGAAAGTTATTGGTTGAATGGACACTATTCTCTTAGTATAACTTGACTGGTTGCAGGACCACTATCTATATTACATTACTTGACACATTCACAAAACTTTGAGGATACATTTCTAAAGCCAACAGCTATGTTTGAAAAAAACAATGGTATTCACAAGAAGGGATGTAGTAGAAAAGCCTAAATTATTCATGACTAATTAAGTAAAAACTTTTGCTTTTTATAATGTTAAATAAATATTTCTTGGCTTCATTTTATACATCCGAGAATTGAAAAACATTTGTAATTTCAGGAAAAGAAAATCTATTTTTGATTTAGAGAGCTTAAATGTTGGTTATTGCTTTGCACTATAACATCAGACAAGCAACAAGATGGAGAAGGCTTCCACTTATTATCTTGACTGAAGAAAATCAAACATTCTTACTTAAGACTGGAGATGAAAATCCTCACTATAATTTGGTTTTAAGAATAATCCTGAATTTGGTCCTTCAAATCTAGCCAGTGATTCCACTCACAAATCTTTATTGTATGCGACAACGAAACAAATCAACAAATTAACAATTAAATTTTACATCCACTGAAGATATTAATGGCATGCTTTCTTAAACATACCTGACAATGCACCCTTTAGGAAAGAAATAGCTCTGATATTACAATGGACTGGAAATACCAATAATGTTAGTTGTGTGTTCCACTGTATCTCACAGTTAACATAAAAGAAATAACAAGGTAGGGAACTGCACACCATCAAAACTGCATCTAGTGCTATGATAGAGTTTTGGAGAAGTAATCTGAGGGATGAAGGAAAATGTGGAGTCAACAAAAATGTGTGTTGGTCTCATTGTGACCATGGTTTGGCAGTTTGATCACTGAATTCCTTTAGAGTTTCTCAGTGAATAGCATAGGTAAATCTTAGTAAAACGATTTTATTCACAGTACAGAAACTATGATTGGCAACCTTGCCAATTTGCTACAGAGTCTCCTCAAGAAGTTAATTGATCCTCTCAAGAATTGCTACTAATGATGTAGGAGAAGTGTGCTTTGTGCTTGCACATTCACTTTGTGCTTGCACGTCATCATTGAGGTTGTAATGTCAAACCCTGGAACCCCAATTCATCAATTCCTGCTTGGACCATGCTTCCTGTCTCTCGCCACTGGAAGTACTGTCTATCACCAGTTCCAACTGGAATATCCACCATGGCTGATTGCTAGATCCTTGGCATCCATTGTGATGCTGAACCTTTTGCAAGATTTGGACCAGTGCAGTAGGTTCATTTATGAGGACACAGGCGGAATTCATCAGCAATGACCTTTTCTTGCCTCATTGTCATGTATCAGCAGGAACAGGACTAGCTGTATCTGGTGAGGGAGCTAATTAACCGGGAGGATGTAACTCCTGGCTCCAAAGACAAGAGTAGTTCAGAGACAATGAATTTGGAAGATGGTAACAGACTCCCAGGTTAACTACACAACGTAATGTGTATTTTCCACACTCGGTTGTTCACAATATACATTGATGACTTGGATGACAGATATTAGTGTATTATTGCCAAGATTGTGGATAACACAAAATGAGGTACAAAAGCAACTTAGTAAGGATGATGCAAGGAGGCTACATAGGGAGATAGACAGGTGAACTTAGCGGGCAAAAAACTTGTCAGATAGAATATGAAGTGAGAAAATATGAGCTTATGCACTTTGGTCCAAAAAGTAGAAGAGCTGAATATTATTTGAATGGTGATTATAGCGATAGGTGAATGTGGGTAGGGAGTGGTGGAAATTGTTTAGTGAGGTGGGAGGAGCGGATAGTGGGAAATAAGATGGACAGGTTGTGTCAGGTCAAGGAGGCAGGGATGAGAGGAAGGGTTAGTCATGGGATGAGGCCGGGGGCGGGCAGATTTCTCACCTATCACTATCCCACCTACCTTCTCCATCCCCACCTTTCCACTCTCTATTTATTACTGAGCTCCCTTCCCTTTCCTTCAATTCTGAAGAAGGGTCCTGACCCGAAACGTCAACTTTCCTGCTCCTCTGATGCTGCCTGGCCTGCAAATTTCTTCCAGCTCCACACTGTGTTCTCACTGAGTTGGATGATCAGCTATGATCATATTGAGTGGTATAAGGATCAAATGGCCTCCCCCTGATTCTATTTTGTCTGCTTCTATATTTAACCTGAGCTTGCAACTCATAAAGCGGTGGCAATCTATGGTATCACTTATGAATTTCTCTGCTACTTTGTCAACATTGACTGGTGTGGCTCCAAGATTGAATTTAGGGACACCAAATAGTTTTTCCTTTTTTTGTCCAGCAGCTAAGCATTTTGAGATTGGAATAGTAATTTAATAAGATCAAAACTATCAAACTTAGAAGAGTTTAAAGTTGCATTTTCAACATAGCTGCATGGTCAGTCAGGAGGGGTTAAGTTTGGGACTAACATTGCAGATATAGAGTGAATACAGCATCAATCATGGGTCAAGCTACTTTCTTACGGAGATAGGCCAATGTTCCAAACTTCCCTATTCCTGGAAGAAGGCATAAAGACTGGCTGTTAGGAGACAAGCCACACCCGAATCAACCTTGCATTATGCCTGGGCAGGAACCCTGCAAATGACACAAGAGCACAATGAGAGCCAGTGTGACCAGTAAGTGTGTTACACTTGAACAAGTTATGGGAATGTTGAGGATTCAGAAGATTAAGGAGCTTGCAGGCTCTTGAGACATCCTCTAGCACTCGCCACATGATATCATTGTAAAGTTGCAAAGCAGGCAGGACCACTGGTAGTGGAGGATGAAGAGGCTGATCACCAGAATAGGAGAGGGATAAAGACTGAACACCCATTGCCAAACCAGCTGCTTACTTTGTGGCTTGATAACATGAAGGTTGTCCAGGCATAAAACATAGGAAATTATATCTTGCAATCAGCTTGCACCATCAGCACCAACCAATAACACCCCTTGAATCCAATCCGTCCTCAACCCCTCATCATCACTCATTCATTCACTCTGTTCTGACATGGATTAACACTCATTATGTACCAAAGTGAAAGGGCAAGTTAGCCTTCAAGACACATTAATGGGCAAGATATGGAAGTGATGATAATCATTAAATTTTATGTGGTGTTATAAAGAAAGAAACTTAACAATCTAACATTTTGTCAAGCATCTTTGTGGATACACTTGATGAATTACAATTTCTCCAATTTATTCTTTTTGCCGCTTCTACTAGGTACATCCCCTGGAGATAAAGGCCAATTACTCAGATCCCTGCTCAGACAGTAGAAATTCTTTTGGCTTAAAAGCCCCAAAGGGCTTATCCCAAGACTGTTCAGTCTGCATGTGGATAAGGATTGGGCTCAGTGTCAATGGTAAATTGATATTCACCAAGGTGATGAAGTAGATTGCAAGTGGAAATTAAATGGGGGTGTAAGGACTGATGTGATGGAGAATACTTAGCAATGCAGGCTCACATTTTTCAGGGGATGTCGCTGAAAGCTCAGACTGAAGCTGAATCAACAAATATGTTCATTTTTCTGACCTGGAGAAGTCACTAAAGTAGTTCTGGCACAGTATCCATGACCTATATGCAAATTTTCTGCTGGTAACCTCCTCAATTTCCATTAAATCACAGTTTCTTAATGGTAATATCAGATTTCTTCCTCCCATTGGTGGGGTTACTATTTTTCTCTATTCATTTGTGGGCTGTGGGCTGTGGGCTGTGGGCTGTGGGCATCACTGGCTGGCCAGCATTTCTTGCCCATCCCTAGTTGCCCTTGAGAAAGTGGTGGTGAGCTGCTTTCTTGAACCGCTGCAGTCCTCCTGCTGCATGGTTGACCCACAATGTTATTAGGGAGGGAATTTCAGTATGTTGACAGTGAAGGACCAGCGATATATTTCCAAGTCGGTATGGTGAGTGCCTTGGAGGGGAGCTTGGAGGTAGTGGTTCTCCCATATGTCTGCTGCCCTTGTTGTTCTAGATGGAAGTGGTCATGGGTTTGGAAGGTGCTGGCTGAGGATCTTTGGTGAACTTCTGCAGTGCATCTTGTAGATAGTACACACTGCTGCTACTAAGCGTCAGTGGTTGAGGGAGTGGATGCTTGCGGATATAATGCCAATCAAATGGGCTGCTTCGACTTGGTTGGTGTCAAGCTTCTTAAGTGTTGTTGGGGCTGCACTCTTCCAGGCAAGTGGGAAGCATTCCATTTTACTCCTGACTTGTGTCTTGTAGATGGTGAACAGGCTCTGAGGAGTCAGGAGGTGAGTTACTCGCTGCAGAATTCCTAGAATCTGGCCTTCTCTTGTAGCCACAGTGTTTATGTGGTGAGTCCAGTTGAGTCTCTAGTCAACGATGACACCATCAATGGCATATTGATAGTGGTGGATTCAGTAGTGGTATCACCATAGAATGTCAAGGGATGGCGATTAGATTGTCTCTTATTGGTGAAGGTCATAGATTGGTGTTTGTGAGGCACGAATGTCACTTTGTCTGCATTTGGCTGTTACTGACTGCGCTTTTGATGAGGCAGCATTGATTCTGATTGCTGTGTTTGCTCTATAACCATCAGCTATCCTAAGCACCTCCAATTTCCAGGTGCAGACTCTGTTTTTAAATATCACCAATATTGTACCATGCGCTGCACATAATGCCTACTGCAAAGCTTAGATGCGATGCATTGACACAACAGAATTGAGGTCACTGATTTCAACACACAAGTTGATTTCTCAACTTATTTGGATGTGCCCGGTCCTAATTGCCCTTCAAATGAGTGACTTCCTATGCCACTTCAGGTGGTAGCTAAGAGTCAGCTACGTTAGTTAGGGTCGAGAGTCACATGTTGGACCAGACCAGGTAAAGTGGACAGATTTTCTTCTCTAAAGAAATTAATGAACCAAATGAGTTTTTGATGAGAATTGATAATGGCTCCATGGTTACCATTACACAGAAAAGCTTTTAATCCCACGAACAGAAACAGAAAAACTCAGCAGGACTGGCAGCATCTGTGCAGACAAAGCAGAATTAGGACTTTGGATCCAGTGACCCTTCTTCAGTATAGGTTTTAGGCTTGTCTTTAACAATGGATTTCAGTTACCATCAGATGCCAGAGTGGGAATTGAACGTATATCTCAAAAGCATGAATGTAGGCATCCAAATTTCAAGCTCAGTGGCATTACCACTTTACCACCAACTCTCCTGTGTGCAATTCCACCAACCAGACTCAAACCTCACATGAGAGCTGTTCATGGATTAAGAGCTCTATCTCAGGATCTTGCTTCTTTAATACTTATCAAATTAGATTTTTCATGCTTCCAGATATATTTTTCTGGGCGCTTTCATATTTATACATATGTAGAAAAATCAATGGGGATTTTACAGGAAAAATATTGCAAAGTTCAGTAAAGAAACTGACCTTGATCTGGCAACATGGTTGATAACAGAGATAAATCAGGGGTGAGCAGCATCTAGACAAATAAGTTATTTTCTGGAGGTTCTATAGCATTCATTGAAACAGCCGCAGCAAGCAGCAACACTATCTTGTTCTGGCATGTAATGCCATGTTAAGGCAGCAGTGTCTGATGGCTGTCCGGATTATTTTCTCCAGCATATAGGTAAGCGATAAAGGAGTCTATCTGGTAACATAAATCTTTATAATTCCAGTCCCTGGGAAGATATTAAAAGTTTTGCAGCTAAAGATCAATTTCAATACAGTGCATGCACACACTTAAACAGTCCAACCTTTGACCTTCAATGCTGACATCCCGACACCAGAGTCCGAGCCTAGGGGTTAAATGGCAGAGGTCAAAGGTGAGTACAAATCGTGCCATTCCCAAATTGATTTATCTTACTAAAGAAGCATGAATATTTTCAGAACAAATGGATTTAGGAGACCCATTTATTTTTACGCAAGTAGGCCTTTTTGAAAACTCCAAATTATATATGCTGGAGAGAAATAATTAAAGGGTACCTGCAGGGCACTACAATTTTAAAAGTGTACAGATTTATTTATCAAATTACTAAGAAGCCTGAGGTTTCTGAGACATATAATGACCTAGGGAGCTCTTTGAAGGTGAGACGTGGAGTAGCCTTGACAGATAGCCAACAGGCAAAGCAGCTAAAATGCAAGGAAGAGCTGTAGCTCAAAAATATGACACAGAGGAGGCATACAACTGATTGTCTGTTCACAAACATCACATGCTACACCTTGAACTGTGGACATTTCCGACTTCTGTTCTTTCCAGTTTTTCATTTCACGTCAGCCTGAATGAGTTCATTTTAAGTTGTATCAGTCAATGTCTTATGAAGCTCCAATCTATCTGGCCAACAATGCACCGCTACTTGCTAAAGATAATTAAAAACAAATTGGTTATTTTCTTCAACAGTGGATTATACGCCTGAACACATTCCACACGTTCTTTTGCTTTCTTTTAAACAACAGCAATTACTGACAGCAATGCCAGTAAACAAACATATAATGTGTTACATGCCATTCCTGCATGTTACCAGAGGCATGATCCTATTTAAAACAGAAACACTGCATTAGAGCAGCGAATAAAAAATGTCATACCAGGTGATTAAAAGGGTGATATTCTATACTGTGCCAGGGACTCTCTTTCAGATACCTTGGTCTCTTTACAATTAAACAAAAGCCTACATTGCAATTTTGATTAAACATTCTCTCAGTCGCACACAAAAAAATTGCCGAGAAGATATTCAGAACATATTTGTCATACAAAAGCAGTTCTAAGAAATCCAATCTGTTTGTTATGAATCTTCATGTACATTGAACTTTGTCCATGCAATGAGTGCATGGGCAATAATCCCAATTATCACCTCATAATTCCTTGCTGCGACATGTCAGCACATAAGAGACTTGAGCTGAACCCATCATGCCATTCAAAAAGATCATTGGTGCCCCTTTCACCTCAAGTCCGCCTTTTCATATTATTTTTAGACCTGATAATTCATTTGATATTCAAATATCTATCAACTATTGTATTGAACATGTTCAATGAATGAGTAACCACAGCTTACTGGGATAGGAGATTCTAAAAGATTCAAAGCCTTTCGAGTGAAGAAGTTTCTCTTCATCTCAGTCCAAAATGGCCAAACCCTTGTTCTGAGACTGTGACTCCATGCTCCACATCCTCTGGGCAGAGGAAAACATTTTCTCAGCATCTGCTCTGTTCAGCCCTTTTTGGGTTTTATCTGTGCAGGTATGTATGTATTTTAGCACAGCCATTTGACAGCCACACTCCAATGTAGAATTCTAAATGAGGACTGTTGTGGTATAATGGTAGTGTCGTTACCTCTGGGTCAGAATGTCGGGGTTTAATTCCCACCTACTCATGACACGTGTCATAACACATCTGAGTAGGTTGATTAAAAAATATCTACAGTTGTTCAATAGATACTGTTACAAAGACTGCAAGGAGACCTTTGGATATTTGCCTGATTAAAATATCTATAATTCTCAATGGAATGGCACATTTCCAAATTGATATTTGATGTTAAATCAATTGCTTATAATAGGGCAATTAAAGCAGGTGGCATTAAGATCTATTGAAAGCCACTACTTAATTAAAGACTTGTATTGTCAGAATTTAGAATTTACAATTTTTGTCTGATGTGACTGACTGTCCTTATATCCATATCATGGCTTACTGTATGGCAATAAGCCCGAATATACACTTATAACCCTCCCGACATTGAAAGTACCAACCTACCTTCTGTATTGGCTCTAATACCATGTTAAGGCTATAGTGTCCCAAGGTTGCCACTTGTGTTTGCAATGTACAGCCGAGACCTAAAGAGGTCAGCCCGGAAAAATTGATTACTTCAGTCCAAATTGGATGTCATAAGCGCTCAGACCTGAGCACATAGATAGGGAAGGTATTGGCCAATAAGTTTAAACTTTCTAGAAACACTAAACAACAGACTATTTCAAGGCATCAAGGAAGACATGAGGAAAAACAAAATTCAGCAGTTAATGTCACACCATAAGAATGGAGCAGTTATTGAATAAATAGTTGTTAGAAATGCTAAAATAGGGATTTCTCCCATAGCCCCGAATTAACAATGTTTGAATTTGTCTTTGCATGATTGTGAATCACCTGCAGATCAAGGGTTGTTTTTACTGAATGCATTTCGTGGAAATTGTTGCAATCTATAAATTGTGTTTGTAATGAAATTGATGAAGGTAGACTGATACTTCCTTAATGATATACTGAGGCTTTCTGCTTTAGCTATTGTTCAGAAATCATCAGCAATACCTGCAGTGCTGGCTCTATATCAGCAACAAACTCAATCAGTGAAATTCAGGGTACTAGTTGTGAAAAACAAATTGAGTACAGTCTGGTGTAAGTCACCGGTATCATCGGCAACGCATGCTAGAGTGGGAGAATGTGGATACAGATGCTGATGGACACATTTCGAGATTACAGTGTTCTTGCCTGGCAAGGCAGGACCTTGACCACCCATGAAGCTAAGGTTGACACAGCTTGACGAGCTGCTCCTTGACCTGAATCCACTTTTTAATTTCCAGAAAGATTGCAATGTCATTCAGTGCAGAGCATAATAAAATGTTATATTAGTTGTCATGGTTCATGAAGCAATTGACATAAGACTTAGATTTAGATTTATTTAATACTGTCACTTACAGTTATACAGCTATACAGCTTTTGAACCAACCCTATAGTCCAACCAATCCATGCCGACCATAATTCCAAACGAAACTAGTCCCACCTGCCTGCGCTCAGCCTACATCCCTCCAAACATTTCTTATTCATGTACTTATCCAAATGGCTTTTTAGGTGAAAAGTGTATAATGTCACCACACTCCAGCACTATCTTGGATTACAAAATAAATTACTGAATTAATTGTAGAAATAGTAAAATACTGAATAAATTGATGTTAAATTGATATTACTAAAACTGAAACAGCTTCAAAAGTTCATTCTTCCCTCTCCATAGGCTTCAATCTATCTGCTCCTCTAGTTGCTGCCATCATGATCAACCTTGGAGGGAAGGGTTTGCTAATCTCAGAGAGGGAAAGATGTCTCGAGATGTCACACTTTCCATATATGTCTATCTTAGACGCAGACAAACTACAAAGGAAGAAATCTTGGAACATCACAGGAAGTGTAGGAAAATGACAAATAAAGTGTCTTGGTTAAGTTTGGTCTTGCGTCATTCAAAACACTACATTCATAGAAGCCAATGAGGCAGATGTTGGATTCTCAATATACAGAATTTAAATTATAGCTTGTTTATTGTAGCCAGCAGTGACAGCAAAACTGTAAATATTCACTCTCATTATTCTTATGAGGCTGACAGCAACATTTGGCATGGTTTTTAGTGGAGACAATGGCCAGATTGCCCTTTTTCATGAAGTTAAGTGTCAATTAGACACTTATTTGGGCCGTAATTGGCCTTCCCCAAGATCAATGATCCCAACAGAGTTTGTTTTTTGAGAGCCTGCATGGTGAATCTCCTGGCTGCTGTTGGGTGTCTACCTACATTGTAGGTCATTGTATGACAGTAAACCCATCACTGAGCACTGGGAATTAATTTTCTACTTACTAAGGATCTAATGTATGTGAGTCAGAAAGGTGGCAGAATCTCCATGCATCATTCTCCTGCCTGATAAAATGCCAACTGCCACGAAATTTGCCTCGGGGAAGGGAATTAAATTTAGCCTCTGGAATCCACAGTTAAATGGGGAATTCCAGAACTTATTGTCAATGTTTCTCCAGAATGTGCTGTTGCAGTCATTCCCAGACACAGTCAATTAGTAATCACTGAGAAGACCTAAACTTCCTTTTTGTGTTGGTTTGATGTGTTATTGTCTTTGTAAAAACCCTTGAATAAATTACACCTTGTTGAATTAACATTTGTCAGCATATAAAACATATACAGGAATTACCCTAAAATACTTCTTTGGCTCTGAAATGTCAGTTATACATTTGAGAAAGTTTTCCATAGTTTAAACATAATTAAAGATGAAAACTTTGGCAATTCATCTTAAAAATTAATTTTAATAAGATGATATTTCAGCTTCTACCTTAGACCCAAATTCATTTATTTCATTGTGTGCAATTGAAGTGAAGGGCAATCTGTAGATTTGATTTCCTGGAGGGAAGTTTGTGGAAATACTTCAGCATGATTGGCTGCTTACCCTGCTTAGTGACTGGATGCCTGGAGATCTTCTTGATTGGGAATGTTGTTTTCGTATTTCAACCGATTGGTGTATATTTTATGTAAGTATATAATTATATATAATTGGCACCAGGTTCAAACTATCAGTTGGAAACAGGGAAACCGCATCAGAGGGATTGCTGGATTTTGGTGGGTAGTTTTCACGGAGGCCAAGAAACAGCACCACTGGCTCACAATTGACTATGAGATCTGAGCCATTCTCTTTCTCTGATGTTCAGGTATTATTTAAAACCACATTTCCCATTAGCCACAATTCTGGAATAAGTCTCTACAAGTACTACAGCCACAGCAGCAAGCTTATAGGCATGCAGAAATAATCTAGGGTCACTAGGAGAAAAAAAATTACAAGCTCTAAACATGTATTATATATTCAAAATAACATTGGCACATTATTTCTTGCATTTGTTTTAGGTTTCAGTAAGATTATAAATCTTGTTGTATATTGCACGCACATTAAATGAAAATTAAGTGATTGCATTTTACACAAATTATCTGGATAAAATATTGATGTTGTTATGAGTGCAATACAAGTATTTTTGCCGTCAGATTGAAGTTGAATGCATCATCGACTGAATAGCAGTTTAAGAAAAATTCCTACATTTATTTAAGTGATTTCCAAGAGATAGTATAGATGTCTCTGTGACCAGAACCAGCAGACCTGTCTCTGAAGCAAATCATTGAGGTTTCTTTTCCTCTTCTTGAGCAACATACCATCAAATTTCAGTTGAGGGTGTTTTGTACAGCAAGATCACATTGGCAATGTCAGCTTCAACGATATTAAATTCAAAACTGTTACTAAGAAATATTGAATTTTATTATAATATATTATTATTTGTGAATAATATTTAATTAATTATTATAATATTGAATTTTACAATATTATGAATAGTATACATTAGTTACATTTGTCAATGATGAGACCACCAATGAGCTTTCCCCTTAAATCATGACCACAGGGGTGAATGTCTTGTCTACTGAGACCATCCCCACTGTTGTATTCAGCAGTGCCATAGCTGGCTGCTGCAGGAAAAAACACCCAGTGGACTCACAAGATATTGGAATGAGCCAGTCCACAATGTAGGTAATGTGGCAGCAGGGGAGGAGGCTGCTTTGTGACTTTGCAGACTAGGAGTTGCAGGGAGCAATAAGTCAGAGAAAAGAGCAGGGGCATGACTGTCATTGATTGCTCTTCCTTCCTGATGTCCAGTCCCTTAACCAGGCAGAAACTTTGAACAAGGTATGAAACAATCCCTCTTAATTAAATGCCTTTCCAAACTCCAAATGACAGTGGCAACAGAAGATTCCATGCATGTTGTATAATGCTTAGAGTGTCCTTCCAGTAATATTGTGAATTATTTTTAGACTATTGCTGAAAAATTGATTTTACAAAGCATGCGTACCTTTGATATGATCTCAACTGTTGAGCTGAAGCTTTTGGTAGACTGTTTCTCAGATAAACCAAGTCTATACATCTTTGGCCCATGTGGATTTTTCACCCTGGTAATGTTTAATGAATCACAAAGTCTCTGAATTTAGCCATCAGTTTTTCACACCCTTCCCTGGGGGCTGTTATGGCATAGTGATAGTGTCCCTACCTCTGAGCCAGGAGGCCTGGGATCACATCTCACTTACTCCAGAAGTGTATAATACCATATTTGAAAAGACTGATTAAAACAGCAAGAAATGGGGCAGTCAACCTGCATAAGGAAAATTCCATGCCCTTGCTCAAGACAGAACTATGGTAGCAACTGTAGTGTTCAATTCACCACATTATAAGGAAGGATGTGATCATATTGGAATGAGGAAGGTTTAATTAGGAGCATAGACTGAAGAAGATGGGACTGTCCTCCTTAGAGAGAAAAAAGCTAAGAGGAGACCTGATAGAGGTTTATAAAATCCTGAACATGCTGGGCAGAGTAGATAGGGAGAAGTTGTTCCCACTTGAAAAAGGATCAAATACAAGAGGGTATGGATTAAATGTGACCTGCAAAAGGAACAAAGGTAATGTGAGAGAAAACGTTTTCACTCAGGAGTAGTTAGGGTATGGAATGCACTGCCTGGAAATATGGTGGAGGCAGGTTCAATTGAGGCATTCAGGGAGGGCGTTGGATGATTATTTGGATAGAAAGCAGTGTTCAAGGATATGGGGAACAGGCAGTGAGTTGGCACAAGGTAATGATGCTCATTTAATGAGCAGGTGCAGGCTCAATGGGCCAAATGCTCTCCTTCTGTGATTCAATGATTTAATTGAACTGTGTTCAATTATGCAAATTGGGTAACTGATCTGTGTTCACTGTGCTTCATTGATTTAAGCCTGGGTGCGGACTCAGAGTTAAAGTAAACAGGTACCACTGAAGCTAATAATTTCCATGCATGAGTACCAACATTTTGGGATCGCAGATATATTTTTATATTTCATATATTGCAATCAAACTTGCTTGCTCACTTTGAAATTAGTGGCATCACTGCATTGCTCAGAAATATATAAAATATACACCAACCTATGAAAAGCAAGAACAAGCTTCCCAATCGAAGACTATTTTGGTTTTTGTTAAAAGCATGATGATTTTGTGGATCTCTAAATATTGGTGGATTTGCATTTTAATTCCACACTTGCCAGAAATCTGTGGTCACCTTGGGAAAATCACATTGTACCTAAAGTTGATCAGTCACACCGGAGTAACTCTCTAAATTTGTAGTTTTAACAAATTGTGCAGCAACCAGTTTCTATCAAAATAAACACAGGATGGAAAATCTGTGCTGGTATAAAATTCAGCCAAAAAAATTGACTTCCATCTGGCAGCAATTATTGAAAGGACTTACTGACACCTGGAAAAAAATACCCTGTTGATGTTTCACTTTTTTGAAAATATGAAGTTCCAGCAAGCACTCCAACAAAGACTAGGATCTCATCAGATTGACACTGGTGTGCCAAGGTTGTAATAACTGGTCCAGAAAAATTGCACTGGCAGATTAATAGACAAAGTATAGCGTTCCCATAACCAGGTGATGTGTCAAGCATGTTTTGAAATGTGAAGGTTAATTTTGTATTCATGTTCAGGGAGAGAGACCCCTGATAGGAGAAACAGGGCAGGAAGAGGATTGATTGAAAGCACTAAGATCTAGAACTCCCTCCCTAAACAGTCTTCCCCCTCTCTAATTCTCTCCTCCTATAAGATACAACTTAAAACCTACCACTTTAGGACACAGTTATGCTCAGCTGTCCTAATATCTCCTCCTTCTGAAAGGTACAATTTTGCACATCTGTGATGTGCCTGGTGACATCCTAACATATTGAAAGGCGCTATACTAATGCATGTCGTTGTTGCTACTTTGCATGGGCGTTTTGGT
The DNA here is from genome assembly GCF_030684315.1 of Stegostoma tigrinum. Classification (NCBI taxonomy): domain Eukaryota; kingdom Metazoa; phylum Chordata; class Chondrichthyes; order Orectolobiformes; family Stegostomatidae; genus Stegostoma; species Stegostoma tigrinum. The sequence goes on along the minus strand of NC_081381.1, from coordinate 16,801,142 downwards.
TTGACACAATGCAACATGGTGATCCTTAGATTAAACTTACTACCACATACTTCTCTCTAATGAGAGAATAGTCCATTGTCCTGTGGGACTATGGTGGGTTTCACTTGCAGTCTAGCAGCAGCAACAATTATTGTTACTGAATCATGACATGTTAATGCAGAAAAGGAGGCCATTCAGACCCTCTTTACAAGAGTTATCAAAATAATTCCACTCGCCTTCTCTTCCCTATAGACCTCAAACTTCTTCATTCAAGCATACATCCAATTCACCTCTGGAAAATTATGATTGAATCTGCTTTCACCATCCTATAGGGGAGTATGTTCTAGATCATAATCACTCAAGACATTGAAACAAAATCTCATTCTATAATGGTCCAGAGCAAGCCCACCAAAATATATTAAGAAGATAGACTAGGCCCTAACTTTATCTTATTTTAAAGGTAAGTGCCAAAAGTTACACTCCAGACGCAATTAAATTGGTCAAACTACCAGTCTTCAAGAAAAATACACTTTCTTCATATACTATAGTTAAAATACAACAGAGAGAATTGTAATAACAACTTCATTGAAAATTTAACAGAATAATAGATCATTTAATTACTCAGCAGTAACTGTTCTAACACAGCAACATCCCACAAATATACCTTTGCCAAAGACAATTTCAGTAAAATAGCTGGTCTCACATGCAATTCTCCTGTCCTAAAAGAAAACCATCAAGAGAAAAGTCTGAGAGAGAAAGTAGGAGGGAGAGCCCAGCTTTAAGACCTCAGCAACAGTTATTGAGAAACTAAAACTAAAAGGGGGAGCTTGACCCCAACCATTCTGGCTGCTTCTATTGTTTCAACTTTTTAAAAGAAAACCCAAGGCCTCATAACCTGTTTACTTTATTGGATTCAAATATACAGCTCTTGTCTGTCTTAAAACCTCTCTTCAAAAAAAAGGACAAAATACAACTCAATAATATTATATCATCATATTCTACCAATCCATGGTTTTACTGCCATGAGCACCTTCATCTTTTGTGAATTTGGTCAATTTTATCCCTTTGCTACTGAAAGCAAAAGTTTCTTGCCTCTCCTCTCCTTCCTCTTCCTCTTTATCCCTCAAACTGATTTAATTAGAACCATGGGAAATACTGAGTACACTCTGTCTGCAAATTTTTGTGTAAATAAGTCTAGGTTCAGATTTGGCAGCTGTTTAAATCAGCCAATTTAGAATACATTGCAAAAACAGCTTACATTTTACTCTGTTGAACACTGCTTCTTAAGGATGTCAAAGTTGTGTTAATTCGAACAATCTATCCCAATGTACTGCAAACACAGTTTCAACTTCACAATAATAGCCACAAACATGCTGTTGGTATGGAAGTGGATTCGTTTTTCCCCAAAATATCAAAACAGACAGCTGTTAAAAGGCTGCTTAACTCAAAGATGCTTCTCATGAAATATTTTAAATAGCACATGGATCATTCATAGCTGCTGGCAAAGGTTGGATGGTATGTGATTCCTTGCTCCAGGAAACAGAAGGCCAAGAGTTGCTGTGATATGATCAATGTCTTTCTGGATTGTGGCCAGCCTTGAAGAGCTCACAGAATGAAACATAAAAATAGACTGGATAGGCTGGGACTGTTTTCACTGGAGTGTAGGAGGTTGAGGGGTGACTTTATTGAAGTTTATAATATCATGAGGGGCATGAATAAGGTGAATGTTAGGAGTATTTTCTCTAGGGTGGGGTGCTCAAAACTAGAGGGCATATTTTTAAGGTGAGAAGAGAAAGAATTAAAAAGGACATGACATGCAACTTTTTTGTGCAGAGAGTGGAAAGAACTACCAGAGAAAGTGGTGGGTACAGATACAGTTACAACATTTAAAAGACATTGAGCTAAGTACATGAATAGGAATGGTCTGGAAAGATATGGGCCAAACACAGCCACGTTGGACTGGGTTAGTTTGGGAACACGGTCAGCTGGACTGGTTGGATTAGAGAGTCTGTTTCCATGCCAAACGACTTCATGACTCTAAAAGTCTTTTGGGATAGAAGAAGGCCATTTGGCCCATCATGTCTGCACCAGCTCTTCATTACCTAGTGGCAATCTCCTGCTCCTTTTCACATAGCTTTGTACACAAGTTTTATCCAAATAATCATTCAGTACCCATTTGATTGCTTCAATTGAACCTGCTTTCACCCCAGTTCCAGGCAATGCATTCCACACTAAAGTGCTCACTGAGTGAAACAGCTTTTTCTCATGCAACCCTTGCTTATTTTGTATATTACTTTAAATTTCTGCCCTCTTGTTCTTCTACAAATGAGAAAGTTTCTCCCTATCTGCTTTATCCAGCCCGCTCATGATTTTGAAAACCTCTATCAGGTCTTCTCTTAGCCTTCTTCTCTCCAAGGAGGTCAGACCCAACTTCTTTAATCGTTCCTTATAGCTGAAGTTTCTAATCCCTGGAAACATTTTTCTAATTGCTTTTGCATTCTCCAATGCATTCATGTCATTCCAAAAATGTGGTGCCCAGACTGTGTACAGCTGAGGTCTAACATGCACCTGACACAAGTTTAACATTAGCTCTTTGTTCCATGCTCTATGTGGAGAAACTGAGTCCCCTTTTTGTGGGGACAGCAGAATGAAGGGGACATCGATATAAGGTAGTTACGAATCTATCAAACAGAGAGTTTAAGAGAAATCCAGAGCGTAGCTAAAATGTTTAATCCTGTGCTCCAAGGAATATTTGCAATGAATTGTTTAGATGTATTTAAGAGGAAGTTAGATAAACACATGAAAGAAGAGATCTCGAGGTGCAGTGATAGCGTCCCTACCTCTGTGTCAGGAGGCTCAGGTTCTAATGCCATCCACTCCAAAAATGTGCAATAACATACCTAAACAGGTTTATTTTAAAACAATCTAAAAACATAAAGGAGTAGAGGATTACACTGCGTGGAGCTGGAGGAGCACAGCAAGCCAGGCAGTATCAGAGGAGCAGGAAAGTTGACGTTTCGGGTCAGGACCCTTCTTCAGAAAATTAAGCAGGGGGTCTGGCCTGCTGTGTTCCTCCAGCTCCACAGTGTCTTATCTCTGACTCCAGCATCGGCAGTTCTTACTACCTCTGAAGGATTATGCTGATGTGGTTAAATGAGGAGAGGGGGAAGGATGCTCATGTACAGTGTAAACACTGCCATAGTCAGATCTGGGGAGAACATGCAAACTCCACACAGCCTGTCACCCAAGACTGGAATTGAACCCAGGAACTTGATACTGTGAGGCAGTAGTGCTAGCCACTGTGCCACCCTACATTGTGCAGAATTGCACACTGGACAGATGAATGACACTGCTTGCTAAATCTGCATGCCAGCAACTGCCTGCTGTGCCAGTTACTTTATCTTTCACTGCCTGCTGAAATGAAGATACAATACTTGCCTAGCCTCTTCACTGAGTTGACCCTACATTCGAGTAATTCACCAATCATTTTTCATTAGTGGGAGGCAAACCAGAAGAACTTTGTGTGATTTTAATTACAATGACACAATGGTTGACACAGCAGTGAGATTTATGTCAACATCATAGATATTTATAGAGAAACAATAAAAGGTTTCCCAAACACCTTCTTCATAGACATCATGCTCTTTTCACAGTCTCCTGCAGTCTCCTGACAGAACAATAATTACAATCACTCAATTATTCTTGAGAGAATAGCTGAACGATTATGATGCAGCTGAGTTGAAGTCAGCATTACCAGGGAATGGGAATAACAGACTTGTGTAATGTTCATTCAGACTGATGATAATGTTGAAGACTGGGGGATTGAAACCTTCTGTAATAACTTTTGAGCTGTGCTCAATTCAGCAAAATCACACTGATAGTTCTCCATGATCATTTTCTGATGATCTCCTTAGTTTAACCTAATGATATAGTTACACCTTGTCAATGTAGAGCTGTTGTGTTACTGCTTTAGCAGCTGTGCATGCTAATGAACCCTGGACCAAGATGACACTACATGACCAGCAACCACAAGGCCTCTAAGCGGCTTATTTTGGACTGAGCATGTTATGCTGCTCTGTAACTGCACGTTATCAGTTTATCTGTTAAATAAACCTATCACAGTCAAAATGTGCAATTTCTGTTCATCTTCCGGTTGAATGTCCCTCCACTGTCAATCTTGACCCTTGTCTGTCTTGTTGCTAACCTCATCTATTAGCTTGTGCTTATGCAGGTCTTTAGTGCTCTCCTTGCTGATGCTGTCAGCATGTTACACAGGCTTTGTTTTTGGTTGCATCATATTGCAGCCTCGAGTTACATCTCTGTACTCGGAGTTTTTGCATAGATGTCCCCACTGTGCTATTGCACTGCATGATTTTCAAAGATCACAGATCACAGGTTAAATCTGTGGCAGGTAGAAATGCTTTTTACTTTGTGCCCTGGCTACCATACCAATAATGTTCCGAAGAAGGATCGCTAGACCTGAAACATTAACTTTGTTTTTCCATCCACAGATGCTGCTAGACCTACTAAATTTCTCTAGCAACTATTTTTTTTGTTTCAGATTTCCAACAAGTGCAGTTTTTGTTTTATTATTAGGCCAACGTTGTTGATTGTCTACAACGACTTTATTTTCTGCGATTTCTTCCCAGTATGTTAATATTGTAACAATTCTTTTTCTCTAAGTGGTCTTTTTTGGAATGACTTGATTTGTGTTGAAGCTGCTGCCAGTATTCAGCTCTGAGAACCTTGTCACAGCACCTCCTGACCAGCTGATTATCTGATTCTCATGGCCATTGTCTGCAAGACATTGCCTCCAGGTGGTGAATCCTAAACAGATAGGAGGAACTGCAGATGCTGGAGTATCTGAGATAACAAGGTGTGGAGCTGGATGAACACAGCAGGCCAAGCAGCATCAGAGGAGCAGGAAAGCTGATGTTTTGGGTCTAGACCCTGAAGAAAGTTTCCTGTCTTTTGCAAATTCTCTTGATGCATTGGGGATTTGTTGGAGAAAATCGATGATCTTTCTCAATAGGGACTTTCAGCAGTGCAATTGCTGACTTTCTTTTCATTTTTGGAAAAAATTGCCTTTCCTATGCTCCTTTTGGTTGTGGCTCAAGAGTTATTGCTTTGCACACTTTGTTCTCTGAAGTATGGGAGTAGCTCTTGAGGCTGTGTCAACTGCAGCTTCTATAGCACACCTTGGAATAGGCTTGCCATCCATACAAACCATCGATCTGGCCAGTTCACAACCAAATACTCACTACTCAGCTCACACCTATTTGTCTAATGGTTTGTTTTCACAGGGTCTCTGTGTAAATGTAACTTCTACACAAATACAAAGCTTGCCTGAAGCTTTTTCCCATAGTTTTCAAGTTCACATCCACTGCCTTCTTTCTTATAAGAGAAGAAAATGACCTCTGATCACTGTGACATACTCTTGCGTTGGTTTCCATAATACAGAATTAACACTCTCATCCTGGATTGGTCTGTAGACCTGATTGATTTAACGTGAAGATCTCAAGCAGGTTTAGTTAACAGACATGATTAATAACTTGCAGTTACGCAGCAGCTTGTGGACATTGCCATAGTGTAGCTTGCTGGCTGGTAATGTGGTTTCATCCAGGCCATAGGCTTACTAGCATAAAAAGCTCTTAAAGCAGCAAAACAGCTGAGGTTAACTAATTTTTAAAATTCATGCATGGGATGTGGGAATCGTCGACATGATTAGCATTGATTGCCCATTCCCTAATTGCCCTGGAAAAGGTGGCAATAAGCTGCCTTTTTGAACTAATACAGTTCTGGAGGTATATTAATAACCGCAGTGCTGTTAGGATGGGAGATGCTGGCACTTGACTTGGCAACAATGAAGCAATATTGTTCCGTATCAGGATGGTGCATCACTTGGAGGGGAATTTGCAGGTGATGGCTATCTCCTGCATCTGCTGCCCTTGAATGGTAGAGATAGCAGGTTTGGAAGGTGCATTTGAAGGAGCCCAAATCAGAAGAGATCCATCAGACAATGTTCCTACATCTATTTCTACAAAAGAAATTCAAGTCAATATAACACCCCTTGGATCAGTTAACCAATACTCAAACAGCATCTGGGTGATGCCTCTACTACATTTTACTTTCAGCTGTTAGGTTTATAAAAGAAATACTAGTAAAGGACTCTGCAGTGTCCTTACAAAAGATTATTCCAGGTTAGCAGAACAGGCACGAGGAGTGATGAGTTTAAACTGTGTACAAAAAATGATGGACCAGCCAGAATAATGGATTAGTTGCAGCACTGTAGGACAATACTCAGCTCATTATATCCATGTTGGCTGTTTCCAAGAGCAACTCAGTCAGTCCCACTGCCCCACCATTTTTCCCAAAGCCCTGTGAATCTTGTTTCTTCAGGTGCATATCAAATTCAATTTTGAAGGTCGTGTTTGCATTTATTACAGCCAGACTGTAACATAATACATTCCAGATCCTACCCTTGCACACTGCAAAAACCTTTCTCCTTGTTAGGCTATTGGTTGCCTTGTCACTCACTTTCTTCCCATGAATGGAATCTGTTTTTCTCCGCTGGAGATGATGTCTCATGATTTTTGAACACCTCCTTTGAATATTTGGCAGATTTTCTTTTCCCAGAGGGGATTGGAATTGCTGCTGGTGCCTGGGTGCTGACTGTGTACTGGGTCTGTTCTTTACTTGGGCAAGGACAGCATCATATTGAAGGCAATGTTGCTGTAGATCACACTCGGTCATTGTGATGTACTGGACTGGTTCATTTGCCTGAGAGAATTTTCCTGAAAATTCTTCTTTTTATTGATACTGAGATTTTTCTTTCTTTTTATCGTCTCTCCCAGGAGATACCATGATTGGGACGATGATTGATATGGAGGAGTAATGATCCTTCAGTCATTACAGTGTAGGATAGGCTCGATGAACCAGCCCACTCTTTCCTGCCCATCAGTTCTGTTTGTCCATTAGCTCTGAAAACAGTTCTGAATGTGGTCCAACTGATGGAACAAAGTCTCTCATTGTTGTAAAAATTCAACAAGAAGGGTCTTTAAAGCTTCATTCCGATTTACAACATCATAGAATCCCTACAGTGTGTAAGCAGGCCATTCGGTCATCAAGACCACACTGACCCTCTGACGAGCATTCTAACCAGACCCATCCCCTACCTTATCTCTGTAATGCTACCAATTTCAAACAGTGGGCTGTATCCTGGCCAACCCGTTTGGTTAGAAAATATAATAGCTTCCTTCACCAGTTGGGGAGTCAAGGAAGGCAGAACGATCACATTTCAAGAGATGTGCTGATCAAAACTATTGGAATGGCAACGAAGGTATACATTATACTAATATTTATCCACATTAAGTTACATTATTTTAAATTTTTTCTTGTGATGTGGCCATATTTATTCTTTGTCTTGGCAATTTAAGGTACCATATCGTGTAGGAGCAGTAATAGGCAATTCGGCCATAGTAACTTTGGCTTGGAAGAGGAGACAACTAGATAGTACGAGATGGCTGGATAACCCTTTCTATGAAGAATATTAATTAACTAGGCCAGTTTTTAACAACACATTCATTTGTTTCCTCCACATTTAGCTCTTCTCATGTTGTAATTTGAAATTATATCTACTTATTTGCTAATCTAATACATTGACAAACATCCTACTGTATATTACAAAAGAAATTGCTGGATAAGCTCAGCAGGTCTGGCAGCATCTATGGAGAGAAATCAGAGTTGATTTTTGGCTTGAATGATGTTTTGGGCTGTGTTCTGAGAAAGGGTCACCTGTTCCGAAATGTTAACTCTGATTTCTCTCCCCAGATGCTGCCAGACCTGCTGAGCTCTTCCAGAAATTACTGGCTTTGTTGCTGATTTACAGCATTCACAGTTTTATCAGTTTTTATCCTACCATACATGCCTCATGTAATCATTGTTCCTCTTCCTATATAAAATGTATACATCATTCTCCTGAACAGAGAATGAACTTTCTATCTATGGCACTAACTAGATTAGCAACAATCACTGTCACAGAATGATATGGCATAGAGGAGGCCACTCAGCCCATTGTGTCTGTGCCAGTTCTTTGAAAGAGGTATGCTGTTGGTTTGACTCACCTGCCCATTCCCCGTAACGCTATCTAATATCCATTCAAAAGTTACCATTGAAGCTGCTTCCATGGCCTTTTCAGCCAGCATACTTCCAATTATACAAACTTGGTGAATTTTTTTTAAAAAAAGTCTCGCCTTTGTTTTTTCGCCAATTCCCTGAAAGGTTTGATGTCTCCTCAATAGAACATGCAGCTTTTGTTACAATATTTACATAGATCTCATATCATTGCAGTGATACCATTTTTTAAAACTAGACTGTGTTGTGCTCAGGATATAAGGCAATCTGTAAGTTCTGTTTGTCTGGTGAATACCGCTTTCCACAACTAATACAACTGGTGGCAAGTGGATCTCCGTTCTCAATAAAGGTTAATTGAGTTACTTCATACATTGATATTTAAACATCAACACATCTTGCAGATTGGCATACATCTGGGATAATATGTGAATTTATGATGCTGCTGATTGCAAAAGACTATTTTCAATGGCATAATGTCACAGGTAAAATGAAGAAATATATTCAAATCTACAAAGTCAATTGGCGGTACCCCACTGGTGTACATTTTCAGTATAACTAATGTCTTCAATGAGTTAAGAAAAAATCATTTGCAAAGAAATTTATAATTAATAGCTCACAAAAATGTGTGAATAATTATTCATTAATTAGATTTAAATTTAAATAACAGTTAATATGTCCCCTCCTGTCATTATTACTCCAAGATTACACTTCCAATCTCTTTTCCCATTCAGATTGTGCACAATCCAGGACATTTGTAAGAGCTCAGAAAGCAATATGCACTTAGCACTTGTTTGAAGTTCTTTTTCACCACAATATCAGCTTGTGTCTTGAGTCTCAATGTTGGATATGTTTACACAATGTATTGAGTGTTTCAACTATTCAGTTCATTACCTCTCTAGGCATTGTAGCAAGTGGCCATTTCGCTGTCAGCTGAACATTATCTTCCTCTGGCAAACTCCTCAAGCCCAGCAAACTCAAATGCAATGATATCAGATTCAAAGTCAAGTCTAGGACTTCTGAGTCCAATTGCCCCAGCATTGTGTCTGTTACTTATAAGCTTTGTTGTACCTCTTCAGTAAATATTGCTGGCATGTGAATGCACTTGTCCAATCTGGTTAACATTGGTGAACATTAATTTCTAATTTGCAATAACACCAGGAAGAGTATCAATCCAGATTCAGACTCTGTTTACATGACCATAGAGTCATAGAATCATACAGCATGGAAACAGACCCTTCAGTCCAACCAGTCCATGCTGACCATAATCCCAAACTAAACTAGTCCCAGCTGCTCGCACTTAGCCCATGTTCTTCCAAATCTTGCCTATTCACGTACTTATCCACCCTAGGGAAAAGACACCTGCCATTCACCTTATCTATACCCCTTATGATTTAAAAATAACTCCAAAAGGTCACCCCTCAAATTCCTACCCTCCAATGAAAGTCTATTCCTGGGTCTTTCCATTCCTGGCAACATCCTGTTAAATCTTTTCTGAACCCTCTCCAACTCAATAATATCCTTCTTATAAGAGGGCGACCAGAATTGCAGAGTACTCCAGAAAAAGCCTCACCAACATCCTGTTCAACCTGAACATGATGTCCTAATTCCTATACTTAAAGGTCTGTGCAATGAAGACAAGCCTTCTTAACCACCCTGTCTACATGTGACGCAAACTTCAAAGAATTAGGTAGCTGAACCCCCTAGGTCTTTCTGTTCTACAGCACTAGCCAAGATCCTGCAACTGACTTCACATTAATGCTCCAGTTCCAGTGCTAATGCCATTTTAAGCAGCTTTGCTGGCATCTTGTTAAGTTGCACAAGACAGAAAAATAATGATGGGAGAGAATACAATCAGGAAAGAGCTGATTAGTTGCCATTGAAAAATTAAATTGCATTTTATTTTAAAATTAAACTTTAAATACGCAAAAGATTTTTCATATTAGTACATCTATTCACCACAGAAAGTATTAATGTCAGAAAGATAAATGACACAGTTCAAGATTTCGTCGGAGATCATTTTAAAATAGTAATGTAGTAATAAGTGTGCATAAAATGAAGTAAACAAATTCACTGATTTCTTGTATGACATGATACAAGTGGAAGGAGCATTTACAGGTAGAATTTAAATCTGTTATTCTACTGATTAGTTACCCAAATGGACAATGTGTCAGTGTAGGCTGTCTAGGCTATTGAAAAATAGATAGACTCTTGGACAAAATTACAATGTGCTCAGCTGAGCGGTGTGCTGTTTTACCAAAAACACTTCATTGTGTTTGAAAAGCAAGCATGCTGGCTGAAGTTTCCCTGCCTAATTCACCAGGGCTCACAAGGTTCATTCTAGCACCTCTGTCACAACAAGTGAGCGTAAGATAGGGTTTTTATTTTAGTTACTCCCCTGAACTGCATGCTGTGTTCTGCATATCATTATGAATGGAATCATTAGGGAATGTACAGCTTTCCTTTGCTTGAAGCTGCTCCGAGCAAATGCAAGGCAATTACTGAGCCACAGCTGCACATTGTTGCTCTTATTAAAACTTTTTCAGACAGCGATTAATTTAGAGCTGTAATGAAGTCCTGATCCCTCAAGGGCTTACTCATTCTTCTGGATTTCAAAGTGAAAATTTCAGCACCAAAGCTCGCATTCTTAGCTACTCCTGTCTTCTCCAAACTATGGTTTAAATGCTCGGATAACCACCTTTTGCCTCACTCAGTTCTGTTGATGATGTTTCAGATCTCACAGTGATAGTTCTGTTGCTCATCCAGATCAGCATCCAACAGACCCAGTCATAGCCAGTGAGCTCTCGATAATTTAATCAGTCAGGAGAATCCAGAGGCTTGATTCTGATCAATGTTCCGTTGTTTTAAACTGGTTTATTGCATTTGTTTTCAGCTGCCGAACATGGATTACATTTTAGCTCTAGGACATTCTGACGAAACAGGAGAAGTGCATTGAGGAAATTGCATCCATCATTTCACCCCTGAAACTTGGGCACATTGTTGAGCAAAGCTGTGTTCTGTACAACTGCTGTAGTGCTCTGATAAGATGTTATATTGGTGCAATCACTACGACGACCTATTTCCACATCCATAACATCTTTGCTGTGTCTCAGCTTATCCTCAACTGAAGCCCTCATCTATGTCTTTGTTACCTCTAGACATCGCTAGTTCAATCCACTTCTCAGTAGTCCTCCACATTCTGACCTCTGTATTCTTGGTCTCACCCAAAACTCTGCTCCCTCTATCATAACTGACAGCAGTCCCATTCCCTTTCCATAGCTATGTGCTTTAGGCATTGCCCCAGGTCAAGCAACAACTTTACAATTCTTGTCCTCAGGAATTAAAGTTTGCACAGAGACTCACAGAATAGAATTTATTCCCATTGTACTCAGCCTTTGGTGGCTGGCACTTTTGCCTTGAAATGGAAGGTTATACACTCAAGTTCCATTCCAGGCTTTCAGCACACAGTTCCAGTGTAGTATAGAGGGAAGTGCCATCTTTTGGAAGAGATGTTGCACTAAGGCCTCTCTCACCTTCTCAGATAGATGTAAAAGAATCCATAACACTTTTTTGGACATCTTTGATGTCTTGGCAATTTTTACCACTCAAAGAGCACTGCAAAAAGCCAATTACCACATTACTGTTTGCAATTGCTTGCTGTATTGAAATTTGAGTTTCCCATATCACCATGATGATATTTCAAATTGACTTTGTTCACTGTAAAGCACTGGGGATTGTCCTGTGGTTGTGAAAGTTACTGTATGAATGCAAAACTTTTTGTTATTGGAGAGAAAATTTAGGGGCTTAATTTACACCTTATATCATCTTATTTAGATCAAAATATATTTTTAAAGAGTAAGGATGAACAGAGAGTTCAGGGGTAATTATCTGCTTACCTTCAATTCTGAATGCACACAGTTTTGCTGCTTTATAGATCCATTTTTATTCTGAAATGACATTTTGTCACCAGGAAAACGACATGACAGATGATTGACTAGAATAGGAACACCTATGTGACAAACTGATACCTTTGCAAACTTGCCTCCTAGTAACCTGACAAATGTTAGTGTTCCTTAATAATTATTATTTGATGTATACTTGGTGGGTTGAAAATTGGAAATATTTTGTCATTTTAAATGATCTCTTTCATTGAGATATTCTTAGCTCCATTAATGCTGCTGAATTATTAATTCCAAAGACCAAGCAATATGAGTTTATACAAAAATGAATGGGTTGATGCACAATATGGTGAAGAAATGCAATTCAACCTCTTTCACTGAAATCCTAGTGTTTGCTGTGTGGCTGCTGTGGGAACCAAGCACCCAACTCATTCTTTATAGTGAACTCAGTCACTTGGTCATTTCTGATTCAAGCATGAAGTCCTGGGAGATGAGTGCCATAGATGGCTGAAACTGTTAAAAACAGGGGGTGGAAGTAGACTTGGGATGAAGGAGGTCAGGTGATGTGGAAAGGAAAGAGAAGTTAAATGCCTTTAAACAAACCTACTTCATTGCTCACAGTTTCTTGCTCCGCAGAACAGCAGTTACCCACAGCAATTCTCGAGAATCATTTGCACATCCTATAAGTAAAATACTCATTTTATCCTGATAGTGGGACTAGCCTTGTAAAAGACGTTCTAAAACGTTATTTGTAGAGGACATGTGGGTGTAGATTACAGGTGTAATAAAGTGGCTCGGTTGCTATGGGTTACAAATCCTTTAAGCTCTGCCTGCCATTTTGAATTGAAATAGGAGTGAGTGGGTGGGGGTGAAGGGGATTTGTGATATGTGAGATCAGGACACCACACAAGCTCGATAAAACAGGCAGTAGCCATGACCTGGCTTTGAAATGAAATTTTAAGCTGCAAAGTTTGAAAGAAGCCTTTAGGCTTAGTAATTTAATTATGCATTTTGGATATCAATATTGAGATATGCTAAGTCAAACTATGAGAGCATACAAAGTGGATATTTTCCTCCTGGCCCATGAAAGGGTGGCTATTTTTGGAAACTGTGTAGTCCTAATATAAGACTATCCTTCGAGATGAAGATATCATGAGTTCATCATTTCCACCTGGGGAGACTCTCCCTGATAGGAAACAATTGGCAATTGCTGTTAAATTATACAGAAACACATATGCCTTTAAGAACTCAGCCCTTGGTGTCAAAAAGCCTTTTTTAAAATAAATAAGTGGATGCCTCGCATTTATAGCCTGCCACTCACCATTTAAAGTGCTTATTTAAAATTCATTCATGGGATGCGGCCATCACCAAGTAAGCCAACATTTATTGACTAGACCGAAGAGATATTGGTGTTGACCTGTCTACTCACTATCACTTTTGAACTGCTGCAGTCCATGTGCTGTGAATCTACCCACAATGGTGTTAGGGAGGGAGCTCCAGGATTTTAACCTAGCTAAGGAACAGTAACCTAATTTCAGGTGGCGATGTTCCCATAAATCTATGGCCCTTGACCTTCTAGGTGAAAGAGTTTGGAGGTGTGGAAGGTGCTTTTGGAGGAGCCTTGGTGAATTATGAAGAGAGTCTTGTGGATGACACATACTTCTGCCACTGTGTGCATTGGTGAAGTGAGTGATTGTTGAAGATGTAGTAACAAACAAGTGAGCTGCTTTGTTTTTGACGGTGATAAGCTATTCTTGTGTATTGTTGGAGCTGCATTCATTCAGCAGGTGGAAAATATTCCATCACACTCCCTTCTTGTGCCTTGTAGATGGCATACAGGCACTGAAGATACAGGAGGTGAGTCGCCTGTCACAGAACTCCAAGCCACCGTATGACCACAATGTTCACATAGCTGACTTATTCAGCTCAGTTTCTGGCCAATGGTGATTGCCATGATGCAGAGAACTGATTACATATAAAGTGTAAGATAACAAAGTGTGAAGCTGGATGAACACAGCAGGCCAAGCAGCATCTCAGGAGCACAAAAGCTGACGTTTCGGGCCTAGACCCTTCATCAGAGAGGGGGATGGGGGGAGGGAACTGGAATAAATAGGGAGAGAGGGGGAGGCGGACCGAAGATGGAGAGTAAAGAAGATAGGTGGAGAGGGTGTAGGTGGGGAGGTAGGGAGGGGATAGGTCAGTCCAGGGAAGACGGACAGGTCAAGGAGGTGGGATGAGGTTAGTAGGTAGCTGGGGGTGTGGCTTGGGGTGGGAGGAAGGGATGGGTGAGAGGAAGAACCGGTTCTTCCTCTCACCCATCCCTTCCTCCCACCCCAAGCCACACCCCCAGCTACCTACTAACCTCATCCCACCTCCTTGACCTGTCCGTCTTCCCTGGACTGACCTATCCCCTCCCTACCTCCCCACCTACACCCTCTCCACCTATCTTCTTTACTCTCCATCTTCGGTCCGCCTCCCCCTCTCTCCCTATTTATTCCAGTTCCCTCCCCCCATCCCCCTCTCTGATGAAGGGTCTAGGCCCGAAACGTCAGCTTTTGTGCTCCTGAGATGCTGCTTGGCCTGCTGTGTTCATCCAGCTTCACACTTTGTTATCTTGGAATTCTCCAGCATCTGCAGTTCCCATTATCTCTGATACATATAAAGTGTAGTCCTGTGTTAATGTGGAGAAAATATTTGTCATCTAGAGAATGGTTCCTTAAACATAAATGTAATAACAGTCAGTCAAGGCATATATTTTTTTCTATGTGAGATTGATTGAAAGGCAAATATTGTCCAAAACATCAGGGAGCATAACTCTGCTCTTTTTCGCAACAGTGTCCTGGGAAATGATGGCTTTTTGTTTAAATCCAGTTTTTGGAACCATCAACAGCTCCAACATCAAGCACAAACCCAAGCTGGCCTGACTTTGCCTCCATTCTCTGATTGAAGACCAGTGTCCTCAATGGTACTCTACCCATTGCTAAAGTGTTATATAACACAGTTTGACTACTTTATCCCATCACTGCAATTACATTGTATTTCAGAGTACACACTTAGTACACTCATACTACATCTGTAAAGATCGTGAGAGTTCACCATTAGTATCAATTCTCCCTTTCTTTTCCTTGGCTTTGTATCAAGTTTTATCTTATCCCTGACAAAATGTGGATCTCAATTTTCAGTCTCTTTTGATATCATTTCAGAAATTTTCTTTCTTCAATTTTCAGTTATATTTTGACTTTAGACATTATATTAGTCAAAAATGTGCAGCAACATTCTATTTGGGACATGTTTTCAAATAAGAAATCAACTTTTTCCTTCTCACATGCTTACAAGAAATGTTGCGAATTAATGATGAGAATAAATCTTTCTTTAAGAAAAGGTATTATTTCAGTGGAGGCAGTTCAGAGAAGGTTCACTGGAATGATTCCCAATATGGGAGGATTGTCTTATGAATAAAGGCTAAATAGGTTGTGACTCCACTCATTGGAGTTTAGAAAAGTGAGAGATTATCTCTTTGGGACTCGAAAGGGCTTGACAGGATAAATGTTGGAACAATATGTTCCCTCAAGAGAGAGTCTAGGACCAGATGGTATAAAAGAATGCCAATTTAAGACTGAGGTAAGGAGGAAATTCTTCTCTTACAGGGTTGAAAGTCTTTGGTATTCTTTGCCACAGACAGCTGTTGGGCAGAGGCCTTGTGTATATTTAAGGCTGAACTGGATAGATTCTTAACCAATAGAGGAATCAAGGGTTATAGGGAAACTGCTGGAAAGTGGATATGAAGAATATTGGATCAGCCAGGATCCTGCTGAATGCAAAGCAGGCTTGACGGGCTGCTGGGCCTACTCCAGTTCTTATTTCTTGCAGTTTAATAACTTAGAACTTGAATGACAATGAATAATTCATTCTCCTCCTCAATGTCCAAAATTAGTTTCAACACTTGGTTTACCTTGTATTGAACCTTGTAACACTCTTCGTGATGTATCTTAAATTTTGATTTTGCAGTATCCTTTCATGTTTGACAATTTTGACTTTTCTTAATTATAATTCTCTCTGAGGCAATATCTAACATGAATGTTAGATTTCAAATTCTAATGCCATTCTAACCACAAAAATAACTTGTATTTATATAGTGACTTGCACAACATACTAAGGAGCAACACAGGAGAGTTATGAAGAGTAAGAGGCGATTTGTTTGGAATATACAAGATTCCAAGGAGTGGATGTGGAAAGGATGTTTCCGCTTGTGGGAGAATCTAGAACTAGGCCTCACTGTTTCAAAATAAAAGGTTGCCCAGCTAAGACAGAGTTAGGAAGGAATATTTTCTCTCAGGTGATCTGGAGTCTTTGGAGTTCCATTCCTCAAAAGAAGAATGGGAGAGTGTTCGTGAATATTTTTACAGCAGAAGTAAATAAGTTCTTGGTAAGCAAGTGGCGAAAGGTTATTAGGAGTAGGCATACCTATGGAGTAATCAGATGGCCTTATTCAGTGTGGAGCAGATTCGAGGGGCTTACTCCGGCTCCTATATTCTTGTGTGCGTACCCAGTGTGGTGATCCCTCTAATTTTCTTAGCAGCTGTATGAACTTCCAAAGGCCTTGTCTTCTGCAATCGGAAGTTAATGTCTCAATTGGCATGCTGATGCCAATCACTGTAAATGGAACATCGGAGCAATGCGTCAGGTGCAACTTAAAGGAATATTGATCCCAAGTTATAATAACTTACGTTTTCCTCTGGCCTCTTTATTATAAACAGAGGTTTTGTTTAGTTTTCATAACAAGCTTAGCTTTAATTGAGTAAACAAAACAGAAATTGCAGGAAAAGCTCAGCAGGTCAGGCAGCATCTGTGAAGGAAAAAATGAGGAAGGGTCACCTGACCCGAAACATTAGCGCTGTTTTTCCCTTCACAGATGCTGCCAGACCTACTGAGCTTTTCCAGCAATTTCTGTTTTGTTTCCTGATTTACAGCATCCGCACTTTTTTCATTTCATTTAGGTTTAATTGAGAACAATGAATCTAAAATAGTGCCTTTTTTCTCATCCGAGGCAATTGTACAACAACTTATTCCATCTTGTAAAAAGTTTATCAGGAGAATATGTTTTAAAATGGAGTAAATATTGTAACCACTGCATATGGAATGGTAAATAGTTTAATACTTTGGATAAACACGGTTATGTAGCTGAAGTGACAGAAGATCAAAATTGTACATTGTGTCACACTGAATTACAAAGAGAAACATATTTTCATCTCAGTACACATTGAAATAAAAATAACTACAGAAGCAGAGGATATTTCACTGGCGACTGAGAAATGGTGACAGGTCGCTCTTTCATGAATGTAAAAGACCCATAAACAAGTGCCAAGTCTCTGATTTATGAGTTTCTTTCACGAGAGAAATAATGATTGCATCTCGCCATCACTGGTGAGACATTCGGCTCATTTTATGGGAGTGTGGTCAATGGCGTAACCTTAAGTACATCAGCGAATGGATTCTCAATACTGTCTGCTATTATTGACATCATGTAAAAAAAAACAGCATTTTGGACATCTAGGTGGAAAGTTGTGTTTGAGATTTTTTATTCAGCTAGCTTTGGAAATTTATACAATAGATTTTTGAATTTGTGTTTGCAAGTCACATAATGTGAGGATCAGAGGATTCTGCAAGGTCCTCGATTAGTGGGGAATTGGAGGTGCACATCAAAGCTCCAGCATGCATTGCTTATAATCATCCAAGCAGACAAATTGACAGTAAGGAAATTTCAGGCAACATGTGACGTGGTTTCCCTATGATGCTATTGGCATTTGAAGGTTCACCTAAGCTAAAAACTTCTTATTGCCAGAAATGGTAATTGTCCTTTCGTGTTTGTCATGATTTATTTTGAATTTCTTTTTTCCTTAGAATTCTCTCTGAGGTGTATTAGATTTCAAATTTTCACAGGTCATTACAAGTACGAAAATAACATGCATTTATAATGCAATGTGAACATTGTTACAACCCACTTGGCAAAGTGCCCAGATTATCATGCCCCACTACTCCTGGGATCACCACTGAAGTCCAGGTTCACTAGATTGATTCCAGAGGTGAGAGATTTATCTTATGAGAACAGATTGAGCAGTTTAGGACTGTATCCTATGGAGTCAGGAAGAATGAGAGGAGAACTAATTGAGGTATGTCAGATTGACTAAGTAGATGTAAAGGAAAATTAAAGCTCATGGTATCGGAGGTAATGCATTGACGTGGATAGAGAACTGGGCGGCAGACAGGAAGCAGAGAGTTGTATAAACATGTCCTTTTCAGAGTGGGAAGTGGTGACGAGTGGGGTTCGGTGCTGGAACCTCAGCTGTTCAGAATATACAATAACGGTTTGGATGAAGGAATTGAATGCAGTATCTCCAAATTTGCAGATGACACTTGGCTGGGTGGTAGTGTATGCTTGTGAGGATGATGCTAAGTGGCTACAGGGTGACTTGGACAGACTGGCTGCATGGGCAAATGCAATATAATGTGGATAAATTTGAAGTTATCCACTTTGGTCACAAAAAAAGGAAGGCAGATTATATCTGAATGGTGGCAGTTTAGGAAAAGGTGAGATCTAGGTGTCACAGTGGAACAGTCGCTGAAGGTTGGCATGCAGGTGCTACAGGCAGTGAGGAAAACTAATCGCACACTGGCCTTCATAGTAAGGGGATTTGAGTATCGGAGTAAGGATGTCTTACTGCAGTTATACAGAGCCTTAGTGAGGCCACACCTTGAGTAATGTGTGCATTTTTGGACTTCTAGTCTGAGGAAGGACATTCTTGGTTTTGAGAAAGTCTGGCAACGGTTCACCAGACTGATGGCAGGACTGGCATATTAGGGAAGACTGGATCAGCTGGGCTTGTACTCACTGGAATTTAGAAGAATAAGGGGGATCACAGAATAACGATGTTGAGGTTGGTTGGCACGCTGGGCTGGTCTGTTGTTTTGCATACGTTTCGTTACTGTGCTGGGTAACATCCTCAGTGCAGCCTCCGATGAAGCGTTGGGGTGTTTTCTCACCTGGTTTTTAAACTCTGGGGTCTGTTGAGATGGATTGCCTCATTTCCGGTTTTCCTTCATAGTGGAATGTATATGGGGTCAAGTTCAATGTGTTTATTAATAGCCTGCTTCATGGAGTGCCATGCTTCCAGGAATTCTCATGCTTGACTCTGCCTACCCTGTCCCAGGATCTTGGTGCTGTCCCAGTCAAAGTTGTGGTTCTCCTTGTCCATGTCCACTACATCGGACAAGCAGGAAGGAAATTAACAACGGGAGCACATGAACACCAAATGGCTACAAAACGACATGACCAACACTCATTCATCTCAATCCACATGGACAAGGAGAACCACGACTTCGATCGGGATAACACTAAGATCCTGGGGCAAGCTAGGCAGAGTCGAGCACAAAGGATTGCAACTGCTTGACAGACAGCAGAAATGACTAATGATTATGAGCTGATCCATAACAGTAAACTATTTCTGTCACTCGTATAAATTCAAAAGGGATAGAAAGCGGGTGGAGGAACAGGACGCAAGTAGCTAGGGGAAAGAAGGGATAGCTAGGAATGCCCCAAGATCTCATCCTCAGATCAGAAATGAAAGTACTGATGATTGAGGTAAATACCAAAGCTTTCCCATTGTAATAAAGTGGAGCACATTCATTCAGAATGCAGGAAGTTGCAAGGGAAACCCATGAGACCTATTGAAGTTTATAAGCCTGAGTCTGCAAAGGGAACTCATAAGGAAAATTTAGAATTCAAATTCCAGCTGTAACTACAAGTAGGCGACAGGAGGTGAATGCTGCTGTGAGAGCACAAGAGGTCAGGTGAGAGATACAAAGGGTCATTGTCTCAAGGAAAGGTAGCATGATTTTCTTCAAATGAGATAACAAAGTGTGGTGCTGGATGAACGCAGCAGGCCAAGCAGCATCTTAGGAGCCTAGACCCTGATGAAGGGTCTAGGCCCGAAACATCAGCTTTTGTGCTCCTAAGATGCCGCTTGGCCTGCTGCGTTCATCCAGCTCCACACTTTGATATCTCGGATTCTCCAGCATCTGCAGTTCCCATTATCACTTTCTTCAAATGAGATGGCAAAGCCCTTAAGTATACAGCAGCTATGTAAACACCTTGTTGGAGAAGCATTTAATTTTCCAACCAGAGAGTTCATTGAAAAGCCAAAGAGTTGGTAATTGCGAGAGCTGGAGAATACATCCCAGTTCCATTGTACAAAGTCCAGTTGGAGTGTGACTTGTTATCTGGAACAGTTACAGTTGGGCTAGTTAAGATATTACCTGTGGACAGAATGGATTTACTGTTGGCATTTGATTTTATTGGAGTTAAAGTTACAGCTTTGCCTATAATCATGAAATGACTGCATGTGTGTAAAGTGATGAAAGGAGGAACAGTGAAAATCTAGGGTTAGGGTATCTTTCCACCACGTGTAGTGACAGAGCAATGGTTAAACAAAACCCATGAACTGAGATCATGGAAATACAGTAGTCAGATGTTAGAATAACCAAAACTCTACTTAATCATGAGGATATTTCAAAAGAAATGGTTGGCACGTCTTCATTAATTGAGTCTCAGGAAAAGTTAATTAAATTGGTACAGACATCTCACGCTGAAGCTGAGACTCAAGGCATTCCAGCATGTTATTATATTAAAAGTTGATTTATGATAAGGAAGTGGGGACATCCTTACAGGTCTGAGCATAAAAGAATGGATGGTTGTTCATTACAGTGTTACCACCTAAATATCATGAGGAGATATTTCATTAGAACATGAATCACTAGGGCAAGACATGTAGGAGAATGGCAATTTCAAGCACTGATAGACAGGGATCTTACATGACCAGGACTTCATAAGGAAATTGTGCAGTTCTGTAAAACATGTCATATATGTCACAGAGGAAACCATCAACAAGTAATTAGACCAGTGATTAAGTTGATACCCATACCAGTTTTTAGAAAAAAGTGTTTAGTCAGGTAGTGTTAGACTGTGTAGAACCATTACAAAAACAGAAAAGTGGGTCATCAGTTTGTCCTTGGGTCCAGTGATCCTTCCTCAGAGCTGTCACTGAATTGGGGCATTGGGAAGGGTCACTTGACCCGAAATGTGAACTCTGATTTCTTTCCAAAGATGCTGGCAGACCTGCTGAGTTTCTCCAGCAATTTCTGCTTTTGTTTCTCATTTCCAGCATCCACAGTCCTTTCATTTTTTAAAAAATCAGTATGCCCTCTCCCAATAGGTTTAGGGTTAGTGATGAGGTAGATATATGACAACCCGATTTCCAGAAGTGTGAGGATCTTTAGAGCTAAGATAGTGAGTGAAAGGTTGACAGTTCTTTTACTCATTATAGACTACCAATTGAGATATTATCAGACCTGGGTTCTAACTTTATGTCTACAGTTTTCCAGGCTAGCAGCAACAGTTTGGAGTTAAAATATTTGAATTCAACTGTGTATTATCGACAAACACAGGGAGTTTTTCAAAGCACCATCAGAAATCACAAAATCATGTTTAAGGACCTCTGTCACAACTAGGCACACAGAATTGAGACAAAGGATTACATTTCTTATTATTTGTTACCGGTGATTCCCCAAATAAATCTACCAGATTTAGTCCATTTGAATTGATCTACAGCCATGAGATTGGAGACCCATTAAAACAGATTAAGGAGAAATTCTTGAACCAAAAAAGATGAAACAATCCTCTTCCGTGGGTGGCACAGTGGCTCAGTGATTAGCACTGCAGCCTCACAGCGCCAGGGACCTGGGTTCAATTCCACCCTCGGGCAACCGTCTGTGTGGATTTTGCACTTTCTCCCCATGTCTGCGTGGGTTTCCTCCGGGTGCTTCGGTTTCCTCCCACAGTCCAAAGATGTGCAGATTAGATGGATTGGCCACTCCAAATTCTGGTCACGTCTTTATAGGGAAGATATGGAAGCTTTAGAGAGAGTACAGAGGAGATTTACCAGAATGCTACCTGGACTGGAGGGCAGGTCTTATGAGGAAAGGTTGAGGAAGCTTGGGCTTTTCTCACTGGAGTGAAGAAGGATGAGAGGTGATTTGACAGAGGTGTATAAGATGATGAGCGGCATGGATAGAGTGGATATCCAAAGACTTTTTCCCAGGGCAGAAATGACTATTATGAGGGGGCATAATTTTAAGGCGATTGGAGGAAGGTATAGGGGAGATGTCAGAGGTAGGTTCTTTACACAGAGCCTGGTGAGTATGTGGAATGCACTGCCAGCAGATACATTAGGGACATTTAAGCGACTCTTGGATAGATACATGGGTGATAGTAAAATGAAGGGTATGCAGGGTAGATTGATCTTAGAGTAGGATAATAGGTCGGTACAACGTTGTGTGCCGAAGAACCTATGCTGTGCAGTACTGTTTGATGTTCTAAATTGCCAGGGATGTGTAGGCTAGGTGGATTAGCCACAAGAAATGCAGGGTTACAGGGACAGGGTAAGGAGTTGGGGCAGGGTATGGAGTTGGGACAGGGTAAGGAGTTGGGACAGGATAGGATGCTCTTTGGAGGGTTGGTGTGGACCCGATGGGCCACATGGCCTACTTTCACACTGTAGGGATTATACAATTCTATGAATCCTCAATGTTGAATTACATGTCCATGTTTCTAGAAAATAATCTAAAGAAGTCAAATTGGGCTTGAAACATTAACGCTGTTGTTCTCTCTATGGATGTTGCCTGACATGCTGAATATCTCCAGCATCTTCTGTTTTTATTCCATTTTACTTTTGACCTGCCTCTCTCTCATTCTCGGTGATAAGCAATCTACAAAATGGTAGCAAGTCAAATCAGGTGGTAGCCCACCCAACATTCGCATTCTCACCCTTTCAGGGGACAACATCCTGGCTCTGGCTGCCCCAAGTGTTCAACTGACCGTGCCCAAGCCCCTGGTCTGGTTTCAGAGGCTGCCAGAGACTTAATGTGCCAGGACTCCCTGAGCAAAGATTATCTTCCTTGGCTTGACGGAGGACTATTTACAGCTATGGGAAGCTTCCTGGTTGTGTCTGTGCTATACAGCAAGACATCACAGCTGTACTATGAGCTTGATATCCTCTGGCTGAGGGGCAAGGTGCAAAAAAACAAGACAAAGCAGGGATGCTGTGAGTATCCAATACAATCAGAGTGAGTGAGCTCAATGGAAGCAATCAAAGAGCCTGGAGATGCAGCCTGGTCCAGTCCACGATCTGGACGTGTGTCCCTGAGCACAGTATCCTTGCTGCAGCATTACACTGAGAGTTACCTGAGGTGCAGTATTGAAGTTCAGAAGTGTCCCATGAGTGTATCAAAGATGTGACATGAGGGATCATAGAGGCTGGGGCATGTCAGTTGTCAATGTCCGAGGATGTGAGGTGTGTGTGTGATCAGTTCCCATGGAACATGCCTTGAGATGTTGGAGTCCAGTGTCCAACATGGAGATCTTTTGGAGCAAGCTGAAGTTGTCAGATACCCGCTCTGACCTTCACATTGAGGATTCCTGCCATCTAGTTTTCTTGAGGCAGATGGTATGATAGCAAACTGTATGGTAATGAGATACGATCTGACGTTAATAGGATAGTTAACAAGCAGGGATCCCCCCTCAGAGACAACATGTTGCTGCCTGGGGACAGTCTCGCCTCAATATCTAGAACTAAGTTAAAAGATGCAGCGAGTTGCTTCCAAATAGGTCCCGTAGATCTTCTCTTGCAATTTTGCCACATTTCACAACATATCCCACGTTGATCAGGCCCTGACAAGATTCCACCCACGGTCTCCAGTCGAGCAGCTTGTGCTCTTTGCTGTTTGTGTTCCCTGCTGCTGCCAGTCTCCTTTGCTTTACAAAGTGCTCTTTGCAAAGAGTTCAAGATATGTCCAGCCAATTATATTCTAAATTAATGTTTCAGATAGCACATTTTCATAACAATCTGGATCCTTTACTGGCTGTGAAGCAGCTTGGAAAGTGATGGTGTAATGAGGCACAAAACAATCTTGCAAAGGGCTATATAAATGTAAGTTCTCTCTTTGTCTCTTTCAGATCTTAATGTGAGATAAGCAGTCAGAGAGGACAGTGACAGCCTGGGGCTTAATGAATAAGGCAGGGATGTAGTCCGGAGTGTTGTCAACATACAGAAGAAAGCTAACCCTCGGCATCCAGGGTGATATAATTGAAGGGAAGTGTATAAACGAAGAGGCGGAAAGCAGGAAGGAATCTTTGGAGGTGACATCACACATAGGATGCATCAGGTAGGATTGAAACCAAGACATTGCTTTCAAGTTTCATGGTTGCAAGTATACAAGAAGATCCATTAGAAACTCAAGATTTACAGTCTAGAAAATCCAGGGGGAGCCTCACCAATATGTACAAATCATCTGTACTATATGTATTAGTATGCATTAAATATTTGATTCATGTAAAGAGCTACACCCTGAGCAATTATTTCAAATAAATTGGATAAGTACAAATAGATCTGAAAAAGATTTGACAGAGAAAAAAGAATAAATATGTGGAATAATATGCCAGGTGCAATACTCAGGACACAAGCACTTGAGATATTCAAAATATATCAAGAAGTTAACATGAGCATCTTAGAGAACCAGAATGAGCTTCAAAGGGTTATAGAGCCATACATTCATAGAGTCACACAGCATGGAAACAAACCCTTAGGTCCAACTCATCCACACCAACCATGTTCCCAGACTAAACTAGTCCCACCTGCCTGCATTTGGCCCATATTTCTCCAAACCTTTCCTATTCATGTACTTATCCCATTGTATTTTAAAAATTGTAACTATACCCGCATCCATCACCTCCTCTGGCAGTTCATTCCACATACTAACCACACTCCGTGTAAAAATGTTGCCCCTCATGTTCTTTTCAAATCTTTGTCCTCTCACCTTAGATAGATACACCCTGGTTTGAACTCCCCTAACATAGGGAAAACATCTTTGCTATTCACCTTGGTCCTCATGATTTTATAAAGTCTATAGGGTCACCGCTCAGTCTCCTACACTCTAGTGGAAAAAGTCACAGCCTACCCAACCTATCTTTATAACTCAAACTCTCCACTCCAGGCAACATCCTCATAAATCTATTCTGAACCTTCTCCAGTTTAATAATATCCTTCCTCTAACAGGGTGACCAGAACTGCACACAGTGCTCCAGAAGAGGCCTCACCAATGCCTTACAATCTCCACATGCCATCCCAACTCCTATACTCAAAGGTCTGAGCAATGACCCTAACCCTAACCCTATCGCTAAACACCTTCTTAACCACCCTGTCTACCTGTGATGTAAATTTTAAAGAATGATATACTTGAACCCCCGAGGCTCTTTGTTCTACAATCCTACCCAGGGCCCGACCATTAATCATATCAATCCTGCACTTTTGTTTGTTTTACCAAAATGCAATACCTTGCATTTAAGCAAACTGGATTCCATCTGACCCAACTGATCAAGATTTCATTGCAACCTTAGATTATATTCTTCACCGTCCACTTTACCACCAAGTTTGGTGTCATCTGCAAAATTACTAACAATGTTTCCTATATTCTCATTCAAATCATTAATATAAATGACAAATAAAAGTGGACCCAGCAGCGATCCCTGTGGAATACCACTAGTCATGGGCCTCCAGACTGAAAGGCAACCTTCCACCACCACAGAGATAGTAAGTACTGCCAATACTGGAGTCAGAGATAACACAGCATGGAGCTGGAGGAACACAGGCAGCATCAGAGGAACAGGAAAACTGATGTTTTGGGTTGGGACCCTTCTTCGGAAACATCAGCTTTCCTGTTCCTCTATTGCTGCCTGGCCTACTGTGTTCCTCCAGCTCCACACTTCGTTACCTCCACCATCACGCTTTGTCTCCAACCATAAAGCCAAAGTTGTATCCAATTGGCTCTCCCTGAATCCATGTGACCTAACTTTGCCAATTTGTCTACCAGGATGAGCCCTATCAAAGATGTTACTAAAGTTCAAGTAAACAATATCTACCACTCATCCCTCATCAATCTTTCTGACCATAATTTTTCTTCTCACCATACAGTCTCATCTCCAAAAGCCTGCCTTGTTTTATCTATAGATAACACTATTGTTAAAAAAGAGTCCAAATTGTAAACATTTGCAAAAGAAGGGCAAACGTTCTGTCAAAGATGTAAAAGAATGTGCATTTATATAGCATTTTCACAATCTTAGGATGTCCTAAAGTGCTTTAAAGCTAAAGATGTACTTAATGTAAACATAGTGTTGGAATGTGAGAATGACACAAAACCAACAAAAACATTTAGCTACAGGTGGGGTATGTATGGAACAGGTTGAGTTGGGATGCAGGGCAGCTGAGGTAAAGTTTCTGCAGTCCGTCTCACTCATTAGTGAGATGATGAAGAGTGAGTTTGAGACTGGAAGTTCAGAAGGAGGGATGACTGGATTGTGAAACACTAACACTGCTTTCCTCTCACCTGGTGCCAGAATTGGATCTGACCTCACTGCTAACCAGTCAACTGAGCTAGGCATCCCCCTACAGTGTGGGGACAGGCCCTTTGGCCCAACAAGTCCACAGCACTTGAAGCATCCCACCCAAACCCATCTAACATTACGGGCAATTTAGCATGGCCAATCCACCCTACCCTTAACATCTTTGGAATGTAGGAGGAAACCCACACAGACAGTCCGAGGGTGGAATCGAACCTGGGTTCGTGGTGGCGTGAGGCAGAAGTGCTAATCACTAAGCCACCGTGCTGTTCAAGAGTGATAACAACAGCTAGGGGCCTTTTGACTGTTGAAGAGAAGGTGACTGAGGAAGCATGAGAGGTTGAGTCAGACCCCTGGAGCATTTAGGAGATTTGGACGGATCTATCCTTTGTACAAAGTGTTTTGTTTTACACGGATCTACCCAGTTCCATCATGACAAAGGGAGAAACGACTTAGAGATAGCAGGAGTAATTTGGACACAAATATGAATTTCTCTCTCTCTCCCTCTTGTTTTATTTGGATGAATTAACATGCCTACGAGCACAGGGCGCCTTTCGTGTCATTCTCAGCGGGATTTACCGAGCTGTGTTGCCAGAGAAACATGACTTTTTACACCAGACTTCCAGTATCTGTCGGTCATCGCGGAGGTCACAGATCGATCCCGCTGCAAACAAATAACCAGCGGTTAATGTGAAACCTTAAAGCGAAGTTTTATGTATTTTTTTCCCTCTGACGAGTGTATTCTCCCGTTTACCATCTGATAACAATTAACACCATGACGCATTTCCCTCTGTGGTTTCAATGGTCGTTTTGCATTAGGTTTAGAGAAAAGCCTCCCGTCTGAGGAGAATTCATTCCCTACCTTTGAGTCAGTTACAAAACCCCCTAAAGACTTGATGTAGGCGTCTGAACAGAATCTGCATCTTTGTATGTGCCGATGTGATTATAAGAAAGCATTAAACTGGATGTTGCATTTACAAACTGTCATTAATTTCCTCCATCTGCAGTCATTATTAAACAAAAAGAACCAGATTAATACGTTTTAAGGCTCTAGCAATCTCCTATCAAAAAAATCTGCAATGTAGACCAGAGATGAAGAAAGCAAGATACTGACATTAACTTTCGCAAACTCTTCCTTTATTTCTTTGATGAACATACCACCCGGGGATGGAGCATAAAAAATCTTCTTTAAAAAAGTGAGTCCAGTTATCAACACCTCACCAAGAGGTCCAGCATTCGTAAACATACTGGGAATGAGCACAAATATGGTTTAACCAGCCAAACATTGTTCGTTCTTTATTCGTTAAATGCAGAAACTTAAAGGTAGAACTTTTGATAAAGTGAGCCTTATCAAAAAATGTAACTATTAATAATCCCAGAGATTCGAAGGATTTGACAGATCACTCACTGTTAATGTGTATGTGGGGTTTCTGATTAACAATGGAGTTATTTAAAAACTTCACATGCTACGCACAAAGTGTACCAGCGACCCCATCAGGGGAAAGCTCGCACTGCAACAACTACCTTTGAAAGTTTCCAAGGTCTTCCAGAGTGAAGGGGAGCACGATGAAGGTAGGAGTTGTTAGCTCATTTGGCCACATGGCTGGTTTGCAATGCAGCCTTACGACAACAGTGTGAGTTCAATTCTCTCTCTCCCCTTCTCAACCTTCTCCTCACCTGAGGCACAGTGACCACTATCTGTCGTATCTCTCTCTATACCTATGGTCAGAAAGGATGGGGCTCAGTTGGCTGGACAGCTGTTTAGAGACACCAATAGTATGGGTTAACTTCCACACCAGCTGAGGTCACCATGAAGGACACTCTTCTCAACCCTTCTGTGTTCAATTCTGGTCTCCCTGCTATAGGAAAGATGTTGTAAAACTTGAAAGGGTGCAGAAAAGATTTACAATGATATTACTGGGGTTGGAAGGTTAGAGCTATATGGAGAGGCTGAATAGACTGGGGTTATTTTCATTGGATGTTGAGGGTGACCTTATAGAGATTCATTAAATCACAGAAGGCATGGATAGGGTAAATAGCCAAAGTCTTTTTTGGTGGTGCTGGCTCGAAGGACCGAATGGTCTACTCCAGCACCTCTTGTCTATTGTCTATTTTATGGGGATAAGGCAGGAACAGGAAACTGATTGTGGATGATCAGCCATGATCATAATGAATGGTGGTGCTGGCTTGAAGGGCCGAATGGCCTACTCCAGCACCTATTGTCCATTGTCTAAAACTAGAGAGCATATGTTTACGGCCAGAGCAGAAGAGACAGAGCTGACCAATAAAAAGGGTAGAATGATGAAAACAGTTTGAGGAAAGATCATTGATCTGAAACATCTGAAATGTTTCTCTCCGCAAAAGTTTGAGATTTCAAATGGACCTAAAGGATAATGTTTTCAGGCAGAAAGTGGTGTTTGTGTGGAATGAGCTGCCAGAGGAAGTGGAGGCTGGTGCAATAACACCATGTAAAAGACTTCTGGGTGGGTATATGAATAGGAAGCGTTTTGAGCGATATGGGCCAAATGTTGGCAAATGGGACTAGATCTATTTAGGGTATCTGGTCAGACCAAAGGATCTTTCTCCATGCTGTACAACAGTATGACTCTCAGGTTAAACCACTACCAGTCATCTCTCTGAATAAAATGAGAATGGGACAATGGCAACTTTACCTTTAACAAAATGGGGAGAAAAGTGTGTAATAAACTGAAGCTTCTCCTAAGAATTTCATAAATAGATTATTCAGCCATCAACACAATAAGTGCATGAAATGCTCAGAATCTCAAACTTTTGCGGAGAATCATTTCAGATGTTTCAGATCAATAATCTTTCCTCAAACTGTTTTCATCATTCTACCCTTTCTATTGGTCAGCTCTGTCTCTTCTCCTCCAGCCGCATGCATCCTCTATTTTGTTTTACCTGACCCATCACTACTCCCTTCAGTCCAGTATCACCAATTCTTGTCATTTAGTCTTTCCCGTCCTCCACATTATCATAGACAAGGGATTGCACTACTTTGGATTACCAAGCAGCACGGTAGCTCAGTGGCTAGCACAGCTGCCTCACAACTCCAGTGACCCAGGTTTGATCCCAGCTTTGAGTGAGTGACTGTGTGGAGTTTGCACATTCTCCCCATGCCTGTGTGGGTTATCTCCGGGTGCTCTGGTTTCCTTCCACAGTCCAAAGATGTATAGGTTAGGTCGATTGGCCATTGTTAATGTGGGATTACAGGGGTAGGGTGGAAGGCTGGGCCTGAGTCGGATGGTCTTTGGAGGGTTGGTGCAGACTTGATGGGCCGAATGGCCTCTTTATGCACTGCAAGAATTCTAGGTTATACACCACAGAGTTAGGCTAGTGTTTAACCCTGTCTCATCTTTCCTCATCTAAAATCTATATACATTACTCTACGTTACTCTATATACATTTCTCCTTCAAATGTTTGTCTCTATTTTCCTTAATCCATCTCGTACACTGTTCACTTTAACCACTCTCTGGAGTTGACTTTTCCCTAACCTGTCCCTTTTAATTTGCCTGAAATGTTTTACAGGAAAGAATGAGTCCTGGCGAGAGATTATCAACCCGAAATGTTAACCCTGTTTTTCTCTCTACACATGCTGTCTAACCTGCTGAGCATTTCCAGCGTTTTCTGACTTCCCACAGCATCTGCAGTTATTCACTTCAGTGTTTACGTTAGCAATTTGCCAGCTCAGCTTTCTACCTGAGGGCTGTCACATACTCTTCAGTTGTGGGGTAAATCTCATGCTGTGTTTAAGTGTTCAACTGGCAAACAGCATCAAGTTAGTTGTGTGCAGGAAATTCAGGAAGAAATTCAGACAACCTGCAACCTCTGTGTGGCTTAGTAATGTATCATTTCAATTCACACTTAGGGCTTGGGATTCTCAGAGTCAGCATTCAAATCTGCAAACAAATAAGGAAACTGTTTTCAATAAATCTGGGAAATTTGTGAGCTGGCAAAAAAAAAATCATGGGGTTAGTAGATTGTTTAAAAAAGCACTTTTTTTGCACATCCTCAAAGAAAGGATTAATTGCAGTGCTACTAGATGCATATATGTGTAAATACAATGTATCGTCCTTGATTCAGTAATGCAATCAATAGGAAAAGGACAAGAAAGTGGACATTAGAAATGTCATATCAGCCATTGAATGGTAGGGCTGAAGGGGCCGAATGGCCTACTCATGTTCCTATTTCTTATGGTTTTATAGTTGTAAATACAACTCATTTTCAAAACTTCTCTAGAGATAAAGTGTCTTGTCATGTCATGTCATGCCATATCTAATCTCATGTCTGTTTCCCTCTCGACAGGTGCTGCTAGACCCAGTAAGACATCCAGACATTTTCTGATTTTATTTCAGGTTTCCAGCATCTGCAGGGGTTTGCTTTCATCTTCCACAAATTGATTGGATTTCTGTAGACCCCATTTGACTCAACAAAGTGCAAGAAAACTTTATTTTGCCAACTTAAGATTCTCAGCCACTGTACTGAATTCTGATTCTAAGCATAGACCAAATCTCTTCATTCTAGCATTTTCACTTTGAATGATGAGCCAATGTTGCCATTTTAAAAAAATCATAGTCATCACTGGGCTGGACCAGCATTTATTACCCATCTCCAAATGCCCAGAAGGCAGTTAAGAATTAACTATATTGCTGAGAGTCTGAAATCACATACAGGCCAAACCTGGTAAAGATGGCAGATTTCCTTCCCTATAGGGCATGAGACACCCAGATGGATCTTCATCAATGGCTACCTGGTCTCCATTTCAAGTGCCTTTTAATCAAATTGATGATTTCACCATGCACCATGGCAGGTTTTAAACCCATTCCCTGGAACATTAGTCTGGGGTGCCCTAGATTACTAGCCCTTTGTCTCTCCATGACACCACCATCCCACCTGACTCATGGCCAAAAGAGATGGTAGGAACACAGGCCTCAATACATGAGTATTTTAACATTGCTTCACTGTTATTTTCAACATTGCCTCGCTGTCATTTTAACAAATATATTTTCCTTGCTAAGAGTTGACTTGTCTCTCCCCCCATGGCAAGACTAAAATGAATAATTTGCTACCTGGGGTATCTTAAATTCAGGGGTGGAACTGAAAAACCTAGATGTTTGGTCCTTTGAATCCTTTATTGTGCAAAAAATAGTCAATTTCTGCCTTGAATATGTCCAATGATTGAACATCCACAATCGTCCAAGGAAGAGAATTTCAACCATTCACCACTTTCTGAATGAGGGAATTTATCTTCATCTCGGTCCAAAATGGCCATCCCAACTCCCCCCAATCCCCAAACTTGTGAGGAATTTTAGATGAGAGCTTTACCAACCAGTGATTCGGTAACTAGATGAAACAAAGTTGAAATTCCACTGGTGACAATCTGACATGGTACCCTAGAGTTTCTGGGATCAGTGGGACAACCCTGACTCCATAAGACTGGCAGGTGCATCATGACTGCCTGTGTAACACATGCAAATACATGTAGAATATTTGCATAGTTTGCCACCGCTAAGTGAGAATGTTGCCAGTAAAACCTTTGTTTGGTACCTTAACAGCTAGCATGCTCACTACTGGTGATGCCTCAGTGTTGGAAGATTGTAGGTTTAAACCATTACTCAGATCCTCAAGCAACGGACCATTTGCTGTATGACGGGTACTGAATTCATCATAGAATCCCTACAGTGGGGAGACAGGCCCTTCAGATCAACAAGTCCACACTGACCCCCAGAATGTCTCATCCAGATCCATCCCCCTATAACCCACCTAATCTATACACCCCTGAATACCATGGGCAATTTAGCACAGCCAATCCACCTAACCTGCACATCTTTAGACTGTGGGTGGAAACTGAAGCACCCAGAGGAAACCCACACAGATAAGGGGAGACTGTGCAAATTCCACACAGATAGTCACACAAGGGTGGAATTGAAGCTGGGTCCCTGGCACTGTGAGGCAGCAGTGCTAACCACTGAGACACCATGCTGCCCCATAAATGTCAGGTAGAATGTGAATGCAGGATGTCACCATCCTATTCCAGACATTCAACTTAGTGAGGCAGTGTGTTCCTGATTATGTGAACTAATTTTTTTATTCACTTGTACACTTGGGCATCGTTGGCTGGCCAGCATTTCTTGTCCGTCCCTAGTTTCTGTTAAGAAGGTGATGGTGATCTGTCTTCTTGAACTGCTGCAGTCCGCATGCTGCAGGCAGACTCACAATGCCCTTGGGAGGGGTTCCAGGATTTTAACCCAGTGTAGTGAAGGACTGGTGAGAAATGTCGAAGTCGTGGTGAGTGGCTTGGAAGGGAATTTTCAGGTGATGATGCTCCCATGTATCTGTTGCCCATATCCTACTAGAAGGAAGTGGTTGTGAGGTGGGAAGGAACTGTATAAGGACCTTTGGTGAATTTCTGCAGTACATCTTTTAAGTTGTACACAATGCTGCTAGTGAACATCAGTAGCAGAGAGAGTGAATGCTTGTGCATGTTGTCTCAATCAAGCGGGCTGCTTTGTCCTGTATGGTTCGAAGCTTCTTGAATGTTGTTGTAGCTGCACTCATCTAAGCAACTGGAGAATATTCCGTCATATTCCTGATTTGTGCATGTAGATGGCGAACAGGATTTAGGGGAGTCAGGAGGTGAGTTACTGGCTGCAGTATTCCTAGCTTCTGACCTGTTCTCACACCTGAAGAAGGACCGAGGCTCCAAAAGCTTGTGTTTTCAAATAAATCTATTGGACTATAACCTGGTGTCATGATTTCTGACCTTGTCCACCCCAGTCCAACGCTGGCATCTCCACATCTTGCAGCCGTTGTATTTATACGGCGAGTCCAGTTGAGTTTCTGGTCAATGGCAACCCCAAAATGTTGATCGTGGGGATTTCAGAGACAGTAACACCATTAAATGTCCGGTGGATGGTGAATAAATTGTCTCTTATTGGAGGCAATCATTGCTTGGCATTTGTGTGGTGCGAATGTCACTTGTCATTTTTCAGCTCAGCCAGCGTACTGCTTGATTTGTTAAGCCTGGGTATTGACTCAGGACAAAAATGAATGGATACCATAGAAGTTATTAGAAATTGAGCTATAAACATGAGTGCAAAAATTTTGAGACAGCAGTGAAATTTTAAAGCTCTGTAAGTATACCTGCTGCATTCTTAGAAACTGGTGCTCTCCTTATGATATATTGAAAGGATAACACTGGTTATTTAGAATTTGGAATTTGGAAGAGTTGGGTTTATTTCATGTGTATTCAAGTACAGAAGTACAGGAGTACAGTGAAAAAATTTGTAATGTCACCCCACATGGTGCCATCTTCTCTACAAAGTACCCAGGTACAAATCTTAGATACAAAATACAGCAATGAAGAAACAATGCTTTATTATCTTACAATTATTCATAGGATTTAAAAAGAACTAAAGTTAAAAAGATAAACATCATAGTCCTTCCTTAAAGGGCTTGCTGTAGATCAATGCAAGGGGCTTCCACATATGGTCTGACTGGGCTTGGAAGTTGCTGACTGCCTACTCTGGGCCTCAGTCCAACAACTGTCCCCAATCTGCTCGAGCCTACAGATCACTGACCAACCCACCCCACTCTAGACATGCTGGCTAAACTGCTGCAGGCACACTGGTTGTCCCATTCTGCTCAGAGCTCCAGTCCACTGACCATTCCACTCTGCTCAAACCTCCAGCCCACTGGCTGTCCCCTCTCTGCTCGGGCCTCCGAGGATTCGGTGGCATAACTTGAAACAACAGGGAGTTCTCTTAGTCTTCTGCACCATTCTCCCCCAGTCAACACTGACCAGAATCAAATTACCCATGGAATCAGAAAATTGTTACAGTGCCAAAGGAGATCATTTGGCTCATCATGTTCATTCCAGCTGTCTGCAAGAATAACTCATCCCATTTCTCCACACTTCACATGTAACCATGCTACTACAAGGAATATACTCAATGGAGTTTCTGGACTAAGAGACACTAAACTGAATTTCCTATGCTCTATTTAGTTATGGCCTTTGGCAATTTAAGAAAATGTGAGCTGACCTCCAAATCCCGAGCAATGCCAGTGGATTATTTGGGAATTAAATAGAAGGCAAGAAATGAACAGTCCAACATACCAAACTAGCCAATCTATCAATTCAACCCCAGCATCATGATCTTGGTTGATGGTATCTTATTCAACATAGCATAGTAGGATTGTAAATCGATAGACTCACCATGGTGATCTATATTGTGATTTGATTTGAACAGGAAGTGGATAATTGAATACAATAACTATGGAGGATTGTAAAGGAATTTGAATCAAAGTGGTTTTCTTTAGTTTCCCAACATGAACACCAGGACTACCAAAGTAACTGCTACTTGGAGTAATAACTGAGTGAAGAGAGCTTGGAATAGAAGGTACAACAATTTTAGTGGTTATCATTGATAACAAAGTGTGGAGCCGGATGAACACAGCAGGCCAAGCAGCATCTCAGGAGCACAAAAGCTGACGTTTCGGGCCTCGACCCTTCATCAGAGAGGGGGATGGGGAGAGGGTTCTGGAATAAATAGGGAGAGAGGGGGAGGCGGACCGAAGATGGAGAGGAAAGAAGATAGGTGGAGAGAGTATAGGTGGGGAGGTAGGGAGAGGATAGGTCAGTCCAGGGAAGAAGGACAGGTCAAGGAGGCGGGATGAGGTTAGTAGGTAGGAAATGGAGGTGCGGCTTGAGGTGGGAGGAAGGGATGGGTGAGAGGAAGAACAGGTTAGGGAAGCAGAGACAGGCTGGACTGGTTTTGGGATGCAGTGGGGGGAGGGGATGATCTAGGCTGGTTTTGGGATGCAGTGGGGGGAGGGGATGAGCTGGGCTGGTTTTGGGATGCAGTGGGGGAAGGGGCCGAACTGGGCTGGTTTTGGGATGCGGTGGGAGAAGGGGAGATTTTGAAGCTTATGAAGTCCACATTGATACCATTGGGCTGCAGGGTTCCCAAGCGGAATATGAGTTGCTGTTCCTGCAACCTTTGGGTGGCATCATTGTGGCACTGCAGGAGGCCCATGATGGACATGTCGTCTGAGGAATGGGAGGGGGAGTAGAAATGGTTCGTGACTGGGAGGTGCAGTTGTTTTTTGTGAACCGAGTGGAGGTGTTCTGCAAAGCGGTCCTCAAGCCTCCGCTTGGTTTCTCCAATGTAGAGGAAGCCACATCGGGTGCAATGGATACAATATACCACATTGGCAGATGTGCAGGTGAACATCTGCTTGATATGGAAGGTCATCTTGGGGCCTGGGATAGGGGTGAGGGAGGTGGTGTGGGGGCAAGTGTAGCATTTCCTGCAGTTGCAGGGGAAGGTGCCGGGTGTGGTGGGGTTTGGAGGGGAGTGTGGAGCGGACAAGGGAGTCACGGAGAGAGTGGTCTCTCTGGAAGGCAGACAAGGCTGGGGATGGAAAAATGTCTTGGGTGGTGGGGTCGAATTGTAGATGGCGGAAGAGTTGGAGGATGATACGTTGTATCCAGAGGTTGGTGGGGTGGTATGTGTGAACGAGGGGGATCCTCCGGGGGCGGCTGTGGCGGGGGCGGGGTGTGAGGGATGTGTTGCGGGAAATGCAGGAGACGCGGTCAAGGGCGTTCTCGACCACTGCGGGGTAAAGTTGCGGTCCTTGAAGAACGTGGACATCTGGGATGTGCGGGAGTGGAATGCCTCATCCTGGGAGCAGATGCGGTGGAGGTGGAGGAATTGGGAATAGAGGATGGAATTTTTGCAGGAGGATGGGTGGGATGAGATGTATTCTAGGTAGCTTTGGGAGTCAGTGGGCTTGAAATGGACATCAGTTTCTAGCTGTTTACCTGAGATGGAGACAGAGAGGTCCAGGAAGGTGAGGGATGTGTTGGAGATGGCCCAGGTGAACTGAAGGTTGGGGTGGAAGGTGTTGGTGAAGTGGATGAACTGTTCGAGCTCCTCTGAGGAGCAAGAGGCGGCGTAGATACAGTCGTCAACGTAACGGAGGAAGAGGTGGGGTTTGGGGCGTGTGTAGGTGCTGAAGAGGGACTGTTCCACGTAACCTACAAAGAGGCAGGCATAGCTGGGGCCCATGCGGGTGCCCGTGGCCACCCCCTTAGTCTGTAGGAAGTGGGAGGAGTCAAAAGAGAATTTGTTGAGTGTGAGGACGAGTTCAGCTAGGCGGATGAGAGTGTCGGTGGAGGGGGACTGGTCGGGCCTGCGGGACAGGAAGAAGCGGAGAGCCTTGAGGCCATCTGCATGAGGAATACAGGTGTATAGGGACTGGACGTCCATGGTGAAAATGAGGTGTTGGTTGCCAGGGAATTGGAAGTCCTGGAGGAGGTGGAGGGCGTGGGTGGTGTCACGGACATAGGTGGGGGTTATCATTGTTCAGTTTGACATAGAGTCTGATTATGATCACTTATACATATAGGAGAACACACATCTATGCCTCGACCAATATATATAATGCATTTAGATCCCTCGGAATATTGTAAATCATAGACATATAGAAACATCGACTCTAGGAGCAGAAGTAGATCATTCAGCCCTTTGAGACTGCTCTACTATTCAACATGATCGTGGCTGATCATCCATCTCAACATCATATTTCTGCTTTCTCTTCATACTGTTCAATGCTTTTAATGTCTAAAGTCTTATCAATCTCTTATCAGTCAACACGTGTGCTGACCAGATGCCTGCATGGCTCAGTGTCATCTTCAAATTGATTAAAAATCCCTGAGGATCCCTTTTGCAAATCATATAAGAGCATCATAAATTACAGGGGATCAAAAGAAGTTGTATAAAAAACAGACACAGAAGAAGATGCTGTCAGATTATAAGCAAAAGAGTTTACTACTACAGACTGGGCAGCAATGGTCAAACAGAATTAGGACAATAGAACCAAAAAACACTCTGCCAGGGAGCTGGGAAGACCATAAGACATAGAACTACAAGTAGGCCTCTCAGTCCTTTCAGTCTGAACTGCTATTCAATGAGATCATGGCTGATCTGATAAACCACAACTTTTTTCACTGTGGCCTAGGAAGTTGAGGGGGACCTTAGAAGGTTATAAAATTGAGAGGGGTATAGTTAAGGTGAATGGTAGGTGTCTTTTCCCTAGGGTGGGGATTTTCCCCCTCATTGAAGGCTCCCTGGCAGAGTGTTTTTCGGAAGTCTGAGGAAATGAAATTTAAATTCAATAAAATAGGGCGCCAAAGTTCTGAGTGCCAGACCGAGTAAAGTTCACTAAAATAAATCTCTAATCTCTAATTGGAAAATAGTCTCAGTGCTGGTGACCATGATTGTTGTAAAAACTCGTCTGGTCCACTAATGTCCTCTAAGGAAGGAAATGTGTCAACTTTACTCGGTCTGGCCTACATGTGACTCCAGACCACCAGCAGAGGTTGACTCTCAACTACACTCAATTCCAGGTTAATTAGGGGTGGGCAGTAAACACTTGGAACTTTGGCACCCTATTTGATCCCAAGGTGAGCTTCCAGCCTCCTCTCATCTCTTCTGCTGTTTCTGCACGTTTGCAGCTGAACACTTCATTCATGCCTTTGGTATCTGCAGACTCAATCATTCCTGTGTTGTCCTGGTTAATCAGCTAGCGAAGTCCACATCCCATAAGAAGAATCAAAGTTGTGCATTAAGCTGCCTTTTGTATTTGAGATTTTTTTTTGGAATTCAAATGTGAACCTAGAGCCTCAGTTGAACTTTAACTCAAAAAGTTTCTGAATTGTGAGGTGATTTTTGATTACTCCAGAGTAGCCCAATATTGTTCTTATCTAGCATCTTTCCCACCCTCAGGAGACCCTCAGATTATAACCAGTTTAGTCATTTTGAAGTGTAGTGATTTGTAATATTGGAAATGCAGCAATCAGATTGTGCATTCCAAACTCAGACTAACAGCAACAAAATAGCACCCAGATAAGCTGTTTCAATGATGTCGATTGAAGGGTAAATGTTGGCAAGGATATTGAATCAAACTCCCTTCTCTTTGAAATTGTTGCCATGTGGTCTTTTATGTATGCCTCAGAGACCTTGGTTTAAAATCTTAACTAGTGCTTACCAAACATTTTCCCACTGTGACCTCACTTCAAGGCTTAAAATTTGGCATGACCCTTCAATGAGAACTGTGAGGTGGGGAAAGGCTGGGGGCTTTGCTGATGTAAGAGCAGGAGACTGTTCTAGTGGGAGTGCTGCTATTAAAACTATTATAACACAGCAGCCGTTTTCTCCCTCAATCTCTCAACTCCAACATTTTAGCTCACAACCCCTATCTGAGGTCCGACACCCTGCTTCGGGAAGCTCTGCCTTAACCAAAAGATTTCACCTTGGATGGTACTGTGCTGTCTCAGTTATACACAAGATTATGATCTTTATTTTTGAGCTCAAGTGCAGAACTTAAACCCACAATGTTCTTAGACAGTTATAACATACAAATGTTATATTTTGAATATTGTTCACTCTTAGTACAGTGGTAAGATTCTTCCTTCTGAGTCACTTAAAACTCAATAATACATTTTTGGAATAGTCTTGCTAAACATAAATATAATCACTAGAAATGTTTTGCAGCACTTTCAATTCTATTTGAAGCATGTCAGTAACACTTCTGAAGCCATTCTGAACTTTCCATTCCTATCCTAGACTGGGCCAGGGTCCGGCCCCAGTATTGTTCCTGGTCAAGGTCCTCATTCCCTGGGCCTTGACATTGACCCAATGTCAGAAGCCACCCCCTAAAGACCCCAGGGCCAAGTCCCAGGCCATGGTTTTTGAGCCCTATGTAACTCCATCCCCCCGCACCCATTCTGGGTCTTGATCCCAGACCTGACTTCAGAGGTATTCCCCTCTCTATTTCAACTAAAGTATTATTCATGGTGGGAAATGATTCAGCCTGTTACATTTCATTGCAGATGAAAGGGAAGTGACAATGGGGGTTTTGGTGGCAGAGGGATAACAGCCAGCAGCAGAGTGGTATGTCACCAGTCTAGTATTCCAGGATCCCAGGCTAATGTTCTGAGGTCATGGGTTTGAATCCCATCATAGCAGCCAGTTAGAATTCAAATTGAATTTTTAAAAATGGTTAAATTAATAGTTGATCTAGTGGCAACCATTGTCGACTGTCATTATAAAAATACACATCTAGTGGAGTCATGGCCTTCAGGGAAGGAAGTCTGCAGACCTTAACTGTCTGGCTTATTATGTGATTATAGACCACAGCGCTGTGCCTGACTTTTAATTCTGGGCAATTAAGGATTGACACTTCCCAAACCCATTACCACCTCTGGGCAGCAGAAACATGAGAATACCAGCACCTGCAGGTTTCCCTTCAAACTGTACGCCGTCTGGATTCTGAAATGTATCACTGTTGCTTTACTGTTGCTGGGTCAAAATCTTGTAACTCCTTCCCTAATGGCATTGTGGCGGCACCTTCTCCAAATGGACTGCAGTGGTTCAAGAAGGCAGCTCACTAACACCTTCTTGAGGGCAACTAAGGACGGGCAATAAAGGCTGGTCCAGCCAGCAACACTCATCTCTCATGACTGGATTTTAAAAAGTCAACACCCACTATTGCATTGCCAATTCTGGGGCAAAGAACATATCCCAGACTGTGTGAATGTTACTATTCCAGCTGTACTATTGAATGTCTAGCCTGTCTATTGGATTGAATTTAGGCTGCCACAGTTAGTGATAAATTGTATTGAACGGCCAAAGAAACAGCAAAAAGAAGCAAATTTAACAAGTTGAATAGCCTGCTTCTCTGCTGTAGGATTCTGGAAAATATTTAAGTGGACAAGGCTTAGAAAACAAGAATTTGAATTTTGAATAGAAAATTGTGTTCACTTTTTACAGATAGCCACAATTATGTCAAACTAATATGAATTAACCTTTGGAATACTAAAGGCAGGCAATGATTAAAAATAGTTACTCCTGGATTATTCCGGTATTGTAAGAAAAGTTACAATCTTCTATTTTTAATTAATTGTAGGATTTTAGGTTTTAAGCCTCTGAGTTTTCACCAGCAATGAAACAGTTAACAAGTTGGGAGACTTTTTTTGTTACACAGATGGTTTTAATCCAAATGCAGCATGTTTTTTGGACTTAACCAGGGAGTTTTGATTCACTTCCTCCTTGACAAAGGAGGTGGGTATGGATGATTGTGGCCATCCGTCTCTCCGCTACAGAATTGGATTAGAATGTTGACAGTACAACATCCTGACTCTATGAGGTACTGCCCTCATGTAATCTGACACAGCAATAAATCTGCACAATAAATTGGGATAAGATTAGACAGGAATGCGAGGTGAGAAGGAGGAAATCTCACATGGCAAACATAATGTGTGTGTGTGTCTCTCTTGCTTTCTCTCTGCACAGCCTAAAGCAATAACTTTGCCAGTTCGAGGCCCACATGGTTTCAATAAGACGTATGCCACCATCTGCTCTTATTGGGGTTACGATGACTTCTGCACTTGTTTTGGATTGGAACATGTCTCGTTAATGTGTCATTGATACTTTGATACCCGCTGACAGGTGTTTCTTTTCCACAAACCAATTTGCAAATCAACAGGTTTGTTGCAAGTTTGATTCATTGAGAAGAGAGATTGTATGTGTATTTACATGGCATTGGCCACAATTTCATAGAAACTTTGGAAATAGGAGCAGGCCATTCAGCCCTTTGAGCACACTCCACAATTCAGTATGATCATGGCTGATCAACCGACTCAGTCCCCGATCCTGTTTTCTCCCCATTCTCTTTGATCTCTTTAGCCCCAAGAACTATATCTAACACCATTTTAAAAAGACTCATTGCTTCAGTATCAACTACCTTCTTTGGCAAAGAATTCCACAGGTTCACCACCTTCTGGGTGAAGAGGTTTCTCCTCATCTCAGCTATAAGTGCTCTACTCTTGTGTCCTCAGATTCTGACCCTTCGTTCTGCTTTGAGATTATCCCAAAAGGATTTGATAGTAGCTAAAATATTTATGTCTAGCTACTGTTGCAATGTAGGAAATGCAGCAGCAAAAATCACAAACAGCATGGAATTAAATAACAATCTAATCTGATTTTCTGACGTTTGGTTGAAGGTTAAATATTGACCAGGACACAAGGGAAAGTCCCCTCATTCTTCTTCGAAATACTACCATATCATTACTTACATCACGTCAAGTTACAGTCCAACAGGTTTATTTGAAAACACAAGCTTCCAGAGCGTTACATCTTCATCAGGTAAAATCAGGGAAGACGAAGGCGCTGTGGTCCACAAGCTTGTAATTTCTGACCTCGTTGACCCCAGTCCAACACCAGCACTTCCACATCATTATTTACATCCACATGACAGGCCAGACAAGGCCTCAGTTTAGCATCACATCCAAAAGATAGGGTACCACATTCTCTCCAGTTCTGTGTACACAGCCAAGTCTCTGGAACAGGGTCTAAACAGCAACATTGCAGCCCACAGGCAACAGTACATCCCAATGAGCCACAGTTGACCGAGCACCCCAAATTGATCTTTGTAGCTTGGGGTCAATCATAAGGAGGTTTTGGGACACAGGAGGTCCCACCTCTACCTCTGAGCCAGAAGGTGTGGGTTCAAGTCCAACCCCAGGACCTGATGATTCAGGGAGATGATTCCGACAAACCTGTGACAGGCACTAAGAGTAAGAGAGTCTCCTGATCGGTCAGAACTATGTGGTAACTACAGCATAACAGCCTCCACAAAAGGATAAAAAACACATGCAGGTTCTTCTTTTTTATTCATTGGGTACCACTAGCTAGGCCAGCATTTAGAGATAACACAGTGTGAAGCTGGAGGAACACAGCAGGCCAGGCAGCATCAGAGGAGCAGGAAAGTTGACATTTTGGGTCGAGACCCCTTTCTGAAGTGGGGGAGGGGTGACTGCAGCAGAACACAAGTTACTGTTGATTAATCCATTAACAATTAGGCAGATCCCACAACTGTTGTGTATGGTGTAACTTTATCCATCACTGACCAAGTTCAGCAACATTTCTAACTTCTCTTGGGAACTGGGCATCTCTGAATTGGCCAGCGTTTATTTCCAATCGCTAGTCACCCTTGAGAAAGGTAGTGGTGATCTGTCTTATGGAACCACTGCAGTACATGTACAATAGGCAGACCCACATGCCGTTAGGGAGGAAAACCCAGGATTTTCACCCAGTTACACTGATTGAACAGCAATATATATTTCCAAGTCAGGAAGGTCAGTGGCTCAGAGGGGAACTTGTAGGCAGTGGTGTACACAAATATCTGCTGCCCTTGTCCTTCTGGATGGAAATGGTCAAGGTTTTGGAGTAGATCTGTAGCTCGGGTTGTGGGTGCTGAGGTTGGTTGGCTCGCCGAGCTGGTTTGTTGTTCTGCAGACGTTTCGTTACCGTGCTGGGTAACATCTGCAGTACAGCCTCCGATGAAGCGAGGGTGTGTTTTCCCGCCTGGTTTTTAAACTCTGGAGTCCATTGAGCTGGATTGCCTCACTTCCGGTTTTCCTCTGTAGTGGAGTGTATATAGGGTCGTGTTCTATGTGTTTATTTCTTCGTGGAGTGCCAGGCTTCTAGGAATTCGTGAGCTCTGCTCAGCTTGTCCCAGGATCTTGGTGTTGTCCCAGTCAAATTGATGGTTCTCCTTGTCCGTGTGGATTGAGATGAGTGAGTATCGGTCGTGTCTTTTTGTAGCCAGTTGGTGCTCATGTACTCTTGTTGTTAGTTTCCTTCTTGTTTGTCCAATGTAGTGTTTCTCTCGGTCTCTGCAGGGAATCTTATAGATTATATTAGATTAGATTAGATTTCCTACAGTGTGGAAACAGGCCCTTCGGCCCAACAAGTCCACACCGCCCCTTGTGGCATCCTGCTCAGACCCATCCCCGGAGAACCCACACACTGCTGAACACTATGGGCAATTTAGCATGGCCAATCCACCTAGCCTGCACATCTTTGGACTGTAGGAGGAAACCAGAGCACCCTGAGGAAATCCAGATGTAATTGGCCCTGTGCATGGTGGAGAGTGGGTCTTTAGTTTGGGTGAGCAGTTGTTGTAGGGTTGATGTGGGCTTGTGTGCCACTCTGATGCCCTGCAGTCATTGGAGAAGGTCACGGGTTAGGTGCAGCTAATTATCTTTGCAAATTTCTGCAGTGCATCTTGTATGTTGCACATTTTGCTGCTACTTAG
This sequence comes from Stegostoma tigrinum, assembly GCF_030684315.1. Lineage (NCBI taxonomy): Eukaryota > Metazoa > Chordata > Chondrichthyes > Orectolobiformes > Stegostomatidae > Stegostoma > Stegostoma tigrinum. Next base: position 16,757,446 of record NC_081381.1, on the reverse strand, counting down.
AGTCGAATGGAGGGGGTGGATGTTTGTGGATGTTGTGCCAACCAAATGGGCTGCTTTTTCTTCGATAGTGTCAAGCTTCTTGAGCATTGTTGAAGTTGCACCTATCCAGGAAAGTGGGGTGTATTCCATCACACTCCTGCCCTGTTCCTTGTAGATGGTGGACAGGGGAGTCAGGAGGTGAATTACTCACTGCAGAATACAGATAGAGCCAAAGGACGTGAAAATGGGGCAAGAAAAGAAGCAGTACAAATACCGCTGACTGAAACTGAGAGGAAAAGGAAAACCGAAACATGTAAAGAAATGAGAACAGACTTTACTGTCTGAAGTTGCAGAAAATGTTGAGTCTAGAAGGCTAGGTAAAATGCCTAATCAAAGAATGGCATGTTGTTCCTCAAGATTGTCTTGAGATTCGCTGGAAAGTTGTGGCAGGTGAAGGAAGAGACATTAGCGAGACGGCAAGGTGGAGAATAAAAATGACAGGCCACCTGCAGGATCACACTTGCAGACTGAACGGAGGTCCTGACAAAGAAGGCACCTAACATGCATGTGCCTTTCCATTGAAGAAGAGATTGCATTGTAAGCAATGAATACCGTAGACTAAATTAAACGGAAATGCATGTAACTTGCTATATCAACCAGACAGTGTGTTTTCTGGTGTAAGGGAAATTCTTTTTCTTGCCACTGATAATGTGACTGCAGCTATTTGAGCCAACTAACAATTGGGCAGAAACTGAACTGGACTCACCACATAAGCACAGTGGCTACAAGAGCAGGTCAGAGGCTAGGAATCCTGCAGTGAGTAACTCACCTCCTGACTCCCTAAAGCCTGTCCACCATCAGAGTCAGACACAGGTCAGGAGTGTGGTGTCCAACTCCCCACTTGCCTGGATGAATACAGCTCTGTGGGAACACCACCACCTACAAGTTTGCTCTCCAAGCCACTGCAAGTCCTGACTTGTAAATACATCACCATACCTTCACTGTCGCTGCATAGAAATTCTAGAGCTCACTCCCTGAGGGCATGGTGGGTCTACCTTGAACTGCAGCAGTTCAAGAAGGCGGCTCCTCAAGGGCTTCTCAAGGGCAGCTAGGGACAGGCAATAAATGTTGGTCCAAACAGTGACACCCAGGAGAGATTTAAAATAAAATAACTCTCTCCTCCTTTCATCTTATCAGTGATCTTTCTGTCCTGGTCCAAATCATCATTACAATGCCCTATTTTATTTCACCATTTTATCAGTTCTAATGAAACTTCATCAACTCTGTTCCATTCAGCACAGAACCTGCCAGACCTGCTGAGGCCTTTTTCAGCGTGCTCTGTTTACATTTCTTAATCCCAGCATTCACAGTATTCTGCTGTTCAATTTCTGTGGCAAACTGCACTGGGAAATGTCTGATTGTAAAATACTGCTTCATATATTGCTTTATACATTTCACTGACAGAAGCTTTATTGATAATAATTGTAACATTAATTCAAAAAGAACAAAATGATGCTCATTAAATAGATTATTGAAATAATGAGACTGTCCTGTGGGAGATTACGATAGCCACAGAACAGCCCACTGTTGTGACTAAATACTCCCACCTGCAGGGTTTATTGAGAAAATACACGCAGGGAACAATTCTCTCGAATGACAATTTCTTTTCGGAGAACCGTAGAATCCTTACAGTGTTAAAGCAGACCATTTGGCCCAACAGATCCACTCTAACTCTCCAAAGAGCATCCCAGCCAGACTCACACCCCTACCCTACAATCCTGCATTTCCCATGGCCAATCCACCTAGCCTGCACATCTTTGGACTGTGGGAAAAAACGGGAGCGCCCGGAGGAAACCCACACAGACATGGGGAGAATGTGCCAGCTCCACACAGTCACCCAAGGGTGGAATTGAAGTGGCGTTCCTAACACTGTGAGGCAGCAGTGCTAACCGCTAAGACATTGTGCCACTTCCAACAGTGTGCCCTAAATATTTAATAAAATTTCCAGAAACTGTCTATTTGATGAGGCTAATTTTTAGATGAGGAAAATTGGAGCAGAAGTAGGCCATTCAGCCCCTCAAGAATTTTCCACTATTAAATGAAATCACACAACCACATTGCTGTTGGTCTGGCATTATGTGTAGGCCAGACTGAGTGAGGACAGTAGGTTTCCTTCTATAAAGAGATAACAAAGTGTGGAGCTGGATGAACACAGCAGGCCAAGCAGCATCTTAGGAGCACAGAAGCTGACGTTTCGGGCCTAGACCCTTCATCAGAAAAGGGGGATGGAAATAGGGTTCTGAAATAAATAGGGAGACAGGGAGAGGCGGATCGAAGATGGATAGAGGAGAAGATAGGTGGAGAGGAGAGTATAGGTGGGGAGGTAGGGAGGGGATAGGTCAGTCTGTCCACCTCCCCCTCTCTCCTTATTTATTTCAGAATCCTCTCCCCATCCCTCTTTTCTGACGAAGGGTCTAGGCTCAAAATGTCAGCTTTTGTGCTCCTAAGATGCTGCTGGGCCTGCTGTGTTCATCCAGCTCTACACTTTGTCATCTCGGATTCTCCAGCATCTGCAGTTCCCTTTATCTCTTCCTTCTATAAAGGACATGCTTAAGCTTTGGATTTTTACAACAATTTATGTTAATTTAGTCACTGAGACTATCTTTCAATTCCAGATTTATTAATTAATTAATTGATGATTAATAAATTGTGCCCCAAGCCCTACTGATATTTGTCTCCAAAACATAAACTTGGACATATTGAAGTCCAGTAGTACTACCAATGCCCTCCCAACCCCTTGTCAAAGTGTTTTACAGAGAATTAAGCATTATTTTAAAGTGTGATCAATGTTATAATGTAGGATGAACAGCTTTTAAGTGTTCATAGCAAGATAGTGACCAGATAATGGTGGAGTTGACAGGAATATTTGTTGAGGAACAAATGTTGCCCAAGAACTCACCCTTTAAATAGTAGCATATGATCTTTTGATTTGATTTGATTTATTATTCTCACATGTACCTAGGTTTTGTTTCGCATGCAGTATAGGCAAATCATACCATACAAAGTGCATTAGGGCAATAGAACTGAGCCAAGAATTCAATATTTAGGTTGAAGACATATGCGCAGAGACCAAGGTCAACATTAAATTTAAAATTTGAGAGGATCATTCAGAAGCCTAATAACAAACGGTAAGAAGTAGTTTTTGAATCTATTGGTTCGTCTACTCAAACTTTTATATCTTCTGCCAACAGAAAAGAGCCGAAGAGAGTATAATTGGGGTGGGAAGAGTCGTTGATTATGTTGCTTGCTTTCCTGAGGCAACTGACATATAGACAATGAAGGCTGGCTTGCGTGATGGACTGGCTGTGTTCACTATTTTCTATTGTTTCTTACGGTCTTTTAGATGAGGACAAAGGGGGCCTCACTTTCATGCTTCATCTGGGTGGCACAGTGTGCCTCACAGCACCACAGACCCAAGTTCAATTTCACCTTCGGGCAACTGTCCGTGTGGAGTTTACATGTTCTCCCTGTGCCTGCATGGGTTTCCCCTAAGTGCTCTAGTTTCCTCCCACACTCCAAAGATGTGCAAGTTATGTGGATTGGCCATGTTAAATTGCCCTGAAGTGACCAAGGATGTATGGGTTAGCCATAGAAAATGCAGGGTTTCAGGGATAAGGTAGGGGGGTAGATCTGGATGGGATACACTTCAGAGAGTTTGTGTGGACTCAATGGATCAAGTGGCCTGCTTCCACACAGTAGGGATTCCATGATCAAAACACCTCTGGCATTGCAACATTCGCTCAAAGTTTCACTGAACTGTCAGCCTGGATTACATGTCTAGAGAAGGATGATTGGGAGTCTCGTACCAGAAACGATAAACCTAGCCTGTCCCGGAAGCTGTCACCTCCCAAATACGCTGTCGCCCCAATACATATTCCACTCTCCCTTTGGTTTTCCCGGACAATCCAGCTCCATGTGTAGTCTGCTCGACATGTTCACCACTGCCTGGGTAAAGTCATGCAATGTAAGTTGTTTTCTGATGAAGGGTCTAGGCCTGAAATGTCAGCTTTTGTGCTCCTAAGATGCTGCTTGGCCTGCTGTGTTCATCCGGCTCCACACCTTGTTATTTCAATGTAAGTTATCTCTGCTTCTATAGAAGGCAATTGCAAACAGCAAAATGTTGAAAATATCCTGCTGTCAACTATTGTAGTTTGTACATGTTATCCCAACAAAGAAAAGCAAAAACAACAGGAAGGGATTAATTGGAGGTAACAACAGGCAAACGTGTGGTTACCACTCTGACTGTGTTAAACATTATGGTACAGGAGCCAGTGTACAGACACTGTTGATGAGTCTTAATCACAAACTTCCCAATGTTCCTTCAAAACAAACCAGTCAACTTATGACATTTCCAAATTCATGATTCCCTTGAAAAGCATTTATTATTGTTCACTATAACTGAAAACACTGAGGAAGTTAATACTCTGGCATGGACTTACTTCAAAGCTATAACTCTACTTTGGCCCTAGACAGAGGTCGCTGTTGATGTTAAATATTCAGATCCACTGCAAAAACTGTTCCCATCAAGACATACGTTCTGCTGCTGGCGGTATATGATTTATAGCTGCATGTTCATAATCAACTTGCATCATGTTAGATAATGTAAATCACATGGGACCAGAACTTGAATGAATATAGAAACTAGGAGTAGTAGGCCATTAAAAGCCTTTCAAGTCAGCTCCGCTGCTCAACATGATACTGGCTGATCACCGAACTCTTCCCCATTCCTGCTTTCTCTTCCTATCCTTTGATTCCTTTAGCTCCAAGAGCTATGTCCATTTCTTTATTGAAAACATTTCATGTTTGGGCCTCAACTGCTTTACGTGGGAGCACCTCTCTCTGGGTGAAGAAATGTCCCCTCGTTTCAGTTCTGAATGGCCTACCCCACATCCTTAGATTTTGACCCCTAGTTCTGGATTCCCCCTCCAACAGAAACATCTTTGCTGTGTTTATCCTGTCTAGTCCTGTTGGAATTTTATAGGTTTCTTTGATTTCACCCTTCATTCTTCTAAACTCCACTAAATATAATCCTGACCAATTCAAACATCAGTCCTGAGATGTTTCTAGTAAGGTCCAGCTTGACCATGTGTCAATGTAATGTAAATGCTTAATATTCATTCATCAACTTGAATTAGTGTGGTGTCCAGTCCACAGCTGAGGATTCCAAAACTTGCCAGTGATATTTACACACTGCCAAAATTTTGCAAGTAACTCTATTGAGAGCTTGTGATGAAGGTACACAGTGATTCAGGTGACAGGAATGTGGGAAAATGGATGGAATTGCTTAGCGATTGTCTCACAAACAATTATATGAGACCCTGATGGGACTTGATGGAGTAGATGCAGAAAAGCTTGATGGGACTATCTCGAATTAGGAGTTTCTGTTTAAAGACTGGGGGCAGCCCATTTGAGGCAGAGACAAAGAGAATTTCTTTCTCTCAGAGAATTATAAATCCTTGCATCTCTCTTCATCCGCAGTATGCAAACAGGCCATTCGAACGATCGGGTCCACACCAACCCTCCGAAGAGCATCCCACACAGACTCACTCCCCTAACCTAAAACCCTGGGTTTCCTGTGGCTAATCCACACGTCCCTGGGCACTTTAGCACGTCCAATCCACCTAACCTGCACATTTTGGACTGTGGGAAGAACCTGGAGCACCAGACAGACACTCACGCAGACACGGGAGATTGAGCAAATTCCACACATACAGTCATACAAGGGTGGAATCAAGCCCAGGTCTCTGTCGCTGTGAGGGAGCAGTACTAGCCACTGTACTAACCTTCTGCAAAGCCAGTGGGGAAAGTATCTTTGAGCATTTTTAAATCAGGTTAAATTGAGTCTTCATAAGCAAAAAGGTGATCAGGAGTAGACAGGAATGAGGAGGTAAGATTAAATTTAAATCAGTCACGGCAAAGCCGGTTTTGAAGGGCAGAATGGCCTATGCCAGCCGCTAGCTTTTATATATACACAACTGTTCATATATGTTTCACCGTGTATCTGCTGCAATTTTTTAAAAAATTGTTTGAAAATAGTGCATGATAATCTCAACGGGTACTAAACATGACTTCCTTTTAAAATGTACATCAAGCAGGTGGATTAAATGTCCCACAGAGCAGCTCAGAATGACCTAGTCATTCGTTTTGGCCAAGCAAACAGTACCATGGAATTGATCAGCCCGTCAGGAGTTCAAATCTCCCCGAACCTAAACATAGCTTCGAAATGCAGGCAGGTTAAGTGAAACTTCAATTCACTGCTCTCAACAGCAGGGCCAAAGCAATCAAATAAGGAAAAAAGGGAAACAAGCCTGGAGATAAAATAAAGATGTAACAGTGTGTTTGCTTATGCAGCTGGACATCTGAAGACAACGAGGCGCCAACACTTCTAATTTTCCACATGCTCTTACCAAATTGTGTTTGGAAGTTTGCCGTTGATAGAATTACTTTAATGAGATTGAATAGCATGTGTTACCCATGATTACAGCATGGCTGCTAATCTATTTAATCACAAGAGATCATAAGAATAGACTCACTCTGAGGCTTTGGTCTGTAATAAATGTAATACTGCCCTCTAGCAGCCAAGATTGGTTGCCACAGTTCTCAAAGAATGAAGCAGTAGCCGAGCTGTTCTGCAAAATGAAACTTATTTGCCACAGCTTGGTTCTAGAAACCAGGGAGGCATTCACCAATTACGAGACGTACAGTCATGAATCATGTGGGTGAACAAAGTGGATTCAATCAGGAATCATACGGTTCACATAGACAAACGAAGCAGGTGGGAATTTAGAACACAGACTTGATAGGAGACCTTTCACAACCCAAAGGGAACTTGGGCCATCTTTCTGGGTGAAGCTAATTTAAATAAATTTCAGTGGGTTATCATTGCACAATGCGCTGCTTATTACTGACTGACCAGGAGAATAGGAATCTGTCGATTTTAAGGGGAGATTCGGTGGAAGGGTTTTTATTGATTCAAGAGGTTGTGATGTGTGAATGCAATAATAAGGCTAGCCAAATGGGAAGCAATTTTATAAAGACTGACACGGTTTATTAATATCCTTTAGGATCTTGTGGTGGTGGTGTTCTCATGTCTCTCCTCCCTTGTCCTTCCAGATGGGAGTAGTCGTGGGTTTGAAAGTTGCTGACTAAGTGGTGGAGGGAGGGGATATTTGTGGATGTGGTGCCAATGAAAAGGATTGGTTTGTCCTGGATGGTGCCAGCTTGTTGGAATTGTGCTCAACCAGGCACATGGGGAGTTTTGTATCACTGTCCTGACTTGTGCCTCGTGGGTGGTGGACAGATTTTGGCGAATCAGACAATCAGTTACTTGCTGCAGTATTCCCTGAGGCTCTGATCTGCTCTTGCAGCCCCTATATGTGTATGGTGAGTCCACTTCAGTTTCTGGTCAATGGTATACCCAGGATGTTGACAGTGAGCGATTCAGTGATGGCGTAATGATATTATTGAGGGGTGGTGGCTAGATTCTCTTTTATTGGAGATGGTGATTGCCTGGCATTTGTGTGGAGTGAATGCTACTCTCCATTTGTCAGCCCAAGCCTGGATATTGTCCAGGCCTTGTCACATTTGGACACCGACTGCTTCAGTATCTGAGGAGTCGCGAATGATGCTGAACATCGTGCAATCTTCGGCAAATATCTTCACCTCTGACCCTATGATGCAGAGAAAGTAGTTGATGAAGCAGCTGAAGAGAGTTGAGCCTAGGACACTACTCTGAGATGTCTTGGACTGCTGGAAAATGACTCTGGGGAGATAGTAGTGGGGAACAAGGAAATAGCTGAGGAACTGACTAATTACTTTTCATTAGTCTTCATAGCGGAAGACACAAGTAATATTCTAAAAATTCAAGAGAGTCAGGGGGCAGCGCTGAGTATAATGGCCATCACCAACGAAAAACTGAATGGTCTGAAGGTGGATAAATCACCTGGACCAGATGGACCAGACTCCAGAGTTCTCAAGGAGATAGCTGGAGAGATAGTGCAGGTGCTAGTAGTGATCTTTCAGGAATTGCTAGATTCAAGGAGGGTCCCAGAGGACTGGAAATTCGCTATAGTGGCAGCCCTGTTTAAAAAGAGAGTAAGGCATTAGACTGAAAATTACAGGCTGATTAGCTTAACCTCAGTCACGGGTAAGATTTTAGAGTCCATTGTGAAGGATGAGATTTCTGAATACTTGGAAGAGTATGGCACAATAGGGCAAAGTCATCAAGGGGAGGTCATGCCTGCCAAATCTGTAAGAATTCTTTGAGAAAATAACAAGCAGTTTAGACCAAGGAGAGCCAATAGATGTTATCAATCTGGATTTCAAAAAGGCCTTTGACAAGGTGTCCACAGGAGGTTTCTGAGTAAGATAAGGGCCCATGGTGTTAGAGGCAAGGTGCTAGCATGGATAGAAGATTGGCTGTCTGGCAGAAAGCAGACAGTGGGGTTAAAGGGGTCTTTCTCAGGATGGCAGCCAGTGACAAGTGGTGTTCCACTAGGGTCAGTGTTGCGACACAACTTTTCACTTTATACATTAATGTTCTAAATGAAGGAACTGAGGGCATTCTGGCTAAGTTTTCAGTTGATACAAAGATGTGTAGAGGGACAGGCAGTATTGAGGATGCGGGGAGGTTGCAGAAGGATTTGGACAGTTTAGTAGAGTGGGCAAAGAAGTGGCAGATGGAGTACAACGTGGGAAAGTGTGAAATCATGCACTTTGGTAGAGGAATAGAGTTATGGACTATTTTCTAAATGGGGAGAAAATACAGAAGTATGAAATGCGAAGAGACTTGGGAGTTCTAGTCCAGGATTCTCTCAAGATAAACTTGCAGGTTGAGTCAGTAAGTTAGAAAGGCAAATGCGACTTCATCATTTATTTTGAGAGGACTTGAATATTAAAGCAGGGATGTACTTCTGAGGCTTTATAAAGCTCTGGTTAGGCCACATTTGGAGTACTGTGCACAGTTTTGGGCCCCATATCTCAGAAAAGATATACTAGTTTTGGAGCGGTTCACAGGAGGTTTATGAGAATGATCCCAGAAATGAAAAGCTTAACATGTGAGGTATGTTTGAGGACTGTGGGTCTACACTCAATGGAGTTTAGAAGGACAAGGGGGGATCTAATTGAAACTTGCAGAATACTGAATGGCCTGGACAGGGTGGATGTTGGGAAGATGCTTCCATTTGTAGAGAGACTAGACCCAAGGGCACAGCCTTAGAGTAAAGGGAAGACCTTTTCTAACAGAAATAAGGAGAAACTTCTTTAGCCAGAGTGTGGTGAATCTATGGGATTCACTGCCACAGAAGTCTGTGGAGACCAGGTCATTGAGTATATTTAAGACAGAGATAGATAGGTTATTGATTGTCATGGGGATCAAAGGTTACAGGGAGAAAGTGGGAGAATGGGGTTCAGAGGCTTATCAGCCATGATTGAATAGTGGAGCAGACCCAATGGGCTGAATGGCCTAACTTCAGCAGATACGTCTCTTATGGTCTTGAAGGTAAGACGACTGACCTCCAACAATCATAACTATTTCCCTAAATGCTAGGTATGACTCCAACCAGAGGAGAGCTAGCACATGATACTTCTGGATTCCAGTTTTGTGAGGGCTCCTTGTTGCCTCACTGGGTCAAATGTGGCCTTGATGCCAAGGTAGTCACTCTCACCTCACCTCCTGAATTCAGCTCAGAGTGGGGGTGTGACAGCGCAGAGAATAAAGGCTGGACCATATTAGAACAATTGCTAATACTTTTGCGCTTTTTGAACATTAAATGCCTTTAAATCTCAAAACCTACAAGTGACGTCAAATTTGGTACTCCCTTACTGCTTTAGCCATTCTCGCTAATAACTATGGATTTAACCCAATCCTGGAGTCTTCCTGTAGTTAGTTTAGTCAACCTCGTCATACATCTAATAGCACACCTCTGGTGCAGGTGGGACTTGAATTCGGACTTGCTGGCCTGGAGGTACAGACGAAACCACTGCCCCACAAGAATCTAAAGGGCATTAATGAACCACATACTGTAGGCCTTTACAAACATAGTCACTATTTGGCTGGCTTTTTATTGAACCTTTGTCCCCAAAGCATTAGCTGGTGTTCTTGATTACTCGTCCAGGGATACTACTCCTGCACCACCATAATCCACAAAACCAGGGTGATAAATACTAGGACAACTAATGCCTCCAACAAGACCCGAGCAGTAATCTAGTGTCTTCGACTGGCTAACCACACTATCAACCATAGCCCCCCTTGTCCCATAGTCCACCAGCATTGCTCAGTGAGGAAGGAAGCTCTTGGAAAAAAGAAAGAAAACAAGCTGAAGCTAGTTGAAGGTGCAAGATAGTCATGAAGTAAAAAAAAACAAGGCATTAATGAACAGCACTTGCCTGGAGGGTGTCTGAAAAATCCTGAAAAAAATTCCAGGCTGCTTTAATATAGGTCTATACATTCAGGCACAATGTCTGAAATATGTCATCAAGGGTAAAAAGAATGGCTGTATTAGATTGTTTCTTTAACAATGAATACTAAATGGGATGTTTTAAAAAATAATAAATTCTAGAGAGAGAATTTATTACTATTTTTATGTGTGTGGAGCTAGCTAGCTTTAGAAAACTATTGCATGTCAGTATAACATATTATGGCTCATAAAGTTAAAGATAAAGTTATGCTGTACAGGGACAATATCCAGTAACAATTTACCAGGAACAGAGTAAATTAAGTTGAAGGAATGTGACTGTCATATGTCTATAGTTTTGTAATAGAAAGGCGAAACTGCAAGAAGTTTTAACTCATTAAGACTGACAGCTGTAGGTAACTAGTTAGCTGGTTAATTGAACAATAGGTATAGAAGGAGCTGAACAATGAGAGAGTAAGGAAAACATGTGTTAGTCTGGAAGTAAAAAGGTCAGAACGGAGAGGGGCAAACTACGATCAGAAGTGATTAACTGGATCAAGGTAGTTGAGGAGAGGGGGAATAGTTGGCACTGTGTTCTCTCTAAATATTTATGACCATACAATGTAAAATGTGTAATGTGCAGAAATAAAGAAAAGACAAGCATCTTCCAACAAAGGAACAATCAAGAGAAAAGGGGCATCTGTATTTGTGGACTATGGGAGCATCATAATTAATTCAACCCTGAAATCAAGGTATTAACTAAACTAAAAATGGATCACTGAACTCAGGTTACACATGCTGTCAACAGAAAGACTTGCATTTGCATAGCTCCTGTCAGCACAACAGGGTGACACACACCCTTCACTTTTGAGCTTTCGTCATTGTTTAATATGGAGGTCATCATTTTGTGAAACTGGGATGTCATGTCAACTGTGGATCAGGTGATTGTGCTTTCGCCTGTGCGATATGAAATTCTGGATTCAGGTAGCAGGCCAGAGCTTTTTAAAATGTTTTTGATTAAATGTGAGTGTTGATGGCGAGACCAGCATTTATTACCCATCCCTAATTGTCCTTGAGAAAATGGTACTGAGTTGTCTTCTTGAAGTGTGTAGTCCTTTCGCTGAAGTTATACTCACAATGCTGTTAGGGAGGGAAATCTGGGATTTTGACTCAGTGATGGAGAAGGAACAGAGATATTTTTCCAGGTCAGGATAATGAATGGCTTGGAGGGAAATTTGCAGGTGATATTGTTCCCATGTATCTGCCTCCCTTGTCCTTCTAGATGGTCGAGATTGCAGGTTGCAAGGTGCTGTTGAAGGTGCTTTAGTGAGCTGCTGCAGTGCATCTTGTAGATAGTACACACTGCTGTCACTATACTTCAGTAGTTAAGGGAATAAATGTTTATGTTTGTGGATGAAATACCAGTCAAACTTCGTCTTGGATGGTATCAAACTTCAGGAGCGTTATTGGAGCTGCACTCATCCAATCAAGTGGAGAAACTCCATCACACTCCTGACTTGTGATGTGTAAAGACAAAAGGTGAGCCATCTCAGAATTCCCAGCTTCTGACATGATCTTGTAGCCACAGTATTTATACGGCTGGTCCACTTCAGTTTTTAGTCAATGATAACCCCCAGGGTGTTGATATTGAGGAATTCAGAGGAAATGCTTGATACTTTCATTTTAGAAAAGGTGGCTTTCTGGCATTTGTGTGGCATAAATGTTCCTTGTAATTTAACAGCCCAAACCTGGATGTTGTGCAGGCCTTGCTGCATATACTCACAGACTGTTTAAGAATTTAATCAGCCATGAACGCTGCTAAACCTTGTCACAAAGGCTGAGCAGAAAGATTCAACTTGACACTTCTAAGCTGTACTGAGCAAGTGCGGCTCTGTCTTCAGTGCCAACTTTCTGATAAGAGAAAGCAAGGCCTCATGGGACTATTCAGTGGACGTAAAGGATTACATGTTGTCTAATGGAAGGACAGTAGCAGAGTGATTCCTGATGCCATGGCTGAGGTCTAATGATCACAGCAAAACCAGATTATCTGGTCATGGGCACATTGCTGATTTTTGAAGCTTACTGTGCACATCTTGACGGTCGTTATTCCCACAGAAGCAGCAGTGACTTCACATCAAAATGTCTTCTTTCACTATACAACATTTGAGACGTCTGTAGGTTGCAAACAGTGCTATAGAAACCCAAGGCTTACTTTCTTTCACAAATGGCAACACGATAGTGATCAGATAGTCTGTTACAGAATGATGACCAAGGGATTGTTATTCAGAACCAGTGACTCTCTTAACAGTTCTTGAGAAATCTCCTGCACTCTCTTCTCATACAGTATAAAATTTTGTTTCCTTTTGAAAGTTGCTTTTCTTGCCTTTCAGTCTTGTTAAGTGCAACACAAAAAACTTCTGCGTTCATGCTTAGGACCAGAGGGCATAGCTTCAGGATATAAAGGGGCACCAATTTATGATTGAGATGGAGAAGAATTTCTTATGTCAGAAGATTGAGATTCTTTGGAGTTCCTTGCCACAGAGAGCTGTGGGGACAGAATCTTGCGTATATTTAAGGCTGAGACAGATATATTCTTGATCAGTAGGGCAATCGAGGGTAACAGGGAAAATGCAGGAAAGTGCATCCAAGAAATGTGTTGGATCAGTCATGATCCTATTGATTGGCAAAGCAGGCTTGAGGGACTGAATGGCCTACTCCTGTTCCTATTTCTTACAGTCTTATGTGTCTTTTTATAATGTTTAATTTCTGTACCATCTGTCAATATTTGTATACCTGAGCAATGTATTATAGGCAGTGATAATCTACTATCAATAGCAAAGGAGTGGTTTCTATAAACAACATTGAGTCTGGTTACTCACAGACTTCTGGGAAAGATCTTTGACACCTGTGAACACAGCAGCCATCAAGGAGGCTTCTCAACCAATCACACTGAAGAATCCTTACAGACTGAAAAGCGGGAGATTAAAACAAAGAAAACATAATTTATATTGAAGCCATTTTGTAGCAACTTGAATAAAGAAAATACTTGTGGAATTTGGGAAAATAGAACAAAACAGTAATGTTTAAAAACCTGGAGTGCTAACCTTTTGTGAGGTAATACAATTACACACTTGTACAATTACTTTTTTTCAGGGCCAGAGAGATTATTCAGTTCCATCTATTATTTAACATAGCATTTTAAAAAGTTACTAATACATCTGTAATGATTAGTACAGCAGGCACCTAGGGCCAAATGGCATGCTTCTAGTTTTATGTTATCCTCTTAATATCTGAGACATTTCTTTTATCTTCATGAATACAGAAAGGAAGACTAATGGAATTGTTTCAAGTGTTCTTGCTGTTCCTTCTCTCTTCTTCATTTTTGCACTCACACAGCCTCTACAAAATAGTTTGCCAAATCTATAACAACAAAAGTAATGTCAGAGTTTTTGCCGAGCCAAGGTCTACATCTAATATTCTGATACATTGTGCGAATTATATCAATGAAACACTATATTGGCCAGTGCTCAGAAATAAATTCTTCATCCTCTTTGAGTTTTTTTTCACATTTGCCCAATCTGACAGATGTTGGTTTATATCCTGTTGAAAGTTGGCACCTGGGCCGAAAATATTCTGTGCTTTTGTGGGTCTTGATCCCATAATCCTCTGACTCAGAGACAGGAATATTATCAACAAGAAGCAAAAGATTTCTCCCAAGTGAGCTTAGCTATTACTCAACGAGGTATTTGTGAAATACATTTGATAGCTCCTGCAATGGTGCAGCTTATTACTGCAGGAAGATCTATAGATTCATGCTTTGGTAAACCAAGTGAGTGACCAGAGAAACAGAACCCATGCTGCACAATGAAATTTACAATATTGTTACAATCCCCATGGTCTGCACGAGGCAAATATATCAAATGACACCTCCCACCCCCCCAAATGATGAAAGTAACAGAAAGATCTCACTTTTTTGTAACTTTTGGTTCAACATGAATCAGAATGAATGCAAGTGACATGTGAATTATTGGGGAAATTATATTCAAATTAAAATATGAATTTCAATTTTAATAGTTTGCATAAAATCAAACACTTGCATCACTCCCCAAAAATGCATTGTGCCTTGTTCAGTCCCAAAGTCTATAATCCAATCTCCACTACAAAGGTTCTTTCATTTTCCAACTGAACTAATTCAGTCCTTGAGATAGATTCACCAGCAATCATATTCCATGCAGGGTCCCAGAGGCGGTGATCAACCAAGCAACATACTGCAGCAGAATCGCCTCAGCTAGGCTCGATGCCATAGATTCCCCACCAACCCTATTAAAGGACCCTTTTAATAAACCTCAGTAGTGGCAACATTTTCTAATTTATAATCCCTGCTCCACCCTGTTATTAACTATTTGCCCATTTAATTATGTTGCACTCACTCATATGCAAATATACATAAATGTGCAATCTTTGTTCTCCCACTGCTCAGCTGGCTTTTGTCTGTAGATCTCCTTTGTGCCTGGCCACGCAACACATAATTTCCCTCCTGTGGTACTGCTTCCAGGTCAAGTTGCACCAGATCACCAGTAATTCTTAACTTTGGGAGTCATAGAGTCATACAGCACAGAAACAGGCCCTTTGGGTCCAACCAGTCCACTCCAACCATGATCCCAAACAAAAGTATTCCCACCTGCATGTGCTTAGCAAAAAAACCTTCCAAAATCTCTCTAAAACCTTCCAATTCACAAACTCATCCAAATGCCTTTTAAACATTATAACCATATCTGCATCTGCCACTTTCTCTACAGAATCATACAGCATGGAAACAAACCCTTCGATCTAACCAGTCCAAGTTATCATCCAAGCAAGTTATAAGTGAGCTCTGCACAATTGATGTGGACCCTCAAAACTCCTTTTTAAACATTCTTTTAAGAATTACTGATGCCGTATATACATATATTTTTGAAAATTAACAAACGCCCTCACTGCCCTGCTTTGGGCCCAGATGTTGTTCAAATGTGGTCACCTCTTGCAGGCTGACAACAACAGGGTTACTAGGGTGGGTGACATCTGTCAAACCTGATTCCCAATAAGGGAAAGGGTCTAGAGTAGAAATCCAGACAAAATGAGTTCAAATCCCACCATATCAGTTTGAGAATTTTAATTTGTTTTTGGAAGTTTAGAAATTAGAAATTAGAAGGTTGGTAATACCTGATATCACTTTGGGAAAGAAAGAAAACTACCATCGCACCCTTACCTCATCTGGCTTGTATGTAACTCCAATCAGACAACAATATGGTTGACTCTTATCTGTCCCCTTTAAGCAACCAGTATTGTGCAGTAAGTACTAGTAATGAATTTTGAAAGTAACATCTGGGAAAATGGTGATACATAGATTTGATTCCAATTAAAGCACTTTGCAATAAGCCCAGTACACCAGAGCGATGGGATACCAGTTTGCTTTTTGCGATGGAACTTTCAGCAGGAGCCAAGGACTTTCTTATGGGGACCTTAGGGACAACCCTGAGTCTCTGCCTGGCTCCTTTACAACAGCATTGGCACAAAGAGAGCGAACTAGGCAGCCAGTCCCTCTGAGCAGCAGCAGTGTGTGGGCTGAAGACAGCTGAAAGGAAAATGAAGCAAAGAGAAAGGAAGGGAGCTTAGTTTTTAAAAGAACATGGCTAAGATACAGAGACTGATTCTGCCTAGGAGTCGAAATGAAATAAAGCATCAAATGCAAATCTTAAATCGTCCTGTGTGGACATTGTACGACTGAGATGAATATAGGATGCGTTTTCTCCTTCTGTCTCATGACACTGCATGGCTCAGCATGTTTCAGGCAGTCTACCAAAGTATACTCCACCATGAGCAAGACTCATTAAAAGCAGAGCCATTGGCAATGAGCTAGGCCAGTATATTTTAATGACTATGGCACTTTGCCTAGTGAAACCTTACATTTTACATACTAAAATAAAACCTTGTGCAAAATTTAACTCTGGAGAGAAAAACCATTCTCACAAAACAGTCTTGTCTGGCTGAGTGCTGCTGTTCGGATATGAGATAATGGAACACAGTTTAGTTTGATCTGAAAGGTTGCATTGTGTAAGTCAACATTCTGTAACTGGTAACTGGATGCAGCTGTTATTGGTGAAAGCAGATGAAGTTGCTTCTTCTATTGAGAAAGCAAATTTCTTTTTTAGCGTCCCAGGTTGTTCACATCCCTCACTGATAGAATCTGCTGGTAACGTTTTTTGAGTTTTTTTAAAGGGGAGTGTATGACAAACTCTTTAATTCAAAATGAACAGGAGTGAAAATGGGAATTTTCTAGTTGCCCCTCTTTTCCCACATTCCTAAATAAATCTGTTGCAGCTGGTGATAAAAGACTAGAGCAATACATGTTATTACAATTCATGTAATGCTGGCAAGGTAGCTCAAAATCCCTCACTTCCGGTCATGACATTTCTAAGTATCTGGGAAGTTAAACAGTTGTGTTGCAGCTTTGAAATCCTCAGCAAGCACTTCTGGCCTGACATAGAGCAGACAGGACATGGACAAGCGAAGCAATCCACTTTGTAAGGCATATTTCAACAATAATCCTCTGAGTGGGAAATGAGGCAATCTGAGATAGTTAGTTCTCAACCTGGTTCCAATCCAGCTCATACAGATGGAATTGAGATCTTCGCACTCTCTGGTGGTTTTCAAGGTCGACAATTAAAAGCAATTTGGGTCATTTTAAACCAGCTCCCTTCAGATTTCAAGCCATAAGAAAACAGTATTTAACCTTGAGTCCTGGATTATATTTTTACAAAGTCATCCATGATTTTAGAGTAGTAAAGCAGCCTGCTGTTTTGCTGGATTACAGTCTTACTTTACGAAACGGATTTTATTTAAATTGTTACATTAGCCGGCATTTCCAGCAGTTACACTGACTCAGTGGATTCAGCCAGACCAAAGTCCTAGTTACCTGATCTAAGATCAGACTCACCCACCCCAACAGCTCACTTGGACAGTCCAACATCCCAATAATGATTCCAAACTCCACTTACCTTGCTCAGTAGCCAACCACACCTCAAACTCCTTTCATAATAACCATTGCATTACTGAGCAAACATTATTTCAAAGTTTATATTCTACATAAGAAAAGCAATCCAAGTATAGAGGAACAGAATGGAAAAGTAGGGAAGTTCTGCTGAACCTATTATTAGGAAGATGGAAGACGGGCGGCACGGTGGTTTAGTGATTAGCACTGCAGCCTCACAGCACCAGGGACCTGGGTTCGATTCCAGCCTTGGGTAACTGTCTGCGCGGAGTTTGCACATTCTCCCCATGTCTGCGTGGGTTTCTTCTGGGTGCTCCGGTTTCCTCCCACAGTCCAAAGATGTGCTGACTAGGTGGATTGGCCACGCTAAATTTCCCAGTGTTCAGGGGTGTGTGGGTTATAGGGAGATAGGTTTGGGTGGGATGCTCCAACGGGCGGTGTGGACTTGTTGAGCCGAAGGGCCTGTTTCCACACTGAAGGAAATCTAATCTAATCTAAAAAAGACATGGTCACTTCAAATCTTAAGTTTTGCTTACTCTTTTGTCCCAATCCCCTGTTCTTAAGCATAAATATCACCTTTTCCTAACCACTACTAGTTCTGAGGAAGGACCACTGGATCCAAAACATTAATTCTGCTTTCTCCCCACAGATGCTGCCAGATCTGCTGAGTTTCCCCAGCAATTTTTGTTTTTGTTTCTTAATTTTCAATTCATTGGCCTGGAAACAGACATCAAACGTTTGGAATAATAAAATTTTAAGTGAAAAAGAGTACTGAATTAAAATAGCCTGCCATGATTTGCTTTCCCATGTAGTCCATGCCCCACTAAATAGGGAGTTGAGATGCAGATTCTATGAAGACCCAACAAGAGACAATTAACTCCTGGAGATGTGCAAACAGCTTTAGTCCTGCCTTATCACAATCTAAATATTCCTGGGGTATTCAACCATAGTAGAAGAAACTATTCAAAAATTAAATGCATAGACAAAGGGCCCTGATCTCCTTAAGGCAACTGCACAGGAACGAAATAATCAAACAAAACAAAAGAACTGTGAATGCTGGAGATCTGAAACGAATAAAAACAGATATTGCTGGAGGAATCTCAGCAAGTCTGCCATCATTTGTGGAAAGAAAATACAGCTAAGGTTTCGAGTCCAGTGATCCTACCTCAAATCTGCTTTTTATTGGCTTTTTTTTTAACTTCTAGTGGCAATGTGGAGAAGTTATGTGACCAATCAAGTTTTGTGGTTTATCAAGGGTGTCGGTTAAGTAGAGGGCCACCAACAGCTGTGAGGAAGGACTGCTGCGCCACTCTCTTTGTCTGTGTCTCTCTATCTCCACCTAACATGGTTTCCTGTTTGATGAGTTAACTATATCTACATTCCTGCAGCTTTTCAATGAAGTAACACAGTGTAGAGCTGAATGAACACAGCAAGCCAAGCAGCATCAGAGGAGCAGGAAGACTGACGTTTTGGGCCTAGATCCTTCTTCACAAAACTTTCTGAAGAAATGCCAGCCTTCCTGCTCCTCAGATGCTGCTTGGCCTGCTGTCTTCATCCAGCTCTACACCCTGTTATCTCAGATTCTCCAGCATCTGCAGTTCCGACTATCTTTTAAACAAAGCCTTTGGTTTCCACAGTAGCCTTGCCAGGAGAAAGAGAAGACAACAAGTGCAATCTTATATTACCGACTGAGGACCAAAGCCTTTGGATAGCTATAGCCAGACCACACAGATTGCTCCAACCATTGAACTCCTATTTATCATATTTTAATTGTTGATTTTTGCTTGGCCAAAGTTAACTTCCCAGCGGTGTAATTTGTGATGTGCAGACTTGTTTTGAGTACGTGTGGAAGTCAGGACATATTCTTATATTTTTAATACTTTTACCTGTGTGTACTTTTGACACAATCAAAACAACTCCTTAAGAATTACAAGCAAAATATCGTGGATGTTGGAAATCTGAAACAAACAAAGACAGTGCTGGAGAAACTCAGTGGGTCTGATAGCATTGGTAGAGAGAGAAAAACAGAATTAGCATTTTGAGTCAGCGATCTTCCCTCAGAATTGATAGAAATTGCTGGAGAAACTCAGCAGGTCTGGCAGCATCAATGGAGAGAGAAACAGTTAACGGTTCAGGTCTGGCATGACTTTTCTTTGGAGCTCAGTTTCCCTAGCATTCTCTGTGTTTGTAACAACTAAGAAAACCTCTGTGGTTAGTTCTTCATCATCTTCATGCAAACGCCTAAGTGCACACTGAATTGGCAAAATTGTTTAAATTGTAAACATCGGTCACGGATCAAAGTTGGGGAGTTGGGGAAGAGGGCAAACCATCTCATTCCTTCCTACTGAATAAAAATGGAAAGAACTGCAGATGCTGTAAATCAGGAACAAAAACAGAAGTTGCTGGAAAAGCCCAGTAGGTCTGGCAGCATTTGTGAAGAAAAAAAATCAAAGTTAACATTTCCGGTCCAGTGACCCTTCCTCAGAAGAAGTAGTTCTGAAGAAGGGTCACCAGACCCGAAATGTTAACTCTGATTTTTCTTCACAGATGCTGCCAGACCTGCTGAGCTTTTCCAGCAACTTCTGTTTTCATTCCTTCTTACCATGGTCATAACTTGATATCAAAACTTGCTTAGGCCACATTTATAGCGCTAAGAGCACGATACTAGGAATGTGCAGGGATACACATCAGGGAAAGAATGACAGGCTGTGCCAGATCTCTCTGGTCAAAGGAAAGCTGAGCAAGAAGGCACAACGCCTCTACTTCCTCAGGAGGCTAAGGAAATTAGACATATTCATAAAGACTCTTACCAACTTTTACAGATGCACCATAGCAAGTACTGTATCTGGATGCTTTGCACTCATTACAGCAACTGCTGTGCTCAGGGCCATAAAGAACTACAGAGAGCTGTGAACACAGCCCAGTCCTTCACACAAGCCAACTTGGAAAAGCACCCAAGATCATCAAAGGCCTCTCCCACGCTAGCTATAATCTCTTCCAACCTCTTCTGTCAGGCAGAAGATACAAAAGCTTAAACACGCATACCAATAGATTCAAGAATAGTGTCTTTCCTGCTGTTGTTAGACTTCTGAATGGACCTCTCAAATTTTAAATTTAATGTTGATCTCACTCTTTGTGCACCTTCCCTGCAGCCGTAACGTTATATTCTTCACCCTGTTCTATCACCTTGATGCACTTTGTATGTCATTATCTGTCTGTACTGCATGCGAAACAAAACTTTTCACTGTACCTGGGTACATGTGACAATAATAAATCAAATCAAATCAAAGGTGATTATAGAGATCTTAAAATTTTGAATGGTTTTGATAAAGTGGCTAGAGAGAATGCAGAAGAACCTGAATGTAGGTTATCAACTTAAGTAGTCACCAAGAAACCCATCAGAGAATTCAGAATTAAAAACTTCTTTGCCCAAAGAAGAGTTGGAATGTGGAACCCACTTCCACAGGGAGTGGTTGAAGTGACTAATATTGATATATTTATGGGAAACTGGACACGCAGCGGGGGAGGAGGGAATAGAGGGTGGTGATGATAGATTTAGATGAGAAATAAGCAGAGAAGACTCAAGTCAAGTAGAAATGCTAACATGGATAGGGTGAGATGAATGGCCCATTTCTGTACCACTTTTTTCCATGGAATCACATGTAGCTTGAATTTTTGCTTTAATGGCCTTAATTAAAATTCTAACTTCGCCTTATCTAAATCCTTTACTTTTTTAAATTTATTAATGAGTAAATTGTATAAAACCTTGCTACTTTTTTTTTAAGTATTGCATCCTCAGTATGTCTGTACTCTTTCCCAGTTGGTGGCCAGGATTCCATATCATATTCCACAGGAATTGTATCCAGTGCATTTTGAAACCTCAGCATAATGCACAAATTTTGTATTCTCAACTTTGACTTGCCTTTATAATAATTTGTAATCAGCATTGTAAGTTGTCAATCCCTAGTTCCTGATATAATGTCCTTGTGCTAATTCTAGTTTCTCTATTGCCTATTGATATTGTTCATCATTCTTTCAATGAGTCAAACTGGGTGTTTCCCAAACTTTTGGTCCTGCTTGCACTCTACTTTAAGGTCTCAGACTCTATGGGAATCCAGAGTGAATATTGGATTATGCAAGAGCTATTGGGAATGGGGTGGGGAGGTGGGGGTGCGTGGAATTATGTTGCTGAATGTGGTAGATAGCGGGGTCAGGACTTATTCCTTGATCAGGGTGGGGGACACAGCACGCAGTTCAGTGTTGGGATAGTTAATGAAAAGGCAATGTTTCCAAAAACAAAGCCACACTCTCACAGTTTTATTTTGCAGTAAGCAGTTGAGGGGAGGTGATTTCCTGACAGTATTGTCACTACACTATTAATCCAGAACCTCAGATAATTATCCGGAGACACTGGTTCAAGTCCCGTCACAGCAGATGGCGGAACTGGAACTCAATGAAAAATTGATCAGGAATTAAGAATTTGCCAATTGTTGGGAAAAACCTATCTGGGTTACTAATGTCCTTCAGGGAAGGAAACTTGCCATCCTCACCTACATGTGATGCTCAACTGTTCTCTGAAATGGCCTAGCATATCACTCAGCTCAAGCGCAGCTAAGGATGGCAATAATTACAGGACAGCCAGCAACGCCTATGTCCAACAAGTAGGTGTACAATTTTTTCAAAACCCATTAGACAATCCCCACCAATTAAAATAAAAATTGCTATTCACAGGGGATTCATGACTGTCAGAAATCAGTTCTAGTCAACAATCTAACATTCTTTAGCTGTTATCCTTACCCGATCTGGCCTACATGTGACTCCAGACCACACCAATGAAGTTGATTCGTAACCACCTTCTGGGCAATAAATGTTGGTCCAGGAGGTGGCATCCACATCCTGCGAGTGACTAAGGAATACAGCCATTGCTGCTGCAGACCATGTGATCCCAAAGTCTTCCCTCCTAACCCAACAGGTTTGCAGAGTTACAGATTGGGTTTGGGTTACAGCTTGACTTACAGTTGGGTTACGTTTAAGGCTGTGTTAGTTGATTCTTGATCAGTCAGGGAGTCATGGGTTATGGGGAAAGGGTAGGAAAGTGGAAATGAAGAGTGTCAGATTAGCTATGACATTATTGACGGGTGCAGCAGGCTCCGGGGCCGAGTGGCCCATGCCTCTTCCTATTCCTGATGGTATTATTAAGCTCTGATGCAAGGTTTTTGTATTCATCAGTGGTAGATTTAACTTAGGCATTTTTCTATTCAGTAACATCCAGCCCTCCCTACTTAAAATCTAACAATTACAATACTTTCATTCTCTTGTAATTTGTTGAACTTGAGTATCACTGAAAGATGACATGCATTGTTGAAACTTTCCATCTTGCACTCATCAAGACAATTTGCAAGAAATGCTAACGTAAAGTGAAAAAATAATTTATATTGCTCAGGAAGGAAGTGCTAATTGGTTGGCAAGCAGACTGTGATTGGAAGAGGTGCTGCTATGAAGAATCCACCTGTTAATGCTGATTGACAGCTAACTACCAGGCATGTTTAAATTTTACACTAGGCAGATGAATATGATTGGTCAGAGCATTGCATTGACGAATGAACCAGCGAAAGCCTGCCACTTACTTTGTTGAGTTGAAACAAACATAAATGTTCTTTCTGTCTGTAAAGAATAGCACCCCATATTTTTTAAAAAATGTAACTTCCGGCACATGGAAAAGCACCACTCTGAGAACTCAACTGACAATCCTAAATTGGTTGCCAGCATAATTGTTCTCAGACTCAGGATTATCCAGCAAATGTTGTCCAATTACAGTGTTAAAATGTTAAAACTGGATTCTGCATCCAGGACATTAACGTCATTAAGGGCACCCAAGTAACCTGAAGGCTATTCCTTATTACGTTCCAGTTGTAGAACCCTGATCTGTAGGGTATCATCCCAGCGCTACCCGTAATACAGACCTCTAGCATATTCCTCTCATCATCTCCATTGGAGTGACCAATGGGCAGGATGTTGCCTTCAACAATTTGGTCCAGTCTGACATCTTACCCATATGCCGAGTCCCCTAACCCTATCCAAGTCCTAATCTAAACCTTTTCTATTCTGGAATCTACTCCCCTAACAGGGCTAGGACAGGGTAAATGCGTGAAGAATGCTTTTGATGACCAGGGAATTCAGAACAAGGGATCACAGTCTGAGGATGTGGGGTAGGCCATTTAGGACTGAGATGAGGAAAGATTTCTTCACCCAGAGACTGGTGAGCCTGTGGAATTCTACCACAGAAAGCAGTTGAGGACAAACATTGAATGCTTTCAAGAAGGAGTTAGAAATATTTCTTAAGGCTAAAGGGATCCATGGGAATGGGGAGAAAGCAGGAACAGGGTATTGAGTTGGATGATTAGTCATAATTGTATTAAATGGCAGAAAAGCCTCAAAGACTGACTGACCTATGTTGCTCCTATTTACTATGTTTCTATGAATTTCATGAACTTTAGCCTGGTTACGTAATTATTTTATTTTTCAAGTTGGACCTTGTCAGATGTGTTTGATATTCTAGGATCATCCACTAATCCATGCTTGGCAATGGTTAATACTGCATTAAGCTAGGTCTCCTAAGATTAATACCTGGAGTACTTGCCTAATTCAGGAGGACTTGAGGTGCAGTGAACAGAGTTCCTGCCTCTGAACCCGAACACTGAGAGCCATGTCACAGAGTCACTTGTGTCATAGTTCCCTCGGTTAGCCCAGGTTGCTGCGGAAACATGTATTGCAAACCAGAGCTGCAGATAATGACGGAATCAGAAGTAGGCTGTTCATCCCCTTGAGCCATTCAATGAGATCTGTAGCCTAGCTCCATATACCTGCTTTTGGCCCATATTCCTTAATAACTTTGCTTAACAACAAGTTATCTACCTCCCATTTAAAATTAATAACTGATCCAGCATCCACTGCCATTTTTGGAAGAGGGTTCTGCCCCTGAAACAGAACCTCTAGGTTTGAGCCTCACTCTGGGCTTGCTGGGCAGGGAAGATGCATCCATAATCCAGCCAAAAGGATAAGCGGGTAAATTCTTTCAGCGCATGCCAACAAGCAGGAGTTGGGAGTGGGAGAGATTCCTGGATAGCCATCTGATGGAAAGAACATTGGAGCTTCAACTGTCACAAGTGTGAGAGACATTTAGAACTCTCTTGCACAGGCAGCAATTGATGCTGGACCTGTTGCTCATTTTAAACCTGAGATTTTTCTTAAACCAAGCTGTGCAGGGATGTGGGCCAAAGGCAGGCACATGGAGTTAGACCACAGATCAGCTGAGATCTCATTGAATGGCAAAACAGGCTTAAGGGGCTGAATGGCCTACAACTGTTCCTACGTTCCTATCACTATCCTGGACCGCAATGCACATTTCCACAGCAACCTGGACTTAATGAGTGAATTGTCACACAAGTAACTCTGTAACATGGCTCCCAGTGTTCAATATCCTTTCCCCACTAGAGGGTCTTAGAGAGCAGGGTGACTGACTGAACCAAGGAATGTGATTGTTCTCAGTGTGACAGTTTACATTTGACAGAGACGTCAGTGATCTCAGGAACCTTCATCATGTCACGTACAAGGGCATCGGACATGAAAGTGCACTTGAGCACTGATCTCACTGAATGGTGCAACAGACGTGATGTTCCTATTTCTTACATTGCTCCACCTGCTTATCTGTGCTCAGCTAATTCAAAAGGGACAGCCTGACCCAATTCACTGCGTATGAATTGGCTGCCCACCTTTAGCAAATTGATTTTAAATTCAGTTTTGAATTATTCTCCTTGCAGGGAAGAAGGCTGAGCGGAGATCTGTTTGTGGTTTACAAAGTGATAAGTGGGCTGGACAGGGTAGAGAGGGTGAAGATGTTTTCATTCGTAAAAAGGAGAGGACATAGATCTAAATGATGTGCAATTGAAGCAAGGGTGATGTGAGAAAAAAACATAATGTGGTGGAGGCAGGTACAAATGAGGCATTCAATAGGACGTTGGATTTTTTGGAGAATAATGGTACCTGGAGATTGGTACAAAACAACAGAACCAGTGCAGGCACAAAAGGCGTCTTTCTGCACTGTAATAATTTTGTGACTTTCCCGCAGAGTAAATCTACAGAATAACTGGAGTAATGACCTCATTAAAATGTTCGCTCCTAACATTGCACTGCATGGACGTAATTTACGGGCAAATGACCACCAAAACCTGTACGAGAGAACATCGTATTCCAAAAAAAAACCCCACAGAACTGCTGGAAATCAGAAACTAAAGCAGAAATTTCTAGGAAAAACTCAGCAGTTCTGGCAGCATGTGTGGAATGAAAACAGAGTTAAGATTTTGAGTCCAGTGACCATTCCTGCCTGATTCAATCTGTTTGGCAGCAAATGCATGATCTCACAGTGAGGAACATGCCCAGAAGAAGTGACTGGCACTGCCCACGTATAACAGAAAAAAAAGGGATCAGATATAATTGGCAGAGGGGAGATTTGCTGTGGGGCTTTGAAATTGAAATCAAAATGGACAAAGAATGACAAAAGCTTTTCTTCCTGATTTACATTTTCTAAAAGGCTTGTTATAAAATCAGGGTCTTATTTCCAAAGTAAAAATCCCTTACTTTACTTGGTTTACCGACATCTTCTACCAAGAGAGAACAAATATGTATAAGGGATAACAGCAAAACAGCTCCAATCTTTCAGTCATGATAAAGAACCTGCGATCACCAGCAGGAAGGTGCATGTGTAAACATCACACAAGGACAGCAACGGATTTACCTTCGGAGACTTCCTGAACAGGCTGCCCAATGACACAGAATTCACACATTAAATAGTAGGGTTACCAACACTGTCCATTATCCTCCAACACAGCGAAGAGCAAAAAATACTCCATTCCAGGATCTACTGTCACAATTCACTGGTGTGGAGTACTGGAAATCCAGCTCAAATACCTCTTGGGTTGTCACAAAAGTCAAAGATTTTAAAAATAATTACACTTAAGTCCTCCCAAAAGTATATCGATGATGTTACTGGCCCCAACATGAGTCCTGGCTCCATTACCAATATTACTGTCATAATGACCAGTGTTACTGGTGTCAGGATCAGTTTTATAGAATGGTCTCAGTACCCTAGTCTTTTACTGCTTCAGTATTACTGCTTTTTCTCCCCCGGGAAATCATGTAAGACACCTGCAAGGACTATTAACTGCTGTCTTCTCAAGGGCAATTAGGGACATGCAATAATGCTGAACCAACCAGTGATATCTAAGCTCCATGAATAAATACATAAAAATTATGGTCATAAAAATAGGAGCAGGAGTGGGTCACTTGGTGCAGGGAGCGTCAAACTCTGTATTTATATGTTTTGTTCTCACCAAAATCAAATATGGTTTTGGTAAATAGATGCTTATTCTGAGCTCAGGTTTAGTAGCACCTTTCAGTCCCACCATTGTCCATTCTACCTGATGGATATTGATTTTCACTGCCCAGAAATATATTCTAATCACATTGAATGAACCCAATAACACTGGGCATATTCCGATACACCTCCAGAGCAGGTCAGACTTGAACCCAAACCTTCTTAACCAAGAGCAGCACGGTGACTCAGTGGCTAGCTCCGCTTGTCCAGGACCTGGGTTTGATTCCAGCTTCGGGCAACTGTCTGTGTGGAGTTTGCACATTCTCCCCATGTCTGTGCGGGTTTCCTCCGGGTGCACCGGTTTCCTCCCAAGGTCCAAAGATGTGCAGGTTAACATGCTAAGTTGCCCTATAGTGTCCGGGGATGTGCATGTTGGGTGGATTGGCCATAATGTCCAGGCATATGCAGGCCTGGTGGATTAGCCATGGGAAAAAGCATGATTACAGGGACAGGGTAGGGGAGTGGGCCTGGGTAGGATGCTTATTGCAGAGTCAGTAAAGACTTGATGGGCTAAACGGCCTGCTTTCACATGGTAGGAATTCTATGATTCTAATACTAGCGGCAATAACATCGCACCATTAGACCTTCAGTACCTAATTCTATGATTCCATAACTTTGAGATATAACAATAGCACTCCCTTGTTTGATGGAGTTTGGTTTGATTTATTGCCGTGTGTACCTGTACAGTGAAAAGTACCTGTACCTGTACAGTACAGTGAAAAGCTTCATTTACAGGCAGTACAGGCAAAGGTAACAGTAAGCAAAGATATATGAATCATTGAGTGAAAAAGCAAATAACTTGGGCAGATGCATATAGTTATACCACAGGGTGTGCACTAGGCAAAATTAACATTAACAAGATCAGCATTATTTGAAGTTACACAGCCCATTCATCAGTCTATTAGTGGTAGGGAAAAAGCTGCTCTTGAACCTGCTGGGGCGTGTGTTCAGGCTTCTGTATCATCTGCCTGATGGAAGACGTTGTAGGAGAGCATTACCGAGTAGGAGGGGTCTTTGATAATTTTGGCAGCTTGTCAGCGGCAGCGAACCATGTAAATGGAGTCGTTGGCTTCCATGATGGTCTGGGCTGTGCACACAACCTTCTGTTATTTGTTACGGCCCTGGGCAGAGCAGTTGCCATACCAGGCCATTATACATCCGGACAGTATGCTTTCTGTGGCGCATCTGCAGAAGATGGTGAGGGACCTTATCGACATGCCAAATTTCCTGAGCTGCCTGAGCAAGAAGAGATGGTGTTGTTCCTTCTTAACCATTGCACGTACATGGGAAGTCCAGGACACATTGTCACTTATCGTCCCTCCTAGAAACTTGATGCTCTCAACTTCTGTTCTGTTGAGGTCCACGGCAGGGTGTACTCCTCCTTCTTTCTGAAGTCAATGATCAATTCTTTGGTTTTACTGACATTGAGAGAGAGCTTGTTATCACTGCACCACATCACCAAGCCCTCTATTTCCTTTCTGTGTTCTGACTCATTGTTGTTTGAGATACATCCTACCGTGGCAGTGTTGTCAGCAAACTTGGAGATGCCATTTGTTTGGAATTTGGCCACACATTCGTGGGTGTACAAGGAGTATGGTAGGGGGCTGAGAACACATCCTTGGAACCCAAGGAAACCTAAACATATAAAAAGAAAGCGGGACATAACACCAGCGCTTCACTGGAGGCTCACTGATGATGTTACCCAGAATGGTGACAAAACGTCTGAAAACGAACCTTCCAGCTCAGTGAGCAAACTTACATCCAGAACCTCAACCTGAGCTACAAATCTTCTCGGAACAGGTAGGCTGGGAGGCTGGAGGTGATGTGGGCCATGACCAGCGTCTTGAAGCAATTCATAATTATTGAGGTCAGAGCCACTGGGCAGTAGGCATTAAGGCACACAGCATGTGATTAGGTACTGGGATGATGAGGGTGGTGATGGTGGGTATCGTTCATTTGGGGAATATCAGTCATTGTGCACTTTCACAAGAATATTGCAGTCTGAAGTTATGAATAGTGATGGCAGAGATTCCAGCTTCACATCGCTGACCAGGCAGCTCTGCCATTCCTACTGTTTGTTTGACTGAGTAATGAATGCACCTTCCTCAATCTTCACGTCCTGGGGAGGAACACAAACCTGGAGCTTCTGGTGTAGATGCTGGGACACGATGCACTGCACCACATGACATCCACCTGGACCAGCTACTTCTGCATTTTATACATCAATTTTTTTCATCGCCTTGAAAGGTAGAACTGTTATTGAGGTAAATGTTGATATCAACCTTTCAGCTGTTTCATTATCAGGTGAACATACAGAATAACAGTATTGATTGGACTCACTTAGTTTAACTTATACAACTTTTTGTTAAGTGATTGTATGAAAATGATAAATCTGCTATCCTACTCCATTTCAGACAGCCATGTTGTTCGACTCAAAGCTAATTTTCTAAGGCTAAACTTTGTAGTCCATCTGCCAGCACAGCATCCTCTGCTCCAAAAGCTAGACTCTTCCTTTTTTATCTCTCTTTAGAGACCAAGATCAAACGGTTTTCCAGGAGCATACAATGACTTTGGGACATTTTCTTTGATCGCCTACACAAGCTAATAAATTACTACCTTTCCCAGTATGTAAGGAAACAACATCAAAGTTAGCTGATTAGCATTTAACTACTTAGCATCTCAGATCCCCTATTTTATACATTCGGAGACGTACAAAACCTGAAAAGCCATTTCAGATAACCTCTTCTGTAAATGCATTCTGTGAGAAAAATTTACTGTACGAGCCCAAACCAATGTACAATGATTTTCAATTCAACATGAAAAGCAGTCCTTTTGTGTTTCCATATCAGCACGTTATGAAAAGACCCCAGTCCCAGTTGGAATTTCCCGCTGAAGCTTCACTGCATTCTTGGGAATAACATCTTCCCAGTCCAGCAACTTCACTTCTATTATAGATGAAAATCTTGCTTAAGCCCTCAGTGTCTCATTGATAGGGCAATGACTTCAACACAGAAAGGTAGGAACGAGAGTAAGCCCATGAAATCCCTTAAGCCTATTCAACCATTCACTGAGATTGTGGTTGATCTTGACCTGATTTCAAATACTTGCTTAGAGACAAAGAGGTGTACAGTACAGAAACAGACCCTTTGGTGCAACTCGTCAATGCCAACCAGATGTCCTAAATTCATCTAGTCCCATTTTTGAGCGCTTGGCCTATATCCCTCAAAACCCTTTCTATTCACATACCTATCCAGATGTGTTTTAAATGTTGTAATTGTACAAGGCTCCACTTCCTCTGCAGTTCATCTTATACATGCACCACCCTCTGCGTGAAAATGTTGCCCCTTTGGACCTTTTTAAATCTTTCCCCTCCCACCTTAAATCTGTGCCCCCTGGTTTTGGACTCCCCTACCATGGGGAAAAGACCTTGAGTATTCACCCTATCCATCCCCCTCATGATTTTATAAACTTCTATAAGGTCACTGGGCAGCATGGTGGCTCAGAGGTTAGTACTGCAGCCTCACAGTGCTAGGGACCTGGGTTCGATTCCAGCCTCGGGCAACTGTCTGTGTGGAGTTTGCACATTCTCCCTGTGTCTGTAGGGGTTTCCTCCGGGTGCTCCAGCTTCCTCCCACAGTCCAAAGATGTGCAGGCTAGGTGGATCGGCCATGCTAAATTGCCCATAGTGTTCAGGGGTGTGTGGGTTATAGGGGGATGGGTCTGGATGGGATGCTCCAAGGGGTGGTGTGGACTTGTTGGGCCAAAGGGCCTGTTCCCACTCTGTAGCGAACTTAATCACTCTTCAGCCTCCAATACTCCATGAAAAATAGCCCCAGTCAATTTAGCTTCTCCCTGTAACACCAAATGTTTTCTGAACCTTTTCAAGTTTAACAACACCCTTCCTACAGCAGGGAGACCAAAATTGAACTCAACAGACCCCTGTTAAAACCTTTGGTGAACAAAATACTACAAGTTGCTTATATAAGTCGGTACACTTCAAAAATAAGATTTTTGCAGAGATTTTGATAGTTAAAGGACTGTGTCAATACAAACATCATTTATTTCCAAAAACATCTCAACCTGACAATTATAAATAAAAGAGAAGAACTGAATGGCAACAAAGGGATTGCTCATATTTGGAAAAAACATCCTGATAACTGCAGTCACATTGAAAAATTTATCATACAGAAGAGACTGTCAGTTGGCATGTAAATATCAGGCTTGAAAGGAAATATTACCACTTTCAAGTCTGTCATAAATAATGATACTCACAGAGCTATTTTACATGAAGCTCTTACAGACTTGATAGAAAAATTGATGGGTTTTTCTTTGCAAAAGAACACAACTATAATCAAGGCTCACAGTGCAGTTTCATGCAGCTTAGCTCCTCCATTAGACGCAGCTGAGTTTGGAAGTCGGAAATTTTAACCAGCGTGATCACAAGGTTCGCACAATCCTTAAAGATAAAACTGACAGGTCGGGGAGGATCAGACATAATGTGAACTACAGATGCTGGAGAATCCAAGATAACAAAGTGTGAGGCTGGATGAACACAGCAGGCCAAGCAGCATCTCAGGAGCACAAAAGCTGACATTTCAGGCCTAGACCCTTCATCAGAGAGGGGGATGGGGAGACGGTTCTGAAATAAATAGGGAGAGGGGGAGGCGGACCAAAGGTGGATAGAGGAGAAGATAGGTGGAGAGGAGAGTATAGGTGTGGAGGTGGGGAGGGGATTGGTCAGTCAGGGGAGGACAGACAGGTCAAGGAGGCAGGATGAGGTTGGTAGGTGGGAAATAGAGGTGCGGTTTGAGGCGGGAGGAGGGGATGGGTGAGTGGAGGAACAGGTTAGGGAGGCGGGGACGAGCTGGGCTGGTTTTGTGACGCAGTGCGGGGAGGGGAGATTTTGAAGCTGTTGAAGTCCACATTGATACCATTGGGCTGCAGGGTTCCCAAGCGGAATATGAGTTGCTGTTCCTGCAACCTTCGGGTGGCATCATTGTGGCACTGCAGGAGGCCCATGATGGACATGTCATCTAAAGAATGGGAGGGGGAGTGGAAATGGTTTGCGACTGGGAGGTGCAGTTATTTATTGCGAACCGAGCGGAGGTGTTCTGCAAAGCGGTCCCCAAGCCTCCGATTGGTTTCCCCAATGTAGAGGAAGCCACATCGGGTACAGTGGATACAGTATACCACATTGGTAGATGTGCAGATGAACATCTGTTTAATATGGAAAGTCATCTTGGGGCCTGGGACAGGAGTGAGGGAGGAGGTGTGGGGGCAAGTGTAGCATTTCCTGCGGTTGCAGGGGTAGGTGCCGGGTGTGGTGGGGTTGGAGGGGAGTGTGGAGCGAACAAGGGAGTCACGGAGAGGAACTCCCCACCTATGTCCGTGACACCACCCACGCCCTCCACCACTTTCAATTTCCTGGCCACCAACACCTCATTTTCACCATGGACGCCCAGTCCCTATACACCTGCATTCCTCATGCAGATGGCCTTAAGGCCCTCCGCTTCCTCTTGTCCCGCAGGCCCGACCAGTCCCCCTCCACCGACACCCTCATCCGCCTAGCCGAACTCGTCCTCCCCCTCAACAACTTCTCTTTCAATTCCTCCCACTTCCTACAGACAAAAGGGGTGGCCATGGGTACCCGCATGGGCCCAAGCTATGCCTGCCTCTTTGTAAGTTACGTGGAACAGTCCCACTTCCGCACCTACACTGGCCCCAAACCCCACCTCTTCCTCCGTTACATTGATGACTGTATCGGCACCACCTCTTGCTCCCAAGAGGAGCTCAAACAGTTCATCCACTTCACCAACACCTTCCACCCCAACCTCAAGTTCACCTGGGCCATCTCCAACACATCCCTCACCTTCCTGGACCTCTCTGTCTCCATCTCAGGCAACCAGCTAGAAACTGGTGTCCACTTCAAGCCCACCGACTCCCACAGCTACCTAGAATACATCTCCTCCCATCCAACCCCCTGCATAAATTCCATCCCCAATTCCCAATTCCTTCGCCTCCGCCGCATCTGCTCCCAGGATGAGGCATTCCACTCCTGCACATCCCAGATGGCCGCATTCTTCAAGGACCGCAACGTCCCCCCCCCAACCCCGCAGTGGTCGAGAATGCCCTTGACCGTGTCTCCCACATTTCCCACAACACATCCCTCACACCCCACCCCCGCCACAACTGCCCGAAGAGAATCCCCCTCGACCTCACATACCACCCCACCAACCTCCGGATACAACGCATCATCCTCCAACACTTCCGCCATCTACAATCCGACCCCACCACCCAAGACATTTTTCCATCCCCACCCTTGTCTGCCTTCCAGAGAGACCACTATCTCGCGACTCCCTTGTCCGCTCATCAGTCCCTTCCAACCCCACCACACCCAGCACCTTCCCCTGCAACTGCAGGAAATGCTACACTTGCCCCCACACCTCCTCCCTCGCCCCTATCCCAGGCCCCAAGATGACTTTCCACATTAAGCAGATGTTCACCTGCACATCTGCCAATGTGGTATACTATATCCACTGTACCCGGTGTGGCTTCCTCTACATTGGGGAAACCAAGCGGAGGCTTGGGGACCGCTTTGCAGAACACCTCCGCTCGGTTCGCAATAAACAACTGCACCTCCCAGTCGCAAACCATTTTAACTCCCCCTCCCATTCCTTAGACGACATGTCCATCATGGGCCTCCTGCAGTGCCACAGTGATGCCACCCGAAGGTTGCAGGAACAGCAACTCATATTCCACTTGGGATCCCTGCAGCTCAATGGTATCAATGTGGACTTCAACAGCTTCAAAATCTCCCCTTCCCCCACTGCATCCCAAAATCAGCCCAGTTCGACCCCTCCCCCCACTGCATCACACAACCAGCCCAGCTCGTCCCCGCCTCCCTAACCTGTTCCTCCTCTCACCTATCCCTTCCTCCCACCTCAAACCGCACCTCTATTTCCCACCTACCAACCTCATCCCGCCTCCTTGACCTGTCTGTCCTCCCCTAACTGACCAATCCCCTCCCCACCTCCACACCTATATTCTCCTCTCCACCTATCTTCTCCTCTATCCATCTTTGGTCCGCATCCCCTTCTCTCCCTATTTATTTCAGAACCGTCTCCCCATTCCCCTCTCTGATGAAGGGTCTAGGCCTGAAATGTCAGCTTTTGTGCTCCTGAGATGCTGCTTGGCCTGCTGTGTTCATCCAGCTTCACACTTTGTTATCTTAGGTCGGGGAGGATCATCCACTTTTGAAAGAGGTGTGTGGGATGGGGGTGAGAGATAATGGGAACTGCAGATGCTGGAGATTCCAAGATAATAAAATGTGAGGCTGGATGAACACAGCAGGCCAAGCAGCATCTCAGGAGCACAAAAGCTGACGTTTCGGGCCTAGACCCTTCATCGGGTGTTCGGTTAGTGAGGGTGTCTGCGTTAGAGTTCAGTCAATTCTGCTTTAATTCAAGATCAGGACATTGTTTAAGTTTAGCAAAACTGGCAAGACAATAGAAAGTTTGTAATGACAGGGTTAATTCCTAATAAATAAATGTACAGTAATCATAACAAGGAAACTATATACTGCATGGAACAAGAATGATAATTATAAAATGCATTTACCCAAAATAAACATGAGAGGTCATTAGTTTCAGGCCTCCGTGCTAAACTTTAGAATAAACACTTAAATGCTAAATTAAGGTGGTCCTATAAATTCAATGGCTGGGAAAATATCCTTGTCTGTAATAACATTAGTTTCTGAAGGAAACACATGCATTTATATCTAACCTTTCATGCTCTCAGGGTAATTGAGGAACATCAGTGCTAGTGAAGCTCTACTTTGGAAGTATACTCATCGTTGCATGGTGGAGAAATGCAACTGTTAATTGTTGCACAGCAAGATTCCAGAATCACAATGAGGTAAATGACCAGAAAAACTGTTTTAGTGATGTTGGTTGGATCATTGCAAGATTTCCCTACTCTTCTTTTTAAAAAAAAATGCCCCACAACCTGTTTCATCCACCTATTACTTTGGAGACTCCATTCAATGTCAAACCTGAAAAATAGTGCCCGTCAACCTCGATTAGTATTAGGCTTGCCTTTACTATAGAATGGCTGTAATGGAGCTAGATTCCTCCTTCTTTGACTCATTTGTGGTATGTTAACTCAATGAGATTATGGATAACATGATGGTGAAAAGGGTGAGAAACTTGATATATCAACATATCCAGTGCAGTTGGCTGGAGGGATGGTTTGCAATGCAGAGTGACACTAACAGTGTTGGTTCCATTTCCACACGGGCTGAGGTTACCACAAACGTCCCACCCTCTTAACTTCACTCTTTGCTTGAGCTGTGGTTGCCCTTGGGTTAAACCCTCGCTAGTTGTCTCTTTTGAATGAGACAGCAGCCCTCTGGTCCTTTGGGACTTTGGTGATTTTACCTCTATGTGACTCAACCAATATAGAGTCATAGTCATGGATTCATAGAGGCATGGAGTGAGAAACAGACCCTTTGATCCAGCCAGTCCATGCTGAACATAATCTCAATCTAAACTAGTCCACCTGCCTGCTCCTGGCCCATATCCCTCCAAACCTTTCCCATTCATGAATCGATCCTAATGTCTTTTAACATTGTAACTGTACCCAAATCCACCACTTCCTCAGGAAGTTCATTCCACACAGGAACCACCCTCTGTGTTAAAAAAAATGCCTCTTCAAGATTTTTAAAAGTCTCTCTCTCTCCTTACAAATGTGCCCCCAGTCTTGAAATCCCCCATCCTGGGGAAAAGGCAACTCCCATTAACTCTATCGATACCTCTCATTATTTTATAAACTTCTACCAGGGTGCGTCTCAACCTCCTACACTCCAGTGAACACAGTCCCAGCCTGTCCAGCCTTACACCCAACATGCAATGCAATCTGAAAAAGCTTGGTATAAAACCAGGCCACAGAGATTAACTGCCACCAAAGACAAACTGTTCACATCTACCAGCAGCTCAGGAACTACGTCAACAGATCCTGGCAATGACCCTAACAAACAGACTTGCAAGCTACAAATAAGCAGGGAGCTACCTGCTACAAGAAAACCTGAAGCCAAAATATAACCGTAGGAACAACACCGTTGATGAAAATTTAGATAATCTCAACAGTTCCCCCCCTCCCAGCTCCTGAAAGACAGTGTGAAATGACGATCCCCAGAACCTAAATAGCAATGTATTAATCTCTACCCACATTTCACCAGCCCCAATACGCTTTGTCTAGGTAAGCCACTGCTCCTTTCATAATCAGAGATTCCATTTACTGTCACCAATTTGTTCTGCATATATTGTGCTGAAAACATTTGGGGGGGGGTGGAGGCCTGAACAATACAGAGGAAACAGCTACAGCCTTTCGGAAATCTATATTTTACTTTGTTATCCATTTACCTTTCATGTTCCCATGCAATTTCCTGCTCTCCTCTTGGACGAGCTTCCAAGCACTGGTCCCAATGTGACTCAGGAATAACAAAAACGCAGCTCATCCTTAGGAAATCCTGGAACATCAGCTGGAAAAGGGGGAAAGTCTTTGATCGGATTGCCGAAAACAAGCAGTGAGCTCAAAAGGTTCTTTATTATAGGGGGAAGGTTTTGATCCCAGTGGAAGTGGGGTGTTGTTCTTCATGAATAAAGATCCTAACTAGACACAAGAAGCCACATCGGAATTTAGGAGGCATGGTTAGTATGCCTGTTAAGGACACCAAAATTTGTAGCATAGGGGACAGTGAAGAAGGTTATCTAAGATTTCTTGAATAGAAAAGAAATCTTGATAAATTGGGCCAATGGGCTGAGGAGTAGCAGATGGAGTTTAACTTGGATCAATGTGAGGTATTGCATTTTGGTAAGACAAACAAGGTAGGGCTTATACAGTTAATAATAGGGCCCTGGGTAGTTTTGTCAAACAGAGAGACCAATGGGTTCAAGTACACAATTCCTTGAAATTTGCATCATTGATAGACATGGTGTTTAAGAAGGTGTTCAGCACGTTTTCCTTCATTGCACAGGGTTAGGTTTTCTGAGTTGGTCAGTGGCCAGTAATAGGAGGGTGTAACTGCCCTAAGTGATGTGGGTAAGAGGATGCAGAGTGCAGGAGTGCAGCTTCTGTGATGGCCCAGAAGGTCGAGCCTCTCTCAGCCTGGTTGTTTGACAGTGGGACAGTGGTTATGTAAACTGAATGTGTCACCGTAGTAGCTGAAACCATTCAAGTGGCAGAAGCAACAAGAAATGCAATGGCAGCAGTGGGGAGTAAAGTGAGGTGGATTGATGCCATTCTCTGCAGAAAAGAGCAAGAGTCCAGATGGCTTTGTACCAGTCAGGTGCCAGGGTCCAAAACATCAGCTGAAGGCCAGAGAGGAACCTGCAGTAGAAAGTGTAGGATTTAGTTGTTATGGTCCATGTTGGTAAACAATGATGTAGGTAGAGCTTGGACAGAAGTTCTGCATAGAAAGTATGAGGAGTTAGGCTCCACATTAAAAAGCAGAACTTCAAAGCTTATAAGGGTTATAATGAGCGACTTGTAAATTATCTTAAGGTGCAGAAGATTAGACAGATGAATACATACTTCAAGAAGATAGGCTTTGGAGAAGTGTGTTTGAGGTCATGAGACACTAGGACCAGTCCTGGGGCAAGTTGGGGCTATACCAATGGGACGGTCTACACGTGAGCTGTGCTGGGACCAGTGTTCTTGTGGACCACATAGCCAGGAAAATAGAAAGGGTTTTAAACTAAGTAGTGGGGGCAATGGATCAAATATAGAATGATGTACTCTATCAAAGACTCAAGGCAAAGGCAAGCGAAGATAATAGTAATTAGGAAAACAAGGGCCAGAGAATGGCAGGAAGTGCGATGATACTGTGACTGAAGAGGTTATTTTGTCCTGGCTTCTTTTAAGAGAGACAATGAATGAGGTACCCAGATGATAGTGAAGACCACTTGAGTAAACAGCTTCGGTGGCCTTAACAGCCTGAATGGGTGTGGTCAGCTCTCAAAGATCAGAATTCCTGGGTTTTGGTTTTTTTCAGTAGCATCAGAAACTATTGAGGCCTCAACAGAGTTGGAAGCTTCAGTAAACATGTCCTGGTTGCTGTCTGAATTTTCTCTTGATGTTTTTTCCTCCTGGACTGGAGAACTGCATATGAGAATCTATGTCTGAATCTGCCTTTTTGCCAAGGGGTATGTTTATGGGATGATATTATGTTGGAATAGTTAACTAGTATCAATTATTTGGTTCTGTTTTCCACTAAAGTTGTTTTTCTTTCTTTCTTTGTATTTTAACTATAGTGTTAAAATAGATTGTGTTTTGCTTAATGTCGATTAGCTTAAATAGTTGAATTGCATCTGGAATGCAGTATGTTGCATTGCCTTTAAATAAGAAAAAGTTAAGGGTCTGGGCTACCTTTTTAAAATATCTTGAGCGTGTGTGGTCTGGTCCATAACAGAAGGGACAGAGAGAAAAAATGGGAATATGTCAAAAATAAAGACTGGCTGTTACAAAGATAATAGAAAAAGATAAAACCAGACTCTTTATATGAACGTATGCAGCATTCATATTAAATTAGAAAAACTGATAGTCCACATTGATATAAATAAATAGCCTTTACGAAGACATGGGAGCAGGATAATAAAGATTGGGCCCTGAATATTGTGGAGTATATGATTTTCACGAATAGGATCTAGTTAAAGGAGGAAGAAATGCATTGTTAATCAATGATATCATTTGTGCATCGGTTAGCAATGATACAAGAACATAAATTACTGGAAAAACTCAGCAGGTCTAGTAGCATTTGTGGAGAAAAAACAGAGTTGGAAAGCAGATGCTGCCAGACCTGAGTTTTACCAGCAATTTCTGTATTTGTTTAAGATTTCTAGCATCTGCAGTTGGTTTTTGTTGAGTTAGCAATGACGCTGCTTCAGGAGACCACGATGCAGAATTGGTTTAGAATAGAACAACACTTTAGTGTCATGTGTATTTTTTACAAAAAAAATACAGTGAGAAGTTTTATAAGGTACCAGACAGAAGTCATTAAAAAGAATAAAAAGTAAAAGTTTCATCACAGTTTACTGAGCAGCTCCTGGGTTTGGGGTACACTGGAAAACTGGGCTGAAATTGCCACGCTGGGACTAGACCTTCACACCAGGCTGCTGGAATGCCCAGAAACCATTGAAGGAGACCTCCACATTGGGGTGAGGCCAGGACAAGAACACCGCTCCAGGACGAGACCGCCTAGCCAGATCCCAGGCCTGTCATTGTGGGCTATTGGAAGCCACCTTATTGCTGCCTTCCGTCAAAGTCATTAAAGGTAAGTAAGATATCATAATAAATGGAAACATTAAGAGAAGACAGTGAAACAGGTAAAGCAGTCGGAATAGATAGGCCCCGAGCTGTGGACCCTACAGGGTGTGCTGACTCTCTGCTGCCATGTTGGAAGGAGAGGAAGTCGGAGCAAGAAGTGGTTTGCAGGACCCACACCCAAAAAATGTTCCTGCAGTTACATGGTAAGTAAAAGATATACAAAATAAATATTGGATGCTAGTGATGAAGGTTTTCCTGCATTTCTAGAGCATTTTATAATTAACCTATTTAGAGATGTTATCACAGGTAGGTGCAAGAGTGACTTGAACACAGGGTTCCAGACACAAAGGTAGGGACATGAGTAATGCTCCACAAGAACTCTCAACGGCAGACAGCACCATGTGGTTACAAAATGGTCAATACTCTGCATTGACTCACTGAAGTCAAGGGGCATCACAGTGTGGCAGAACTGATTGGTCAGTGTGTGGCTTTATGAAACCTACAGCATTGAACTGCCAGAGCATCCATGTAAGAGGAGCCTTAGAAATGGATTATAAAACCATCGAGAGAGATGCGTTCATGAACGGTCTTGTGTCTCACCCTCTGCTTCGCTCGTTGCCCCACTCCCTAAGCAGAGAGTGTCATGCAGAGAGGGGTGCAGCTACTGACCCAGGGGTGGGCAGGATCTGTGCCATCGGTATGACATCTATGCTACCATCTGCATATGTGCAGATAGCCAGTAGTCACCCTGACCAGCCATCTTAGTGTTGGTAACATAAACTCCATTAAGGGATGGTAAAAAATAATGGCTGATTTCAGTTTTCATAGAAAACTGCGAAAATCAGATTGGTAGTGGTAGCCTGAATAGAAAGGTTCCCAGAATGCTTTCAGGTTAGTGTCTTAGAGCTCCATATATTTTAGCCTGGTCTGTGTGTGACTCTAGATGTACAGCAATGTTGATAACTCTTAACTGCCCCCTTAGAAATTAGGGATGGGCAATAAATGCTGGCTGAGCTTGTAATGCACACATTCCGTGACTGAATTAATAAAAAAAAAGCACTGGCCAAAGAGTAAGTTATACTTGATCTTGTAATATGAAACCTGACAGAATTAATGAATGACATCCAAGAACATCCACAATATTAATGACTTTAACATTCAGTTTGAAAAGCAAAATATTGGATCTAAGATGACTATTTTAAACTGAAGTAAGATTAACTGTGTGGGTACAAAAGTGGAGCTAGCTGAAGCTAATTAGCATACCATGCTAAAGGATCAATCAATAGAGAATCTGTAGCAGATATTTAAGGGAATATTTCATTGAGCTTGCCAACTGGATTCGTTATTGGCATAACAGCAGGGGACAGCATGGTAAAATATTGCCTTTTGGATTGAGGACCGGTCATGAGTGGTGTTCCACAGGGATAACTTCCAGGTCGTCTTTAATTTAGAATTCATGTAAATGATTTTGATGAGAATATAGAACGCATGGTTAGTAAGTTTGTGGTCGACACAAGAAATGTTGGCATAGTATATCATGAAGAAAGTTTTCAAAAACTACAGAGGAATCTTGATCAAATGGGTCAATGGACTGAACAATAGCATTTTGGTGCAACAAACAGGTGTGGGATTTGTACAATTAATGGTAAGGCCTTGGGTCACGTTGTAGGAGAAAGGCACAAGGGAGTACAGCTATCTAATCCTTTGAAGTTTCTGACACGTATAAGACATGGTGGTTAAAATGGTGTTTGGCGTGAGTGCCTTCATTGCTCAGTCCCTTGAGTAAAGGAGTTGGGAAGTACAAGGTATTGGTGAGGCCTCGTCTGGAATACTGTGTCCAGTTCTGGTCGTTCAGTAATAGGAAGGATATTATTAAGCTGGAGAGGGTTCAGAAGAGATTTACCTGAATGTTTCTGGGTGTGGAAGGCGTGAGTTTTGAAGAAAGACTGGATAAGCATTGACTTTTTTTCACTGGAGTGTAGAATGTTGAGAGGTGACCTTATAGAGGTTTATAAAATCATGAGGGATATAGAAAAGGTTAATGGCAGGTGCCTTTTCCCTAGGGTGGGGTATTTCAAGACTAGGGGGCATATTTTTAAGGTGAGAGGAGAGAAATTTATAAAACGAATGAGGGGCAAATTGTTTACACAGAGGGTGGTTTGTGTGTGGAATGCACTTCCTGAGGAAGTGGTGGATGTGGACACAGTTACAATGTTTAAAAGATACTTCGATATGTGCATGAATAGGAAAGGTCTGGAGGGAAATGGGACAGCAGCAGCAGGTGGGACTAGCTTAAGTTTGGGATTATGTTTGGCATAGACTGGTTGGGCTGCAGGGTCTATTTCTGTGCTGTATGACCCCATGACTCTATAATAAGCATAAAACTATTATATGGAAACTGAGGACCCACCATCAATGGTTAATTATGGAAGCTCAGGAAAGAATTAAACTGCAGGTAAAAACACAAAAACTACACAAAGGTGAATGACAGGATAGATTCTTGAACAGAATATAAAGAATGACAAAGAATTACTAAAAGGTTAATCAGGGTAAGAAATAGGGGTGACAGGAAGCAAGTTAGAAATGCAAAAATGGATAGCAAGAGTTTCTACAGATACTTTAAAAGGAAAAGAATGAGTAAGGTGAGTGCTGATTCTCAGAGAGGGAGAATGGGGTGTTAACAGCACAGAATAAGAAAATGGTGCATGAAATTTGCCTCTGTCTTCACTACAGAAAATATAAAACAAAATTTCAGTTACAGTGGCAAATCATTAGGGAAGTAGTACTGATCAAACTGACGTAAGTGCAAGCTGACAGCTTTCTGGGTCCAGATGGACTTCATCTTAGGCTCTGAGAAGATGTGAAAATGAGATAGTAAACATGGTGTTAATTTTCAAAACTTCCATAGATTCTGGAAAGGTTGCAACAAACAGGAATGCAGTGAATATTGAAGAAGGGAGTGAAGCTGAAATGAGAATGGTATGAGCCAAATGGTTTGACATGTGTCATTTGGAAGATGCTAGAATCAATCATGAAAGAGATTAGAAGTAAGTACTTAGAGAAACTCAAGGTAATCAGGAAGAAACCACATGGCTTCATGAAAGAAAAGTCTTGGTTGGAGTTTATTGGAGTTCTTTGAAGTAGCTCTGGATAAAGGGAGGCTGTAGATATACAGAACTTGGATTTCCAGAAGGCATAATGTGCACATCAAAGATTATTGTGGAAAATAAAAATTTGTGATAGAGGAGTTAACAAGTCAGCACAGATAAAAATATTGGCTGGCTGGCAGAATACAATAAATTGGTCTTTTTCCAACTGGCAGGATGTGATTAGTGGGCTCAGCAGTGCTGGGGCCTCAACTTTACCAATTTATATCAATGTCTTAGACGTGGGGAGTAAAGATATGGTCGCTGCATTTGCCAATGTCACAAAGATAGGTAGGAAAGTATGTTGTGAAGAGGACATAATGAGGTTGCAGACAAATATTTGTGGAGTGAGTGAGTGGACAAAAATCTGGTAGATGGACTATAATGTGGGAAAATGTGAAGTTATTCACTTTGACGGAAAGAATACAAAAGCACAGTATTAATTAAACAGAGAACAACTGCAGAATTCCAAAGTGCAGAGAGATCTAGGAGTTCTAGTGCACAAATCACTAAAGTACACAGGCATAACAGAGGTTAATTGGATTCTAACATTTTACTATGAGTGGAATTGAACATAAAAGTAAAGGTGTTACAGTTCAATTAAATGGTGCACTCTAAAATATTGCAGAGTTAAGTAAAACTAAAGTTGGGCTTGAAAACAGATCAACCATGATCTTATTGAATGGTAAAACAGGCTCGAAGGTCTGAATGGCCTACACTTGTTCCTTGTTTATACGTAATCATGTCTCTATGATGGCAATTAAATGTAAAATATTTCTCCCTATTTGCGGTCATGGGATGTTGAAGAGAACAAAACCATGAAGGATTTGTACCATAATGTCGGATGATTGTACACACCCGTATTTCCATTAACAGATGAATCAAACATTAATCTCCCTCTGTAATAACATAAATGAAGAGTGTGATCCCTGGTCTTCCCTCTAATCTTTGAAATAATTTGTCTATACAAACACAATGTAATCCCAACATCATTGTATAAACTTGGGAGATGTGTAGAAATCTTTGGAATGCTTGGGCATTCCTACCACTATAGCTAATTCTAAAATATTACATTGAGAAAACCTCCCTTGTATTACAATCAAACTGGACATTTTTA
Source organism: Stegostoma tigrinum (assembly GCF_030684315.1). NCBI lineage: Eukaryota > Metazoa > Chordata > Chondrichthyes > Orectolobiformes > Stegostomatidae > Stegostoma > Stegostoma tigrinum. The sequence goes on along the minus strand of NC_081381.1, from coordinate 16,713,966 downwards.
AACCAAAGCGCTACAGTTAGAATGAAAAATATCAGCAAAATATTGCATGTAGTGTAGCATGTTAAAAAACCACTGAAATCTTTCTACTTGCAAATGTTTCTGAATTCACTAAGGAACAAAATTATAATGATCCACCTTCTCATATCTCATTTTTCCTAATTGAAATAAAAATCTTCCCTCATCATTTTCTTTGACATTGATTTTGTTCAATGCTCCTCATCTGCCAAAATCTGCTGGAGACTCACTACTGATGCAGATGCAGAACATGAAGATGGATAACTGTGACTAAAAAGGTTCTCGCTTAAAATAATGTATTTACCAAGTTTTACATCAATGTCTGCTTAATGGATATGACTTGTTATATTTTCTAACAGGAACTGACATTTTTATCAAAATACCATTGGTAGATGTTTAATAAATCTTTTGAATTGATTAAATTAATTTGTTGGAAGGATATATACATAGAAAATATTATCACTTTTTCAATATTTGTCTCCTTGCCGCTTCGCTGTTTTTTAGCCCAGCCCCTCAACTCCTGAACATGGATATTAATATAGAAATAAGAAATATAACCTTGGGTTATCTGCTGCCCAACATCTATCAACAATGACATTTCACAAGAGCATATCGGAAAGAAATGATAACAAGTCTCATGAGGAAACATTAGAACAAATGTCCACTTGCTTGGCCAATGAGGTACCTTTTGAGCATCTCGAAGACAATAAGAATGTGGGCAGTATTAGGGATGAAATTTCAGAATTAGGTTGCGGGGGGGGCAAAGGAAGTTGTGGACACAGAGAAAGCTTAAATTGCAGGAACACAGGGCTCTGAGGGTTATAGGCTGGAGAAAGTCACAAAGGAACAGGATCATTATGGGACTCAAAACAATAGTGAAAATTTTAGATGAGACTTTTGTGGAAAAGGTCAGAGGATAGGGGTGATCTGGATGAATGGGCGTTCAGTACAAATCCCAGGTGTTGTTGTAGATTGCTATCTTTTTAAACACTGCTGGAGAGTGTACATTTATATGCATACACACATCAGAACAGAATTAGGATTGTCCTAAACTGTTACATTCATCATCAATATTCTCACATAAAAAATGGCTAGTTGGCCGACTGGGCAAGGTATCGGGGATTCCGATCTTTGTAGGGCAACATCCCAGTCCAGTTTGTTGCCTGTGAAAGATTAGACATAGAATAAAATCATGGAAGGAAGATAGCACAGTGATAATGTATCCCAGCAGTCCAGGGTACTGCTCTGGGGGAATGAAGGTATTGGAGTATTTGAATTTAGTATTACTTTATAGGTGCAGTGCTGTGTCTCAGCCTCTGAGGCTATAAGGCCTGGGATCAAGTTTCACATCTTAAAGCGTCCAATCAAATTAACCTTCAACTGAAAATGTTTTAGAATTAAAAAGTAGAGAATATATCAATGAGAATATATTTTTGAGTACAAGAGTTGGCAGGTCATGTTACAGTTGTATAAGACTTTGGTTCAGCCACATTTGGAGTACTGTGTACAGTTCTGGTCGCCACATTACCGAAAGGATGTGGACGCTTTGGAGAGTGTTCAGAGGAAGTTCACCAGGATGTTGCCTGATATGGAGGGTGCTAGCTACAAAGAAAGGTTGAGAAGATTAAGATTATTTTCATTAGAAAGACGGAGATTGAGGGGGACCTGATTGAGGTCAACAATCATGAGGGGTATAGACAGGGTGGATAGCAAAAAGCTTTTTCCCAGAGTGGGGGACTCAATTACTAGGGGCCATGAGTTCAAAGTGAGTGGAGGAAAGTTTAAGGGAGATATGCGTGGAAAGTTATTTACACAGAGGGTGGTGGGCGCCTGGAACACGGTGCCAGCGGAGGTGGTAGACGCAGGCACATTAGTGTCTTTTAAGATATATTTGGACAGGCACATGGATGGGCGGGGAGCAAATGGACACAGACCGTTAGAAAATAGATGACAGGTTAGACAAAGGATCTGGATTGGCACAGGCTTGGAGGGCCGAAGGGCCTGTTCCTGTGCTGTAATTTTCTTTGTTCTTTGTATATCAGCTTAGATAGAGGCGGTTTGGTTTACCGACCTATGTGCACCAGTTCTCTGAAGGAGTTACACATTCTTATCTTACTCTTTCCTCGTAGCCTGCAATGTTTTCTCCCTCAAGTCACTATTCGATTCCATTCTGAAAGCTGCCATTGAACTGTTGCTATCACCCTTTAATGCAATTCATTCCAGATTGGAAGAGCTCACTGAGTTTGAGAAAAAGTTGCCATTTCCTCCCTAGCACTTTTGCGCATTGCTTTAAATGTGTACTTTGGGAACTGGCACCCCTGCGAGTGGTAATTGTTTCTGCTCCTACCCACTTAACAAAAATAATTTTGAGAATTGGGGTTCTAAATGATGTACAAACACATAAATAATTCATTTACATTAAAAGCAATCCTCCTGCTCTGTGACAACTGCCAATGAACAAATATTATTTGAAGTTGAAAAGAGATTGCAAAATCTAAGTTTACGTGCAAGTTCTATTTAATCTAAGACATAATTTAAAAAAATTCCAAACCTGGAAATGGCATAAATTTAGTTCTGGATATAATGAAAATGATCCATGTTTGCTACTGAATTTAACATTTTATAATTTGGGACTCTCAATTTTATTTGAAAGACAAAAGGTCTGAATGCTTTAGCAAATGATGGATTACACAGAGCCTCCTACAGTCACAGCATGAAGAAAATTCATGTTGTGTGAACAATTTTAAAATTATTCTCTTCTCACATATCATTCACATCGGAATGAAACTGCCTTGATCATGTCTGTACAAAGAATACCCTGCAAGCAATGATTTTAAAGGAATAATAGATTAATGTCTTATTACGATGGGCTATCTTAATTCTCTGAAGCCTCTTTTAAATTTAGCAAACAGACCACAGACCACAGACAAAAAAACACTTGCACTAAAATCGGAAAAAAGTTAATTCATGTAAAATTACTGAAAGGCATTAACCTGATTTCAAACACATTAGAATGAGAAGGCAGTAGAAGGGATCTGAGTGAATGAGACCTGAAAAATATTTAGAGTTTGCAAAAGAAATGCAGAAGGTGTGATCAAACTCCTCCACAATGTGTGACTTAAATTGCTTATTTCACATATTGTCACCAATAATCTCCATGATTGAATCAAGTTCAGAATGCTTGTATTACCTATTTAATGGCAATGCTTTTTAAATCCCTAACATATATCCTCCTTTATCTATCTGCTGAGTCTTTCCTTTGGTTTGAATTTCCAGATTTCTTGATAACTATACAGAAGTTTCATGTACTCCACAGGGCACACAAAATGGATGTAGCAAAGCATGAAATGATTGGATGCATCCCAGGAAAGGAGTCTTAAATCACTGTCAGCTTAGCTTAGCAGGTAGCATACTTATCTCTGATTGAGAGAATTGAGAAATCCTTCACTGTGACACTTTAGTGCAACATTGGGGAAAGTTCTACATCATTCTCAGTCCTTCTTAAGGGGACATTAAATGTTCTGTTACATTATTCAAAAAGCAAGGGGGTTCTCTCTGAATATTGGTCCACCTCTCTTCTTTAAGCAGCACCCCACGGTAGATTTTATTTTGGTTACTCTTTCATGGATTTTGCCTTGGGCCGCATTGGGTGTCAAATTTGCCAACTTAGTGAAGGTGACTGTGCTTCAATGTGATGGATCACTTGAAGATGTCCTAAGTGTTTCGATAAGGCACTGTACAATTACTTCTCCATTGTTGCACCATTCACATTAACCTATTTAAAAAGGCTTTTTGATAAAAAAACAAAAATAAACTCGCCTCGAAGAAATCAAGATGGAAATGCTAACTCGCTGACACCTATTCCCAACTGGAATATTGATTAGAAAAAAAAACCTTCCAAATTTAAAAAAAGTGCTTTGGACTATTTAAAACTTCACTCATTCCATAATATTACCATCATTGTTATGTTATTAGCCTGTACTTTTCCAACCTTGTGTGTGGGGCCGCACATTGGTTAGCACTGCAGCCTCACAGTGCCAGGGACCCGGGTTCAATTCCCACCTCGGGTGACTGTCTGTGTGGAGTTTGCACATTCTCCCTGTGTCTGTGTGACTTTCCTCTGGGTGCTCCGGTTTCCTCCCACAGTCCAAGGATGTGCAGGCTAGGTGGATCGGCCATGCTAAATTGCTTGTAGTGTTCGGGGTGTGTGGGTTGTAGGGGGATGGGTCTGGGTGGGATGTTTCAAGGGGCGGTGTGGACTTGTTGGGCCGAAGGGCCTGTTTCCACACTGTAGGGAATCGAATCTAAGCGCATTAACATGCTGCTTCTTTCCATAATTTCTGTGCTGAATTCATGATGTACAGAAATACACTATTTGCAGTTTTCAAGAAAATCTACACTTTCTCTTAGCTTTAGGGTATGACTATTTTACCTTCCATCTCCATAAAGTAACTATCTTAATCAGAGCTCAAACGATATTAAATAATACAACATTTCTAAAAGACCTCCTGCAACTTGTTTCAGGAGAGGTGCATGTGGAAATGTCATAATATGGCCCATCCTTTAGAAAGTCTTTTAACTTTTTAATGTTAGTGATTTTCATGTCATATTTAAAATATTTTAACTCCAAAGTTGATTTTTAATTTAACAAGTGATTACTATTTTTCCCAATATTTTCCTTCATTGATACCAGACAGCCAGCCTGCTACAGACTTTTCACTGGCCTTTACAGCAGTCATTTGTTGCTCCTGTCCAGGCATTCTTCCCTCTGTCAACCAATTTTTTGGTCATTTTTGGTGTCTTAGGTAGTTTTATCAAGTAGTAAATGTTAAGTGTTTTCACATCCATATCTTACCCTGCCTACGGTGACTAGATTTTAAATAAACAACTGATGAAGTTCCTGTAAGGAAGTATTGTTGGCAGTTTTGGTGTCCTTGTTTAAGGACAGGAATCACTTCATTGGAGGCAGTTCAGAGGAGATTTGCTAGGATGGTCTCTGGTATGGAATGACCGTCTTATGAGCAATGGTCCAACAGGTTGGGACTCTACTCATTGGAGTTTAGAAGAATCAGAAGCAATCTTATTGAGACATGGAATTCTTAAGGGGTTTGGCAGGACAACTGCTGTGAGGATGTTGCACTTCATGAGAGAGTCTAGGACCAGAGGGTAGTGTCAGGATAAAGGGGTGCCAATTTAAGACTTCATGGAGGAGGAACAGCTTCTCTCACAGGGTTGCGTGTCTTTAAAATTCCCTGCCATGTAGAACTGTGGGGGCAGAGTGCCTGTGTATATTTAAGGTTGAGAGAGTGAGAGAGAGAGAGAGAGAGTGATTCTCGATCAGTTGGAAAATCAAGGATCACAGGAAAGTGGCCCCGAGGAGCGTCAGATCAGCCACGATCCTATTGAATGGCACAGTAGGCTCAAAAGGCCAACTCCTGCTTCTATTGCTCACATTCTCAAACAATGAAGAACACTGAAGTGTCATCAATATTCTTGTCCAGGAATTAGAAGTTGTGACTTCAAACATCACTGCAGGAATGGAGTAGTGGCTTTAGTGGTATGCCTACATTAACCTCAGCACCTTTTTTCACCCAATTGTTTGGGTGGGTATGAAAGATTCAATGATATAAAAGAAGTAAGCAAAGGGAGATTGACCTAACAGTTTCCCCCACAACTACCAGCAATAGATTAGCTGGCCACTGTGTGAATAACATTTGCTGCATTTGCCTGCATAATGGATTTCATTGCACTTTCAACTGTATGGGGTCACATTCCAGTAAGTGACAAATGCTGCGTGCTACTAACTGGCTAAATGTCAAGAAGTTAATAAGGGTGTAAGGCACTAACCGATGAGGTCAAAAACCTAAGGACTATTGTGGGTATTATCCATCCACTGCTTAACTGTGATAAACAAAATAACATACTAAGATACTGATTGAGCGAGTTTTGAGAAGATTTGTAGCTCAGGTTGAGGTTCTGGATGTGAGTTTGCTCGCTGAGCTGATTGATAGATCATTTGAAAATCAGATATCTTTTGTTGTTTCATGAGGTGTTGGCCCAGTCTAAATCTAGTCGAAAGCAGTTCTGATAATCTAATCTAAAGCAAATTTCAGGCTTTGCACATCAAAATTATCGATAAAAATAAGGAACCTAGACCTGTTGTTTTGGAAAAGGGATTTATAATTTATCTAACTGAGATACCCAAGACAAGTAATGGAACAGACTCAGGCTTTTTTTATATTGTTATGGTGAAGAATTTGAATAAACAGAAGGAAGAAATTATGTGAATGCATTACTGTTGAAGTTCAAAATATTTTTAAAAAGAAATGCTTTTGTCTCCAAATAGAAAGCAAGTTTCAGTAAGAAAGCAGTGTCTTCGAAACTGGGGCAGATTCAGTGTTTTTATCACTTTATAATTTTAGCAAGAGTTGATTGATGAAAATGGTTTTCTGTGTACATCAAATATGCAGGCAGGCCTGGTGCCTAGACATCTTACAGTGGCCAGTAGGCATCAATCTGCCTGGTCTGCAATAATTCTTTTTGTTTTTGATTTTCAGACTGGTTTTGGCATGTTAATCAAGCCAAGAAAGACCATGTTCCAGAGTTGTAAACAACATGCCTCCTGTGCATAATTCACTTTGAAACAGATGTCGTCAGAGAGACAAATAAGTGAACAAGCCAAAGACAGACTGTTATATTCCTATTTGACTCTAGGCAAATTAAGGCAAAATATGATGCAGTTAGATAAGAAAGGTTGGAAAGTGGTTCATGTGGAGCATAAACATCAGCATGGACCAGAGGGCTGAATGGCCTGTTTCTGTGTTGCAAACAGTTATTATGATATCATTTAAGCTCCTGGGAAAAAGTGATCAATAAAGAAATGGGGCAAAGTATTGAAGAACTGAACCAAAAAGTTGGTACTATAATGGCAGAGGGGCTGGTGAATACAAGTGCGTTTTAACATGGTTGACTGCTCTCCTTCCATGCCCCATATTCCACAAAAAACAGATAACAGCTGATGCCAGAAATCTGAAGTAAAAATAGCAAAATAAAATGCTGGAAATACTCTGATTTTCTGAAGAAGGGTCCCAACCTGAAACGTCAAGCTTTCCTGCTCCTCTGATGCTGCTTGGCGTGCTGTGTTCATCCAGCCTCACACCGTCTGCATGTTATCTCAGATTCTCCAGCATCGGCAGTTCCTACTATCTCTGCTGGAAATACTCTGCAGCTTGGGCAACATTCATGCAGACAGAAATGGGGGAATTAGCTTTTCAGGTTGAGATCACCTTTCATCAGAACCGTGCCCAGCTATGTTGTGATCCTCCTCCTTCAGCCAGAATATTTCTTACAATGATTTCTTTGATCATATTTCACTCTTGCCCTTGAGTTCCCCTAACAACCTATCCTAGACCCCCTGCTGTTTCACATGCAAATGCTGCCTTTCAGTAAAAAGCCTGGTGTCAGGATCCACATGCACATTAATATCACTTTAGTCTCCCTCATTGCTGCCAATCATGACCTATTGCAATGCCAGCGTTCTCAGACTGCTCACTGGGCACTCAGTTTTCTTGAATTAAGTATTGGCAAGATCATGTAATTATCTTCAGCATTTTCCAAAAAAAAACTCCCTTCCCTGATTCCATTCCCCTCTCTGATCACTTTCTCAGTCTGAACCACACTGCTGGCAGTCTTGGAATCCTATCTAACTTTGGGCAAACTTTCAAACCCAAGATGTGAGATTGCCTCTCAAACTACACCCTCCTTTAAAACAAAATGCTCTGACCAAGCTTCTAGCTTTCAATCTCATGCCCCCTTCCTTGCTTCACTTATTTTCCTTTTGAATAACTTCCTGTTAAGAATACTTCAATGTTTTCCTGTGCAAAATGTCTATATCAAGTTAATTTACAAGTGCTTATGTTTAGCTGACATGTTGCAGCACACAATTTCGTGGAGATCACATCTGCTGTGTTTATTCAGCTACGTGAAACATTTCCCACAAGGTTCAGCTGTTTCAGAATCACTAGGTAGATTAATCATAATTGGACACCAAGGACATAAATGCTATAAGGATAGGGTAGGAAATTGGACTGTTGATGGAAGATAAGCCACAATTTTATTCAATGTTGGAGCAGCTCGAAAGGGCTATGTGGCCTCCACCTACGTTCTTGTCGACATGGTCTAAGGTAAAATCATATGCGAACATTGATAACAGGTTTGCATGCCAATTTTAGATAATAAACTGTGAAGATGGATGAACACAGCAGGCCAAGCAGCTTCTCAGGAGCACAAAAGCTGACGTTTCGGGCCTAGACCCTTCATCAGAGAGGGGGATGGGGTGAGGGTTCTGGAATAAATAGGGAGAGAGGGGGAGGCGGACCGAAGATGGAGAGAAAAGAAGATAGGTGGAGAGGAGGAGAGGTGGGGAGGTAGGGAGGGGATAGGTCAGTCCAGGGAAGACGGACAGGTCAAGGAAGTGGGATGAGGTTAGTAGGTAGGAAATGGAGGTGCATCTTGGGGTGGAAGGGATGGGTGAGAGGAAGAACAGGTTAGGGAGGCAGAGATAGGCTGGGTTGGTTTTGGGATGCAGTGGGGGGAAGGGAAGAGCTGGGCTGGTTGTGTGATGCAGTGGGGGGAGGGGACGAACTGAGCTGGTTTTGGGATGCGGTGGGGGAAGGGGAGATTTTGAAGCTGGTGAAGTCCACATTGATACCATTGGGCTGCTGGGTTCCCAAGCAGAATATGAGTTGCTGTTCCTGCAACCTTTGGGTGGCATCATTGTGGCACTGCAGGAGGCCCATGATGGACATGTCATCTAAAGAATGGGAGGGGGAGTTGAAATGGTTCGCGACTGGGAGGTGCAGTTGTTTATTGCGAACCGAGTGGAGGTGTTCTGCAAAGCGGTCCCCAAGCCTCCGCTTGGTTTCCCCAATGTAGAGGAAGCCACACCAGGTACAATGGATACAGTATACCACATTTGCAGATGTGCAGGTGAACCTCTGCTTAATATGGAATGTCATCTTGGGGCCTGGGATGGGGGTGAGGGAGGAGGTGTGGGGGCAAGTGTAGCACTTCCTGCGGTTGCAGGGGAAGGTGCCGGGTGTGGTGGGATTGGAGGGCAGTGTGGAGCAAACAAGGGAGTCACGGAGAGAGTGGTCTCTTCAGAAAGCAGACAAGGGTGGGGATGGAAAAATGTCCTGGGTGGTGGGGTCGGATTGTAGATGGCGGAAGGGTCGGAGGATGATGCGTTGTATCCGGAGGTTGGTAGGGTGGTGTGTGAGAACGAGGGGGATCCTCTTTGGGCAGTTGTGGCGGGGGCGGGATGTGAGGTATGTGTTGCGGGAAATGTGGGAGACGCGGTCAAGGGCGTTCTCAACCACTGTGGGGGGAAAGTTGCGGTCCTTGAAGAACTTGGACATCTGGGATGTGCGGGAGTGGAATGCCTCATCCTGGGAGCAGATGCGGCGGAATTGGGAATAGGGAATGGAATTTTTGCAGGAGGGTGGGTGGGAGGAGGTGTATTCTAGGTAGCTGTGGGAGTCGGTGGGCTTGAAATGGACATCAGTTACAAGCTGGTTGCCTGAGATGGAGACTGAGAGGTCCAGGAAGGTGAGGGATGTGTTGGAGATGGCCCAGGTGAACTTGGAGTTGGGGTGGAAGGTGTTGGTGAAGTGGATGAACTTTTCGAGCTCCTCTGGGGAGCAAGAGGCAGCGCCAATACAGTCATCAATGTAACGGAGGAAGAGGTGGGGTTTGGGACCTGTGTAGGTGCGGAAGAGGGACTGTTCCAGGTACCCTACAAAGAGGCAGGCATAGCTGAGGCCCATGCGGGTGCCCATGGCCACCCCCTTTGTCTGTAGGAAGTGGGAGGAATTGAAAGCGAAGTTGTTAAGGGTGAGGACGAGTTCGGCTAGGCGGATGAGGGTGTCGGTGGAGGGGGACTGGTCGGGCCTGCGGGACAAGAAGCAGCGGAGGGCTTTGAGGCCATCTGCATGCGGAATACAGGTGTATAGGGACTGAACGTCCATGGTGAAAATGAGGTGTTTGGGGCCAGGGAATTGGAATTTCTGGAGGAGGTGGAGGGCCTGGGTGGTGTCACGGACGGAGGTAGGGAGTTCCTGGACCAAAGGGGAGAAAATGGAGTCCAGATTGGTGGAGATGAGTTCGGTGGGGCAGGAGCAGGCTGAGACAATGGGTCGACCAGGGCAGGCAGGTTTGTGGATTTTGGGAAGGAGACAGAAACGGGCCGTGGGGGGTTGGGGAATAACTTGTCAAATGCCGCACGGCCGATTGGTCATCTAACTTCTGTTCAAATGAGGAGTTTTACACCTGGGACTATATGTATTTTGTGTAGTACTGGGCCATCATGTCAGTGGCAATTCTGTCAAAATAGTTATTCAATTAGGCCCACTTCTGCTCTTCACCTATTCGACGGTCAATGATATTTCTAAAACATAACATTTTTTTTTGTCTTGAATTAGTCTTGAATCTGCTTCAGGCAGAGCAGTCCTAGTCATCGTAAATCCAGGTTGTGAATGTTTTTCTCCTAATCTTTCCTTGTTTTTTTTTTAGTTGCTGTCCTCTTGTTATTGACCTATCCATTAGTTGAAACTGTTCTTTATTTATTCTCTTAAATGGTGGAATATCATAATTCCACTCATCATGGTGGAGCAGTCAAATATATTTATGAGAAATCCTTAATGTGAGGCAAACAAGCAACAACTTCCTACCTCCACAACTCCCCACCCACTCGCATCACCTTGTCACCTGAAGGCAGGAATATAAAACTACCTATTCATCTCAAAAAGCATGAAATCAGACAGGGTTTCAGTTAAAGGTTGTAACCTGCTACAAGTATCAACAAGGACAAGAACATCAGTGTTGTAAGTTTAATATAAATACGAGGTACAGTAGCACAGTACGCCTCTCCTTGTACAATTTGGAATATTTAAACCCATTTAAGACACAGTTAAAGAGACATTTCTTTTCACTGAGGGTTGAATGTCTTGAAATGCCCTTCCTCATAAGGCAGTTGGTGCAGAATTTTAAAATAATTTTAAGGGAGAGGTGTATGGATTCTTGATTAGGAAAGGGAAGTAAGATTATTGGGGATGTGCCGGAACATACAGTTAGGTTAAAATCAGATCAGCCAAGTTCTTATTAAATAGTGCAGTAGGCTCTGAAGGCCGACTGGCCTACTCTTGATCATATGTTCATAATATTTAATCTGTGGCTGCATTCAGAATGGTCTAATGTTGATCAGTCAAAGGCATGATCATCTAATTATCAGTTTTTAATCAGTATTGTTTGTAATCGTTAGGTTACTGAACTTACTGAGAATAAAATGGCCTCCAAGGTAACCTACGCATTTATCTTTTATGCATATACAAGAAACTAACCATTTTATCAGCACATTGGAAACCCATAATGGGAAGTCAGCCAGCAATCTGAAAACTAGTTTCGTAGCTAAATGAAAACATCAACATTGCAGCTCTGTCTGGTTTATTTAAGTCACAAATATTTCAAAAATTACAAAATACTCAAATGGAGAAAACACAGGACTCACAATCTTTGCTTCTACCTTTTGTTTACATTGTGTTATCCCATGGCAAACTACTATTATATACATTAAGCCTCAAGATATATATAAATTTAGCATCAGAATGTACATTCTGCTAATGCTGCAGTGAAATAAGAAGCTGGACCATTGACAACATTAAACATTATACTTCGGTAAACACAAAAGCAAAATAAAAACTTGAACCTTTGTGTCACTATCCAGGGTGTGAGCACACCATGTAGTTCTTTCTTTTAATTAAACACAGTCCTATGACAGTGAACACCACATAACAGTCTACAATGGAGAATATACAGTCCTTGATAAAATCAAGGGGAAAGACAAATACGCACCATCAGGAAACCAGTTACCCAGTGCAGACATCAGCCAGACTCTCTGCATTCAGCTTCTGACAACAATGTGATAGCTTCTTTGATAAAATGTAAAGTTTGAACTTTCAAAACCTTTTTAAGAGTGGTATTTTTAGTTGTTTAAGATATAAAAATGTGATTGACAAAAGAGCAAGATCAGTCAGCCCCTGCTCTAAAGTTAATGTTATTTACTGACAAGTTTTCAGTTCAGTTTGCTAGTATCTCAGGTACCCCCACTGCCGAAATTAGATACTAATGTATCATGGTAAAGGACTTGAGTAAAAATGAATATAAATCTCCACAAGGTAATCAAGGGCCCATAACCAACCAAACACTATGACATACATATATCTAGAAAAGGGACTTTAAAACTGAATCTTTTTGAGTGACTAACATTATTTAAATCAACATCTTTTCAGAGCATTTATTTCAGAAATAAAAAGGACTTGTCCACCAGTAAGCACAAGCCTTTGTCCTAACTCAAGCTCCCCTCTTTGAAAGTTCTCTCATTGGGAGAGAGAAGTATACTTGAGTACAGTGCACCTCTACAGTGGAGGCCCATGCTGCTTAAATGTTTGACAACAAACCTCTGTGGATTGAGACGCTAATGATAGGTGCGTGATCACAATCAAACATCACGACAGAAGTTCAATTTGTACTTTTGGTCCTATTTTTCAGTACTCCCAAACTTTTTACTTAATTTTTGTGAATGTGACTTGTGACTCATTAATGCCCTTGAATCTGATATTTAATTATAGGTTGTCAGCTCCATCCCCAACATAACAAAATAGGTTGACAAGCAGAAAATTAGCATGATGCCACAGGTATGTGCAATACTTTAATGCATATTTAATGAAAGCAAAAATGCTGGATGTTACGTTAAACGCAAATATAAAAGTAGCTTATTTGTTCCTAATTTTTTTTAATTATAATCATAAAATTATCACTATAAAACGGCGGTAAAAGATTCAACTGTCTTAAATATTTTGGATACTGAAAATATTTTTAATGATTACAACAGAGAGCCTAGATTTTCTTTCATGCTGTTGGCAAGAGATCAGTCTAGTAATAGTCTGCATTGTTGACCAGCATGGTATGGGGTGCCCAAACCCAGTGATGGTAAAATACTATTTATGTAGCTTTTTTTAATGTTAATTAAAATCTATGTTGACGTTCGTCTGGACCACAATCCCTGCAACCTTTTGATGCATGCCACTGCTACTAGACACACAGAAAAAACACTCCATTTCAGAGGAAACATTACCACACAGCTAACTTCTCCTTTAATTAAAGGAGTTGAAGCTGTTTAAAACATTTAACTTTTGCAATCTGTTATCCAATTAGAAATCCACAACTAATCCTTTACTTATAAGGTTAATTTTCTTTATTTACAAACTCAAAAGCCATGCCATAGATTTCACTTTTCTTTAAAATTATGAGGATATCCTACATATTATTTAAGGAGTAATAAAATGTACGAGAGTACTTATAATCAGAATGTAAATCTGTTGACTTTTTCTGTTTTGTTTTAGTTAGGTTGCATTGTGCAGTGACCATTTGAAACTCAGTCCAGTACCAAAACAAGAACAGCTGGAAACACTGCTCAGCGTGCATTTTTGACTATCATATTATCAAATGCAATGTCTTGCAATGATCCACAGCCAGCCCCTCCACAGATGAATATTACAAAATAAAATCATATGATCTCTTTTGTTGCGGTGAGGGGTTGGGGTTGGGGTTGAAAATCTTTTTAGGAAGATCTCTTTGTCATTCTTGTAGGATGTCAGAGCTCCTTCCAAAGTACTGGTTGAGTAACCTTTGTCCGTCAGAGTGAGCCTTCATATGGTTCAGAATTTAAAGTGGCTTGTCACTTTCCTTTTTCAGACGGCTGTAAGAGAAACAAAAATGGTACTCATGAAAACACAAAGGACACCTTGGGATGCTTTATTTGAAAAAAAAAACACCCTTCAGATATGTTCAATTGAAATGAGGTTGTATGTCACTTTCCTGTACTTAAAAAAAAAATGCTGAAAAACACAGAGCTACTTTAAAGAAAGTTCAGACCACAATAAACCAGACAAGCTTTAGGCAAAATTGTACAGTACATATGTTTCAATGGAAAAAATACTTATCCACAACTTCACAAAAACACATTCACTGAATACAATGAAGCAATATTTTCAACCTGACAAGGCCAGAACACATCACATGCATTAATAATTTCCATGGATTTCTGTCTGACCCTGAATTAGAGCAAACTGCATGGATAGGTTCCTGCAGTTAAATTCCACATTTGCCTTCTACCCAAATGCATTATTTCAAACACAAAGTTGAAAACAAGCTGTGCACAAGTGAAGCATTCTTTCTTCATTTTTGCAATGAAGCTGAAACTTTGCAAATCCACGATTTCTAGAAGGACAAGGGCAGCAGATACATAGGAACACTGCCACCTGCAAGATCCCTTCCAAGAAACACACTATTCTGATCTAGAATCTAGAACTGTATCAGCTGTTCTTTCACTGACACTAACTCCGCAACGTCCTAATAACGTTGTGAATAAACCTACACCACAAGAACTGCAGTGGTTCAAGATGGGTCACCAGCACCTTCCACACTGGGCAAGTATGTTGGGCAATAAATGCTGGCCCAGTCAGTAATGCTCACGTCACAAGAATAAAATAAAACAAAAATTCTGTTAGCATTATTAGTTATTTTGGGTACACGTGCATTAGGTTTTAGTGAATGGTGCAGAGAGACATCAATGTCTCTCTGCTTCTTGACACACATCAAGAAAATATCCTAACGTTCTTTGACTCAAAGTGGATGACATCAGAGTTGCTCAAAACAAACTCCATTGATCATTGTTTTTAACCCACCCACAAACTGTTGAGATCTTTGCAACTTTGTAACATTGAGACAATTTTATCCAACTCCATACCCACCCACTCCCCAAAGCAAACATTCGTGCTACTGAAATGCTCCTAAATTCTCAGCTACCACTGAAATTCCTGAAGTGTGCAGATCTACAAACAACACCCTTAAGATGATGTTTAATAGAGAATGTAATGGATATCGTTCAGAAATACCATGAGAAGAAATTAAACACAGGCATGCAAATGTCATTGACGTGGATTATAAAGGTTCTTTGTTTCAAAAATTTAATGTAGCACAAAAGATGTCTTTGCCTGTTCTGCGCACTGTATTATGATTTGCATTTTCTAGTGGCTCAAGGTACTTCAGGCATTTTTTTTTAAAAAGGTATGCTTCATATTTAGCATCATTTCCAGGGACTATTTTCAAAATAAAACATATATGGGGAAGTTTTCACCATGCTAACTATTTGAAACAAATCCAACGCCTGATGAGAGTAAGTCACGGGTCAGTCTTTATGGGTTACATAAACAGATACAGCTAGGGTTTCCACCTTGCCTAATAATAAATGGAATCAAGAGATGGATGAGGAAAGGTTTGTATCATGCTTTTCCTTTGCTTCTTCTACGGTCCTCCACGTTCAATCTGCAAGGTGCAGGCTCTAAGACCAATATCATCCTGACCAATAACAGCAAACATTAGGGACTGCATCTGGGAGCTACCTGATTTTTGTGGCTCAGTGCTTCATCGCTTAGTGGAATTGACCAATAATGTTAAATTTTATTTGTTGAAATTCCTGTAAAATATCTTGGGATATTCAAAGCATCATATAAATACAATTTCTTGCTGAATCATTTGTTGATGCTATTCCTTAATGAGGTTGTTTCAGAATAAGGAATCAAATCATTGAGGACTGAGATGAGGAGAAATTTCTTCACTCAAAGCACGTGAAAGCTTAGAATTCTCTTCAGATGGTGGCAGATGTTCTATTTTTGAATCTAATTAAGGCTGAGTTATAGGTTTTTGGTCTCTGAGTCAATCAAGGTAGTGGGCAGAAAAGCAGATTGAGTCCAAAGATCAGGATGATTGTGCTGAATGGTGGAGAAAGCATGAAGTGCTTTATGGTTGACTCCTGTTCATTTTCTTAAGTTTGTTTTTTCTTTCTTTCTCTCAGCTGCTCCTGAGATTACAGACTTATTTCTAGATCTGTCTCTAGACTTCTTACCATTATTACATTTCAGTAATAAGATTTTTATTTTGATTCATTTTTGATTCTTTTATAGTCAAACAAATGAAACAAGTAACTTTTCTTCAAATAGAGTTAACAGAACTTTTGTAAAGCCTACACATATCATACTTCAACACTTCTTACAATTATTACATTTCTAGCATAAAATTTTTAATTTTTATTCATTTTTGGTTCTTTTATAGTTAAAAACATTTTTTTAAAAAAGCACAATTTCATTTCAAATGGAGTTCTGTTAATGGACATTTTTGACAGGCCGACACGTGGACAGTTCTGGAGTGAGAGTTTTTGAAATCAGCAGATTGAAAACTGCCTGCTGGACCATTTAAGGAGTCATCATTTCTCAATTTGATTGTTCAGCTAAGTGGTTGATTTTATTTAAGGTTTATATGTTTGATTTTTATTTCTTAAAAATTTTCATGCTTAATATTAATTCTATGGGTGAGGCAAGGTAGTTTATTTTAAATATAAGGTGCAATAGCACTCTTTCCTTTTAGGCTTAATATCAATCAGGTCATACAGCAGACACAGAGTTAGATGGCTGGTAGATTTCGAGAAGGATTACACAGCAGGATCAATCGGATAACTGTCTGGAAAGGTAAGAAGGGAGTTCTGAAGTCTCCAGTGACCATTCCTCTCTCAAACAGATACTGAGTCTTGGGTACTGTTGAAAAGGATAGTCTCTTAGAAGAGGCAGTCAGATCTTGGGTGCTAAGAATGAATCTTATGTTAGATGGGTTTTGCGAATCTTATGTTAGACAGGTTTTGCCAAGATTTACAAGAATAATCGCTATAGGGGACTGAGCTGTCAAACTGCATTTATTTCAATGCAAGGGTCTTACAGGTAAGGCTGATGAACTCATGGTATGTTTGGGAACATGGAATTGGGGCATCCTAACTATTACAGAAACTTGGTTGGGGGGTGGACAGGATTGGCAGCTCAATGTTCTGGGTTTCAGATGTTACAGGAAGAATAGAAGGGGAGGCAAAGGGAAGGGGAGTAGTGTTGTTGATTAAGGAAAACATTACTGCTACAGCTACAGCAGATACTTCTGAAAAATCAGTCAGTGAAAATATATTTGTTGAAATTAGAAATAAAAATGTAATAATCACATTGATGGCATTGTACTATAAGCCCCTCCCCTAACAGTCAAAGAGAAATCGAGGAACAATTATGCAGAGATCTCAGATATTTGCAATAACAATAAGGGTTGTAATACTAGGTGATTTTAATTTTTCAAACATTGACTGGGACTGCCATACTGATAAGCGTTTGGATGGTAAAGAATTTGTTAAGTATGTTCAAGGGAATTTTCTTTATCGATATGTAAATATTCTGACTAAAGGAGGAGCAAAACTTGACCTTGCTTTGAGTAATAAGATAGGGCAAGTGACTGAAGTGATAATAGGGGAACACTTTGGGCCTAGTGGTCATAATATTGTTTGTTTTAAAATAATTATGGAAAAGGATAAGCCTTCTGTAAAAAAATTCATCTTTAAAAATTATAGTAAGGCATATTTTAATGGTACGAGACAAGAACTTGCAAAAATTGATTGGAGTAGACTGTTTGTAGGTTAAGGGACACCTGATAAGTGGGAGGCTTTTTAAAAGTGCAATAAAGAGAGTTCAGAGTTATTATGTTCCTGTTAGAGTGAAAGGTGAGGCGGGCAGGATTAGAGAACAACAGAGTTCTAGTCAAGAATAAAAAAGAATCATGTATTAGAATACAGACAACTGGATACAAATGAACCTCTTGAAGAGTATCAAGATCATAAGGACATTAACAGGGAGATCAGGAAAGCAAAGACAGGATGAGAGGTTAAGGATAAGGATAAGGATAAGGTTAAAGATAATCCAAAGAGATTCTATAAGTGCATTAACAGCTAGACAGCAACTGTAGAGAGAGTTGGGCCCCTTAAAAGTCAAAGAGGTCATCTTTGCATTGAACCTCAGGTGATAGGAGACATATTAAACGAATATTTCACATCAGGTTTTACTGTGGAAAAAGAAATGGAGGCTAGAGAATTCATGGGAATAAATATGGATGTTCTGAAAACGTTCACATTACAGAAGAAGTAGCGCCAGAGGTCTTAGAAAATATAAAGGTGGATAGATCTCAGGGACCTGACCTGAGGAAATTGCAGAATATTTCCAGAAATATTTGTATCATCTATAACTATGGGTGAGGTGCCAGATGACTGGAGGCTGGGTAATGTTGTGTTTTTGTTTAAGAAGGGATGTAAGGAGAAGCTTTGGGACTAGGGACCAGAGAGTCTGACTTTGGTGGCGGTTAATTTGTTGGAAGGAATTCTGAAAAATAGGATTTATATGCATTGAGGGGCAAGGAATGATTAGGATAATTAGCATGGTTTTGTACAAGGGAAACACTGTCTCACAAAATGATTGAATTCTTTGAGGAAATAATCAACAAGATTGAGGAGGGCAGAGCCGGAGACGTTGTTTACCTGGACTTCAGTAAAGCCTCAACAAGGTTCCCCCATTGTAGACTAATTAGTAACGTTAGATCACATAGGACTCAGGGTGAGCTTAACAATTGGATACAGAATTGGCCTAATGGCAGGAGACAGATTTTTAAAAAAAAATCATTCACAGGATGAGGGTGTCACTGGCTAGTCAGCATTTATCGTCCATTCCTAATTACCCGGACAGCAGTTGAGAGTCAACCACGTTGCTGTGGGTCTGGAGTCACATGCAGGCCAGACCAGGTAAGGACGGCAGTTTCCTTCCCTAAAAGGTCATTGGTGAACCTGGTGTGTTTTACTGACAACAGTTTATGGTCATCATTAGATTCTTAATTCCGGACTTTTTTTTAAGTTGAATTCAATGGTGGGATTCGAACCCAGGCCACCTGAACATTTTCTGGGTGTCTAAATTAACAGTTCAACAAAAACACCATAAGGCCATCATCTCCCCTTGCAATGTGAAGGTGGAGGGTTGTATTTTGGACTGGAGGTCAGTAACCAGCGGTGTTCCACAGGGGTCAGCGCTGGGTTCACTTTTGTTTCTCATTTATAGAAATGATTTAGCTGAGAATATAGCGGGCATGGTTAGTAAGTTTGTGGATACACCAAAATTGGTGGTATTGTGGACAATGAAGAAGGTATCTAAGATTACAAAGAGACATTGATCAATGGGCTGAAGAGCGGTAGATTGAGTTTAATTTGGATAAATGTGAGGTATTGCATTTTGGTAAAGCAAACAAGTGCAGAATTTATACAATTAAAAGTTGGGTCCTGGGCAGCACTGTATAACACCCAGGGGTTCAGGTACATAATTCTTTTGAGGTTTGTGTCACATATAGAGCAAGCTTGCTTTCGTGGCTCATCTGTTTGAGCTTAGGAGTTGGGATATTATGTTAAAAGTTCTATGGGATGTTGGTGAGGCCTCTTCTAGTCACCCTGTTATAGAAAGGATATTATTAAAAGCTGGACAGGGTTCAAAAGAAATTTACCAGGATGTTGCTGGGTATGGAGGGTTTGAGTTACAAAGAGAGGCTGGGACTTCTTTTCACAGGAGCATAAGTTTAAGGGGTGACCTTATAGAAGTTTATAAAATCATGATGGGAATAGGTAAGGCAAAATGGCAGGTGCCTTTTCCCTAAGGTGGGGGGTTTCAAAACTAGGGGGCGTACGCGTAAGGTTAAAGGAGAAAGATTTAAAAAAAAGACATGACGGACAACTTTTTTCAACAGATAGTGATTCGTTTGTGGAATGAGCTTCCAGAGGAAGTGGTGGATGTAGGTATAGTTACAATATTTAAAAGACATTTAGGTAAGTACATGCATAAGAAATATTTGGAGGGACAAAGGCCAAGCGGAGAGAGGTGGGACTAGTTTTGTCTGGGATTATGTTTGGCATGGGCTAGTTGGACCAAAAGGTCTGTTTCCGTGCTGTATAACTCTAAGTGAACATTGAGTCAAGTATCTAATATCATATTTTGCTTTATTTTGCTTTGTAAACTGCCTTGGGATGTTTTATATTAAAGGCTACATAAATACAGGTTAGTGGTGTCATATACTGTTCCAAATGAATGATGCTCAAAATACAAAATGTGGAGATCTGCATGGTCCAATGCAGGACTTACCTACGCTGTGTTATTTTCTGAAAGCACTACATTTTAATGTAAACATGGCAACTTTTTGAATTATTAAAACAAAGCATTACTACTTCTAGACTTACAGTCCAGGAAACAATTGGTATAGTAACAAAGCAAGCAAAGTCTTAAAAGCAATGGTACTTGGAAACTCTAGGCTATAAGCCCACAAAGTACTAAACTGACATTGCTTTTTACATGTAGACAAACACATGGATACTTTTGAATTTAATTATTTTCAGGATAAATAACTTAGAAATCCTTATGAAGACTACAGGTAACTGATTAAATGTTATTAACATTTTTGTGACCGGTTAGTTGAATATTTCTAGGGAGCACAGGCGAGAAGTGATAATTGATTAATCATTGAAAAATAAAGGTTATGCAATAGTAAAATTGCTACTGTTTTCAAGGGCTACTAAACTTAGTATCTCAATCAACAAGAATTTTAAATGAACTACCATTACGTACACTGAGGCATTGTTTAGTAACACTTCCAATTTACAAGGCAACTGTTAGCTTATCTTTTCAAAATTTTATTATTTCAGATTTGTTTAGTTCATGATCTCTGTACACTTCTGCCATAATACTGTGTATTAATGCGCACAGTACATGTTGCAAAAATGCAGAGAATTTGACCTCTCAATGATTAACATTCTCATTGAGTTGATGAACAAGAAAATCAGTATTTTTGATAAATACTCTAAAACAGGACGTCTCATTTTACGCGTGCTTACCTGCATCTCATCTGAAACAGAAATCACATTTTCATTTTGTTCAAAAATAAAATTCTTGCTAGATCTGTCATGAGCCTAGAAAAGTCAGTGTCAAAACTGAAGTTCCAAAATTACAAAGTTAAAACATCAAATGCATTGAAATTTTTCAACACTAATCCAAGAGGTGGAAATATTTGCATTCCCAGTAATTTAGCAAAAAGACATCGTTTCCTTAAGAATGATACTGTTGTGAGAGGTGAAGTTTCATATTCATAAGGATATAAGAACACTGGCAATGTTACTGGCCTAGCAATCCAGAGGCCTTGACTAATGCTCAAGGGACAGGAGTTCAAACTTCACCACAGCAAATGGAGAAATTTAAATCTAAATCATAAGCAAATATGGGCAAAAACTAATAACTTACTGGATTGTTATGAAAGCATAGCTTCACTGATGTTCTTCAGGAGTGAAATTTAACACCTTTAAACGGTCTTGCTCGTACCTGACTCCAGAGCACACCAATATGGTAGACCCTTTAGAGCTTTATGAAGTGGCCTAGAAAGCCATTTACTTTCGTATTCAACTACTGCAGTTCTACGTATTACAAAGCCTATAGAGATTCATGAAGGCAGCTCATGGTCAACTGAGGATCAGCAGAAATGCTGGCCTTGCCCAGTGATGTTCACATCACAAGTAAAATTTTAGATAAAGAGTGAAGAAGAGTTAGCACATCAATTTCAAGGCAGTACACTCTTGCTTGTTCCCATGTCTGACCCCAGCTGAGAAATTACAGTCAAAAGTGAGCATTTTAGCATTCAACGGCACAAAGTCAGGTGCTCTGTTGTGCTCAGATCAGATTTTATGATATCCTATATACATTAACAATGAATATTCAAATTCAAAATGAGTAACTTAAATCATCTCAAAGTCAGAACAATCTCACGTGAAGTGTTCATGTAAATTAAATTTAAATCTGTTTCAAAGCAAAATACTGAACAGCAGCAAGATTCAGCAATTCCTACCTATAATAGTCTTCTTGCCCAGGAAGTGGACCTCCGTGCATATGGTGATGGCCGTGTAGCCACTGCTGTTCCATTGCTAGTCTCTGTAGTTCTGCTGACTGGGCGTGCATTGCCTGCAGTTGGTGTGCTGCTGACATCGGAGCTGGGATCGCACCAGGCAGGTCTCTATATGGTCCACCTGGAAGCAAGATGGCAAGAGACATACTTTGCTTTGCTTCTATAGGTTGTAAAATGTTACATACTAAAAGCACAGGTTCAACAAAAAAAAACACCTGGACAAAGTCTAAAGTAATTTTTAAAAAATGCTCATGTGGTGTGGGCATCATTGTCCATCCTTAATTGCCCTTGAGAAGATCCTGAACACTGTGGCATTATCAGCAAATGTCTGCAATTCTGGCCTTATGACGGAAAGAAAGTCAATGACGGAGGAGCTGAAGCTTAAGGCTCAGGTGGTGCTGTTCCATTGTTGCTACCTCTGGACGTGGGAGCCTGGGTTCAAGTGTTGCCTGCTCCAGAGGTGTGAAATAACATCTCTGAATAGAATGATTAGAAAGAAATCTACCTTAAGGAACTCCTGTAGTGACAGCCTGGGGTTGAGATGACCTGACTTAGAACAATCACAACTATCTTGCTTTGTATCACTTCTGCCAGCAGGGAGCTTCACCCTGATCCCCAGTGACTCCAGTTTTGCAAAATATCCTAGGAGCCAAACACAGTCAAATGCTACTTTGACCATCTTCTTACCTCTGGAATTCAGTTTTTTATTGATGTTGTTGTTGTTGTTGGGACCAAGGCTGGGCTGTAGGGAGGTCAGGTGCCAAGCAGCACCAACTGAACCCCAAACTGAGCATCAGCAAGCAGGTTATTTCTGAGCAAATGTTGCTTGGGGGACTATCAACATGCCGTTCCACTACTTTGCTAATGATCGAGAGCTAACAGATAGGACAGTAGTTATCCCAGTCTGAGTTGTTCTGCTTATATGAACAGAACATACCAGTCTATGAGATCAGGGAGTGTGATAGGACAAACCCAGGAAAAACAATGGGAGCATAGGACATTGTAAGATACGAGTCTTCGAGCACAACTAGGCCCAGGTGTTGCATAATGTGTCTATGGGATAGCTATCCCAATTTGGGACAAATTGTCAGATGTTATTAAGGAGGACTTTGCAGTATCGACAGGGCTGATTGTACCATTGCTGTTTCCAGACCCTCATGAATGATGGGTTGTCTTCCCTTTTTGATTCCTTTTCCTGGACCTCATTGCAGTTGCACAGAACAGAGTAGCTTGTGGGGCCAGTTCAGAAGGTGTGTTTGATTGTCCACCATGATGCAATGGATCGGGAATCACATGTAGGCCAGACCAGGTAAGGATAACAGATCTCCATCCTTGAAGGGCATTAGTGAAGGAGATGGCTTTTTAACAACCAAGGACAAAGACTGTGTGGTCACCTTTAGAATAGGCTTCCAATTTCAGGATTATTAACTGAATTCAAATTTCAACATCTCCCAGGGAGGGATCTGAACCCATGTCCCTACAGCATGAAAATAAAACAAAGAACTGCAAATGCTGAAGATCGGAAACAAAAGCAGAAATTGCTAGAGAAACTTAGCAGGTCTGGTAGTATCACATCTGTAGAGTTAACATTTCTGTTCTGAAGGTGGCTCACTGGGTTTGAAACGTTAATTCTGCTTTCTCTCTACTGATGTTGCCAGACCTACTACGTTTCTCCAGCAATTTCTGGTTTTCCCATTACAGCATTAGCTGGGATCCCTGGATTCTTGGTTCAGTGATAAAATTAACATATTTTAACTAATTGTAATTTAAATAATCTATCACTGAGATACAAGTGTAACCTCACAAAATATTAACATGAAATGACTTGCGGGAATTAATTACTTTGCATATGTGAATTTTCTTACCAAAAACAGGATGATGCCTGAGCATTTCATGTTCATGAGGAGCCTGGGTCAAAAGTGGGTTGGGTATTGCACCTGGTGGGTATGGAAAACGAGCCAAATGTGGTCCAGCTGCTAGAGGATCCACCAGTGGGTGCACACCTCCTGAACCTAGTTTTAAGGAAAAAGAAGTCTTTTGAAACTACAGGACACAAAAAAATAACTCAGACAACAGAAAAAGTAACTGCATTGTTTGTACCTTCTAGCTAAGTGCAACAAGCTATAAGCATTGAGAATGAGGTTTTAAATATAATAACTAATACCACCTTCTTCTCCAGCCTGAGGATGAACTGGGCTATTTGTAAGCTTGGCATCATATTATCAGTAGTTTCAGTGACTTTCACCGTTATATTGTTGGTGCTTTCTGAAAAACATTGGGCTCCTCTGCTGAACCCCTTGTACACATTAACACAATCTTTACACATGTAACAACTCTTGTGTTAATCTTCATTGTCTCCCCACTCATCCACCCTTACATGTCACAAGCTTGAAATTATCTATTGTAGATATCTGGATCAGTACAAGCTCTCCAATCCCAAGTGCTTAAAGTCCTTGGGTTTGTTCTTGGCCCTTGTTGCAAGAACCAACTTTGTGTGAGCAAAGCTCTCTGTCCATTGGCCTCAAATTGGGTCATTTTTCAGGTATTCCCAAAACAAACTATGTTTTCTTCAGTATGTAACTGAGAGAAATCATACGCATATAAAGGCCCTTTTAGAGCACGGCAAGTGTCATGCCTTAAAGGTTTTTGAGAAGATTTGTAGCTCGGGTTGTGGATGAGGATTCAGACTTGTTCACTGAGCCGGTATGTTAGTTGAAGACGTTTCATCACCCTGCTAGGTAACATCGTCAGTGCGCCTCCAGTGAAGCGTCGGTGTTCTGTCCTACTTGTTATTGATACGCTTCGGTTTGCTGGGGTGGTTGGTATTACTTCTGGTTCTGTTTATCAGTAGTTTGAATTTCTGGTCCAGTTCAATGTGTTTCTTGGAGGAGTTCTGGTTGGAATACCAGGCCTCCAGGAATTCTCTGGTGTCTCTCTGTTGGGCTCATGCTATTATGGATGTGTTGTCCCAGTCAAGTTTGTGTCCTTCTTTGTCTGTGTGTACTTGAGACCAGTGAGAATTGGTTGCGACAATATCAGAGATATCTCAGAGATGACCACAAGACTAATCAGGCCCCTAGGTATTAGGGTAGTCCACAAACCAACAACCACCCTGTGACAGCTACTGACGAACGTAAAAGATCCCATATCCATAACCAGTAAAACTAATGTAACATACAAAATACCATGCAAAGACTGTGAAAAACATTACATAGGCCAAACTAGAAGGAAACTGACAATAATGATACACCATCACCAACTAACCACCAAGAGACAGGACCAATTCTCAGTGGTTTCAAATCACACAGACAAAGGAGGACACAAATTTGACTGGGGCGACACATCCATAATAGCACATGCCAAACAGAGAACGCCAGGGAATTCATTGAGGCCTGGCATTTCAACCAGGACTCCATCAAGAAACACATTGAACTGGACCTAACATACAACCCACTGAAAAACAGAACCGGAAGTGATGCCAACCACCCCAGCGAACTGAGGCACATGAATAACAAGTGGGACAGAACACCGACGCTTCACCAGAGGCGCACCAATGATATCATGCCTTCTCCAGTCAGTATTCTTCGCTGCCCCCAAGACCTTGCATCAGGACCAACTAAAGTTGCACTCCTCATAAACAAGATTCTAAACACTCTCCTGTGGAGTCAAGAGGAGCAGAGACAGTCCTCCTGTTCCATGGCATACATGCCAACTGCTGTCGAACATGACTGGCACGGAGTCCCACCTAAACAACCTCCTCCCCTGCTAAACGGTGCTTACCCCAAAGCCATCGCCAGTAAAGCAGACAAAGTTTGCTGAAATTTGACACTACAAAACGGCTAGGTGTTTGACTTAAAAACACCATTAAATGAGCAGATTCCATTTGCTCACTATCATCCTTTTGCAGTCTGATCTAATGTCTCAGATAATGCAAAACGAAAGCTCATTCTTTCATTCACCACTACATCAGACCCTGACAACCCATCTCAGGAGCAAGGTGGGCTCATCTTGAGTGTGTACGGGCAACAGCATAACTATGTTATTTTGTAAAACACAATGCTAAAATGTCATCAAATTTATCTACTAGTTATCAGCTCAGCAATTTAGAGCGGTTAAAATTGAAATTAAATTAGTTAGTTCAGTGGCTTTCTGAAGGAAGAACATCTTTTAACAAATGGAAAGAAAATACAGGAATGAAAAGATCTATGGGTCATGCAGATTCCCTGAAAATCTCCAAAGGCTAGTTAAATGTTTTTCTTGGAACGGTTGCTTTCTTTTTAAAAATGTGCCGACTTATATTCAGGTGCATCCCTTAAGCAGCCATTCTAGTTTTTTCTTATTCATTCACAGAATGAGGACGTCGCTGGCCAGGCAGCATCTATCACCTATTCCTAATTGCTCGGGGGCAGTTAAGAGTCAACCACATTGCTGTGGGTCTGGAATCACATAGGCCAGGCCAGGTAAGGAAGGCAGTTTCCTTCTCTAAGGGGAATTTGTGAACTAGATGGGTTTTTCCAAAATGAACAATGGATTCATGGCCATCACTAGACTGTTAAGTGCATTTTTTTTAAAAAATTGAATTCAAATTCCACCATCTACTGTGGTGTGATTCAAACTCAGGTTCCCAGACCGTTATCTGGGTCTCTGTATTAACAGTCCGGCGACAATACCACTATGCCATCGCTTCCCCTTACAATGTTAAGAACACACATTTTAAACATGGAGAACGCAGTATTAAACTTTCTTGCATTTGCCCAAGGGTTTAGATCGTACAATTTTTAAATAAGCAATTGTAATGATCAAGAAATGCTTCATTATGTCTGGCTATGAGCAATGCAGTTTTCACGGAGAATTTGGAAAAATCACAATCTGGTAAAACGGAATCCATGGTAGTGGTCTCACCAACGTAAGATAATTGAGTTCTCTTAGGCGTCTCCTCTGACAAGGACTGTGTCAAATTAGCTGCTGTTTTCCCTATAACAGTGACCACACTTCAATAGTATTGGTTAAAAAGTGCTGAGATGCCATGGTGCCATGATGGATGTTATATAAAGTCAATTTCCTGCTTTTTGCATGCAAACATTGGAGACTGATACTTTAACTTTGTTTTATTCGATCCACATACTTGCAGAGTGTGCTGTCGTTTCTAGGAATATTGGGTACCTTGGAGCAGCAGACACTGAAAGTAGATGATTTACTTGATTTCTTATGGAGGAGTGAGTGTACTGCCGAGGGCCCAATGCAGAAATCTCTGGCCTTCCCCCGACTTCTCTGACAATGATTACAACCAGCGCTACAACCGAGCCTATTCTTTCCTTCCTAGAATTGAGCATCGGTAGGAAGGCTAGAATTTATTGTCCACTTCCAACTAGATAGTGGAGAGTTGACTTCTTAAACTGCTGCGGTCTGTGTGAAGGCACTCCTTCCTGCTATCACGGGAATGTATGCATGTGAGAGCACGAGAGAGCATGCCTGTGTTTTGAGGGAGGTGGGGGGGGGGGGGGGGGGAGGAGGAGTGGCTGGGATTTTAATCCAACCACCATGATAAAACAGTGATTTATCTACAATCAAGCTACGCTTACTGCTCTTGGCCTTCTAACATCATACTTTTCCATCTGGCAGTATAAATCAGATTCTCTTCTTTAAAGAATCACATCAGTTGTGGAATAACTTGAGCAGAACTAGAAATCTGGATTATCAAAAAATGCTATTGGTATTCAGTGTTTCAATTTTAACAATCCACAAATCAAATGTGCATAAGTAGAATCAATGTTCCCTTATTATCTAGAGATACAAATTATTTTGTTAATCCAAAGCTACTGAAGTAATATCTATGATGTATTTTTTGGGCTGAATGGCTTATTCTAAAAAAGCAAGATTGATATTTTCCATGTCAGTTTGGACGTAGCCGAACATTACACTCCAGGTGAGAAATGTTCAACTTTACTGCAAGGGTAAGGAGGTTAGTTTACTAACTTTGTTTACCTGGGAATCAAAAAAGTTGATGGCTACTGACTTAGTCTACATGGTCTAACATGGAGAATACACAATAATGTGATGTAGTGACATGACCAACTTCAATTTGTGCAGTGTATTTAACATAACAAAACTTATGAAACATGACACAGACCACACTGGTTATCTGCTTTAATGTCACCCAAAGACACATTCAAAGTGGTGGGTTTAAATTAACAAAGACAGACAGAGAGGTTTGGAGGAAGAATTCCAGAAATTTGGGTTTGGCAGGTGAAGGTGCAGTGACCAGCAGTAGAGCAAGTAAAATCTGAATGCTCAAGAGGTCAGAATTGGAGAATCTCAGATATCTCTAGAGAGATTGCAGGCAAAGATAGAGATAGATAAGACAATGGGGACATTTGAAAACAAGGATGAGAATTTTAAAATCAAAGACTTACCTACCGGGATCTAATGTACAACAGCAAGTATAGGGCTGACAGGTGAAAAGGATAATCTAAATTGCACAAAGTTTGGATAAACCCAAGTTTATAGATGTAGAAGAATATGGGAGTTGGTTAGTAATGTATTTGAATAGAAATATCCAAAGGTATTAACATAGTTTGCAGGGTTTCAGTACCAGATAAACTGAATAATCTGGGATGAGTATACAAATAGGAAGGTTTAGAGGGACACAGGCCAAATCTTGGCAAACGGGACTAGATTAATTTAGGATATCTGGTCAGCGTGGAAGAACTGGGCTAAAGGATCTGTTTCCATGCTGTAAATCTCTCTGACTCTCTGATTCAAAAGCAGAGTTTGGCAATGTTATAGGGGTGGGATTAGGTGGTCTCACAAGCAGTACATACACATTACTCAACACTTATCTTGAGGCTGAATTGTGACAAGACTGGATCTGTTTTCCTAACAGCACTGACACTGTGTCTATCCTTCATGGACTTCAACGGTTCAAAAAGACAGCTCAACACCACCACCACCTTTGAGGGTCAATAGGGGTGTACAATATATGGAATACCCATATCCCATGAATGAAGTAAGTGCATTCCCACCCAGTTTGATGAGAGAGATGCACTGCAGAAGAATGGTGCATTTAACTATCTCCAAAGCAGTAGGTACGTCAACAGGATGAGGACGGTTAGTTCACTTTTATCTACAGTTTGGTTCAAAACTATCACAGTCAGAAAAAATGCTGCTTCAGTAAAGTTCTAATTTGGCCAGATATTCAGGTCAGCCAAGGTCCACTTTTCAAAACCATCCACTTGAGGGATGAGTTTACGATGTCATTTACACGATCACTTTCGGGTTCAGTCACATCAGTGTTACTTTCCTTTATTCTTCAGAAACATTATTTATTTCAAAAAGTCAGCCTTTTGAACTAAAGTCCCATAGAGGACAAATTAAAACAATTAAAATATTTAACAATGAACCATGGCATGAAAAATCATGTAAAGATTCTTTCTCATTCACTTGTGGGATGTGGGTATTTATTGCCCAACCCTAGCTGCCCTTGAATGGAGTAGTTTGCTAGGTTATTTCAGAGGACAGTTGAGAGTTAACCATATTACTGTGGGTCTGAAGTCACATGGAGGCCAGGTGAGGTGAGGGCGGCTGACTTCCTTCCCTGAAGGACATTAGTGAGTCAGACAGGTTTCTCCGAAAATCAGGAATGGTTTCACAGTCGTCAACAATTCAAGATTTTTCTTAGTATTGAATTCAAGTTCCATGGTAGGATTCGAACCTGGGTCCCCAGAACATTAGCTGAGCTTCTGAATTAATAGTTAATTAATAGTCCAGTATTAATATCACTAGGCTATTGCCTCCTCTCGATTAATCGATTAAAACTGATGCTTTGAAAGTACAAGGAGTGGAGATAGCTACTGATAATGGAAAAGGCATCATCCTTTCATTATATTGGTGAAAGTGGCACAGCTCAGTAGCCTATCACAAAGCTCTGGTTTCAAAATCACACTGGCATTTTCTAAGCCTCAGACTGTTGTGCTCTGGTATTCATTTGCCCATCTGTACTTGCATACGGAAGGGCTGCCAGCTGTAAAAACTGTCAAAGTAGCTGGAATTGTACTGGCAGGTAAGGATGTCGTCTATATTCTCCAAAACAATCTGCTTTCTACCTCATTTTATGTTGCACAGCACTGTTTAAAATGTTAAATATCTGGGCATAATCTGAACTCCAAGCTCTTCCTCTAACATCAAAAATCTGAACTCAAATTATAATGCTGTTTCTTGCTACAGATGTAGGCAATGGGGAGTTAATCTGTTTGGTATAAAAAAGAATGAGCACTTCACTGATATGACCACAAAACATTGGAAAATATTTCATTGCACTAACAATATAATTGTAGTAACTGCTATCATGTAAGAATCCAAAATATCCAAATGGAGACAATTCCCTTGGTCTTACTTGAGGAGGGAACAGTTTTGGTAGCGACTTGCATTTGTATTACAGTTAATTAATTAACTGATTCAAAGAGATCCCTATCAGTCTCCTGGGTCCCTAGAGGTTGGGAAATTTGAATTAGCCAATTTAATTGCAACACAATGAAAAGGCACAGGCCACACTTTCAGAATTTTATTCAGTTGTATTCTATTTTCAGAGCTAATACTTGCATCAAGAGAAAATTAAACTCTATGAATGCCTAGATGTTTTCTTAAGAAAATGGGTTTGTTATAATTGTAAGTTTCCCAGTAGTGGCCGAAGTATCTTAATGAGAAATAAAATGCTTCCTCTTGTGACCCTTTGTAAGTCACACTTTCTTGTTAAAAAGGAAGCAATCGTTTAATAAAATTTATATCTTGGTTGTCCTGTTTTGTTGTACCTAACATACTTCAGTTAAAGAAAGTCAAACTGCATAATTTCTGCAAAGCTTCTCAGATCTCTTCTCCTAAATAATTAGAAAAAGATCAAAACTAAATTAAGGAAATTGCTTAACTAATTTCACAGTCAGTTTGAAGTTTATGCTGATTAACACAAACATCTGTGAAAATACCTTGTTTGGAGTTTTAAATTAAAGCAACTGCAATTGTGCAGTTCTTGATTGGAAAAGAAAAAGACTTGTATCAATATAGCAATTCTCCCAAACTGATTTACAACCAAATAAAGAATTTTCTGAAGTGTAGTCAATGTTACAACATGAAAAACATGGCAGTCTATTTGCACACAACAAGCTCCCGCAAAGATAAATGTGACAATGACCTGATAACATGCTTATGTGATGCTGAGAGACATGGATACATGATCATTGCTAATCATTTCGGACTGGACAGGATGTGAAATTTCTTCACTTACAGACTTGTGAATCCTAACAGTCTCTACCCTAGAAGTGAACGGATGCTTGATCACTGAATATTTAAGTCTGAGGCAGACCAATCTTTGATATCTTGAGGAATTAAGTGGTATGTGAATGGTCAGTAAAGTGAAATTGAAGCCAAAGGTCAGACATGAGCGAATCGAATGGTACAGCAGGTTCCACAAGTCATTTGATTTACTTGTGCTTCTACTTCTTATGCCTACTAAGTAGATATTTATTTACTGAAAAAGACAGACTAACAAAATGATGTGTAGCAAATCTATGGACCAACCTTTTGGTTAAGGAAAGCAGGCTTGGGCTACAGGAAAACTTGATTATTCTATTGTCATTAAAATGAAATGGATTCCACGTTTATTTAAATCTATGGTAGACACAATTGACTAGCTCAACTGTGGAATGACAACAAAACCAGTGACTTACAATTTAGCAGGAAAGCACAGATAATTACCATCTGTCTGACTATTAATAAAAATGAGAAATTCTGTACTACAGTTTAGATTCTAGTTGATAAGAAAATGAAATACCTGATTCAAGATTCAGGGTAATGTACATGGGATAAATCCACCTCATGTTTTCTATTTAGTTTCTCAACGACAGAGTAAGGTCCCAATAATGACACATGTATTGTATCTGCCTTCATCCGTTTGATTTTCTGGCAACCAAATGATCGGTCCTGTCCACGTGTATAGCTCAATCAGCAAGATCCAAATTTCTGCACTGAATCCATGAAGTAAGTTCACATTTCATATTAGCCTGCGCAGTTCAGCAATTTTCACTGATAAATGGGACTGTGAAATAACAAGCTGATTTTCTAATGGTGTACTGAGACACTTACCTAAGTGTTGAATGTGCTTTCTTGAGATTTCCTCCTACGCCCTGCAACTGTGAGGCCTGAGCTAAGCAATTCCTGCAAGTGGGAGTCAAGAATGTGCATTCTCAACAAAGGCAAGTGCCTTCTTCTGCACTTACATAAATGTATTAATCATCCCAATTTTATTAAAAACCTTTTCTTAAATAAACAAAATTTTACAGCCATGATTTTTTAAAAAAATGACATTTACATGCTAGAATCCAATGATGAATAGGTATCCAATGCGAGTTGCCAAGGAAACAAAATACTGAGTTTTAAAACTAGACAGCTCATCGTTGAGCACCGAGGGTATGTTCTAAAATCAGGAACCTTATTCATGGCACATGTGAATGTGTTCATGTCCAGTTCAAATATATTATGCCTGATGCCTTTCCATTTTATGAAACATATATCTGCAAATTACAATCATTTCAGTATATTCAGATTCCCTTTATTTAACACAGCTTGCCTATTGTAAATATAGCAACTATCAGCCCTCACATGCAGTGTGTTCTCATTATTGTGCACTTTTACACAAGAAAGCAATGGATAAAATGAGCAGCACTAAGTTGCAAAAAATATTGGTGTAAAGTAATTTCTATCAGTTTTGAACTTGCATGACCATGTACAACGCTGAATCATAACTACTTACACAATTTTAATTCAATCTGGTTACATGCCATTCTGTAAAATGTGCAAATAATCATTTGCACACAATTGGTAACAGAATGCTTTTCAACCTGAGTCTAATAACTTGTACATTAAAATATCACAATGACCACATTGCTTCACACATTCTCAATCTGTCGTTAAGAAACGGAATAGAAAAACATGAGGTGGATTTATCTCATGTACGTTACTCTGAAGCTTGAATCAAAGCCACATTTATAACGCTTGCATTTGTGCGGGTCATACTTTGAGCTGTTAACATGAACTAGAAGGGCAATAATGCAAACTATATTGCATATCAGAGCCTTATGTTACAATACTAGGGTACAGCATCTGCTTCATTATGCCAGTATTTCAGTGCAACCTGGGCAGAATTGGTCAAATCAGTGCAAAAGGTCACATCTGTGTGTGAATGAGTTACATTTTGGAAATCTTCAACAGTTGGATCAAGACCTGCCCACAGAATGGGCCACATCCCAGGGCAACATTGCAAGATGCTGATGATTGTGTTGGTTACAGAAGGATCTCAAAGTTCAGTTGATTTTCATACAAGTACAGGGTGCTAGTGGGAACATTTAGAAATCTTTTAGTGTCAAAGAACACTTCATTAACTAAAAAAGCCAACAAAATGAAAGTAACAAATAATTTAATAGCTCTATAAAGTAACTTTGAGTAACTTTAAATCATCACAGATGGAGGACTGGACTAAAATGCTTACTTTTGTCGATAACCCTATTTTCAACTGTATTCATTAAAGTTGATCAGTTTACCATAGTACACAGAGGGAAAACATGCCATTTTATTGCATTGTATGACATCAGTGATTTGAGGCAGACTCTTCACTTGTGGTGTGCAAATTCTTGTAGTAGGTACCTGATTCATATGACCATCTCTGAGCAACTTTAAGCGCATACTTAACTCTAAAGCTGAAACTCTATCTCCCTGTATTTAAGACTTATAGTATCATTAAGCTAGTGAATTACATTTATTCTTCACTGATGAGGTGATCATAGAGGTGTTGCACTGATGTGCTATCAGACTCATTCAAGTTATATTCTTTCACCATTGCTGTATCATATTTACAAATATTTCAGCATGCAGATAAATACATGGGCAAGATGACAACGGCTAAAAACTCTTTTGGCTATTAATGTTCATACTTGTGTCAACTCACCTTGATGTAATGGATCTTGCTGATGTAGGTGTAAGTGCGAATGTATGTGTGAATGCTGGTGATGATGTGGCGTCACATTGAACATCTGCAGTCTTGTAAGTGGGTCATTTGCAAGAGATGCCATGCGTTCAGCATGTATTCTTTCTGCTGCCAGTCTATCAGCGTAAGACATTTCAGGCCGCAACTGAGGGCCTGCAAGTGCAAGTCTTTCTCTTTCTAGAGGATTCAATCCATGGTGGAAAGGAGGGAATGGATGAGCTCCAGCTGTTGGTTGGATTGTTAATGCACCATGTCTAGCAAATGGATCCATAGGATTAGCAGCTGGGTGCAGTCCGTCCAGTTCAGGTGGCTTAACCTCAAAGCCTGGCTTCATCCTTTCACGGAACTCCCTTTCACGAATCTCTCTCTCCCGAATCTCTCTCTCACGTAGCTCGCGTTCTCTCATTGCAGGGTCAGCGCTGTAGAGGCTTGGCATATGGTAAGCCAGGATTGGATCAGAGGCATTTAATGGAACAAAGAATGGATGGTTACGATTGGTTGGAGACATGACATGTGGTCTTGCATATTCACTGAGAGTCCGTAGTGCTGGAGTGTCTGGTCCAATGTATGGAGGGACAGCTGCAATGGTGGTGGGCGGTGGTTCAAATGAAGGCCTTAAATGAGCTGGCCCAACCAGTTGAGATTCTGCCATGCGTCCCTCATGGGAGGAGCTTGAAGCTTTCTGCAAAAAGAACAGGAGCAAATTATAACATGGGGGTGAGAAAGAAAATTGCAATCCTGAGAATCTGAAATGAAAACAAAGTGTGCTGGAAATATACAGCTGGTCAGTCAGTGCAATCTGCTCTAATGGTTTCCCAGTTATTTATACCATTAACTCACTTTCGGTACCAAACCTATCTGTCGATTTGTTTTCTCTTGCATATTCTTTAATTTTTCTTTTGCTTATTCATGCAGGTTGAAAATTCAGTTTTACAACATTGACCACTTCTAATAATTGCCAATATTGGACTTAAGATGATAGAGGTCAGAGAGTAATTGATGATATTCTTTTTTATTTCTAGACTGACTTCATCAACCTAAAAGCCAGCTGTACAAATAAAACAGACCTCTGGCAACCATCTTCAATATATAGTAATGAGAAGAACAACTGTATTGGAGGAGGATTATTGCATAAAACCTTTTTTTCAGCCTCTGTTTTTACTAAGGGGGTGGGAGGAAATCAGCTTATAGAATGCAACTATATGTAATTTTCTGGCTTATGCATGGGCAAAATAAGTTGATGCAGTATAAATAAATAATATGGGCAGTCAGTGGTAAAAGTTAGCCATTTGAATTTCTGCCTCTGTCCTTTTCATAATGTTTGTTTGTCTTCCATGAGATTCATCTGCCAACTTTTTCTTAGGTAAATGAGCAGGACGATTGCTATGCCTTTACCAAGGCAGTCCGGTAGAAAATGCATGACAGTTCCCAAGATGAATCACCCCACTATCTTTCCTCGTCTTCTGGAGATCGCCTGCAGCTTCCGAAAATCTACTGAACATTTAACAGGTGTTTAACTGCTATAGTGCCATTACATTATACCACCACAGACGGTACTACAGTGCAGCAAGAAATAGACCACTTAGCCTAAGGGGTCTTTACTGATGTGTATATTCTACATAAACCTCTTCACTGCACCCATCCACATAATTTTTGAGTACTTTCTCAATCATACACGTGTCCAGCTTCTCTCTAAATATATCTGTGCATTTTACCTCAAATACCTCCTGTGATACTGAGTTCCATATTGTATTCCTTCTCTACGTAAAGAGGTTTCTCCTGAATTCTCAAACTGATTTATTAGGGACTTCCCAACATTTCTGCGCCCCTGTCCTCGTCAGGAACAATTAAGCTGCTCTGAAGAGGAATGCTTACCGCTGCTCTTTCAGCTTCCCTCTCTCGTTCCCGTTCTCGTTCTCTCTCCTTTTCTTTTTCCTTTTCTTTCTCTTTCTCTTCTCTCGCCTTTTGCTCAGCTTCCCGCCTAGCCTTTTCTATTACTTCTTCCCGCTTCTTGGCCAGTTTTGATCCTTGCAGTGGCACAAAGTACAAGTCTGATCGTGCACAGGAATTGTAACCACGATCCAAGTGTTTGATGAACCTAATACAAAACAGAAATGACAGAAAAATTGAAGCATCTTCAAAACAAAACTATCGAGTCCTTTTCACATTCTATTCTGCAGTATGCAAAGAGTAGATTTTCAATGGGAAAAGTTTTACAGCAACAATTACAGTATTCAGAATAATCAAGTGAAATTAAAAATGCTCATTGTGTTTCACTTTAAAATCTAACAGTATTATAGAATGCAATAAAAATACCTGGCTGACTGACTGGCATGGCTTGGTGCACTAACAATTGTTGGTTCTGGAGATGGACTCCTGTTTGGTGATGGAGGAGGACTGTCTGGATCCTCTGGTTCATCCTGTATTTCCTCTTTAATCTGAATGCTCGTCACTGTGGCAGGTGGAGTATTTGTGATGTTCCCAGCAGAACACATAGATGTAACGATGGAAGCTGTAGGCTGAATGGTAGAGATGGGCGCAACACTTGATGTGGCAGATGCTGATGATGAGGCGATGGTAGGAGCCCCTGATGGGATGAAAGGATGCTGGGCATATGGTGGCTGAGAAGGAACAGGGTGCGATATTGCTTGAGGATGAGGTGCAGTCGCTGGAAGGCTCTGAGCTTGGGTTAATACTGGGGGTTGAGCAGAAGGAGGTTGAATCTGTTGAGTTTGAGGCATTAACTGCAATGGAGGTGGATGAACAGAGGGAGTGTGATGGGTGGAAAGGGAGCTCAATGGTTTTAAAGCTGGAGGGGGTGGTAAATTTGAAGGCATTTGTGGGAAGGGAGGTGGTCCCGCAAGGTGAGTTGGTGGTTTATGTGACTGTGGGTTAGAAACAGGAGTAATTGGTGTTGTGGGGGGTGGCTTAATGTGAGGCATAGTCACAGGGGCAGGTGGCAAAGGCTGCTCTCTTGGAGGCTGTGACTGCGGTTGAACTTGGGAAGGTGGTGGAGGCTGTGCTTGGACTTGTGTAGGAGTGTGTTGCTGTGAGTGTGTTGTAGTTGGCCCCTGGGCAGAAGCCTGCTGTAGCTGGGGCTGTGGAGGCTGAGGGTTGATTGAGAATGGCGGACCTTGGAGTTGATGCTGTATGAGAGACTGAGCTTGCAGTGAATGAGGCAATGGTTGCACCTGAGTGTGAAGCTGAGGCTGTGTCTGGGGAAGAGGTTGTGACTGAGGTTGCAACTGCTGCTGAATTGGAGGATGTGGTGATGTTAGTCTCTGGGGATGAAGCTGTGGTGTAGGCTGCAGAAGTGAATGGGGAGGTGTCTGACTTCGAGGCTGTGAAACAGGAGACAATTGTTGAGAAACTGATACAGCGCAGGATGATGCTGGAGGGGGCATTTGTGGTGGTTCCAGTTGTGCTAATGGCAAAGAGGCACATGGATTCTGATGTACAGGAGGCTGAGACTGTAATACTTGTTGCTGTGCAGAGGAATCAGAATCGCTCTCATTGTCCCTTGGGCTCGGTATACTTGGTGACGTGCTGCGATTGTCCTGATCAATATCCTTTGG
This sequence comes from Stegostoma tigrinum, assembly GCF_030684315.1. Taxonomy (NCBI): domain Eukaryota; kingdom Metazoa; phylum Chordata; class Chondrichthyes; order Orectolobiformes; family Stegostomatidae; genus Stegostoma; species Stegostoma tigrinum. Next base: position 16,676,394 of record NC_081381.1, on the reverse strand, counting down.
ATCACTGCTTCCTTCATCATTAACACTGCGGCTGTCAGAACTCTCTCCTTCAGAGGGTGAATTTGGTCTACTGATTTCCTGTTACAATAAAAAGATCAGTTATTAAATAATGTTTAGTGAATCTAACTTTACGACCATTACACTTAAGCATAATTTTGACCAACTTTTATCTGACATAAAGAATTGAACATGATCAGTGTCCAATTAGGTACTAATTTCAAATCATAAAGCAGAGCTTGGTGTCACAGTGCATTTGTTAAACGACCCAACATTTAATTAATTTTCCCAGTTTTGACTACATCGCCAGTATATATTCCATCATGATGGTGAGCTGACAATACCCACTTTATAAAAACAGGTGTTAAATCAGGTTTGATATTAGATGCCATGATATACAACTCCCAAATTTCCTAACTACAGATCCATGGATGCAACAGCAAACAGTAAGTTCAAGAATTGGAATAAACCACCAATCAATCCAGCCGCATGTTCATCTTCTTAAAAACAAGCATTTTTGACAATGTTTCTCTCTCTACAGATGCTGCCTACCCTGCTGAACATTTCTAGCATTTTCTGTTTTTATTTCAGATTTCTAACATTTGCAATATTTGGCTTTTGAGTATATGATTCAGTGTTATGCTGGTCCTGTTTTGTTGATTTAAGTATAACAAGGAGTGGGATTTCATGAAAATAAATTTAAGTATTCCTTTTCTGGATAGAGTTGAAAACCTTGCTTCCTGAAGCTTGTTGTCGAATCTCGCTGTTCAAAAATGCAAAATTAGAAATTCACAAAATCTTGTTCACTTACTGTAAAAATAAACTACTGCCTGTAATAATGAAGCTTTAAAACATCGTTAGTGGCATCAAAAATAGAGGCTCAAGCCCTTTGGTACTGTAACCAGCAACTGCTGCTTCTCCAACAAGAGTTTTATGGGAACAATTTTGAAACTGTGTTTCAGACTAATCATCGTTTGCACCATTTAGAACTCAAAAGTTAGCAATGTTAAATTTACTGCCTAGATTATAGGAAGAAAACAGAAATTTGCAAGCAGAAAACTGATCATATTTGTATTTGACTATTCATACCTACATTTTCAATAGGGGTTAAAATTTCAATTTGGGACTTTATATTCAAAAATACTTTTTATCAACATAATAGATACACTTTAATCAACTTGTCACTATACATAAGAAGTCATAGTAAGTTTAATTAACTCAGATTTATTTTGCGAAGCCAACGTTTTAATGCAAAAATGTTGCAGATGGTGGGCCTTTTCTTTCCATTAAACAATTCTGAAGCATTTCTATTTACCACAAGCTGCTGCTGCCGAATCTCACTTTCTGTTCACCTGCAGACTCAGGACTTCACCCAAGTCTCCAGATTGAAATTTGTTTTTTTAAACAAAATAGCTAAGGAATGCACAATTTAAAATTTGGAACATAACCAACAGCAAGTTTATGTGGAAAATTAAAGTAGCATTTATAGTGATATCTAGACTCAACATGACTGATAGAAAGGAAAAAGGTTTAAGTTCAATTTTAGAAAAATGTCTGAGAACACTATTTCTGGATTTCAGTTAAATACTTTTACAACTACGCTCATCAGAGATGCTCAAGGTGATCCTGATCAATTTCAACATTTCAAATCTCTGTATAGCATTTTTCTTTGCTGACTGAAAACACAAGTACAGTTTATGTTCAAAATTGTTTTGCAGAATCCATTACGAGATAAACCTACAATTTTTCCTAACTTGAACAACAGATTGAGGTATGGCTTCATTTTTTATGTGGCTTCCTTCCTCTCTCTTGAATCAATTTAGTTATTAAGAAATTGCACACACTGTTGCAGATTCATCTCACACTTCATAATATGTTTTAGAAAATTAGCAACATTAATTCTAGAATTTAAAACAAATTATATCACTTATTACGAACTAACTATGTGAACTGACTCCCATACAGTTTATTCCATAGTAATAATACCATGATACTGGAGCAATTACAACAAAGTCTCATGCTACAACAAAATACAAATTATTACAAGACAGTGCACAGGTTGCTGACATTCACAGCATTATCACTGGCAATTCTGAATGTCAGACCCCTGCCACTTTTCCCTTGCTTACAAATCTAATTAACACATTCAATTTTGTTTTTAATAGTACCCATTCAGGTCACAACTACTGAGAGGAGTGGAAATGGGATTAAACAATCTGAATTAACCAACTTGCAGAAATTGTTACACCCCCTTCAAGTATATTATTGAACAGGATAAAAACCAAAAGAACATCATTCTTGAATTTTAACAGCTGGAACTAATGATGTGTCCAAATCAATAATGTAGTAATTGGTGGTCCTTGTTAAAACATGCAAAAATGAAGCCAAGAGGAAGACCTTGTGGTCTCTTGTAGTTTGCTGGCAGTTTAAAATATAATCTGTTATTTATAAATGTAGCTAATATTATAAATATTGGACTGCGCACTTTACCCAGCTTACCTACACCTTGTGGGAACTCCACCTTGAATCCTAAGGATCACTGTGTCTTTGGTTGTGACAGAGGATTAGATTACAGTAGAGAAGTTCAAAAGGTTGCATTTTAGTCAACTTAGCTTCCAGCAGTATTGCTCATGAAATATGAAGAACTATATGCATTCATCTCTCAATTGTCATTTTGTTTACAAGGAGCTTTTTAAATCAAATCTGAAGTAACATACCCAAGTTTTATCAAATTCAATACAGAATATTGTGAGACTGCCTTCATACAGTTAAAAGCAAATGTTTTCTTCTCTTATGTATAGATATGTATCGTTTGTCCAAGCTGAGCTCATTTCTTTCCATCTTACCTTTTTATGTTTTTGTTGAATTTCTTTGAAGATTATAAACTAAGTTGAAGCTTTGATCTACACAAGCCAGAGGATCCTAGAATCTGTGCACAGTTTAGTGAGATGATAATGTTGCAACAATTTGATTCAGCAATTCTACTTTGGGATAGATCTACTTTACTCTCTCATTTCTGGAAGGTGTCAGAATTAACTGTGCTTAAACAATTGGACAGAGTGCCTGGGTTAATGGCCCAATTAGGAGTCAAGTGTACATTTAAGAATGATTTGATTTTAGTCTACAATACGAGGGCAGCACATGATTGTGGGCGTATGAATAAAATTACTGTTTTGATTTTGACTGGTTGGAGAACAACAGTGAAAAAGGATGTCAGATTGACAACACAATGTTGACTCATTCAGTCATTTTGAGAAAGATCTGGTTCAGTCTTCTGATTCTGTCAGGGTTTACATTACACTCGAGGTAGCTGAGTCACGGTCAAGGTGGACTCAGGCTAGTCTGCATCCTTTGGGAATACAATAGAAAAACAAATTTCTAGGCATTTTTCACTTGACTTATTTGGTTTTTGATTGTTTCTCCCCTTTCTCTGGCAACCACATGGCATGTAGGTTGTAGGAGGTCTCCTGAGTTGATGGATGGGACAATACAACCTTGTGTGGAACAAGTTACATGTCCACTGTTTGCATTCAAAAATGTTACCACTGACTTCTAGGACCACGTAAAAAGTGGTGCACTGCATGTTTAGTAAAAGTGCAAAGTCAAACACAAATGAAATATGTAATGAAATCTGAGTAACTGATGATCATGTGACCAAGTATACATGCCTGTGTTTTGGACTTCTTTGCATTTAATCTTTCTGATTCTTCTGTATCAGAAGCAGCCTTTTCTCTTTGGCGTTTGGCACTCTTTGATGGCGATGATACATCATCCTTTGATCTCTGTGATGTAAAAAAGAATTTTCGAAACAAAGAACTAAAAACAATAATCTTTGTTTTAACTTAAGGCATAACGTCAATGTGCCTAAGGTGAGCAATAAGCCTAGGCCATTTTCTATTGCAGGCCTTGCCTGAACCTGACAAGAACCACTACCTTGATGGTGGACAGAAGTAGGATTTCATGTCATCAGGATCCTTCGTGGGGACTGCATGATGATGTCCTTTGACATCAAGTTGGGGTGGTTCGGGGGAAGGGGACCTTTTTTATGGTCTGGAGGAATACTCCCGCAACTCCCGAAATCACTGTAATTTCAAAAAAGATTTTCTGTTGGGCCTCTTCTGGTCAGTTTTCTCTGCTGGGTCCAACATTCGCAAGATTTTCCAAGTTCACTTTAAATTCACACCAGTGTCCTATCTGAATTTCAAGAGTGCAACTTTGCAGACTGCCAAGGCTACTGAGTTAAAGTGGCTACAGATGGGAGTAAGGTGTGAATGACAACTAAGAGGACCGAACTTTAAAAGGCCTGCACATCTCATTCTACTGTAAATTGCATTTTCACCAAAGCATATGGCAAAGGCAGAGCACCACCAACTGGAACACATATTATAGGTACAACTCCAAAATGTCTACTTCCCACAATTCCACAAGAATAATGATAACATACATAAAATATCAGTTATTTAATTGGTTGATTAATCTTTATAGCTGGATGGCTTCTTTCCCACAAAAATATTACATCGGGATTAATTCTGTGATTAATTCAGAATAGTGGACATCAATCAAGATTTTTTTCAACTGAGAAACAGATTCAATGCTCTATAACTAAATTTGTTGAATATTATTCCACTGCTTGTGGAATTAGCATTTACAACATAGCCTGAATCTACTAAACTTCAAAATGAGGCTGGAATTTGTTGAATTTTCAAAATATGGCCTATAAAAAAATTATTTAAGGAAAAAAAAACTTATTTTCTGATGCGCTAGATCCACAGCTTGCTCTCCACAATCCTAAAATGGTCTCTTAGATTCACAGAATTGTTATGGCACAATTGGAGGCCATTCAGCTCATCATGGCTGCACTGGCTCTTCAACCAAGCATTGTTACCTCGTGACAATCTCTTGCTTTTCTCTATACCTTTGCACAGTACTTTTATCTAAAAATTCAACGCCCTCTTGAATCCCTCAACTGAACATGTTGCCATTACATTTCCAGGTAGTTGTGACAATGTGATTTGTAACTGCTTTCACTACAATGATTATCAGAACATTACCTTACTGGATTTTTTCATAGAGTCTGCTTTGCTATCATTACTGGATGTGCTTGCAGCACTGGGAGAATTACGGCCGCTGGACCTGATGTCTTCATTGATAGGAGAGGTTCTACCGTCAGGGCTGGCTGTCTGCTTTTTACGACCACTGCGCAGTGAAGACATCTAATTGACAATAAAATCATTATTAGACTCACATGGATTGGTGTGATTAATAATGCAAAGGCACTTTTATAACAGTGTTAGGTTCCAATTAATATTCTCCAGTTAATTACTGGTTAACATTGGTGGTTGAGATTCCATTTGTAATCTTTTTACTTCTAATAAGAGAAGCTGTAAACTAACTGAAGGTGCAGGCTTCCTTTTTGTGTGTTCAAAGGAATTACACAATTATTTTACTAAGACCAGCTCATATAATTTGAATGCTTTGTTTAATCCTACTGTAAATGCTGTAATCACTCATCTTTTTTAGCCTGATACACTGTCATTTTTTTCAAATCCTGTGCCCAAGCACTTTTAACAGGAATACTCTGCAGATTAAAATCCAAGTGTTTTTCAACATATTGCTGTATGTTCTTCTAATTTCCAGCATCTTATTGCCAGAGTGTAGGACAGGAGATTTTTTTGTTGCAAAATACACTTTTATTATTTTATTAGCCTTCTATTGATGTTAATTTTGACTGACAATGGCTTCCTATAAATTTGAAATACAGAATACCCCAGAGAAAACATTTCATTTATGCTACGTAGATAAAATAACAATATTAAATCATAACTGCTTGACGTCATCCAGGCTGCATGATCTAAATAGTTTTGAGAGATGATATTTGTAGCTATGTGCAATGCTGCATCACAGGTCTATATTTGAAAAGGCAACAAATTGGAAGTACATGCTTGTCCTAAACTGTATCGGAGGATTTCAAAGAACGTTGCTAAACTACTCACTATATCTGCATCATAGCTATTCTCTTTAAATTCAGTCTTTTATAAATGCAAAAAAAAATGAAAGAAAGAAGTAATGACTTTCATACCGAGCCCCTGCTCCTTCTGGTCCTCATGCTATGTTTCCCGCTGAGCCCATCTTCTTCTTCTTTGACTGGTTTAAACATAAAGGGCGGTGGATCCACTGGTTTATCGATAGGTGGCAATTCCGCGTATTTCTTGAAGTGAATCCGACACTCGGTACACAATAATATATTGTCTCTTCCTCCGTGGTGCCAGTCTTTGGATGCTGATTTTTTAAAAAAAAAGCATATTTTCTACCACCCTTCTAAAAATAAACAGTATGTTTCTGGAAATTTTGCACTACAGTTTCTCAATTTCATTATACACTGTAAAATATTCACATCAAGACGAGTGAGAAAGCAGTACAAGTTGGATGAACTGTGATTGCATCTTTACAATGGAGCGCATGGGAGCTAATGTGCAAGACCATGAAATAAATTTTCCCTGCTCACCTTGCCTGCAGCTTAAATCTATTGTTCATTATCACAGCGATGTCATCCTAGGTGGCACAGAGTTGTGGCCAAGATGAAGGAAAATCAGAAGAGAATTTTTGTTCCTCTTCTATTATTACATACCACTTATTGGTTAAACAGAGTACTACTAATTCCAATTACTTTTCATTCATTCAGGAGATTTGGGCTTTGCGATAATTGCCCTCTAAGTGTGGTGGTGAGCCGCCTTGAACTGGCACAGTCTATTTAGGTAGACCCATAATGCTGTTAGTGAGGGTTTTTCAGGATTTTAATCCAGCAAAAGAATAATGGCCAAGTCAGGATGGTGCATTTCTTGAAGGATCAATAGCAGATGTGGCATTCTATGCAACTGCTTTCCCTGTCCTTCCAGATGGCAGTGGTATTCAGTTGGGAAGGTGCTTTCATACAGCTTTGGTGAATTTCTGCAGCGCATCTCTTAACTAGCATACGCTGCTGCTACTGAGTGTTAGTGATGGTGGGAGTTAACGTTTGTAAATGTGGTATCACATTGGCTTTGTTCTGAGTGGTGTCAAGGTTGTTGAGTGTTGCTGGAGCTGTCAAGGCAAACAGGAAATATTTTATCGTATCCTGACTTGTGCCCTACAAATGGTGAACAGGCCACAGGAAGGTTAAGTATTTGGGCAGGTTTCCTAGCCTCTGACTCATTCATGTAGCAATTTAGCAGTATTTATGTGTCGTGTCCAATTCAGTTTCTGGTCAATGGTAAGCAGAGGATATTGATAATTAGGGATTCAGCAATGCTAACGCTAACAAATACATTGAACGTCAAGAAACAATGGTTGGTTTTTTTCTTGTTGGAGACAGTCATTGGTTGGCACTATGGTGTGGATACTACTTGCCACTCAAATCTGGACTTGATCCACAGCTTGCTGCATTTGTTCATTATTTGAGGAGCTGCACATTGTACTGAATACTGTGCATCATCAGTGAACATTCCCACTTTCGATCAAGTGATGGAAGAAAGTCATTGATGATGCAGCTGAAGATGCTGGGTCTCAGTCATAACATTGAAGAACTCCTGCAGAAATATCCTGAAACTCAGATAACTGACCTCCAACAACCAAATTACTTATGTAACTTCTCAACATATAGAATGCAAGGGGTGAGAGAAAATTAAGGCTTTTAATTTTCTCCAAACGCAAATTAACTGCATTAGGTGTTTCCTTCCAAGACATAATTCTACAATAGCTACAAAATGAAGGCTTTAAAGGAAGCAAAAATAAACTGGCCAGAGAATAGAACAGTAACATGGGAATGTAACTACTTAATACCTCCATTTGCATGCTCATAATTCAAAATAGATTGCACTCTGCTGCCTGGGCAACACTCATTAAGCAGCTGCTAGTCAAAGTGATATTATTATGATGTAAGTTTCCATAACACTGGCAACAAGAGGGCCTGTTTAAGGTTCTTACTGAGTACTGTGTCAACACTGAGGGCAAGGAAGAGAGAAGGAATAACAGCAATGGCTTCTAAGCAAATCAACCATGCCAACAACATTATGAACTGGATACCTGTGTACAAGATCACCTTCACTCAATTCAGACTTGGGTGCAGTTGTACTAGCATTCACTTCACAAAACTAAGGGCACACCAGATTTTAAATTAGTTTAGTAAATACACATTTAAATAAAACCTAGAGACGTCCTCTGGTTCAGCACCTACCAATGTTTAAATGCACATATATTGTCATTTAAAATTAAAAGCACTGTAACTGAACTAGTCTCTCATTACTTCTCACAGCAGGAATAATGAAAAAAACATACTAGTGGTGAAACAATGGCGACAGGCGTAGCCCTTCAGCTCCTGTTCACTATCTTCGCTGTCAAAGTCATCCTCGCTGGCAGAACTGAGATCCACTATGAAAAGAAATGACAAAAATGAACATTTTGCTGTAAAAGCTTATGGCTAATGTTTGCAGAGATTACACTTCATCCCTTGGGTTGATATCAAGGCGTATTTGTGCCTTCACAACTTTCTAAAATGCATAGCTGGTATTTCGAGCAATGCAGGGGGTACTTGCAACCAGATTGTAGTATGTTAATTTTTTAAAAGATTTTTTAAAAATCCTTTATCAATGTTGCACTTTCGCTCATTTATGCAAAATACATTTCTGTACATTGTGAATTGCTTTCAAATTGATAGTTTTATTTTCAATGTAGGATTACAACTGCTAATTGATACTTTACATGCTTCCACAAAATAAACACTGTATTGTATTCCTTCTGCTGAGACTTTCAATGTAGAACATTCTTTATATTTCAAAGACAGGTCTCAAGAACAGTGAAAATACGAAAATGAATACAGTGAAATGAAAACCACCAACAACAATGTCATTCGATAACGGAATGCCTAGGGTTTTATCAAGCTTCAGTGAATGCAGTCAAAACTACTTTGTATTATCCTTTCCAACAGAAAATGTTATCTTTTGTGTTGCAAATTCATGGTCACTTAAAGTACAGAACCTTTAGCTAACCATTTTACTAGTTAATGTATCAGTGTAGGACTCAGAAGTTCTGCCAACTGTGAGCAGTGCGGATTTAAAGGAAGTTCTTCAGTATCCTGTAAACAACTGGAAATTGCCATTGTGAACTAGTACAAAAAATATTTAAGTGAAATAGGCTGCACTACGACAGCTTGTACTTCAGCTACCCTCTTCCCCAAGGTCTATTATGTAGGAAGACAAGAGTAGGAATGTGGTGACAACATCACTACCAAGTTCCTTGCCAAGTCACACTTCATCCTAAGTTGCACATATTGTTGCTCGTACATTATCACTAGATTAGCGTTATCCAATGCCTTAACTAGCAGCACGGTGGAAGAACCACCACAAATGGTTTTTAATGGTTCCACGTAGTGCACCAACACCTTTCAGACAACCTGAATGGCAATATATATAGCATTGTCAGAATCATCCACATCAAAACAATTAAGAAAAATTTGCAACCCTAAATAGGAACTGTAGCTTTATCTTAAACAACTATAAATTCAGGAACATGATTTATATTTAATAAAAGTTCAGTCCTTTTTTCTCTTGTCACGGAGCTGGATTAAATTTTTAGTTTCTTTAAAATATCTTGAATATTTTTAAATGTTCTTGTGATGTGGGCATCACTGGCTGGGCTACGTTTATTGCCTAGTTGCCCTGAAGAAGGTGGTAGTGACCTGCCTTCTTGAACCTTTCCGTGCTTGGAATGTAGGAACATACAGAATGCTGTTCAGACAGGGAATTCCAGGATTTTGACTAAGTGATGAAGAAGAATAGTGATATTTCTCCAAGTTGAGATGGTTTACGACTTGAAGTGGAACTTGTAGATGTTCTCATGAATCTGCTGTTTTTGTCTTTCTGGGTGGTAGAGGTCATTGATTTGGAAGGTGTTCTCAAAGTAGCCCTAGTGAGTTTCTGCAGTGCACCCTGCAGATGGTATGCACTGCTGCCATTGTGCAATGGTAGTGAAGGGAGTGAATGTTGAAGGTGGTAGATAGGGTGCCAAGAGGGCTGCACTGCTCTGGGTAGTGTCAAGCTTCTGGAAAGTTATTGGAGCTGAACATGTCCAGTTAAGTCAAGCATATTCCATCAAACTCCTGACTTGTAGATAGCAAGAAGTAAAAATGCTGGAGTCAGAGACAACCTGGTGTGGACCTGGAGGAACACAGCATGCCAGGCAGCATCAGAGGGGCAGGAAAGTCGACGTTTTGTACTGGGACCCTTCTTCAGAAATGGGGAGGGGGCAAGGAGCGGAAAATAAAGAGAGACAGAGAGGAGGGATGGGGCTGGGGAATGTAGGTAGGATGGTGATAGGTGAGTGCAGCTAGGGACTAGTGGGGATTGGTCAGGGAGGTGAGTAGAGTGGATAAATTCTCTCTCACCTATCCGCCCGAGTTGTACCTTGTAAATGGTGAACAGAGAGTGGGAAGCCAGGAAGTAATTCACTCACACATAATTGCTAGTCTTTGACCTGGTCCTGTAGCCACTGTACTTGTATGGCAAGTCCAGTACAGTTTTTGGCTAATGGTAATTCCACCGATATTGACAGTGGGGAGTTCAGCAACGTTAATGCCATTGAAGGTCAAGAGGCAATGGTTAGATTCTCTCCTTTTGGTGATGGGTCATTGCTTGGCACAAATATTACTTGCAACGTATCAGTCAAGTCTGGATTTTGACCAAGTCTTGCTGCATACGGACAGAAATGTCTTCCGTATTTGAGGAATCATTAATGGTCCCGAACATTGTGTAATCATCAGCAATCATGCCCACTTCTAATCCCGTGATGAAGGGAAGGTCACTGATGAAGCAGCTGAAAATGGTTGGGCTCAGGACACTACCCTGAGCAACTCCTGCTCGGAATCTCAATTCTCAAATACTTGATAAAGCTTTTCCAGCAACTTCTGCTTTTGTCTCAAATACTTGATCTTCATTTATTGAGTTGTGCAAAATTATCTAAACTAAACAGAAGTGATAGCTTTGCTATGGCTCGATGTCAAAATCAACTTCATTCTAAAAAAAACGGCCATCAGAACGTGCCAGGATTTAACCTGGAATGTCATTTGAGCACAGCTCACCAAACAACCAGGAAGCAACGGCCCCTCAAAATAAGCAGTCTAGCTCCTTTGGAATTCAGACTGCTGCACCAACAGCATACACAATGTTTATAACACTGTGCAAATGCCCACACTGACACAGTGCTGAATTTCAGAGTAAAGCTATTGCATAATATCTAACACCAGGAGGGCTATTTAGCCTATAGAAGGCACTCTCAAATACAGAATAGGAAACAAAACTTTAGAATCATCTTCTGTTATATTTAGTCTCCTCCTACAAATTTATAGTTACAAAATTGACGCAAGGAACTAAGCCCCATTACTGGCCAACGGGCAGTATTAAATCATGGCTTTCCTTTTTCCAACATTGCCCTCATGGCTCGAATGCCAACAATATTTAATCAAGTCCATTAAAGCAGTTATTAATGTAATTTTAGCGCTGAGTGCAACAGCTTACAAGAGCGAGTTTTGCCGTGATTGCGACTATTTCTGTGTTCAGCACATTACACCAATGAACAAGTGCAGAACAAATACATTTGTCACTTTTGGTATAAATAGCATTATTACCATTCACTGAAAAATCATGGAAGCTGTTTGAACATTTAATTTTCACTGCTTTTAATAAGTATTAAGCTCTGCAAGACAAATCCAGTCTTTATGCCCATGAATACTAAAAATTACAAATTTATTTCTAGAATTTGAAATGCAAGTGTGATATTTAGGTCTGTTTCATACCAATGAATATTCAGAGGTAAGAACTTAATGAGCTTACTGGTGTTCAACTATTGAGAACTTAAAACAAGCGTTGTGGTTTAAGTTTCTGCCACTGAACTACTTGTAATTTGAAGATTTTGTTTTACTTTAAAGACACTGGCTATTTTCAGCCATCAAAGCTTTCCCAGTTCATAGATGTATCGATTCATAAGCTACTATACTAATGAGAAATCAGTCTAAAACAACTGGCTGTAACGGTTTGGATAATCAGTTAAATGTCTAAATTATGTAGCCCCTTGTGTCATTCTCGGTTTAAAAATTCTAACCGACAATCAACATGACCACAACTTACAGAATTCACCAGATGGTGGCCGGGACGGATTCACTGGGGTTGTTGCAGTACGTGTCTTAATTCTTCTAAATACCGCCTGCCTGCGATGTCTTCGATGAGCACGAGAGCTAGCTGCTTCAGGAGTCTTCTTCCAATAGTAATAAAATGTCACCAGTTCACCCTGCAATGGAAGAGAATACTGGTTCACAACATCATGTAGACTGAACAGCCATCCTGGATTCCAAACTTCTACATCTTTCCACCAACATTACTAATGGATACAAACGTAAGGAAACGTTGTCAAAAAGCCTGCTATAACTTACTGGCTTCCACTGTGAGACACTTATTGTCAAATAGCCAGTTGAGCCTCAAGATGGACAAGTAGCCATCTTCCCCAGAACCCTTCAAGTACTCCCCAATAAGTGATCCTCCTCAGTAGAAGTTGAAAATTAGGTGCAAAGAAAACGTTTTAACTGCAGTAACCAGCATTTTTAATCATTTATATTCAATGTAGTATCATTAATGCTGTACAGAAAAATCTCTTCATGATTAGGTAAGCTTTTCCATTAGTGTGGTTTATGAAAATAATGCTCAAAATTACTCATATTATCCCAGGCATTGAATATTAATTATTTTCTGCTTCAATTTCCTTTGAAAGCATTAAATAGATGCAACACTAAGTACAGAATGTGGAGTGGAGTTTCAGAATGAATGTTTCCTTTAACCGATGTTGTCATCTAAGACCTGTAATTTCTGTCATACACCATCATCATCTAGGCAACAGTGACCTTCTCTCAACATCTGTCAAGATGTGGGGCCAGAAATACAGATTTTGTTTTTCTCATCCAAAAAGGTACAATGAAATTTGAGGTACTTGAGGCTTTAACTGAGAACTTATTCAAATATTGTGTTCTGGATGCTCGAGATACAGAAACACTAAGTGGCTCTTGCTCTGTTCAGTTGATGCAAAATTTGAGGGTAGGGAGTTTAAAAGAATTGAATAACCCTAAGTATCATATGCAGGTGGCATAAATCCCGTTTCAGGTGGGGACCCTGGACACTGAGATGTTGTCACCTGTAAAACTGGAAAATCCTAGGGCAGACTTGAAAAGAAAATGATCCCTGCAATAGTCACATTTTATCCAAACATGGGACTAATTTTCTCCCCCAGCAGTTTCAAAACAGGAAAGTTCCTCTGTCTCTTCATCTGCCTTCAAAGTGAGAAAGAATTGAATTAAGAACAGTGATGCCATACAGGTGGTAATTCCTGGTATTTAACTCCCATGATAGTCATGGAACTGAATATCCTGTGCTGCATATAATGGTAGCTGATCCAAGTTCATTCACTTTGCACTATCTCCTAAAGCAAGTTTCTAATCCACTGACACGTTCTAGCGCATGTTTGCTCGGAACACTACCAAGTGTAAGTGACTTTGCACATTAAACCTCGTACCGTAGTCCCACATGGTGATATGGTTTTGGCTTAACATAGATCATTACAGCACGGTGCAGGCCCTTCAGCCCTTCATGTTGTGCTGACCTGTCATACCGATCTGAAGCCCATCTAACTCACACTATTCCATGTACGTCCATATGCTTATCCAATGACGACCTAAAGTTGGCGAATCTACTACCGTTGCAGGCAAAGCGTTCCATTCCCTTGCTACTCTGAGTAAAGAAATCACCTCTGACATCTGTCCTATTTCTTTCACCCCTCAAATTTAAAGCTATGCCCCCTCGTACTTGCTCTGACTTAATATTATCTCAAATCAGTATAAAAATCTTTGTTCCCTCCTCAAGGTTCTGACTGAGCTGATATTTTAGGAAATTAACACATAATCCCAACACCTTTTGTTCAGTGAATGAGAATTCAGATTGCAGAAGAAAAGGTAGAAATTGGATTTGAAAATCCAGTCCAGATTTCATTTGCTATCCTGCTTTGCATCACTGTTCAGGGATTAAGAGTCCATGTAGGTTGAAGTGCAGTGAATCAAATGGATTAGGAACCACACACTGGTAACCGTACAGGCGGCAGTGTTCATGCGTAAACAAAAGAACATGTCCGTCTGGCTGTAAAAAGGAACAAATGGGAGCAAAATGGTTCCTAGATTCAAAGTATACAGAGTCAATTGAACATTAATCAAAACATTCTCCGGATCTACAATGACCAAAAAAGCTACCGTGAAAATAAATACTTTACTGAAACATGGGCACAAGCAAATAATTGATCAAAGATGCTGTACTAAGAAGTAAACGAGGCAAATTAGCTGCTGGTTTTCAGTGTACAAGCCAGTAAGCATAAATGTTATTGGCAAGAACAGCTTGTAACGATTACCAAGTTTCCAATGCTAAGTAGCTCAGTACACTATTATCTCTATTGTCAACTTGGTTTCCTCTCATATCTTCTGCGTTCTGATTAACTTCTGGTCACTTGTTTTAACGTGGACAACAGCTATTATTAACTCAACAAAATGCTGATCACCTCATGTGAGAGCATATATTTGCTTTGCACCCAATCGTTATCTGTCCATGAGACATCCAATACACAGTACAAGCAGCAGTGCACTTTATACCGTGCCAGGTTTTTACTGCCTTGGGTAAACAAAGGTTTAACACCATGCAGGGGTCGATATAATTTACAACCAAAAACAGTTGTGGCACAAATTATGCCTGTTACATGCATCATAGCTCACGGCAAAAATACAGAACCAATGTAAATTGATATTAATCCAAAGAAAATCAATATGCATTACCAGTACAACGTTTTGGGTTTACAGCCTTAATTGAACACACTGATAATTGTCCGAAAGTTGTGACATAATCTTATTCCACTTGTTTTTATTTTAGTTGGCTTTCAAGTGACGAGTCATTGTACACTGTACAGCGTATAGATTTTTAACAATATGCATTTATGTGCATAACAGTTATACCATTTTGGATATACAGCCAATAATTACTGCTTCTACAGCTACTTTCTGCATTTCATGGATTCTGATGGTTGTGCTAATGTCAATTCAGCAACGCGGTCTTCTATAAATTGCTTAGTTTTTTTTCTCAAACCTTGCTGTTTTCTTCAACCCTTCTCCATCCAGTCACTTGTCTTACCATTAGCTCTTGTACTTTTGTGTTTATACTTATTAAAGGAGCTTTTACATTGTGCTTAATAGTGTATGCAAAAGGCCAGGATCGGAGACCAAATCTGGGAAGACCACACCTGGTACAGACATAACAAGCACGTAATAAAAACCCAAAGAACTGTGGATGCTGTAAGTTAGGAACAAAAACAAAGCTGCTGGAAAAGCCCAGCAGGTCTGGCAGCACCGGTGAAGGAAAAAAACAGTTAGCATTTTGGGTCCAGCAAGCCTTCCTCAGAACAGAGGAAGGGTATGAGTAAGGGTCACCGGACCTGAAACGCTAACTCTGATTTTTCTTTCGCAGATGCTACCAGACCTGCTGGGCTTTTGCAGCAACTTTGTTTTTATACACTAAGCACATAAGTCTGTCCCACCTCCAGGCTTCTCCACCTCAAACTGGATCAGTATGTCCACAGGATCTAAACTCAAAGCAGTGGCAGATTGCAACAAGGTCTTTTTCCACTGTGATATTTCCCATGGTCAATATCAGCCAGTATACTTGGGAGATATGATTAAAAAGATACCTACAAATTTACTTCAGAATCCAATGGGACTTTAGTGTTTCACTAACACAGACTGGAGGGGCTAAGATCTTTGACCTAGTAGCTCATCTTAATCTGACCTGACAATCAATTACAGTGGTCCCAATTGAGGCAGATGCTGTCAAAAAACACGGTGTAATCTAGAGATCAAACTTTGGGCCTTTCATTCGTTTACACTTGCAATGTAGCTTCCACTGAGGAACTTAACGGCATTAGACCACTCAGTCCCCTTTAATCTATTCTGCCATTTAATCATATGATTTTTGATATGCATCTTAACTTCATCTACCCAACTTGTTCTGTTACTATTAATCTGTCTGCAATGAAAACAAACTATCAATTTCAACTCTGAAATTTTTGATGCCAACTAGTATGCATGCTGGGGGATGGAAAGGGTTCCAGAAGACTCACTTCCTGGTAGCTGTCCTGAATGCCCTTGCTCTAATTTTAAGGCTGTTCCCCTCAACTTAATCTTCAATCAACAGCACCTGCCCACCCCCACTCACCAAGGGAATAATTTCTATCAATTCCTATAATCATTGGCCTCAATTAGATCCATCCCTTTTTGAAACATTGGGAGGCAAATTTTTGTTTTATTCTAGGAACCACAGAAGTACTTTTTGTGGAGATCACTTTTTTTGGGACTAAAGACAGGAAAAAATTCTGCTTTAAACTAAGGAAGTTATGTTGAAAAGCATTTGCAGATTAAAGAAAGTTACTAGAAAACACTGAGTTGTATATATAATACTCCCTTATTCTAGAAAGGAGGGCAAATGCTCGATAAATTGGTATTGCATGTGCGCTCGCCCATGTGTGCAAGGCAATTCTGACAATTTCATATTCACTGGCCTTTAAATCAGGACCAGTTGTGAGAATTCAGAAAAGTTCAGCATAGCAACACCTTAACTGATTCCTGGGTGGTGAGCTACAGTTGTGTGTTTGGACAATATTGCAGAAACATCTAGCCTGCACAGAGAAAGCATACATTGCTGTTTCTCTGCCCTCTGAGTGGAGAAGGAAAAGAGAATCCCTAATAGCCAGCTACTCTCTCTACAAATCCCCTGTTGAAAGGAAGAGATGATAAAGATGATAAGTCACCTTCAGGTGACACAAAGGGCAAATTCTCAACAAGTGAATGAAAGACTGAGAAACAGTGTGTCCACAACCTTAAATCCTCTATGAACTGACAAGGAAATGAAAGAAAACAATTCATCTCGTCAGTATAATGGACAAGTACCATAATTATGCTTCTCTGGTTTTTCCCGCTCCACACCTATCGTGTTTGCACCTCGGATCTTTGTGAATCTGTTTGTATGTGTATGGAAATTTTAAGAGGTAGAGTTTAATCTATAGAATTATGTTAGTAATTCATATGGCTTTTTTGCCATTATTTATTGGAGTTTGATTACAGTAAATAATCATTTTCTTGCTAATGGAAAACCTGGTGTGCATGTGCTTTTAATTTCAATTAAACAGCTCTGGTTGGGTAATTCAATGGTTAATTGAAATATTCAAATTTGTGACTACTCTGGGTACAGAGTTTAACGCGAGTAAGTGGATCTGAGTCCATGAAAAGATCAGCCATCATCTTACAGAATGGCAGAGTGAGCTCGAAGGGCCGAACGGCGTACGCCTGCTCCTGCTCCTAATTCTTATGTCCACAGTGGGGCTTTATTTCCAGTGAACTAACCCAGTGGGTTGTGACATTGTCATGACACTGAGGTTTCAGAAAAATGCATTATGAAATGAAGGCATGCAGTATACCTGATTTTAATGAACTGGCAATATCAATGTTTTAAATAAGACGTCAGCTTTAAGAGATTTAGAAATCAATGCACGGTTACAATTTCAACATATTTTTAAATTTGGTTAAATGGTACAAAACTGGTTACACCAACAGTGTGCTTTCATGGTTGCAGAAAAAATATTGGCTTTAACCACAAAGCACAAAGAAAATTACAGCACAGGAACAGGCCCTTTGGCCCTCCAAGCCTGCGCCGATCGAGATCCTCTGTCTAAACCTGTCATCTATTTTCTAAGAGTCTGTTTAAGGAGGAACATTTAAGGGAGATATGCGTGGAAAGTTCTTTACACAGGGAGTGGTGGGCGCCTGGAACGCGTTGCCAGCGGAGGTGGCAGACACAGACACGTTAGTGTCTTTTAAGATATATTTGGACAGGTACATGGATGGGCGGGGAGCAAATGGACACAGACTGTTAGACAGAGGATCTTGATCGGCGCAGGCTTGGAGGGCCGAAGGGCCTGCTCCTGTGCTGTAGGTTTCTTTGTTTCTTTGCTCCCTGCCCGAAAATGTACCTATCCAGATACAGCTTAAAAGACACCATCGTGTCTGCGTCCACAACTCCGCTGGCAACTCTTTCCAGGCACCCACTACCCTCTGCGTAAAGAACTTTCCACACATATCTCCCATCAACTTTCCTCCTCTTACTTTCAACTCATGACTCCTAGTAATTGAGATCCCCACTCTGGGAAAAAGGTTCCTGCTATCCATCCTGTCTATACCCCTCATGATTTTATAGACCTCAATCTCCGTCTTTCTAATGAAAATAATCCTAATCTACTCAACCTTTCTGCATAGCAAGTGCCTTCCATACCAGGCAACATCCCGGTGAACCTCTTCTGCACCCCCTCCAAAGCATCCACATCCTTTTGGTAATGCGGCGACCAGAACTGTATGCAGTACTCTAAATGTGGCCGAACCAAAGTCTTATACAACCGTAACGTGACCTGCGGATTCTTATATTCAATACCCCGTCCGATGAAGGAAAGCATGCCATATGCCTTCTTAACCACTCTATGGACCTGTGTTGCCACCTTCAGGGAACAATGGACCTGAACACCATGTCTCCTCCTGGCTCTTCTGAGCTCTCTCTTTAGGTCTTTCCTGGCTACCTCGTAGCCCTCAAGTGCCCTAACTGAGCCTTCACATCTCATCCTAACATAAGCCTTCTTCTTCCTCTTGACCAGAGATTCCACCTCCTTCGTAAACCACAGCTCCCGCACTCTACAGCTTCCTCCCTGCCTGGCAGGTACGTACTTATCTAGGACACACAGGAGCTTTTCCTTGAATAAGCTCCACATTTCTACTGTGCCCATCCCCTGCAGTTTCCTTCTCCATCCGATGCTTCCTAAATCTTGCCTAATCTCATCGTAATTGCGTTTCCCCCGGCTATGAGTCTTGCCCAGTGGTATACACCTATCCCTTTCCATCACTAAAGTAAACATAACAGAATTGTGATCGCTATCACCAAAGTGCTCACCTACTTCCAAATCTAACACCTGGCCAGGCTCATTACCCAGTACCAAATCTAATGTGGCTTCGCCCCTTGTTGGCCTATCTACATACTGTGTCAGGAAGCCCTCCTGCACACACTGGACAAAAACTGACCCATCTATAGTACTCGAACTATAGTGTTCCCAGTCAATATTTGGAAAGTTGAAGTCCCCCATGACAACTACCCTGTCTCTCTCACTCCTATCGAGAATCATCTTTGCTATCCTTTCCTCTACATATCTGGAGCTATTCGGAGGCTTATAGAAAACTCCCAACAGGGTGACCTCTCCTTTCCTGTTTCTAACCTCAGCCCATACTACCTCAGTCGACGAGTCCCCAGACATCCTTTCTGCAACTGTAATACTGTCCTTGACCAACAATGCCACACCTCTGCCCCTTTTACCATCTTCTCTGTTCTTATTGCAGATGAATGATTTTTTTTAAGGTATTTAAGGTGGCTGAAGAGTTTAAAGATGAGTTGACGATTCCGAAGAGATGGAATCAGGGACTGGGGCAGTATTCTGATTGTGTTAAACAGGATAGCTTCAATTTGTTCAATGATAAGCAATAAAATATTCTGGCTGTGCCTCAACTTGCACGTGGATCACTAGCAACAGATTCATAGGTAGCAATGGTGAGGTAAAACTTTACTGGCATGGAAATGAAAACCGACTCACATTATGAAATTCTTCCATAAGTATTAGCAAGTAGCAATGCTGGAACATTGACTGTGTTTTGCAAGTACAGCAAGTGAAGCTGCTGGAGATAATGCATTGGCAAATTTGCGAGTGGCAGGATTGGATCAATGAGACAGGAGACCAATGGAAATGGGCCACACAGTGCATGTGGTGATCATGGATCATACCTGTAGAAGGCTGCACAGTGGTCAAGGAAAAACATGTCATAGTCCACTATAATCAGTAATGATGCATTAGTGTTGATAGGATGGAGGCTGGATTGAGCGTTTACAAAAGGAAGCGGGAAAGAGAGGTGAACATAAAGTTCTGAGGAAGGGTCACTGGACCCAAAATGTTGACTTTGATCTCTCTTCACAGATGCTGCCAGACCTGCTGAGCTTTTCCAACAACTTGTTTTTGTTTGTGAGGTGAACATAAAGTTGAGTTCTAGAACCTTACTGAAAAGATGTTGTTTGACAATGAAACATTGATTACAGATCAAAGTTCAGGATAGATTTTCTCAGCTATGGAATGATAACTGCAGTTTTAAAAGTTAGGGAAACAATGCCTGAAGAAGGAAACTATTGATGAAGCTAGTGAATATTAGGGAGAGGGGCAGTAGGAAAATGCAAGGGGATCTTTCACCACAAACCGAAATAACATTTTAGAAATATTAATTCATTGTTCAAAAGAAAAACTAACCTTTATTCATTCTGTGCAAGTTTGTTTTTATAGGATTAGTTTTGTTAATAATATTCGTCTGACATTCTACCAACACAGGCCTTTTATCACCCGAGATATGATTGCAAGTCTGCCTGCAGTAAATATTTTTCTATTTATCTGCCCTTCATTAAATCCACAATCCCATCGTTCCTGCACAACATCAACCTGACATCTGTCAGGGTCACCCTATAAAATATACATAGGCAATGCTATATTTAATGACAGCAGCAAGGAAGGATGAAAGATCGACTGTAGACGCAGCTGAAGTGGTTTAACAGGATCATCAGTTTTGTCTCTGAATCTCCTAAGGTGATAACTAAATGACAGTTGCTACAGGAAAAATCTTTTTGCAAAATACAGAAATTGTTTGCCTTGAAATAGCCAGAAAACAAAAACGTTGTTTCTCTAACGAAGCACATAATGGCTGTCAGACAGAAAAAAAATCACTTCTTTAAAGCCTGTTTTTTAATCTTCAAAGAGCTAAAGAATTATATTGTTCTCCATCAGAAAGGAACATCAAACGACAGACAAAAAATAAATGTTTTATGTGGGCTAAAAATTTTAATTTAAAAGACTCATATTAATGATTTATTTCCCTGCTGCTAGCAAAATTATCCACCTTGGATGCTGATACAACCACAACCTTTATGTGTTGAAGAATTTTTTACCCATTTATATCTGTTTTTCTGCAGCTGAAAACTGGTACAGCTCAGGGTGTTGCTGTTAAGAGTTACAATTTCAACTGTCACTTGAAGTCAGGTTGCTGGAAAGAAAAGTGAGCCAGAGAAACAATTTTGCATTAAAGAATGACAATGCCATCTTTTTGTACCCACTTTTTATTCGATCACAGCATACCAATTGCATTAATTTGGCGAGCTTAAATACGTCTCCATAGCAGCCCACATTTTTTTCTCAGACTTACAAAAACCAAAATGCAAAATAGTAGTTTGCAAGTTTTCAGCCACATTTCTCAACTTCTACGTTGTCGAACATGTCTGGCAGAAATGAGGTACTTCTTCAGGAGAAAGGAGAAAGACAGTTAATCTATCTGCAAATGGATGGTTCAAGGCTATTCGTGGTTGTCATGCACTCTCATTCTTTTAGATATAGAAAAGAGGTGGGAATCTTAAAAAGCAAGTTTTTACAGTGTATATAGGATAAATGAAATAACATGCATGTCACTGAGAGAAAGATCTCAACCGAAATACTAGATTTTGTGAATAGGATTTCAAACTCACTCCTCCAATTTTAAAACATCAAAAGTACTGGACATTGGTTAGATGACTACTGGAATGCTGCATGCAGTTATGGTCACCCTGCTATAGGAAGGATGTTACGAACCTTGAATGGGTTCAGAAAAGATTTATAAGGATGTTGCCAGGGTTGGAGGGTGAATCGTAAGGAGGGAACAGGCTGGGGTTATTTTCTGTGGAGCATCGGAGGCTAAGGGGTGACCTTATAGTGGTTTATAAAATCATGGGGGCAAACAGACAAGGTCTTTTACTTGGAGTAGGGAAATGGAAAACTAGAGGACATAGGTTTAGGGTGAGGGGCGAAAGATTTAAAAGGGACCTAAGGGGCAACATTTTCCACGCCAAGGGTGGTGCATTTATGGAACAAGTTATAACATTTATAACAATGGTAACATTTAAAAGGCATCTGAATGGGCACATGAGTAGCAAGGGCTTTGAGGGATATGAGCCAAATGCTGGCAAATGAATCTGGATTTATTTAGAATACCTGGTCGGCATGAACAAGTTGGACCGAAGTCTGTTTCCTTGCTGTATACCTCTATGACTCTAAGTCTTGTCTATATAATACAGAACTTCAGTTTGTGACAGTAACCACTCAGCCTGCTCCTAGATTCATACCAATCCTGCTTTCGATTTAGCCACAAAGTAGTAATGCATGAATATCTCACTTTTAATCCCTCAGGTATTTTCCAGTTTTGAATTGGAAGCATAGGAGAGGTTTTTTTTTGTTAGGATGTTGAGAGAGCTGAAACTAATGGCACAACATGAGACTGCACATCACAAACATCCAGCAGAGCCAAGACGTAATGGAGATTTTTCATCCAGATTTGGACTTCCTTATTAGGCTTATCGGTATATTATGCCTAATAGTTTTTCACTTCAGATTAGCTTTAAGCTTCACAAACATCCATCATCTTCAACAGGGTTAGCAATTTTGGCTGCACAGATTATTATTTGGAACAAACAGTGCGGAAGGCTCAATGAAGTCTTCTATAACTTTTTTTTATTCATTAACAGGATGCAGGCATTGTTTGCAAGGCCAGCATTAATTGGCCAGAGAGCAGTTCAGAGTCAACTACATTGCCGTGGGTCTGGAGTCACATGCAGGTCAGACCAGGTAAAGAAGGCAGTTTCCTTCCCTAAGGGACATTAGTGAACCAGATTTTTTTTTCTGACAAATCAACAATATTCATGGCCGTCATTAGACTCCTAATTCACAACTTACAATATTCAAATTCCACCATTTGCCATTTTAAGATAATAATGTAAAAAGATAATAATTTAATAGATAGCCTTTGTAAGAGCACATCTTTATCTGGTAATCTGGCCAATGCACTCATTGAGCTTCAATACCACATATTGGTAGATGATCAAGGTTATAGTTCTTTTGTGTGAATGATGAGGTAAACAAGTAACATTAAGGCGTGAATGTTATTTTACCCCATCTAACACATAAAATCAACACAAGGCCACCATACATATGGTAGAATGGCAAACTGTGGAAATATTCCTACACAATCAGATGGTATTGAGGATTCTGTACAATACTTTGGGGAGTGCTTTACTAAGAGAACAGTGAATTGTTGCTTGCAACAGTATAGATAATGGGTGTATTAAAATGTTTTGCTGTTGCTCACTTCCATTATGTTCCCAGTTGCTAAGCAGTTAAGGACATAATTGGCAATTTCTTCCTAAACCAATGAAGCCATAATGGCTCCCTCCAATTTTACTGTGGAAATTAAACCAGATGCTGTCATAATGGACAGGATACAATTTAACTTCATAAGCAAATTGGTTTAATTTAATTTTGATCATTCCTTATGTAGTATTTCACTGCAATTCCAATTTGACTTTATTTCTGTTGATCCAACTGTTGCCCATTGCTATAATAAATGTACATAAATGGCCAGATTGATATGACTGCAATAAAAATAAGAAAAAGTATACATTTGAGATGAACTCAAAACTGGTCATTTTTGAATTGGGACAATGTAGAATATTACTTAATATTAATTAACGATAAATACCATATTTACACAAAGATTATTAAATTCTGATTATCTTTTTGACATAAAACAAAGGCTTGCACACAACAAACCTGTTCAGTGTTAAATTCAGTTGCTGGCCACACGATTAAAAGATATTTTTGTCTTAGAACAATCAAAATTTATTGATATCCTTGAACAGTTTATGCCCTAAAAATGTCTTCTTTCCTTCCCTAGTACAGATGAAAAGCGGCAATCTGTACAAGAACATAAACATTTCTCTCAATGGCCCCAACGATGTATTTATACAGTTATTATCTGTGCTCAAAGTTTTAGTAGAACAGATGGTCTTTGTCTCCCTTACAGACTTCTGATGATCCACATAAGGCTCAGTTTGAACTTTTGCCAGTAGCTTGGTCTAAACATATATAAGGAAAATGACTAGATATAGAATTTAACCAACTTAATGTTCAATGCATCATGTACCGTACATCAACAATTAAAAATCTGTGAAGATCCATTTTCACACTAAGTATCTGAAATCTCCCCTTTCATTGTATGCTTTCATGCTCTTCAGTCTTATCATTTCTAACTCATGAATCACATAATATTAAATCTGGTTCATGTTACCCCAAGTTGTGGAAACTAACCTGGCTGGTTTAATATTTACTGTGTATCTTGTAGATTTTCTCACTGCAATCTAGAATTCTCTTTTCCCGGAAAGTGTTAATTCTTACTGGTGTATTCCTGTAGCAACTTGTTCAAGTGATCAATTTTCATTCCTAGCTGGACATTTCTCTACAAGTAGTATCAAAGTCGAAGCCAGCTTAGATTGCTGTAGTCAACTGCAGTACCCAGCTGATCTTGACTAAAATGGCAGCAGAAGGCTCACATGGTTATGGTGTGCTTTATGGAAGCAAATCTGCTGACCGTACCTGGTCTGACCTTTGCACGTGTTTGAAGATCTACAACAATATGCCTGACACTTCACTGTCCTTTCAAATGGCTGAGAAAGAAAATCAGTTCTGCTAAACTCCTGCAGATACCAGTCAGACCTCAAGCAGTTCTTTACCACCACCTCTTCAAGGAATGGGAAGTTAGGACAACATGCACTAATCTTGTCAGTGATGCCAAGTAAAGAACTGTTTTCTAAAAAAAGTCAGCCCAGATTGGGAACAAAGATTCCAAACCTAATTAGCATATTACTAGAGCTTTCATTATGCAATTTCCTGTCTCCAAATCTCCCTTCTCAAGCTTACCGACACCAACTACCCAAATCTAGGGTTGCCTTTCCAACCCAGATTGAAAGGAAATTGACTCTTCACTCCCTGGCAAATCAAGAATTGTGCAATCAAGCAGAAACTCCTGAACAATCTCTGATATATTGGTTTGAAAACAAACAGGATTTGAAATATGAAAAATGGAATGTAAAATAAAGCAAATTTAAAAGCTGTGTTTTTATTGTTCCAAAGATCTTTTTTTCTACTAGCTCAAGTTGATGTTCTAGATGTTAACTTATATCTTGAAATTCCAGGTCAATTCTTAAGGTCCTGGGAACATGGGATCTCCTTACAATGTGGCTCAGCTACAAGCATGAGTTTACTAATTAAGTCATTGAAGCTAATTTGGATCATATTCCCATAATTATTCCATTTAATATTACGGCACATTTAAGTGCAACTGCAGATATCCTGACACAGCATTTTATAATTCTCGCAGCGAGTTAATACCAGGGTATAGCTCTCATACTCTACAAAGAAAATAACTGGCGTTTTTCTTCCTGTGCAAGTAAATTATGATCAGGAGTTGCTTTCCTAAACACCATGCTGTGTGCACTGTAAACAGGATGCTTTAAAGTTAATTCAGCTGATATCCATAGTTACTTAAAGCCAAATAACTACAGGTCTCTATACAAATGCTGTTTTCTACAAGCCAGTTCATCTAAATTTATATTAAAACTGGCTTGAAAAGCACATCAATACTCATGCTGCAGTGAAATGCTACTTGCAGGTATTTTAGGACTAAGTAACATAAAACTATACTTCATACAGCATTTGACTTGAGCACTGTGACCAAAATATTGAAGTTCCATTTAGACAGTTTACATTCTGCATGATTAGCCCGTTTCCCTGCCCAACAGCATGTAGAATCTACCACGATAAACATGTTTCTATCCTACAAGCCTCTTCTGTGAAGCTTGCCACATTATAAATGGTGGTTCCTTCACAACAGCAGATTGTTCAGAGTTATTCTACCATTTAGTTAGATCATAATCAATCCATCAGCTCCAGCTCCACATCTTCTGGTATCCTTACTTTACAAAACATCAATCTCAGATTTGAAAATGACCCAGTGTCCACAACCTTTGGGGAAGAGAAGTTCATATTTCCATAACATATGTCACTGAGAAATGCTCAAATACATTGATAAAGAGATAGCTGTAGCACATTTAGAAATCATCATACAATCGAAGGGAGTCAATATTGTTTATATTGGAGAAATTTTGTTTAACAAATTTACTGTTTTTTGAAGACATAACAAACAGGGTCGATAAGGAGGAATGAGTGACATTTTTGGATTTCCAAAAGATGTTCAATAATACGTTATAAAAGACATAAGACCATAAGACATAGGAGTGGAAGGAAGGCCATTCGGCCCATCAATTTCACTCTGCCATTTAAATCATGGCTGACGGGCATTTCGACACCACTTCCCTGCACGTTCCCCATAGCCCTTGATTCCTTTTGAGATCAAGAATTTGTCGATATAAAAGGTTACTACACAAATAAAGGCATATGGCACTGAGGCAATAGCATGGATTGAGGACTGGTTAACTAACAAGGAACAGTGAGTCAGGGTAACTGGTTTATTTTCATACTGGCAAAATGTAATTAGTGGAGTACCACAGAGTTAGTTACTGGGATCCCAATTATTTAATGAACTACACCAATGATTTGAGTTGCAATGGTAGTGTCCCTTCTTCTGAACCAGGAGGTTTGGGTTCAAGTCCCACCTGCTCCACAGGTGTGCACAGTTGATTTAGAAGTATATTTATGTCAATGATTTGGATAAAAGAACAAACTGCACTGTAGTTAAATTTACAAATAAAAGTAGCTTGAAAACAAGTGGCAAGAGGGTTTCGAAAGATGGGTTAACTGGGTGGGAAAAATTAGCAGCTGGTTTACAAATGAATGAAAATGTGTTTGTCGACTTTGGAGAAACATCAAAAATGCAGAGTATTTAAATAGAGAATACTACGGTACAGAGGGACTTGGGTGAGCTTGTACTGAACACAAAGTCAGCATTTAGATAGAGCAGATAATTAGGAGGGCAAACAGAATGCTGTCACTCATACGTGCACTGGAAATGGTTAAGAAAAGGTTTACGAGGCTGATTTTTGGGATGAAAGGTTGCTTTGGTGAGCAGAGGTTGGGCTTAAAGTTTGTGAGAGGTGATCTTTTGAAATATACAAGATTTTGAGAGGGTTTAACAGGATAGGTGCTGAGAGGGTGTTTCTCATCATGGGGAATCCAGAGTTAGGGAGGTCAAAATAAGGAGTTTCCCCATTTATGATGATGGAGATGAAAATGAACTTCTTCTCTCGGAGGGGAGTTAGTGTTTGGAAATTCTCTCCTCATGCAGGATCATTGAATATAATCAAGGATGAGTTAAACAGATTTTTGATTGACAAGGGAGTCAAGGATTACAGGGGACAGGCAAATATGTGGAGTTGAGGCCACATCAAATTAGCCATGATCTTACTGACTGTCAGATTAAGCCTTCTGCTGCTCAATTTCTTATTATATTTTGTTAAAAAATTTCCCGTTTTCATCCCAGCAGGCTAAGCTCTAATTTTCACAGTATTTCATCTAGATTTTCCCTGGAACTTCAAGAGAGAGTTGAGGGTAGAGTTGTGTGCAGTGGCCAATAGAAGGTACAGGATGTTTGCAGAGAGGCAAGAGTATGGTGGTAATTTGACTGAAATTCACAGAATACTGGGAGGTTTTGATACAATGGATGTAAAGATGATGTGTCCACAGTAGGACAGACTAGGAGAGGGTACAGCCTTAGATTAAAGGCGAGAATATCTTCTCTCTTGCACTCTCTCTCTCTGTTGGTCTGCTGGGTCTCGCCTTAGAACAGGGGCGAAGAGGAATTTCTTCAGTGAGTTACTGGTGAATCTGTGGAATTCATTGCTACAGAAGGCTGGGAGGCCAAGTCACTGAGTATATTTAAGATTATGATAAATAGGTTTTTAATTAGTAAAGGGGTCAAGCTTTATGGGGAGAAGGCAGGACAATGGGACCAAGAAACATTAGCCATGATCATATGGGGACCAGACGCAGTGAACCAAGTGGCCTTATTCTGCTCCAGTGCATTATGGTCTACTTCCCACTGCAGAAAATTGTTGCTTTTTCCTTCTTCAGCTGGGAGGTGAGTAATGAGTTGAGGTTGCATCCAGGTTCTGGTCATTCACACTGAGTGCAAGGAACTTCAATGCTGTTGACAACCATATTTAAGTGATGCGTCGACTTAAATAAATATTGACGTTCAGAACCAATCTAAAGTTTTCATGAAGTGAATGCCATCTATTTATTTTTCTCTAATCGTTGATGGGGAGCTGAAATGGGAAACGGACAGTTTTAAAATCCAAGGATTGAGCAAGGGGTTGCTGTACTTTTAAAAAAATGAGCTTTGGTAATTTGATTTTAAGTCAGGTTTCCCTCACCAGTTGCTGAAAACTGTGGTTTTAACTAGTAACAAAGAGGCATTTGTAGTTAAGAGTATGAATTATCTGTGCCACCTGCTAGAAAGTGACAAGAATCTGAAGAAGAGGCTGATGAACAGGATACCTTGGCGAGGAAAAGTATCATTCCAACAAACTTTGTTGGTTTGGGCCATTGGACTGCTTCTCCGTTTTTTTTGCCTTACTATATTTTTCTTTTGTATGTGTGCATGTTAATGGTCTCGGTTTAGAAAGGTTAAAGATTTAACTGGTAGTATTATGTTGACAGTTCATAGTTGTTTATCTGTGGTTATAAACTATTTATAATAATTAATATTTCTTATTAAATACAGAAACCTGGTCACTGTTTTCTGTTCGCCTTGGTCCAATGGACAGATAAATTAGGGGGTCTGCATACATTGATAAGCTTTTTAAACTTTTGTGATGACTCCAAGAATAGGAAAGCTTGATTTCCAATGCATAACTCTAGTGAGGAGTGGCAGCAGGTCTTTCCTGTTTGATTTATGTTTTATGTTACATAAATGTACATGTATTTGCAATCTGAAAATTTGACATTTTAAAGATGCTCCTTTTGTCTTCAAACATCCAACGTGTTTCTGGGAGATTACAAATTTGCTTTATCCATCATTTTCTGCAACATGCAAACTCCCATATATTTCTATATTTCTTCCCCATCTCATCACTGACTACTGCACTTTCTGAAGTCGAAATGTGAATTGGATTCAGGTGAAAACAACAAAACCTCCCAAGAAAAAACAGAAAATTAATCTTTTTAAATAGAGACAAATTGATGAATCAATTGAAACACAAACCACACAGTAAAACTGTAGCTCATGCAATGTAACCCTACACTGGTTATGTTCAACTTTACAATATGATAATTGGATACACAGCTTCAGAAAGAAAGGGTGTACTTGCATTAAAAAGGATGCAGAGAAAAGATAAAGATTTCTCTCAAGCATAAAGCACTAACTTGAGAAGACTGAAGTGGGGTTAGGGGAATATAATATAGCATAGATAAAACATGTGCTGAAACAAAGACACGAGATAGATCAAAATCAATTAGAAGCCAGGCTAAGTGTGTTGAAATAGTGGAGGAATGATCTTCAATGGGCTAAAAAGGTCTTTAATTGCTGTTTATGGTCTATGAAAGCATCACTAAGCCCATCAATTTTTCAATATATAGAATCCATTCACAGGATATTAATGTTCTTGATAGGGTCAGCATTAATTACTCACCCATATTCAAACACGTGTTTGAATGCCAGGCCATTTCAGAAGGCAACCACATGGCTGTAGATCTGAAATTGTATGTTAGCCAGGCTGCTTGAGGACAGCAAATTTCCTTCCCTGAGGCATGGGTGAACCAGGTTTTTACAACAATCCAGTAGTTTCATGTCCACTTTGCAGGCATTAGATTTTAAATCCAGATTTATTTAATTAGGTGAATTTAAATTCATAAGGTGGCATGGCACAATTTAACCTTTGGTCCTCATATCATTAGTCTGGGGCTCTGGATTATTGGTTCAGTAATGCAACTTCCATGCTAATCATTCTTTCATTACTGTACTTAAATTGTTTGTCAACACACGAGTTTAGTCTTACTGAAGATTCAAGAGGTTAATTACTTATGAAAGGCTGTCAGTTGATAGTGTTAACTGAGACAGAACACAGTCACCACTTTTCACATCCGAAAGCCAAATCCTAATGCAGTTAGAAAAACAGAGCCAATGCTTTGAGTCCACTTATGGAGAGTAAGGAAATTAAAGTGAAGTGAGATTTGACAGTCCTAGGTTGAGCTTCAGAGGACATACTGCAGCACTAAGAAGCTGGGTAAAAATTCAGCTATGAAGGCCAAGATTAAATGCACAGATACCCAAGCTACTGAAGCAACATGAACCACTCTAAGCTCCAAACATTTGTTTGAAGATTACAAAATTATTTGCCACTTTCCCTATCCAACCTTCATGTCTGCACATTGTGAGAAAAGGCTGGGCAAGATGAGATGAAAGCAATCTTTGCCAATCTAGTATTTATCCAGAATTTCTGGCATAATAAACTAATATGAACTAAATAATGAAACCTGCAATTTTAAGTTGACACCATAATCAATAAAGCAGCATTACTATATATTCATAAAAAACAACTGAATTCTTTTGCTGTACAGACAAGACATCTGAATTGCACGCAAGTCCATCACTTCCATTTGGTATCACTACAATGAAGATGACTTTGGGGATATGTTGATAAAATGGTAGCATCACTAGACTATGAAGAGACTCAGGTGGTGTTCTGGCCACGCAGGTTTAAATCCTGCCATGGCAGACTGTGGAATTTGAATTCAAAAAAGAAAATCTGAAATTAACAGTCTAATGATGATAGTGAGATTGTTGTCAATTATTGGAAAATCCCATGTGGTTCACTAATGTCCTTTAAAGGAGGGAACTGCTGTCTTTACCTGGTCTGGACTACATGTGACTCCTGGCCTACAACAACTAGGAATTGGCAATAAATGCAGGCTTAATCAGCAATGCTGATGTTCTGTGAATGAATTTTAAAAAATCATTTGAACATTCTCTCTTTTGAAAAAAAAATTGTCAAAAGTAGCTGGTCATGCAGAGTGGCCCTTTCAAGGAACTCACAGGACAATCAAAATGATTGCAACTTCTACTGCCTAAGATGAACATTCAGGTGTCATTGATACCTTCATGAATGTATGTTATACAATGCAACTGTCAGTTTTCTCTATACACAGGCCGACTGCAATAATACACAAGTTGTAAGTTTCCAAATGCAGCCATCCACACAGAAAGTAACTTGGAATTTTACAACTTCCATTTCAGAATGTAGCTCCACAGAGTAATTTCTGATTGCAGTGAGCAACAGACATACAACTATGCTTGCTGCTGAAAATGAGTGGAGTTCACTTTTTCTTTTACCTGCTATTGAAGAGAGCTAAAATAGCTAAGGCATGTCGAGTGCTTCAGAACGATAAAAATCCTGCAGATATTCAGTTATCTTTTCCCAAATGCATAGCGCACAAACCAGAGCTAAAAATATCCAAACAAACCCATAGAATGTTCCAGAAACATTTGGGTGGTGGCTTTATATTCATTTCCTGCTGTGCTCTTATCATGGCTCATGTCGGCTTAGCTCCTCAAAGTCTGTGCTACAGCTATAAAAACTGAGTAATCATTCCCTACTGCTGAAACATATGGGGAGTACAGTCAGTCACAAAAAAGTGAAAATACTGTTGATTAAAAAATGCAGCAATTGTTGAAAAATTATTTAAAGCTATTTTAACATGCGGAAGTTTCACAATATCAAACATTTCACTACTGAAAGCAAGCATTTAGTCACACTCCATATCTTAGCCATTTTGCAATCATGATACATGGCTACCTTCAATTTCACATCTTGAGCCACCTCAAAAATATTTAGTTCATGCTTTTTTTTTCCCCTTTACCTGACAATCTAGGTATAATTGCAAAGCAGTAATATTGAATGATAAAAGCTAGTGTTATTTTTAAAAGGGGAGAAAACGGTTAATAACTTCCACTTCATTGGATCTCTGCTTTTTAGCCGTTGGGTTGCCTCGTGATGTCCACCTCTACGTCCCTCCCAACTCCTCCCACAAAAACAACTGCTCACCTATTTCTTTCTGCTGTGTGCTGATTAACAGTTGCAAATGTACAACTGGGAGAGATATCGCACACTACTTTCAACCCTTGCAAATATCCCTCACCTGACTTTAATACACAAGCGACTCTATCAGCTCACTGGGTTTGGCTTTTGGACATTCAAAGGCTGTGAAAGTTGCCATATACATTCAAGTGCTCTCTCTTTTCTCTGACTGCCGAGAAGGGAAACAAAGTCAAATTTAAGAAGTTCTCATTCGTGGCCTTCAATATTTTTAAAATGAGAGATATGAGCCCTTAGCCCAAGGCTGACTGGTACGAAAACACAATTGAATCCCCAGTTGGAATAGTTATGAATAGTATAAAACAACAAATTGACTTTAACCCAGCCAGATATTTCTGTTCCACTTCTTCCATCATTTTTCTAAATAAACCAGGTCTTAGCCTTTTACTAATACCAATTGCCACTCCTCCCTCCATATCAGCTAGTGTTAGGAATTAAAAATTTAAAATTTTACAATAGCAGACAAAACAATGTTTTGAAAATAATTACATTTATAATGGAAGTGGTCTATGTAAACTTGTCAAGCTACAATTACAGTTTGCTGCCAGCATAAGAACTATAGTACCATTACAGGCAGTATGATTTAATACAGCATGACATGTTTATGTAGGCAGTTCTTTATTATAAATGTACATAGGAAATTATTTTAAAAATATATAAATAAGGTCTGGCATTGAAATTCGAGACCAAATTATGCCTTAGTAAAGGATTGCCTCCACCTTCCAAACATAGTTCACCTGAAGACTAAACCTGGTTTCAGCTCTCAGAATGTTACAAACAGGACAAGGCCATCTGGAGCATGGAGCTGAATGTCCTGCTTGTGATGTAGTTTCTATATAATGTATGCAAGATGGACCAGATTAGTATTTATGTTTGTTTTTAGCACAGAACTCCCATACTATAATAAAAAATATTCATCTTCCAAACAATTGCCAATAATAACATGGGAAATTTAACAGCAAGATTCCCTCCCTCCCTGCCATTCAGAAATTAACATCTCACGAAACAAAATATACCACAGTTGAGAGAGATCTGGAGTTTATTTTCCTAAGTTCTAGTGACGTTGATTAAATAATTCTTATGGTTGCCTCTGTAATCTGGTAGTATGTTACAGTCGATCTTGTTGTAGCTGTCAATAGTGGACGAACCCTTGTGAGGTTTTCAGTTATGATCTAGAAAGATGGTGTTCACACAACAGAAAGTATGAACAAGGGAAAAATAATAAGCTTTGTCTGTCACAAATTCTGAGACGGTCCACTGCAGACAATAAATTTTTATATTTTCTCTGTCTTTTCCTTTTAACAGCCCGCCTGGCTCTGGCATTTGCAAATATTCCTTTTGCCTGAAAGTGACAGCAATAACAGAATCTCTGTCTCAGTAGTCATGACGGTAATGAAAGCACTCTTTAAACATAATACTAATAAGGATTTCAGTATGATTATAAACACACATAACTGTATCTTGATTGCATTCCAAAGTCTAAGAATCACAATCCTGCTGAATGTGGGAGTTTTGAAGGGCTGTAACACTGCAGCAGGATTTTGCACTGAAATACTTAAAACTGCTGCAGCTTCAGATTTGAAGTTCAATTAAGCTGACATTACCCTTTAAAGTGCAGTTGTGCACTGTTCACAAAACCAAACCAGCTCTAGAAAATATGTTCCTGATTTGAAACAAATGTAAATTTCAGGACTACTCTTGGCATTCTTTTGGGATAATCGTTGTTGGTTAGGCTGTTGGGATCTATTCACAGGACTTTGTTGATGAAAGGTTTAATTTAGTACTAGTGTCCAGTTAGACAAACCCATGACCCAGTGGAGCAAAAACATTAAAACCTCTCATTGCCTGTGATAGCTACTGAAATCTTTCATGTACTCTACAAATACTTCTTATATTTTTGGAACGTGTATAAATAAACAACTCATTAAAATGAGGTCAACTATATACCAATAAATGAATTATTTTACATGCTACACACATGAAACCAGAATAGGGTTTTCAGCAAAATTCAACCCTAGTTAATTTTAGCCCTTGTAGCATCAGCTGAACACATTTTACCAAAAAAGCAAATCTTCATTACATTTGCCATTGACCTTAGGATGAAAGTTATCATTCACTGTGACCACTTTCTTCCAACCAAACTTCCACAGACTGTCCATGTTTCAGACTGATAGAAAACCAAAGATCTGAGTATGACACTTCCTTGTTATCCATGTTGATATTTCAACCAACATCTGCCCTGATGTTGGGTGTGGAGCACATGTTAGCTACATCTTCAGAGGCTCAAGTGAATGAGATGAATTCCACATTGGTTATTTGGGCTATGGAGACTCTACAGCAAGGTAGCATAGAATTGCACATCAGGTTGACACAGAATCCCTGACTGAGAACAACCAGGAAAATAAATTCTCTGCACCTGAAACTCACAATTAAAGTTGGAGAATTTGCAGTGTTCCAAATCATTTAAACTTAATAGCCAGGAAAGGTTATATGATTAGAAATCTATTCTAACTCTTACCTATCTCCCAGCCACACACCCAACATGTCTCACAGCAGCCATCTTTTCCACCAGCCTGATCCAATTTGCCTCAATTCTTGGTCTATTCTACTTTTGCACTCATCAACATGTCTACCACTCCAACCATCTGGCATGCTACTGTGCTCACCCACATGGCACCATACTTCTGTCAAACTGTTAACTTAACCCCATACTTACTCATTCACAGGAGTTAAAAGAAAAGGGGCTAGTCATGTTGCTTGGCACTTAAACCACAGAACAGTGGATCTTTTTCCTTCTTTTGTCTTTCAAGGGATGTGAGCATCAGAGGCAAAGCTGGTGTTTACTGTCAAGCCCTAATTACCCTTGAACTGGTGTCTTGCTCAGCCATTTCAAAGGGCAGACAGAAGTATCACACTGCCGTGAGTCTGAAGTCACATTTCGGGCAGATCAGGTAAGAGTGACATATTTTCCTTCCACAAAGACATCAATAAAGCAGATTGGTTTTTATAACAGTGGTTTCTTGGTTGAGATCAGACTACCTTTTAATTAAAGATTTTATTAATTGAATTCAAATTTCACCAGTTGCCAAAGTCAGAACTCAACACATGCCCTTAAAGCATTATCCAATCTTGTGACTATACACCACTGCCTCTCCCCTGACTGGGGCATGTTATCCATGAAGATTTTATTTTCTTGCTTTCATTGGTTTCTGGACAGGTTCTTACAGAGAGCTCTTGTCTAAGGTACATATTAATCTGATCAGGGTTGGGAATAGGGTTCCTGATCCTAATCGGAACATGTGGGCTGTTTTGAAATGTCATTGAAATTTCAGTTTCTTGACTGAAACTATATTGCGTTCAATAAGCATATCAGATATAACAACAAAGTTGCTGGAAAAGCCCGGCAGGCCGGCAGCATACGTGAAGGTAAAAACAGAGTTAACGTTTTGGGTCTGGTGACCCTTCCTCAGAACTCAGACCTGAAACATTAAACTCTGTTCCTTCTTTCACAGATGCTGGCAGAACTGCAGAGAGACTTTGTTTTGTTTAGTTTCTAGTTGAAATACTTATTGTTCGTTAGCTTCAGGGTTTAAGGAACTAGTACCTTAGCATTTGATTCGGCACTTTACAGCCTTCTGGACACAACAGTAAGTTCAACAACTTTAAACTGTAAACTCTGACTCCATTTGTTACCTTTACATATTTCAGAGTTGAATCTTGTTTTTGCCTTTGGTATAAATCACTTCATCAATTCACAACCTCTGTTTCTTTACTGCTTCCCCCCGCCGGCCCCAGCACTATCCACTTTTGGCTCTTCTTTTCTGTCACTGACCTTCCCTTTTGTTTGCTTCCTGTCCTCGCACATTTGACCTACTTAATACCAATGTGTACAAATTTCCAACCTTTCTCTGTGCTGAAAGGTCATCAATCTGAAATGCTAATTCTGTTTTTCTCTCACCCCATGTGCTACTAAGTATTTCCAACATTATCTGCTTCTGTTTTATATTGGGTTCACAGCTGAATCCATTAATCCATATTGTGCTTAATTTAGCTTATTAGCAGCACCTTATAAATTAACCAGAGGGGCTCATGCAGTGCAGTGTCAGTGTCCCTTCCTCTGAGACAGGTGACAGAGTTTGAGTCCTGCTGCTCTGGAGGTGAGTAACATCTCTGAACAGGTTGATTAGAAAAATATGGATAGATTAACCAGAAATTTCATTTTGAACAATGTGTTACTTTTGGGCAATTATTGCAATTGGCAGATAACTAACTGAACTAAATCAAAACAAATTACAGCAGTTTTGAAAGCTATTCATTATTTGAACATCACCATTTTCCAAATATTAAGTACTGATGTGTACCCAATATATAGCATAAATGTAGCTGCTAGCAGAAATTGTGATTTTTTTTTTAGGAGGAATGGAATTGTGGGAGATATAGCAGTTTGGATTGGAAATTGGCTGGCTGAAAGAAGACAGAGGGTGGTAGTTGATGGGAAATGCTCATCCTGGAGGCCAGTTAATAGTGCTGTACTGCAAGGGTCGGTGTTGGGTCCACTGCTGTTTGTCACTTTTATAAAATGATCTGGAAGAGGGTGTAGAAGGATGGGTTAGTAAATTTGCAGATGACACTAAGATCGGTGGAGTTGTGGATAGTGATGAAGGATGCTGTAGGTTGCAGAGAGACATAGCTAAGCTGCAGAGCTGGACTGAGAGGTGGCAAATGGAGTTTAATGCAGACCAGTGTGAGGTGATGCATTTTAGTAGGAGTAACCGGAAGGCAAAGTACAGGGCTAATGGTAAGATTCTTAGTACTGTAGATGAGCAGAGAGATCTCGGTGTCCATGTACACAGATCCTTGAAAGTTGCCACCCAGGTTGACAGGGCTGTTAAGAAGACATAGTGTTTTCTCTTTTATTAAGAGGGATTGAGTTCTGGAACCAAGAGGTTATGGTGAAGCTGTACAAAACTCTGGTGTGGTTGCACTTGGGAGTATTGTGTACAGTTCTGGTCACTGCATTATAAGGATGCGGAAGCTTTGGCAAGGGTGCAGGGGAGATTTACTAGGATGTTGCCTGGTGTGGAGGGAAGGTCTTATGAGGAAAGGCTGAGAGACTCGAGGCTGTTTTCATTAGAGAGAAGAAGGTTGAGAGGTGACTTAATTGAAACATATAAAATAATCAGAGGGGTGGATAGGGAGAGCCTTTCACCTAGGATGGTGACTGCGAGCACGAGGGGGCATAGCTTTAAATTGAGGGATGAAAGACATAGGACAGATGTCTGAGTTTCTTTACTCAGTAGTAAGGGAATGGAACGCTTTGCCTGCA
This sequence comes from Stegostoma tigrinum, assembly GCF_030684315.1. NCBI lineage: Eukaryota > Metazoa > Chordata > Chondrichthyes > Orectolobiformes > Stegostomatidae > Stegostoma > Stegostoma tigrinum. The sequence continues at coordinate 16,638,879 of NC_081381.1, read as the reverse complement.
ACGGTAGCAGATTCGCCAACTTTAGGTACATTTAAGTCGTCATTGGATAAGCATATGGACGTACATGGAATAGTGTAGGTTAGATGGGCTTGAGATCGGTATGACAGGTCGGCACAACATCGAGGGCCGAAGGGCCTGTACTGTGCTGTAATGTTCTATGTTAAGTGGCTACTTTATCCAATAAAGCAATTTGTTGTAAATAGTCTTCAAACTTCTATTTATATCTGGATGAAAAATTACAGGTACCCAGGTTGTAAAATAATTGGGAGGATGGTAACTGTTTTCCCTGCTGCAGAACAATATAATTTTAGAAATGACTCACTTCATGTTTTTGAAAGCAGTTAAATTCACTATGAATTGTTTTTTAAAAAATTAATGGTCTATCAAAGAGGCCTTTAATATAATAAAGTATTCTTCATACACCAAGGAAGAAAATGAATTTCCATGAAGTGAATGAAATATCCTGTTAATTCAATGGTCCACGGCTATTTTGGAGCCTTCCAAGCTGCCCACGGTATAAAAAGCCTACAGTATCCATGACCTGTAGCAACACAGACTTTTACGACTTAATAGCAACACACTGGGGGTGTAACAGAAAAGCATGACTTCATCTTAGAGCACTAGAAGGTACAAAAGCCTTATAATGAATGCTCAGCCCGCCATTGAGTGTAACTTGGTTTTCAATTGTGCATTGAGACAAAATCACATTTTTAACTTTATAACCTTACTTAAATGTTCAAAGTTTCAATGTGTTATGGCCAGGCACAGCAAAAGAAAACATAGGCTCTCTTCACTGGGGATTGTACCTCAAGGAAAACATTTTCTGACAGAAATTAGGTAGAAATGAGTCCCACAAGCAAGGAGGGCAGGCAGATATGCAAATTCTTTTAAACTAAGAATCGATTGAAAAGCTTTAAGTACTCCTATCTTTTAGAAATCAAAATAATGAAAAACATGATACTGCATTGAGCCACATTATCAATCATTTCCTCTGTGATTGATAAACTGAATCTAACTTGCTTATCAAGGACAAGAGTTCCTTGTATGCTTGCTGCAAAGGGCCACAATTAAATAAATTTGGGCAGTCTCAATCCTTTTCTTAGTGGGCATAAATCCAAGGTCAGGGGTAGCTGAGATATTCATGTGTCTCAGCATTAATTCCCATTAAACTGTCACACTCAATCAAGTGACCACAAGATGGTTTTCTGCAGAATGGAAATACTGCATTGATGTAATTAGTGATTCTTCTTCAACTTTATGAAGACTGCTGTTGAAATAGCAGTAGATAAACTGGAATCTAACCCTTCTGATTCTTGATGTAGAACTGCTTAATTCTCAATGGAGTAGGAAAATTAATTTAATTGTTTATCACTGACACAGTTACTTTGAGCATCAATGCATCCACACAATGTATACTGAAATGTAAGGTTTTCACAGAATTAACTCTACCTTCCAAAGTCCTCTGCACCTTGAGCTAGATGATACATTAAAAGCAAGCCCAGCAATCCAGGTCATGCTTCCTGTAAAGACTCAAATGCCCTAGATCAATGGTCTAATCCCTTTAGTCTTTCCTCCTTGTTCCCTACATAACATGTATTCTTACTTTCTCAACAAATTATCTCCCTCTATCATGAATAACAGGATATCCCTCTGTATTCTGCCTTCTGACATTGCTCCACCTACTGAAAATTTCTGCACTTCTTCAACAAATCTGTCAGTAAAACAACCACACTGCTAAAATTTGGTACAGACTTCCAACAAAACACATTCAATCCTACAAATTGCCTTCATACTGTCTTCAGCAATTGTATGGGAAGGTCCCCAGTAACCTTGGTGTTCACATCCTGTGGAGCTATTTGTTCATGTCGAATGACAATCCAGGAACATGTCTCGGGCCTTGCAAATTCACTCTTAGCCAGGCTTATCACCAAACCCACCTCCCAAAGTTAATCCAACAATTCAATTTGGAGCATGTATCATTCTTTCCATATGCGATTTTCCAAATCGACAGATTTCCCAATTGTGTGGTGACAATCTCTCAAAGTTGTTATTGATTAGTCTTTGAAATATGGCTGGTGAATGTTGCAAACCAAATGGCAAGACTTTAAACAGGTACAGTCCATGCTGTGCTACCAAAGCCAAAATTTCCTTTGGTCTTTTAGCTAGAAGTACTACTAGCATCCTTTGAGAAACTCCAACTTTGAAATACAGCTTGCTGTCCAACCTTCTTTAGAGTTCCAAACGAGGACAAGGATATAAATAAGATTTTGTAACTGCTTTGACTTTGTGATATTCCATTTGTGATATTCATTGGGTACCATTTGGTTTTGGCACCATTACTAGGGGTGGGTGCCATTTGCTGTGACACTCTTTAATTGTATTGCCTTTGAACATGCATTCAATCTCTGTGAACATGTGCCAACTTTAGAAGCTGAAGTCTTTAAGCACATTGCTTAATTAGCATAACATTTCCAATATCTACATCTTGTGTAATTAGATTAGTACTTCCCAGTTTATTGCCACATATCGACCCATGTGATTGTAATAACTTGTTCAGGCCATTATTTTCCCCTGGAAAATAACTCAGCAACTTATACCAATTTGAGAGCTACTTTTTTGCCCAATTTAGTTTGAGGAATGAGACAAAAACTGCAGATGGTGGAAGAACACAGCAAACCAGGAAACACGTGGAGCAAAGGAGAAGTAACATTGAGTATTACCCTTAGGTTAATTTGAGGGATGTCCAATTCAGAATCATTTGAACTTGGTACTTCACACAGTGTCACACGTAACACGTCCTCCTTTTGCTTTCCTTTCCTATCCTATGGAAATACCTTTCCAGCATATTCATGACATTCTGATTTTTTTTCTATCTAATGTTCTTAACAAATAATTCACCTCACCCAATTTTGTTTCAACTTGATAAGGTCCACTAATACCTTGCCTTTATAGGTTCATTTACCACTAGGAGTAACACACTCACTTAAGCTCCACTGGCAAAATTTATAACTATTTGATCTCTTGTTTCCTTTCTGTTTTAAAACACTATGGTACTTTTAAATGCTGTCTGGCTGTCTCATCTTGTCTTATTTAATCTATCCCTAAAAGTTGATATAGTCCAAATATGTGGTCTCTGAACTCTGATTTTACCAACTTTTCCTAATTATATCACAGCTCTCTCACCACATGCCCAAGAACTAATTTAAATGGGCTGAATTTAGTTGATTCATTAGGTGTATCCCTAATTACAAAACACATGGAATTCCTTCATCCAATCCTCTGGACAGTCTTGGCTATAAGCCCTCAAGATGGTCTTAAGTTTTAGGTCAGAAGTCACATGACACTGAAATGTTATTTCAAGTAAACCTGAAGGACTATAACCTGGTGTCATTTGACATTTGACCTTGTTGCACATCAATCCAAAGCCAGCACCTCTACTTCAAAGTTTGTTACTGTTCTAACACTGCCTGCAACTCTGGGTGGTATACAGGAGATTTGAACTGTTTTATTCCTGAGCTATCCATAACTTCCTTGAATAACTTTGATGTAAAATTTGACCCTTTATCTGACTGGTATTTCTGTGGGTAGTCTGTATCTATTAAAAAATAGTATTTGGGTAACTCTTCTAAAATCCTTTTGGCCATGATACTACATAATGGAATAGCCTCTGGAAATCTAGTAGACGCATCAGTTATGGTCAATAAATACTGATTCTCACTTTTCTTTTAGGTAGGGGTCCTACACAATCAATTAGACGCTTTGTAAAAAGTTCCTCAAATGCAAAAATGGGTATTAAAGGAGAAAGAGCAGGAACTGCAGATGATGGAGAATCTGACATAACCAGGTACAGAGGTGGATGAACACAGCAGGCCAAGGCACCAGGGGAGCAGAAAGGCTGATGTTTCAGGCCTAGGCCTTTCTTCAGAAATGATGCTGGTTTTATCCCTGCCTGAGGTTTTCCAATTACCTGACATGTATGACATGCTGGCAAAAGTCAACCACATCTTTATGCAATGCAGGCCAATAAAGGTGTCCTATATTTTGGCTTGAGCTTTCCTTACTCCCAGATGACCTCTGAATGGTAATTCATGTGCTACTCAACATCCACTTTCAATAACCCACTGGTAATACCACTTGATGAACTTCTGTTCACTTGGGCATACATGAGTAAACCTTACCAGGCAAGTAAATTCTTTAAACAGACTGCCACTTTCTTCTCAGCCAACCGCTGACCCAGTTGTATATCCTGGTGCAGCTTTTTAAGCTTTCCACTATGCTTTCCTTTAGTGCTTCAACAAAACTCACTGGCTTATCCTGTTTTCCTAGATCTGTCTTCCCAGTGCTTTTCTAAACGACTAACACTGCAACTTCATGTGGCCTCCTTTAGTGCACTGAAAACACCCGAGCATTTTTAAAATTTCTTTCCTCATGGGTTTCCTTTTTACCCTGGAGGTAAGCTATCAGATTTCCTTTACTCTAACCAACTGACAACTTCTCTTTCCCCACTTCTATCCCTCAGATTGAAATGGCTGTCAAAAGTCAAATGTTGATTTATCAACCAAGTGTTAATCACTGACCATTTCTGCTGCAAATGTTGCAGTCTTAACTCTGCTCTTTCACGAGTTCTCACTACTTTAGCATGTGAATTTTTGAGCTACTCCAAAATAATCATCTGACAATGTCATATTTTATCTATTTTTAATGCCCTTATTAAGTTAGTGGAATTACTTTGCTTGATCCTTTCAAACTCAGCATATGTTTGACTAGGTTCCCTCTCTAGATTCCTAAAACATCATCTGTGGGCTTCTGGTATGAGGTCATATGTACTCAAAGTAGCATTTTTCACCTTTTCATACTCCACAGACACCACCTCTGATAGTGATGCAAATACCTCACTTTCTCTCCCTATCAACTTCATTTGGATCAACAGTAACCAAATGGTCATTGGCTAGTTCAACTGTTTAGCCACTTTCTCAAATGAAATGACAAAGGCTTCTACATCCTTCTCATCAAACCTAAGCAACACTGGGGCATATTTAAACAGCTCCCCACCAGGCCTTTGGCTACAATAGATTGCTCTCCAATACTGTCCTCATCACTACTCCTACCATGCACCTTTACCTCTGGCATTTTAAGTTGACTGAGTTTTCAGCTCAAGTTCAAAAACTTTCTCCTTTCCCTTTCCTCTACTTTCAATTGTAATTCAAATTATTACATTTCCTTTTTGTGCTCAAGCTGCTTCATTTGCAATTGAATTTTAACCATTTCCAGTAATTGTAAATATCGATCTATTGCTGCAATTACTGCCTCTTTTCACACAAAGACAACTCAATTCCAGCTGGTCTGCCAACTACAAAAGCTTTGCCTTGCTCACTCACTTTAAAATTCCAAGTGACTTCTTTCACCCTAGGAAAATCTAACTGAAACAGCCTTTACTGTCTTATTTAAACCAGGTGAACTCAACACCAAAAAAGAGATCACCAACACTCTTACCTCACTGTCTGAGTCCAATAATCTTAAACCCAATTTGGAATTAGAGATTTTGATCCCAACAAGAGCCCCTAGTTTGTTAAAGACCAGACTAAACCATCTCAAAACATTAAGATAGCCTAGGCCTAACCTTTTCTTATTCTAAAGGTAAGTGTAAGGTGGTATTCTGGATGCAATTCAACTGGTCAAAACTACCAGGCTTGAAACAAAACACAAAAATTGCTTAACTGTAACTATCAAAATGCATTAACTACTCCTAATTAACAGTTCCAAGGTGGCAAGATTCCATAAACTCTTGGCAAAAGCAAATTCAGCAAAATGCATTGTCTCACATACAATTCTAGCAGCAGGAAGAGAACCCTGACTTTTAGCTCTAACGGAGATGGGAACAGGAATTTCCACACCCAGCACCCATTTAGGCTGCTTCTATTGTTCCCACTTGAACAAAAACCCAAAGCCTCAACAAGCTGTTTACTGCTTTTGGAACAAACTGCTAGGCACCTCTATCATATTTGTTTCTTCACAAAAAAAGCGCTCAGGACAAAATATACCTCTTAAAGCCATAATATGATTGCAATAAGGCCCTTGTAGTTGCAAATTGTTCAAATGATAAAATATTTTTAAAAAAACCACAATTGATAAGTACATCTAAACCATCTTGTTCCAGGTTACACATTTTGAATTTAACATTTGTTCCTCCATTATACCACTACTTTTGTTGAGACAATGTATTTTATATTGACAGAATAAAAGGTTTCATCAAATTGTTGCTAAAGAATAGATACATATTTTACACTGGTTCCTCAGAAGTGCTTATGTCACACTTATAAAATGTGCTTCATCAGTATTGCTGTACATTTTAATTCATTAAGCTTAAGGTATTCAGCTATAAACAGCAATCATGTCTAACACAATGGAACTGTAGTTTTAGTATAGCCACATTTAGCACAAGGTTCAGTCACATGCTTTGCCTTTCAATCCATGTCATATGCCCCACAATCAGTACACAGATTTTTAACATTAAGCAAAATGCCTTGTACTTGTTTTCCAATAAGACAAAGTTGCTTTTAAAATCATGAAATGACATGTTCTGTACACCTGCTGCAAAGCACAATCAATCAGCGGACTTGAGGGGGGGGGGGGGAAATGTTTGTCATCAGTTAGCAAAATACCACCTTGCAAAGCTAACGTTTTGAATCTTTGTACTGCTGCTCTGAATTTAGCAGTATCAGGTGTGGGAATAAAAGCTTCAAACTGGTTTAAAGACAATTACATTATATAAACTTCACAGCTGTCCCTAGTGTAAAGAGATCATACAGCACTGAACAATTGGCCTTTTCTGTCAATGGAGGACAGCTGCTTCAGTACACCGGTCCTTTTCAGCAGCATTAATTACTGCCTGAAACAAAATATTTATAATCAAACTGGTTACGGCTCCAACTGAAGAGCCTGAAAGATGGTAATGAATGATATTTGACGTTCAAGAGTGTTGTTGAGCTTGCATCAGGGCAAACATCTGCTCTGAGGTTGTAAGGAACACAGTTCTATCAACTGAGCCATCATGTTTGGAAAATTACAAGGTCTGGAGGGATGAGTTTGCCATTGAAGCTTCAGTAGCCACCTTAACAACTGCATGAATGACAGCAGTAATAAAACAGAAAATGTCCTGCAGTGGATATCCATGTTTTAGATTTAATATTTGTGACTTCAGCCACCGATTATCTTTATACACACTCTGAGGCAGCTGACCCAACCTGTTTAACTTGGGTTCATATTTAAAAGTGATACAAACCAACATGAAGGAATGTTAATTTCCTTGAACCTTTGTTTAATGTCAGGGAAACAGAATGTTTTTCTGACCAATTGGGCTTGCTTTGAAAAGTCCTTTCCCCTCACCTGTGAAGTGACTACAAGCTGTAGACAACTTTCAAATGATTTTGCCTCAAAAGGTATTTTGTGTAAGATACCCACTGCTAACTATTTCTGTTTAAGAAGCTGGCATGTTTGTTTTCAGTAGTCCAGTTTATTAATTCCAATCATAAAAACATGAACCAAGTGAAAGCATTCTAAAGTGACTTTTAAGTGAAAGAGAATACACAAAGCATGTAACCAACTGAAGTCTTACACCTGGGTTTGTAGCAGTTTCCCAACTTCTATGCCCAAAATAATTCCTTATTCAACACTGCACCCCCCCCCCGCCCCCCGTTTTCTAGTCAGGGTTACATTGATATTTGAGACTTTTTATTTGGGATTTCAGGTGCTCAATTTCCATTTCAGCTTCACCAACTCCTTTATGTTACATAATCCCCTCCCCTCCCACAGTCCAAAGATGTGCAGGTTAGGTGGATTGGCCATGTTAAATTGCCCGTAGTGGTCAGGGAGGTGTAGGGTAGGTGGAATGCTGAGGTTCAGTGTGGACCTGTTGGGCTGGAAGGATTCTATGATCTACGATGAAAAGAATACTGTTTTCTGTTGACCTGTCTAATCTCACAGAAGCAGACGATGAAAGATTCATCAATATTTCCAATAGTCATCACCCTTCCATTAAACTTACAGCTACAGAGGTAGGCCAATAATTTTTTAGACACTTTTAAATTGGCACAAAACAACAGGCAAAAATTCCTTTAAAAATAACAAACTGTTGTATGCAAAAGGGCCAAACTAAACAGGTCTTCCAGAGTCATGAGGTCAGACCTGATGCATTTCCATATGAACAAAGCCAGAAGATTTGAAACAGGAAGTTGGTACTTGTTTTTACTGCATCCCGGATTTCAATCTTACTTTTAACAATTCACCTAACGCTGATTTTGATCTATTATTGAATGCTGTTTTCAGAACAGTGTTGCATGCTTTTCTACTAATCTGCTGTTAAAAGATTTGGTTCTAAATTTTTAGATTAGCCCTAACCTCCTGAGTTAATTGATCACTTATCACATAACATTTCTTCTTTCATATAGTGAATTTTACTTGCAAACTATTTCATTGATTCAAACACTTTGGGATATCAGGTGGTCATAAAAAGTGCTATAAAAATACAAGTTGCACATTACCATTGCTGATCTTAGCATTTGCAAAATAACTTGAATGTTTCATTCCAATGCAATAGCCATATCACAAGTAATTCACAGGATTCGAAATCTTTTGAATAAAGAGCGAAACAGTTTCGTAATAAGTTAACTTATTGCTATTGAGTTTTTTTAAAATTATACCAACTACAGTTTTTTTCCATTTAGTAACTCCTGAGCAGACCTACACGTTAGGCTAGAAATTCCAAATTCATTTGCAACAACTTCAATAGACTTCAAATTTTCCTAAAGCCCAGTTAGCTGAATAGTTCTTTCTTCCTCAAAGCATCTCTCTTTTTACAACTTCTCCTCAGCCTGGGACGTGCTTTGATCTACTCTTCCAACCTTTTGGACACTCTTCCAGACCGTCACAGCCACAACAAGGCTGATACAATGAGTATCTCCATTAAGAGATGGTCCAATCATTTCTCCATGATATTCAGTGGCTATATCATCACTGCATTTCCCATGAACATCCTGGAGGTCACCACTTCTTAACTGCATCAGCCACATAACTACTGTGGCTGAGAAATTCTGCACATTCTTACACTCCAAATGTTATTGTCATTTATGGGGAACAGATGAGAGGGGTGATGGAATACTGAGCCACCCTCCCCCTTGCCTGACTTTTAAAAATATGTTTATTCTGGCTAGGGGCAGCATTTATTGTCCATCCCTAATTGCCCTGAGGGCAGTTAAGTCAATCACACTGCTGTGGGTCTGGAGTCACTTGTAGGCCAGACCAGGTAAAGATGGCAGTTTCCTTCCCTATGGGCCTTAGTGAACTAGATATGTTCCCAAAATCAACATTAGATTTGTTGTCATCATTATACTCTTAATTCCAGAAACTTTTGCATTCAAATTCCACTATCTGTTGTGGTTGGCTTTCAACCAGGTCCAGGAACATTACTAATGTGTCTGGATTAACAATCCAGTGATAGTACTATTAGGCTATCACCTCCCCTTAGTTGTAGTTATGTATCTCGGAAAACAACGATTCTCTTTTAAACATCACCTGGCGTGGCTTAGGAGTCCTACTCTGGCAAGACAGTCTGTACCATATTTACTGCTGAGAAAGAACAACAGGCTAAGAGATACAATTTACTGGGTGTTTTTTTCCCTGGGCTCTCATGTCAGTCAGCTGAGCTTGTATTTTTGTTTGGCTCTTCCAATGTACCCCACTAATAGCGTCCAGAGGTTAGTTTTCAGTGATTGTCTGCAATCTTGATATTTCACTAGTGGGTGTCCTTGTAATGCATACTAGGAGGTCACAGCCCTAGTGACAGTTTGAGTATATGGTCATCATTCAGCTCATGAATCTGGCTGAGCAATGAATAAATGATGATCAAATCAGAATGCTATAGGACCTTAAGTCAGTCATCCTATCCTGCCAAGAGATCAAGGATATGCTTGAGACAGCAAAGATGGAAAATGCTCAACCTTTTCTCCTACCTAGCATGTGCTGCCCAGGTATTGCCATTGTAGCAGAGTACATTGAGAACACAGACAGAATAGACATAATTGTTTTCTCACTTAGGTTGCTGATGCTTTATATATTCTTACACAACTTGGACAAAACAGCTGCAGTTTTCGTGATACATGTGTCAATTTCACCATCAACTGAGATTGCTGATAATTGTGGAGCCTAGAGCACTGCATGATACCATCCATGCTGATGGACGGCACTACTGCAACATCCTGGACATTTGTTATCCGGATGCTGATTTAAAAAAAAACTGAATTCTCTACGGGCATAAACGAGTTTGTCCACTTGCTGCCAAAACTGTTTCTCAGTGTGTAATATTATTGTGGCATTGTCAGCATACAGCAGCTTTTTGATGAGGACTTGGCACATCTTGGATCGCAGGCAATTATGGCTAACCAACTTTCTCTCTCTTTGGATGAAAGTAGAAAGGACAAGAGAATGCTGAAGAGTGTTGGTGCTATAAGCCAACTCTGTTTGACCCCACGGCACATCTCAAGAGTTCAAATTTTGACCTGTCTCAGCTGACCTAATATATCAGGTCTTCCTGAGGCGATCACACTAAGCATTTCTGCAAGCAAGACAAGGGGCAGCCAATGTTCTCCAGCAGTTAAAATAGACTACCTCTACACATGTGGTTTGATGCTTTGGTCAGATGGCATGACTGAAACCAAACACAAGGGCCCAATTTTTTCTGTCTCGACAGGAGACAGCATAGTTGAGGGCTTGCATGGCTCTACACCAACAAGGACAGACTTACACACTAGGCTGCCATTTTCATGTTGCAGCTAGCAATGCAGCACAGCAACTCTCTTCAGCCACACACAAGACACATGAGACAAATGCAGCTCCAAGAACACTCAACATCACCCCAGCTACCAGCTTAAACAGTGACGCTGTCCATTACTGGAAGATTAAGGCCATGTGGTGCATTATCAAGAAGATGCACTGCAGCCAAACACCAAGGTTTCTCTAACAGCATTTTCCAATTCCACAATCTGTACCACTTAGAAGAACAAGGATTGGGGTTGCATGGCACCACCTGCCTGTTTCCTCCTAGCTGGATACTATTTAGACATGGAAAAATAATCTTATTCATTTAATGTCAATAGATTAAGAACACAGAATTCCTGATCATGAACACTGGGGGTATTCTTACAACATGAACTACAGTTGTTCAAGAAGGTAGCTCACCAGCACCACCTTCTTGGCCCGAAGTGGGGATGGACTACGATAACAGCAATCCCCCACAGCCCTTGAACAATAAAAAGATTATGTTTTATAATATTTTAATTGGAAGCTGGAGACTAATAAAGAAAAGCCCAACCAAATCATCTGACTTGGCTCTCGTTATTTTAAAGTGTCATACAATCACCGTACATAGATTAAGATTTTCTACATCTGTGCCTGAGTCCACAATGTTCTATTTAACAAAGCAAATGGGTGGACAATCCTGGCTGGCAAGTACAGCAATAGGAACACATGGTCTGAACATTCGTTAATTAGTGAATCTGATAGGTAAATATTCTTTACACATAAACAGTATTACTGAACAATGATAAGTAATAATCACACCACTTATTATTTTCACTTTGGGTGGTAAAAATGCTGCAGGTCTGAAGTCACAACAGTATGATCTAATAGATATTAAGAATTCAGGATAAATTGAATCTAAAATAAAGTTCGAAGATGGGTTACAATGATTGCTACTTGTTTCAGGAAGATGTTCATTATATTGCCCAAGACAGCAATAAAATCCTTTTTATATGAATATGCACACACCAGGTACGTATACACAGAGTTGCAGTAAAAAAAATTGCCATGCAGATATTAACATGGCAAAGGCTAGCCTACACAGAAAAACAGAATTTTAAGTCATGGCATTAAGCAGGAAATAAAACAAAATGCTGCAGAGAAGGAACAGTTTAACTGAATCTTTTTAAAAAATAATCATTTAGTAAGTGCTGCTGGCTAGTCCAACACTTTCTGCATATTCATAATTTTCTTTGAGAATGGTGGTGGTGAGCACTGTTTTCTTGAACCTCTGACATCTTCATGATTAAACACATCCATACTGATATGAATTTGGGCACTCCAGGATTTTGACCCAGCAACACTGATACAGTTCCAAGTCATGGCTGTGCATGCCTTGTAAGAAAACTTTCAGCTGGTGATGCTCTCGTCCTTTTAAATGATAAATGCTCCTCATTCAGAAAGGAGATGTCAAAGGAGCGTTGGCATGTTTGTTGTAGTGTGTCTTGTAGATGCTACACACTGCTATTATTGAGGTGGAGGGAGTGAATGTAAAACATGGTCGCTGGTGTGCCAAATGAAGACGGCTGCCTTTCCTGGTTGATGTTGATCTTCACAACTTGTTGGAGCTGCACTCATCTCAGCAAGTCAAGATTATTTTAACAAACTCCTGACTTTTGCCTTGTAAATGGTGGACAGCCACTGAGGAGACAAGTGCTGAATTACACACAGCAGAAATCCGACCTCTTGTAGTCACAGTCCCGTTTAGTTCCTGGTCAATGGTAACTAGAATGTTGACAGTGGGATTTCCAGTGCCTTTGAATGTCAAAGGAAGATGGTTAGATCCTTATCTGTTGAAGACTGTCATTGCCTAGCACTTGTGTAGCATGAACATCACTTTCCATTTATCATCCTAGGCCTAAAAACTGTCCCAGGTCATGATGCATATGGACGTGGACTGCTTCATACTCTGAACTGTCACAAAGAGTGAACGTTATTCGCAGATAATTGCACATTACTACCTCAAACTATGGTGGAGTGAATGTCATAGTTGAAAAGCTGGAATTATCTGGATCTAGGTCAGAACCTTAAGAAACTCCTGCAGTACTGTACTGATGCTGGGAAGACTGGCCTCTAACAACCCCAACCATCATCTTTTGAGGCAAGTATGACTGTAAACAGTGGAGATGTGACCTCCAGGTAATCCTGGTGCTGCCAGATTTGCTAGGGCTTCTTCACACCCTTGTGGAAGCCCAAACTGAGTGCCGAGCGAACATATTAATGCTGAGTTAGCCTGCTTGATAGCACCAGCAATGACATTTCCATCACTTTGCTGATGATTGAGAGTGGAACGGTGGGTGGGTACTTGTCTGCGTTGGACTTGTTCTGCTTTTTGTGAACAAGACATACCCGGGCAATTTTCCACATTGCTGAGCAAATATCAGTACTCCGTACGTACTGGAACAGCATGGGATAGAGGGGCAGCTGTTCTAGAAAATAAGTCATCAGTACCACAGTCAAACTGCTGCCAAGGTGCACAGGTCTTTACAAAATTTGCAGCATCAGCTTTTCTAAAAATCATGTGGAGTGAAGTGAATCAGTTAAAGACTGGCATCCATGATACTAGAAATTCAGGAGAAGGGTGGATCATTCATTTGGCACTTCTGTCTGAAGTTGATTGTAAATATTTTTGCCTTTATTTTGTGCTGATGAGCTGGAGTCCCACATCATTGAGCAAGGGATATTTAGGGACCTTCCTCCTCCTGTTGTTTAATTATCTACTATCAGTTGTAACTAAATGTAACAGCACTGGAGCTTTCAATTCGATCCATTAGGATCACTTCACCCTCTATGTCGAAGGTCACTTTTCCTGTGCAGTATCAAGTATTTGGTGTTCTCGCTGGACCAAGTTGATAGCTCATTTTTGGGTCTGCCAGTACTGCTCCAAGCTACCCTTTTGCATTCTTCATTGAACCAGAGTTGATTCCCGACTCAGTGCTCATGGTAGAGTGGGGGATATGCCAGGTCACAGGGTTACATATTGTGGTTGAATACAGTTCCACTGCTGATGATAACCCACAGTGCCTCACGGGCGTCCAGACTTGAGTTGTAACTCTTGTTCAAAATCTAACCCAGTTAGCAAGCTGGGACTGCCACAAACAACAGAAGGTATTATGCAGAAATGGGTAGTCTTTCACAGTAACAATTCATGAAAAGCAGAACTTTGTAGCATGCTTATAGCATAAGCTCTCCCAATTGAAAACAAAAGGACAAGCTTCAGTCAGCAAATCTGAATTGTGCCTGAAGAAAGCCTGTTAATAAAGTCTGATGTGTCAGCATTCTGGAATGTGGAAGGACTTGTAATAATTAATGCTAATGAGTTTTATATCCCATAACTCACCTTCCTAGCTCATTATAAGCAGCACTAGCCATATTCAGTCCTGAAAATTAATAACACTCACTCCATCGCAAAACTGCCAATGTGGTGACATGTTGGTAAACACTGATTAATTTTCAGTCAGCTACCTATAAACTTCCTGGTACTATACGACAAAAAAGTCCACTGTGCCCTCCTGGCAACTTGGATAATTAAAAACCACGGCAGCAAAATCCATTTCCCTCTTCATCACTGTTATCTGCTAACAAGGTGTTATGGTCTACAAATCTATTTACTTCCACAATCATCAATTTCAAGTCATGAAGAAGTGCATGCAATGAAGACAGAACAGTCAATGTATCCCCCACTACTCCAAGCATGTTAAAATGGAGTATAGTTCCAAAAACACCTCACACATTTCTCCATCTTGGGCGTTGCCATTATAATTCTGTCCCATTATTTCATCATCCTAAAAATATGTTTAACATATTTTCTGGTGATATAACTTCTTTTGCACTTTTCATGAATTTCTATAAACATAACTTATGTCAGGTTCTAATGGTAGCTAATCAAATTGAAATTTTTTTATACTCATTAATGGGAAGAGGGCACCACTGATTAGGCAGCATTTATTGCCCATCCCTAATTGTTCAGATCAGAGTCAACTACACTGCTGTGGGCCTGGAGTCACACATAGGCCAGACCAGTTAAGGCTGACAGTTTCCTTCCCTACAGGGCATTAGTGAACCAGATGGGTTTTTCTGACAATCAAGAATGGATTCACGATCATCACTATATTCTTAATTCCAGATATTTTATTGAATTCAAATTCCACTACCTGCCACGGTGGGATTTGAACTCGGGTCCCCTGAACATTATCTGGAGGTTTGGATTAACAGTCCAGCGAGGCCATTGCCTCCCCAGCAATGTTAATTGCCTTTCTCCCTGCACATGGCATTGGATTCGGTGAGTATTTGTAGCACTTTGTTTGTATATTTGAAAAACTATAAAGGATAAAAACAGAACCTGAACTGATGCAGGGTTACACTTTGAACAAGAAAGCATAAAATAAAATTTTTCCTTGTGGCTGGTGTTATATTACAGACTTGAGTTACAGGAGTTTCTATTACCCCAAGTAAGCAATGTCCAGCCTTGACAAGAGATGCTATCCATCCTCTCTGTCTGGGCTAGTGTTAAATTCAATTCCATACTCTTCCAAGGTGAAGCCTCATTGACATCCTGTGCCAAAGTCTCATAACAAAATATGATAATTAATTAATTATTTATGGGTGGATTTCCAATTACATTTTCACTATGTTTAACCAGGCCAGCAGCAACAAACTTTTCTCCCAGCATTCCTTCCATGACACTGCTCAGTGAACATAATGGAGTAGCTCATTGCCCCCGCCAGAGTTCTAAAGCTGTTTTATGCTCCTGATATTGTGATAAAAATCATTTTCCACACAGCAGCCATTGATAATTGGTATATTATAACTGGTAATAAGAATACCTATGAAGAATGCAAATTAGGTCATTGTACAGCCTCGTAATAGTACATGCATGTAGAAAAAGCTTATTTTATGGCATGCAATAGGAAGCGAGCTCAGTGCAACTCATAAACAGGGCCCAAATTTGTGCAATTCTCACCAGTCTCTCCAACCTGACACCATGCAATTCCAATATTGTGATGGTGATAACAGACATTCAAGAATTGCAGTTCAGCCTTCAGAATGCTGAGACACATCACCAGTAAAATACTTGGAAGTTAAAGCAGTATACAAATAGGTCGTAAGAAAACCATCGTACATATATCTCTGAATACAGATTGGATGAAAACTGTGCATTGTAGCAGTCTCTATCCTTACATCTCATAATCTGGCACATCAAATATTACTTAATAATGACCCTGTGAAATACCATGGGATATATTACTTTGTTGAAGATACTGTATTAGTGCAAGCTGTTGTTAAATTTACCCAATAAGCTATTAACATAGCCAACCCATGATTATTGCTGAAGCTGAAGAAAAATTACTATTTAGAATTGTAAATATTTAATTTACATGCTTCAATTTGATAATTAAATACTCTATCTACTTATATTCAACCAGGAAATAAACATATTCAAACATTCAATTTCTGACAACAGATCCCGATTAAGTGAATCACAATGGTAAATAATTAAACAAAATAATGATAGGTTTAAATTGGTAATTCATAATGTTTACATAGTTTACAAAATGAGGCACTTCTCCGATCTTCGTGAAGGATCTATATATGTTGACAACCTATCCCAGTCAATAACTCATGAAGTCCAACAGCTGGACCTAATCAGCTTTTCATTCAGCAGAAATGTGCCTTTAGTAGTAAATCAAGAGCCTATCACTACTTCAATTTAGTTGCTTCTAATTTTCCTGCAAGTAAATATGACTGCATTAGAAGTGTGGTGTGAAGTTTCATGGGATAGTTTGAGAAGTCTGGTCAAGCACACTTGCTAAAGAATATTTTCAAGTCTTCAGATGTATTCACTCAAAATATAGAGCTTCAGAAAGAAAGGCCAATTCTCGCACATCTTGACGCAGATAGCTTTCTGCAAAACACATCCCTAGCCATTTTCACTTCACAAATAGGATAAGTGGTGGAAGATCAAGACCAGAAATGAACGAGAATGATCGATAAACAGCATGGGATGGACTAGAAGGAAATGCAGGGTCTCTGAGCTCTTGGCAACAAAGTTTTCAGCGCTGACTTGTTTCATGCAGGACAACTTGAGGCAGGACAACTACCAGCTGAGCTACAGCATCTTGGAAAAGTTAGATACCCAATAGGATGAGAAGCTAAGCAGAAACAAAACAATAATAAAGAAGTTGACACTGGGGTCGAGGCAGCTATTTTCTGTGATTATGATTGCCCAATTCTATGATGAATTCTGAAGAAGAGTCATTGGACTCAAAATGTTAACTGTTTCTCTTTCCACAGATGCTGCTTTCTCTCGTACACTTTTTATTGATCAATAGTTTGTGCCCAAGGTATCCTTATAAAAGACATAATTAATGCTAGATACCTGAGGAAAATTTGGTCAGATGGCTTCATAAATTAACCAAGCATTGAATAGGCTTGGCCAAGTTAAAACAAGCATTCCTAAAATTACATCATATTTTAAGAAACAGGACCTCCAAAGGGCAGCAATCCTAGAATCATCAGAATCATACAGCAGATGATGATTATGGAGATAACTACATGACTGGTCATGTGGGCAGAACAACGGAAGTTATTGGGACACTGGGACCAGTTCCAGGACAGGGTGAGAACTATATTGATCATTTGCCCTACACTCTGAACAGAACTGGAGCCCATACATTAACTATGTGGGCATATAATTAAACTGAGGTGAAGGCTGAAATGGCAGAGGGAGAGAAAAACAGTGCAGTTGGAAAGAAAAATAAATTTAAGTATGAATGAGGTCAGAGGTGGAAAAATTGAAAAAAATTAAGCAGGGCCAGATAAATTTTAAAAAGTCAGATTGGGACGAGAGGCAACTGGCAGAAATTGTTAAACCTAAAAGGAAAACAAAACTGGTGCATGTATACTAATGAAGACGGCATAAAAATGCAATTCAGGAACTAGAAGCATTAGTTGAAACATGTGTAGAAACTTTGCTAAGACACCAATTAAACATTTCTACATACAGGAGGGATGAAAAGAATGAAAGGAAGATACTGAAGGAAATATATCAGCCTCAGGAGATAGGAAGATAAAACAAAAGCCTCCCAGCAACAAGGGAGTGACAACATTATTGGGTGCAGCACAACATTTATGGATAAATCACAGAATTGTACATTAACAGAGCTACAATTTCAATAGTTTTAATATAAAGTTGACTAGGATAAGAAAAATATGACAAAAAACAGAGGCTTTCAACAGTATTTTAAGCACTGTCTTCTCATTTTACACATTACTACTGCGTTTGCAAAGTTCCACCATTCGCTGTTATTTTGTTTACTTAAACTGCAAAAATAGGTACCAATTATGTAGGACAGCATTTATGAAGCAAGACCCATAAGTATTTTTATAGACTTATACTTAAGATAGAAAATTCAAGATTTAGAGTGATTGATGGGCAAAAAACATATTAAAGTATGATTTAAAAGAATGGCTACTGTCCCGATTAGATAAAAGGAAAATTTGCTGATTTACAGTTCTACGTGGCCTGTGGAAATAGTAAAAGCTAAGGTTGAAAGGGTGCAAATCTAGTACAACCCAGTAAGGAAAACTGGCTGGGCAGTGAAAGGATCTTCCATGAACAAGATTATAAAGTTGAATATTTAATGTTCACAAGACACAATGTTTAAAAAGAAGCAATATAAACAATGGTTTACATTTATTTAATGTTCTCCACATTCTCAGGATTTTACAAAGTAAGTCATAATTAAGTATTTCTAAGAGCAGTCATGTATTATAAAGCAGAAAAGCAACAGCCAATTTGCACACAGCTTAATCCCTTAAGAGTAATAGAATAAATGATTTTGGATACATGTGTTTTTAAAGGCACTGGCTAAGGGATAAATGTTTGGCAGTTCAAGTTCTACTCCAGAGACTTGAGGATGTAACGTAAAATAAGAGGAAACGTAGTCTTCTCTTGGCCAACATAAAAGAAAATCTGAGATGTATTTCTTATACAAAAATAGCCATACAAGTCATAGCCTGTGTAATGCAATCTTACCTATCTATAGAATCCTGCAAATACAATAAAGACACATACTTATTTTGTGCTTCTCTAAACCTCCTGCACTTACATGTAACAAAATACCTGATTCATTTTTGATCCACATAACATTGCTAGTCCTAGAATATATTTATGCTGTTGTCAGTGTTGGACTGCAACTGCCTTTTGTGTAATTCACCTAAAATTAAGTGTCCACAGTCATGTTTATGAACATGGTTACCGCAGAAGCAGGATACAATCAGGAACTCCATTTAACTGATCCTTAGCCATGCAATTTTATTTTCTCATTCACAACATTATCTGCATTTGTTTAACTAAAATTTGATGCTTGGCTATTAGATTTTTTTAGCTCATAGGGTATGGGTATCATTAACTAAACCAGCATTTACTGCCCATGCCTAGATGGCAAGTAAGAGTTGACCAAATTGCTGTGGAGTCACATGTAGCCCGTACCAGGTAAGGATAACAGATTTCCTTCTCTGAAAAAGGACATTACTGAACAAGGTGGGTTTTTGCAACAATTGATGGTGGTTATATGGACAGCATTCAGCTAGCTTTTGTTTCAACTTCCAGATTTTTCTACTGAATTCAAATTTCACCATCTACCATAATGGGGTCTGAAACCACTTCCCAGAACACGAAAGTTGTAAAGAAGTGTCATATTGAGGTCAAAATGTTAATTCTGTTTCTCTCTCCAAAGATGTTGCCAAACCTGCCAAATTTCTATAGCATTTTCTGTTTTTATACCCAGAACTTTAAGCCTGGGATTCTGGACAATTACTAGTCCAGTGGCATCACCATTATGCTGCCATCTCCCAAATGATAGCAGAGATAATGGGAACTGCAGATGCTGGAGAATTCCAAGATCATAAAATGTGAGGCTGGATGAACACAGCAGGCCAAGCAGCATCTCAGGAGCACAAAAGCTGACGTTTCGGGCCTAGACCCTTCATCAGAGCTCTAGGCCCGAAATGTCAGCTTTTGTGCTCCTGAGATGCTGCTTGGCCTGCTGGGTTCATCCAGCCTCACATTTTATTATCCCAAATGATAGATTTCAATTCCACAATAGTCAAAGTGATGGCTATTAAGGACACATGTAAAAAGGACTCATCTTTATGCAACCTTATGTGAATTAAGCATAAGAATGGGGGAGGAGGAAAGAGAAACAAAACTATTCTCAAATTCTAACTGGTCCCGAATCTGGATTTCAAAGGACTTGACTGGAACAAGCTTCCCTGAAAAAATCCTAGCAGAGGGGGTGGTGGTCATCCGCCTTCTTCAACTGTTATAGGCAGTGAGTCACAAAGTGCTGTTAAGATTCAACCACATTGCTGTGTGCGTGGAGTTGCACGTAGGCCAGACCAGGTAAGGATAAAATACACTCTCAGTGCCTTAAGGAAAGGGCTTGTGCATTTTGAATTAGCGACAGTAAGGAAAAAGCAACAGTCAGGATGGTGTATGACTTAACAGGGAAATCTACAAGTATTCCCAAGCTTTATGCTGCAATTATTTTTCTAAGAGGCAGAACTAATCGGTTTGAAGAGCACCAAAGGGGTCCTGGCAAGGTCCTACACTTGTTACAGACTCTGCATCAAAATTGAGGCAGCAAATGTGGAAAGCACATTGGCAGCTGATCAAATGGGTTATGTTGTCATAAATTGTTACTTGTTGGTGGAGGAGCACTCACGCAGGCAAGCTGAGAGTATTCTGATCACATTCCTATACTGTCCCTACGGTAGATGGTAGACAGGCTTTGAGGATTCAGGAGGTGAGTTGAATACTGTGGAATTGTCAGCCTCCAAACTGCTCTTTAAACCACTGTATTTATAGGCTCATCCAGTTAAGGTTCTGGTCAAAGGAATACCCAGGAAGTTGAAGGAAAGAATTTCATTGGTGGTATTGCTGTTAAATCTCAAGTACAATGGTTGGGCTTTCTCTTGTTGGAGATGGCTATTGTCTGGCACTTGCGTGGAAGAAATGTTCCTTGCCACTTGCAAGACTGAATGTTGTTTCGGTCCAGCTGTAGGTGGTTACAAACTGCTTTGTGACTGTGCAAATGGCACCAATTGCTCTTCACTTTCATTTTATGGATGAAAGAGAGCTTGTTGCTGGAGTAAATAATAACGACAGGTTCTGGACAGCAACGCTGAGGAACTCCTGCAGCGATGTCCTGAGTCTGAAATGACTGACCTTCAACAATCACTATCATCTCTCTTTATGCTAGGTATGGCTCCAACCATTAGACAGGTTTCCTAATTCTCACTGATTATAACTTTTCTAGTCTCCTTGATGTCATTCTTGGAGAAATTCTGTCTTGATTCCAAAGGAAGTTGCACTCACTGATTGAAAGGGACCTACAACAGTAATCATAAATGCTCAAGCCAACAAAGTTGAAAACTATGTAATCTCCTTTCTCTCCAAACTTGCATATTCAAACCTGTTCCTGTGTGCCTAGAATGGCAATACAAGAAATAGATTACCACAGGGAATACAACTTGAAACTCAACAATCAAAATATCTCAACATTACCTTTATGCTTTCTCAGGGGAGGGAATAACTACTTCATGGTGGTCTGATGCCAGCTGCGAATTGTATTTTAAATTTGTCCTGCATTTCTATGCTCTTTGCTATGTTTTGTATAGTATGCTTCACATCCTGGCTACTTAATTAATACAGTTGACAACTTCATCAGGAAGAAACATCATGACACTGACTTTTCTGAAATGTGTCCTTATTGTGTGGTATACAAACTTTGTTGTGCACGAGAAGCGGCATTTTAAAATATAATTTAAATTGTGACATGGTTTAATACATGATGTGAAACTTCAGCAAAAGAAGTGGCATTAATTCAGAAACACGATCAGAGCACAAAATGGTGGCTGTGCAAAATGGAAAAATGTCACACTTGTGCTGTAGGGATTGATCTTCTGAGGTTACAGCAAGGTATGGGTAGCTCTAATTTGAGTGTATACACTGCGCTAAAATTGTTCTGGTGTGCTCCAAGGTGGTGCAGTGAATGGAAAATGGCTCTCTTCCCAGCAATGACAAAACATCTTGATCAACAGAAAAATGGATTGAAAAGTCCAGTCAAATTAAATTGCAGCTAATGTTCTTGATGACAGAGTGAGTGCCAATAAAATATTTTGGAACTGGATCAGCAAACAATCTGGAAAATTCTACTGCGTTTTGCTTATCGATTATTCTGTTATCTAATTTAAGGCAGCATGTCAAATTATAACTGGATATTTATAAAACTGAAGTGTGGTTAGCAAGCTGGTCTAAATGAGCTAAGAACAAAGTTTACCAAAGGAAAGCCTGAGTATAAGGCACCTTGAATACAAATAGAGGGCTTACAAGATGACTCTGAAATCAATTCTGTTCTGAAAAAGATCCTGTGAATTGTATTTTAGAATGAAATTAATCGGTTAACTCCAGCTACAGGCGAAGACATAACGCTTACTGACAATAATATACAAGAACAAAGACATACATCAACTGCATCTGTAAGAGTTAAGTTAGTGTTCTGGTTACTTTCTTTAGCAAGCAGTTCCTTGCTGTTTACACCACAGAAAGCTGAAGCTTGGCATTCAGCCTTTCTGATGCAAGATACTGCTTACTGGAAGTGCAAAGCAATCAGGAGTTTAACTGCAATAAAGGTCAAGAGAAAGGTTTTATTCTTATTAGATGTGCACACTGGCTCCAAGCCCAGTAATACCAGTGATCCTTTTTAGAACAATTTATTTATGACAGTTTTATCATTTCAGACTGGGGGGGGGGGGGCACGGGGTTGTTTACACACGAGGCCAACTTGAATAAGGTCATGCCTTTCACTGAGCTGAACCATGTCACATGTGGGAAAAGTTAGCAATTTTTATTGTTTTTGTGACAAGTATCTTCTTTTAAATTGTATTCCAACTTCCTCAGCTCCCGTTAGCTTTAGCTTAACAACAGTAATGTAGAAACTGAAAGACAGGCAGCTCAATCAAAGATCCTCTGGGATTTGCATGCACTAAATACAAAATGGGAAACAAAGACATGAAACTCAAAATAGAACAAAAACAGAACCTATGCACTTGAATACAAACTAGATTTCTTAACTCTATCTTAAGCCAGTGATTTTTTTTTTTCTCTGCCGAATGCACAGCAAAGCAAAGAATGCTACAGCAGAGATTTATTATAAAGAGCTTATCTGTTTATTGGTACAAGCCTCACTGCAAGCTATACTTGTACTGGTACAAGTGTTGGCCAGGGATCAGTCTCACTCTCATGAGTGTAAAAAACCCAGCTTCTGTAGAAAGAGAATTTAGTCAGTTTTAGTCGGGATATTCATGCAGACTAAACTATCTCAAAATTAAACAAGAGTAATAGTTTGAATGACCTTCATTATGCCACGACAATTTTATTATAGCTTGAAGGCAAATTGCACCTGCATAATATGGATTGAACACCAATTTCCAATTGTCAAATATTACAGCTCTACTGGTTCTCATTTCTTTTGATAAAGGTATAAAATAAGATTTTCAAGCATTCCTTTACCCAATTATTCTACTTCAGTTAAATGTCAATGAGTGAAAAATACAGTACACATTGGTTTAGCCTTTTATTACTAGCTTGTGTTATATATTTTCTGGATTTCTTGCGGCAGCGGTTATGCATTGCATCAAGTTTGCCAACATCCTGAATTTTTACTTGTTCACTTGGAAGGGAAGATTTCAGAGTACCAATGACCACAGTGAAACAAATCAAATACCTACAAAAGCAAAATTCTGCAGATGCTAGAAATGTGAATAGAAAAAGTAATGCTAGAAACTCTCAACATGGAAACGTCCATACAGACGGAAACCAAGTTATCATTTCAGCTTTATGGCCGTTCATCAAAACTGGGCACATACAGTTTGCATATTTGAGATTATGACACTGAAACAATTCCAAACAGAAAACAGAATTCTTCAATTCTTCCAACCGAAAATTCATTTTGGAAGATCCATGCAGACCAGCAAAACAAACTGCACTGTTAACAAGCATTGGGGTTGCTTGAGAGTTCAGTTTACTTATAATTTGGAAAATTGTTCATCCATGTTGCCTAGTCCATCAGTGGCAGTGATTTGTTTGCTGTTAGTATCACATCGCCTTTGGTGAGATGGAGAAATGCCAACTTCTGAGTAAGGCCTCTATGACATTTAGGTTTTTATTATGGTCAAGGGGTCAGGAGAAGTGAGTGTATTATTGCAGTAACAGCTCAGACCACAACCCACAGAAACAAAATGATTTGTTGGTGAAAGGTTAAAAACAACAACAACAAAAGATGATTTTTGAAAGGGGTTTGTTTGTCAGGGTTCTCCTGTTGAACTATGACGGAAGACAAAGTGTGAAAGACAGTCAGCGTAAACTGATTTTATCCCAACAGCAGTATTCCCTTTATCTCGCTTACAATCCAAAACTTCTAGCAACAAGCAACTGTTATACACAAGATTAATATGTTGCAGTGATATTACTAGACATACAGTACTTGCCACAAATGTTCCAATTGATTCTTTATGATCTAAATAACAACAAGCCAATCAGCTCTTTAATTCACATTACACTACAAGTAGGATTTCATCAAGACTTTTGACCTCCAATTTCACAGTTTTTTTTAAACAATATTGTTAACCACCATTTTTTCCCCCTGAAGATAACAAATTACCAGTGTACACCTATACCATGGTTAAAGGCAGCGAGGAAAATTCTGATAATCTGATTGTCATGAAGTATGTACACATGAATTCAAATGCTTTTGGCCCCGACGGTTTAAATACATAATCCCCTGGTTTGTTACAAACAAAAGTCAACAATGAGAATGTTATAGAAAAGTGAAGTGCACACATTTTTCCAGTCTTGTTTAAACGTGAAAAATGTTATATTCAGATCTTTCTTGCAATGAACCTTATTCAAATTTACTCAGCCCCAGAATCAGCTGACTTGGTTTGTAAACAGTTCATTCAAAATAAAGCGAACTTGCAGAGTTCACAATGTAATGGTGAACTAGTCAGTAATGCATACAACATGGAAAAGGTATACAACAGTGTTTCAATTAATACAATCTCAACAAATACCCAGTTGCAGCAATAAACAGGACTCTTAATTAGGATTGTTAAATTCCAATAAAAAGTCACTGATACAATAATATTTGTATCATTGTATACTGTAATACAATTTGAACTTTTTTAAAGTTCATTCATGGGATGTCACTGGCTAGGCAGCATTTATTGCCCATCCCCAATTGCCCAGAGGGCAGTTCAGCGTCAACCACATTGCTATGAGTCTGGAGTCACCTGTAGGCCACACCAGGTAAAGATGGCAGTTTCCCTCCCTAAAGATTATCATGAACCAGATGGATTTTTCCAACAACCAACAATGGATTCATTATCAGACGACCCTTAATTCCAAATATTCACTGAATTCAAATCCTACCATCTGCTGTGGCAGGATGCAAACCCAGGTCCCCAGAACATTATCTGGGTCTCTGAATTAACAGTCCAGCGATAATTCCACTAGGCCATCGCCTCCCCCTTTTACTTGAGAAACCAAATATTACTACATTGTTACACGTCTGCAAAAAGACAAAGTCAATGAATAATTAAGCTAAATCTTTAAGTTGTGAATAGGTGTTGGATCGAAATTTTCATTGCTTATCAACTCTAACAGAAATTTCTAATAATGTCACAGATAAACTATCTGATTCATAGCCAGTGACAAAGTATCAAATAAATTATCCAGGAAATTCAATTGAACGTGTTTTTCAGACTGGACGCCCGTCACCAGCAGTGTTCCACAGGGTTCAGTTCTGGGTCCTCTTTTGTTTCTTATTTGTATAAATGATTTGGATGAAAGTATAGAAGGCAAGGTTAGTCAGTTTGCAGATGACACCAAAATTAGTAGCATTGCAGACTTCTAAGATTACAAAAGGATCCTGATCAAATGGGTCAATGAGCTGAAGAATGGCAGATGAGTTTAATCTGGATAAACGCAAGGCACTACATTTTGTATAACGAACAAAGGCAATACTTGTACAATTAATGGTACAGCGTTGGATAGTGTTGTAGGACAAAGAGACCTAGGGGTCTTCGAAGTCTGCATCACATATAGACAGGATGGTTAAAAAGGCATTTGGCATGCTTGCCTTCATTGCTCAGTTCTTCAAGTAAAAGGAGTTGGGATTTTACATTGAGGTTGTACAGGACATTAGTGAGGCCTCTTCTGGAATACTTTGTCCAGTTCTGCTCATCCAGCCATAGGAAGGATATTATCAAGCTGAAGAGGGCTCAGAAGAAATTTACCACAATGTTACCGTGGATGTAAGGTTTGAGTAGTAAGGAAAGGCTGGGACTTTTTCAACTTAAGTGTAGGAGTTGGAGAGGTGACCTTATAGAGGTTTAACAAATAATGAGAGGTATTGATAGAATTGATGGTAGTTGTCTGTTCCCTAAAAAGGGGAATTTAAAGTCTGGGGGCATATTTTAAAGTGAGAGTAAGTAGATTTAAAAAAGACATAAGAGGCAAAAATCTTGTACAGAGAGGGTGGTTTGTGTGTGCAGTGAACATCCTGATGAAGTGGTGGATGTGGGTGCAATGTTTAATAGACATTTGGATAGATATATGAATAGGAATGGTTTGGAGGGATTTGAACCAGGAGCAGGCAGCTGGGACTAGTTTAGTTTAAGATCATATTCAGCATGTATCGAAAGATATGCTCCCATGCTGTATGGCTCTATGACTCTGTGTGACTTACCAGTGCCTTCTGGTAAGATTACCTGACCCAGTTCCTTTATCTGCTGGGAATCAGGAGCACCAGGCCCTGGTAAAGCCGTAAATCTGTTGATCAATTTTGTTCCATAAGTAAAAAGACTAATAATACTTCCAGTGAAACATACCTCCAGCTAATATTTTGCAGATCACGTCTTGTAAACATCATTCTTTCCACAACAACCACACCAGATTATACAATGCTTCTACTCGGTCATCTTCAGCAATATATTGACCGGGTCACATCACTTACAGCATGCAGGTCGGAAATATTATGTAGCCGAAGAGGTTAAAAATCAACTTGTTAAAATGCGATTGGCAATTCAAAAATGGGTAACTATGATTTCTAAATAAAGGCGGCAAGATTTTGAATAAGTCACAGACATGGGAACTAGGAGTAGTAGGCAATTTCGTCCCTTGACCCAACTCCACCTTTCAATATGATCATTACCGATCTCACCACAGCCTCAACTCCGCTTTCCTGCCTGCTCTCTAATCCTTCAACGCATTACCAATTGAAAATCTGTGTATCGCCTCCTTAAATTTACTCCATGTCCTGGCTTCCACTGCACTCTCGGATAGTGAATTCCAAAGACACTCAACCATTTTCTTCTCATTTTCTTCTCATCTCTGTCATAAATCTATTACTTTTTATCCTAAAACTATGATCTTTTGTTCTAAATTGCCTCACAAGGGGAAGCACCCTCTCTACTTCTACTTTGCCATTCCTTTACAAACATCTTATACACTTCAATCACATCTTCGCTCATTCTTCTAAAATCGAGACAACATAGGCCTAAATTGATCAACCTTTTTTCATTAGACAAACCCTTCACCTATGAAATCAATCTAGTGAACCTCCTCTGAACTGCCTCCAAATGCAACCAGATCGCTCAAGTAAGGGAACTAAAACTGCACAATATTCCAGGAATGGTCTCACTAACACCTTGTTCAGTTCCAGCTAAAGCTCCTTAACTCTTGTACTGTATTGCATTAGCAATAAATACTAAAATTCCATTTGCCATCCTTATTACCTTCTGTCCCTGCATGACAGTTTTCTGTCATCCTCTACCTTTAGACATGACTACTCCAACATGCTTCTGGCCAGTGCCTGTAAATCTGAGGTTATTAAAATTTTGCTGCCCATCTCCTAACTTACACCATGCCTCATTCACTTCTCAGCAATTATATTCACTGAATTTATGATGATGTCTCGTAAACCAACTTCTTTAGATTAAAAGTCTCACCTCCTTTCAATGCCATTCAAAACTAGGACTTTGCTGATAATCTCCAATTGCTATGATTTATGACACTTTGAAATAATTGTGGTTCTCCAATCCAAATGAACATCTTTGATTTTATGTGTTTCACAATTATCAGCGGTGCCCTCAGCTATCAAGGCTCTAAATTTTGGAACTGTACGCCCAAACCTCTCCACTTTTCTTTCCTCCTTGAAACTATTCCATAAAAGCCACCCTTGATGATAACATCTTTGGTCACTTTCCCTAGCATCAAAACATTTACAAACTCAATATCAAATTTTTGCTTAATGATGGTGCCACAAAGCGAGTTGGAATATTAAAGGTGCTAAATAAATACAGGTTGTTATAAAAATATGACTGCAGTGTACAACTGCCTTAATTTACTTTCTCCACATTGGTTATGAGCAGAAACATCAATCTGGTATCTTGTAATACGAGACCCGAGAGGGAGCAAGCAAATATGCAGTTAATTGTAAATAAACAGATTCCAGAAATAATGGAAGAATACTTTTACCTTGGATCAAAAAATACCTTACAGTGAACATCTGGTAGGAATGTGATACATATAAGTAGTTAGAAATGCTCATCAACATTTCACAGCGATCAATATAACTAAGTATCGGTTAAACATATGAGAAAAAAAAGCAAAAGAATAGGTAAACAAATGGTTAAATATATTACGGTCCTTAAAATATCATTTTTCAAATTATAGTACAATGACATTTAAGTGCACAAGATGTTGTGGCCATAGATTGTGCGATAATGGCATATTTGAAAAATGGAAGATGGAATGAACACCACAGTCCAGAACATGTTTCATCCTTTAGCAAGGTCTGATTAATTTGAAAATGTCACTCTCATCCTGGATAGAACCTCCCAGCCTAATTCTTGACAGCTATAATGAAACCAACTGAACTCCTATCATGAGAACAAAAACAGAGTAATGTGCTGGTGTTGTAATTAAAATTAAGACGATGTTTTGTAAACATGAATCACTGTATGGTAGCTGCAGAATAATAACAGCAGAAAAATTCCCATTTATAAGCAGAATGAAGAATA
This sequence comes from Stegostoma tigrinum, assembly GCF_030684315.1. Lineage (NCBI taxonomy): Eukaryota > Metazoa > Chordata > Chondrichthyes > Orectolobiformes > Stegostomatidae > Stegostoma > Stegostoma tigrinum. The sequence goes on along the minus strand of NC_081381.1, from coordinate 16,609,881 downwards.
CACAATCTGACCTGTTAACTCAACTGTTACTTCCATCTATTAGATTTGCTTCAAATAGATAAAAAGTCTAATGGACTAATAAACTAAGTGACAATTATCAAGGATTAATGGCTGTAGACCTATTGAATTTACTTCATTTCACAGCAAAATGATCACAATTGCCTTTATGAAAACAATTATGTAGCATTACCAGTTGAACAACTTCTTTACATAAACAAATGCAATTTCTATAACTAACATGTCAGGAATAGAATTTCTCATCTGGATTTTGGGATCAAGACTGTCTCTTTCAATCTTTATGCCAGAACAATGAGTTCTGTAAATATTGTCTCTGAACATTGTGATTACACATTGTACATTCACGAGATAAATTTGATTAGCGTAACATGTTCAAATTTTTTTAAATGTACATATACCACTTAATTAACTATTAATACATTTACAAATGAGCAACCAACCATTTATGACTTGAACAAAAGAAAAAGCAGTTTTTCTTTTTAAGAAAACGCAACACCTATTGGACATGACAGAAGATTTAACTGTTTCCAGTCAGTGAAGGAGGCTAACAAAATAAAAATTTGAATTCACCATAAAACTATAAGATCTTAGGATGTAGCAGCAGAGTTTGGCCACCTGGTCCATAAACTCTGCTGTGTCATTCAACGAGATCATTTTGGATCTGTTAATTCTCAACTCCACTTTCCTGCATTATCCCTTTAATCCTAGATTCTTTCACTGATTAAAAATCTAACTCAGCCTTCAGCATATTAAAATGACCGAGCCTTGGCAGCACTGTGGTAAAGAATTCCATAGGCTGACTACCTTCAGAGAAAAAAAAAATCCTCTTCCTCTGTCTCAAATGGGTAACCCTTATTCAGTGATTATGCCTTTTGGTCCTAAACTTTCACATTATGGGAAATATCAACTCCACATCTGCCCTGTCAAGGCCACTGAGAATCTAAGTTTCAATTACCTCCTCTTATTCTTCTAAACTTCAATGACTAAAAGGTCAATCTACTCCACCTTGCCTCATGAGAAAATTCTTCCTTACTCAATTAACCTAGTGAATTGCTTCTCAACTGCCTTCAATGTCAGTTCTGAGGAAGAGTCACCGGACCTGAAACATTAACTCTTTATTCCTTCACAGATGCTGCTATACCTGCTGAGCATCTCCAGCAATTTTGTTTTCGTTCAATTTCAGGATAGCTTGTCTTAAATAAGCAGACAAAAACTGGTCACAATATTGACGATGTGGTCTGACTAGTGCCTTGGGTAGTTTTAGCCAACTAAACTCGATTTTCTGTCCCATCATTTTAAAGCCATCCACAAACTTGGTGATGGTACATCCACTTCCATCGCACAAGTTATTTTAATATATCTGACAAATAACGGCATCCTCAGCACTGATCCCTGTGGCACTCCAATAGTAAAAACTTGCCACCTTAAAATTGCCCCTTTTTCGCAAATCTTTTAACTTCTACTAATTAGATGGGTTCTTATGTTGCTAAGCAGCCTCATGAGTGGTGCCTTATTGAAAACCTTTTACAAGTCCAAACATAATACATCTACTTCTTCCCCTTTATCTATGCTGTTTGTTACCCCATCAAAGAATTGTAATAATTTTCTGGCATGACTACTCTTTATGAAGTCATGCTGATTTTAAAAGCTACTTGATTTTATTGTGTATTTCTAAATGCTCTGCAATTACATTCTTTGCTAATTGGATTAGTCATTTTTTGCCTCCTTTACTGAATAGTTTAATTGATTGCAATGGGTTATAAAAAGGGTTTGCTTCATTGTTATTACATGCAAATTGTTTTATATGACCAAAGCAAATAATCAGCACACTTTTTATACGGGAATTTTTGAAAATACAGTTCCTTCCCATCTCAATATACAGAATTGCTACACTTAGAAAGAAAAGTTTAGCGAAGGTCCACTGAAAAGGCAGAAATTATTAGAGAAGCAACATTATCAGCTAGTTCATTACAATATGTCTTTGTTAAATCCACAATTTTCTTTTAAACAAACTTACAGCAAACAAAAAAAAATTGTCTATGTTCCCAATCACTTGCATAGCTTGTTTGATCCTGACTAGGCATTCGGAAGAGACATGGTTTACCAGCCACAATTATTGTAAGATTTTGTTAGGTTGGTTTCGTGGTGTTGATAGCACATAAATACGCAAGAGAGACTGCAGACAAGTTACTTTTGTTTGTAAATATTAATATGGCATTTTATGAACATATATTACTAGTCCAATTTATGAGTGCCAATATGGGATATAGCTTTCTTTTAAAAAAACAATCTCATTTGATTTACTTTAACTTTTGAATACTGCATTTTAGACAAAAATGGGCCAAACTGTCATAAAGAGGCACCATAATCATAAATAGCTTACAAGCACTCATGAAAAAATTTAGAAATTTTATAATACAAATTCCATCTGTCATGGAGAGAATTAATGAATAGTCGGCCAAGCTCAAAAGGAACAGAAGTGAAATTGCAGGGTAGTACTACATGGAAACTATTGAACTGCTATTTAGTTTATATATTCATGTATTGATCACATCAAATATTGAGGTAACAGAATCAGACAGCTATTAGGCATTGAAATCAATGACTTTTCATATCAACATCACAGCGAGAACTGGGAGCATCGTGCTCACAGGTAAAAAGATTTACCTTCTTTGAAATATTAATTGCGAATTGTTTTGTTTACAATCTCGAGCGGTATGGCTTGTGAGTAAAAAAATGCAAATGTATCTATACTCTGTCACATAGTGTTACCACAATAATTGTATAACACGTCTTGAGCCTTTATGCACATCAAATCAATACAGTGTGGAGCTGGAGGAACACAGCAGGTCAGGCAGCAGAGAAGCAGGAAAGTCAACATTCCAGGTTTATACCCATCATGAGGACTGGGGATAGGGAGGGAGCTGGGAAATAACTAGAGGGAGGAGTGGGGGTGGGGGAAGGTAGGTGGGATGATGATAGGTGGATGTAGATAGGCAGTAATCAGGGTTGGTCAGTGGGAAGGGTAGGGCTGGTAGGTGGGAAAGAAGGAGGACAAGTTGTAACAGGTTGAGGAGGTGGAAAGGAGAGGGAGGGTTGGACGTGGGATGAGGCCGAGGCCGGGGCGGGGAATGTTGAAACCAGTGAATCCTGTGTTGAGGCCACTTGGCTGTAAGCCCCCAAAGCAGAATGTGAAGTGTTATTTCGCCAGTTTGTGCGTAGCATCACTGTGACACTGGAGGAGAACCAGGACAGACATGTCACCAAGGGAGTGGGAGGGGGAGTTAAAATGGCTAACAATTAGAAGATGTCGTCAATTGTAGCATACAGAATACAGATGCTCAGCAAATTGGTCACTGAGTCTGTGCTTGGTCTCACTGATGTAGAGGAGGCCACATTGGGAGCAACGGATACAGCAGATCAGTTTGGAGGCTGTACAGGTGAACCACTATCAGATTTGGTAAATTTGTCTTGGTTCTTGGATGGAGGAGAGAGGGGAGGTGTAGGGGCAGGTTTAGCACCTCCTGCAGTTGCAGGGAAAGGTGCTGGGTGTGGTGGGAGTGTACAGTGGACGAGGGAGTCGCAGAGGGAGCGGTTTCTATGAAAGGCTGATAGGAGTGGGGAGGGAAATATCTCTTTGGTGGTGGGGTCGGATTGCAGGTGGCGGAAGTGGTGGAGACGATACACTGGATGCAGAGGTTGGTGAGCTGGTATGTGAGGACCAAGGTGGCTCTATTCTTATTTTTGTTGGGAGGGAAGGGATTTGAGGGCAGAAGTGTGAGAAATGCAAGATATATAGTTGAGGGCACTGTGGATCAATGGAGGGGGCAAATCACGGTCCTTGAAGGAGGGGGGCATCTGGGATGTCTGGGAGCGGAATGCTCCATCTTGGGAGCAAATGCAACGGAGGCAGAGCAATTGAGAGTACGGGATCACATTCTTTAAGGAAGATGGATGAGAAGAGGTGTAGTTAAGGTAGCTATGGGAGTTTGGAGGTTTCAAATAGGTGTCAGTGCTGAGACAGTTATCAGAGATTGAGATAGAGGGGTCCAGGAAGGGGAGGAAGGTATTGGAGATGGTCCAGGTGAATTTGGGATTGGGGTGAAAGGTGTTAGCAAAGTTGATGAACTGTTCAAACTCCTCACGGGAGCACGAGACCACGCCGATATAGTCATCAATGCAGCAAAGGAACAGGTGAGGCATGGTGCCAGTGTAACAGTTGTTTTGTCAATTATACAAAAACAGAAATCACTGAAAAAAAAACTCAAGTCTGACAGCATCTGTGGAGAGAAAGTACAGTTAACATTTCGGGTCTCGTGACTCTTCTACAGAACCTTTTTGCTGGCTGTCGATCATTAGCGGTGTATAATTTTATAAAATTGTTGACATAAACCTGAACCGCTGCAATGAAACCCTCCAACCAGTGGTGGTGCTGCATGCGTATAATTGAATTTATTACTGAAATAAGCATAAAAAGGATGAACAGCAAGACTTCAAAATGGGCTTGGGTAGGGAAGGGCTTTAAATTACAAAGACCAAACCCGTTGATGACTGTCCAAATATACCTAACTGATGATAAGTTATATATGCATATTATTTTGATTAAAAGTACATTATCTTTTCTAATTCCATAATGGAAGATGCTTTCAAACCCTTCCCAAATTGTCTGCCATTCATGCATTCACAGTTTTGGAAGGATTTTATCAGTTAAGAAAAATGGACATGTATAAACAAACATCTGCAGCCAATGTGACCAAATGAAAAACCGATGCAATTATTACCACCTGTTGGAAGGGGTCCAAAGAGATATTTCCCTCTCAACTTGTGTATTATTTCCATTTCCTCAATATGACATAAGAGCTAATTGGCATAGCTGCAACTAATTGGATAGATGCAGTTCCATCTTCTATGGAAGTATATTTCCAGATATATTTTTCGGGATTGATCCAATATTTATTAATTGCATACAGTGCAGCCTATATCTTTTAGAAGTAACATAGCAGCAGCACTGTACTATATGAAACAAGAACAAGTCACAATTATATTCTGGCCTGTGCTCAGATAGAGTAAAATTCATAGGAATAGGGATGGTGTTAGGTTTAAAAATCAACCTGATTATTTCAAGGCTAATAGAGGACAGATGACAAAATTGGCAAGTCCTCTTTACTGTTATTGAGAAGCTTTGCTGGGCATATAGTGATGTGTTTTGGTATGTTGGTTGCACAACTGATGAAAACAGAGCCAGGGTTTGCCAGATTAACCCAAATGGCCAGATACTGTACTGAGATAGTAGAAAGTGCAGATGCTGGAGAATCCAAGATAACAAGGTGTAGAGCTGGACGAACACAGCAGGCCAAACAGCATGAGAGGAGCAGGAAGGCTGACGTTTTGGGCCTAGACCCTTCTTCATTTCTGAAGAAGGGTCTAGGCCCAAAACGTCAGCCTTCCTGCTTGGCCTGCTGTGTCCATCCAGCTCGACATCTTGTTATCTCGGATACAGCACTGATATCTTTTCAGTGTGACAATTCACAAGGGTATTCACTGAAAAATTCAATAAAACAGTTCTTTTCGTGGACACAAAACAACCCTGAACACTGAATTCTGAATGTGCAATGTATCTCAATAAAGGTTTTTAATTTCCTTATAGTCAAGGTAAAGGTCTCTCCCCATTCTCAAGTTCACATTTCTCAGTATTCATGCTGCAGAATTCATGTAATGAATACATTTCAGGAATTATTTCTACATTACTCCCCCCTTCTGTCTTATCAGAATTAATTTAGCAAAATGTTGGAAAAAGCAAATTTAGTAATTCAATGTAATCACGGTAGTGCTCTCCTCCCTTAATGAAAACAGAACAAGGAGTGAGCTCTTATATTCTTTTGAGTTATTGCCAAAGAAGAACAGCACTCGGAAGCGTATGTGGAAAGTAAAATGACCTGATCTGATCAAGACGGAAAATAGCTTTCTGCTTCTGTATACGTTTAGTCAGCTTAGAAGCAAAGAGAAACCAGTGTTCATTGTCCCACAGGGCAAATAATCCTTCAGCAATTTTATTCATTTTCTAACTGGTTGTTATATAGATGCAACACCAGAGGCCTGGCAGTAGATTTTTCTCGTCAGTATTTGTTAGGTAACAGTTTTTCATAACGGAACAAAGAGGAGAGAAGCTAAATTGCGCGTTTTATATATTTGGAGGGAGGGTTAAGAATAATTAGGCATAGTCAGTCAACTGATACCGCTGTGGCAGCTAAGATATGAAGCCCAAATTGACAGCAGTTGGTAAACATGACAAGTTTCATCTGCCTGAAGCCTGGTTGCCACTGATGCTCTGATGGACTACAAACAGCTAATACTTAGAATATACTTGTTGTAACAAACAAGGATTGATTAAGACACCCTAGACGTTCATATTATTTAATTAAAAAAAAACAGATGCAGAAAATATGAAATAGAAACAGAAAACGCAGCACGTACCAATCAGGTCAGGCAGCACGTGCGACCAGAGAAACAATGTTTAAGGACACTTAGGGTGAATGCTCACCAATCCAGCATGTTTACTCTGTTTCTCCTCTGCAGATGCTGCCGGACCTGCTTGGTATTTCCAGATTTATTGTTTTGATTTCCCACATTACTCAAATCAGCTTATCCATGGATAATTACGTTGGTTAACAACACGTAATGTACATGTAAGATACAGTGGCATTTGAAAGTAACACTTCAAAAATCACCAAGATTACTTTTGGCTCTCAGATTGTCATTTAAAACTTGAAACAAATGAAATGGATAAATGCTGAAAAATAAACAGCATGCACCTTTCATACAGACCAGTGTTTTCGATGGAAAAGAATAAAGTAGCTATAAAAGGCCACAAATGTTCAGGAGAAAATCCGAGAAAGCTACAGGTAGCAGAATTGGAAAGAAAAGACAAGAAGTAACTGAGGAAGCAGACGTTTAAGTAATATTTATGTATCTTTTGGAGCCTCTTTTAGCAGATGGAGATGATTTACATTGGTGTTTTCACAGTGAATAGAGGCAAGTGGCAGACTGTGCTCTCCATAAGGCAAGACAATGCAATTTATGGCATTTTGGGCCAATAAGTGATGGGAAAAAGTCAGATTAAAAATTCTTTAAACAAGGTCAATGTTTTTACACGTAAAGAACCTCTTCATAAACAGGTCATTGTTCACAGAATTACTCCAGGATCATAAATATTAGTTGCCAAATGCAAAGTCAATGGGCCACTGAAATTATTTTAGGCCTCAAACTTACATTTACCTTTTCTCTCAACTAGGGACATACTTCATACATGGTAAAGAGTGAATTGTCAAATTAGCAAAATAATTTTATTTACATGCTATTACAGGGAATTAAGTTATACAAACAACTAGGATAATGCTTCCCACTGTAAACAGCCTGACTGGAAGATGCAATTAAGTTGCAAACCTTGAAACTGAAAATTATTGACCACTGTTGCAATGAAAATAAAAATATTTACACAGTTCACAGCCTAACAAGGGACACTTCAGAAGTAGAGTTGTTTTGTTTTCACGCACAATGGAACATAAAGGTGACAATACCAAAACTGTTTATGCACGTTACCCACCAGGAAACTTTCTCTAGGCATAATTGCCTTAAAACAATCTACCACTTGTTTGCTGCCTGATTTACTTCACTCTCTAAACAATAAGTGTGGACCTTTAACCCTCCCCCCACCTCATTCAAAGCCACCACAAGCTGTGAATGATTAGCTGGTTGGCTTGTCAGAAGTTAAGATAGTGTATGTGACATGGAACCCTCAGTGAGCCTGTCTGAAGACTGAACAAACAGAAAGGAAAAAGGACACAGTGGATAAAGAAGGGGTGGCAGATGAGCTGCAGGAAGGTCACTTGTACATCAGTCTCTGCTGGAAAACATTACACAATAGTATACAAGTTCCTCACATCAGACAGCAAGAGGTAGAAAACGAAAGAGGCACTTGACAGTAATAAATTAGAATGCTCACAGTTTAAGCAGTACACCCAGCTCAATGCTGTTTTTGTTTAAAAAAAAACAAATTTCTCTCCGCAGCTACAGTCGGAGGCACATATGTTTTTTAACCACTATTAGATAAATGGCACCTGCAAGGTAGTAACAGAAGCTTCTAGACTCCCAGAATGGATCACAAACATATCACTAATTATAAATATCTATGCTATGACTTGAAATCACTTTTGTTGATATGCCAAACCACTCTGCTTCCCTTCAAATCCCCACAACTTTTTGAAACCACAATCAAGAGGAAAATCAGCCAATCGAACACCAGCAGATTGATTACCAGAAACCAACACAAATCAATTAAATAGAGGGGGGGGGGGAGAGAAAAAAACTCACCGTCTCCTTATTTGGAAGCAGCTCTTTGTGGATCCTGAAGAAGTTCTTGCCGTACTGCCTCAAGCCCTTAATGAAGCGTTTCTGTTGACAAGAAAAGAGGAGTCAACAACGGAGGCGGGGGGGATAAAAACAGCCTTTGCTACGGTTCGACTGCGAGGGAGAAAAAAATACACCGGGGAAGCAAGGAAAATGGCGGAAATTGTACTGCACAGCGATCCTTTTTCTTTACGAGCCACTAATCACTCAGACTGGAGGCACCCTACATAATACAGACAACACACAGCGCAGGAAAGGCTTACACTTCTTCAGGGCTTGGCCTGACTTCAGCAAACCATGACAACAATTAAAGCACAAAAGGAAAGCGAAAAGGACCCTTTTCCATTTTTCCCTGTCCCTGGTAATGTCAGTGTGCCGTCAGTAAGTGGCAGAGGGGGAGCATACAAGCGAGAAATACCTTGTCACTCTCTGCTCCAACACTACAAAGGGGGTGGCTTACATGCGATCTCTTGCTGGGTTCTCTCGTCTCCGGTCATACATAAAACCTGGCATGGATCACCGATTCCCAACAGCCCAGAATATGTGTTCAAAGCAACACAGAGAAACATCACCAAAGCAACTATGTTGCCAAGTCGTTTTTCAGCAAGTACGTTCCTGTAATCTCATTAACTAGCTCTTTTCATTTGTTCAGTGAGCCGCACAAATCCATTCACAACGCTGCTATCGAGACGTATCAAGGCACATTGGCAGCCTCTAAGGTTTGACTTTGTCTTGTCGCAAAGATAACGGCCATTGAGTAAGCTTTGCCATGGATGACACCAAGTCCGATAACGAACTTGATCCGATCAACTATTTCACCAACCGTACGAACTATTTAAAACGGTTTAATGCTTAAACATTTTCTTTTTGTAAAATAGTCCTCTCTGCTGACTAACAATTAAGCAACTTTGCTTTCAAAATAAGTAGGTCATTGATTTAAAAAAATATAATTTCCTGTAATCATTCCATCAACAAGCTAACAAGCAAATTTACATTAACATCATACCCCCGATGGACCAAAGACTAATGAAGTACATACCATGAAAACGCAATGTCCAGTATCTAATTTACACAAATAAGAACCAAAAGAACTGCGGATGCTGTAAATCAGGAACAAAAACAAAATTGCTGGAAAAGCTCAGCAGGTCTGGCAGCATCTGAGGAGGAGAAAACAGAATTAAAGTTTCAGGTCTGGTGACCCTTCCTCAGAAGGGTCTAATTTACACACCAGTTCATCAATTTCAACTGCAACTAAGTGGGGAGTGACTGCAACTGAGTTCAACATCATTGGGTACAGGAAGTAAAACCATGACAGTACCTGTTAATACTATACTGTCTAGTTCTGTACAGGGTAAGGATAGTACAGCCATTTTAGACATGAAAGTCCAGCCTAGGACACAGAACACTTTTGCCTCTGAGAACACAGGGAATGCTGCACATTTGGAGGTGCCTTATCTTTTGGCTAAGATGTCAAACTGAATGGCATCTCAGGTGGATTCAAAAGATGCTGTAGTATTATTCAGAAAACAGGTCTCTTGGTGCCCTGGAGAGCTCCTTAATGACATTTCTAGAATCTGGAGTCACACCTAGGCCAGATCCAGTTAGGATGGCAGATTTCTTCCCCAAAGTACATTAGTGAACCAGATTGTATTTTTACAACAATTGCCAATTGTTTAGGTGATTGCCAGTAAATCAGCTTTATTGAATTCAAATTTCTCCATTTATCATGGTCCCCAGAGCTTTAGCAAAATTACAGCAAAGTGCTGGCGATCTGAAACCTTACGGTTAGGGTGTCTTAGGGTGTTGGAGAAACCCAGCAAATTAAGCAGCATAAATAGAGAGAAAATCAAAGTTAGCATTTCAAGTCTTATACAACTCTTCTTCGGACTGAAACCCTAAAGCATATTTGCTGGTATTTCTGAGAAACATACAAAATGTGTGTGCATCTCATGGCTCTTTGTGGTGCAAAATGACCATTCCATGAAGTATTTGATTTATCAAACAGTTTGCCACATTTTTAATATGAAAGTATATCACATTATGAACATAAATAGAAAATATTTTTTATCACATCTAATAATCTGTAGGTGTGGTAACTATTTTTAAATAATGTCAACGAGAAAAACACATTATACAAGATGTAGATTGTCCTGTACTTTTGACTTTTAAAAAAAAACTAATCTCAAGTATATAAATATAAATAGGCAGACATTAATTGGATAACTGAAGCTGAAAGTCAAACTCTTGTCTCGGGTTAAAGAAGTACTTGTCGTGCGCACTCGCTCATAACTGAAATCTTTAAAGATTCTGTCAAATTTATTCACTTTGTAAGTTTGGATCACTATTTCACGAATACAACTCATGAGGGCAGTTGCATTTTGTACACATAATTATACTTTAAGCTTAAGCAACCATTCTGCCAGTAGGCTGCAGCAATGCAGCTAACGCAGTTATATTTAGCATGTTAAATTTAATACAAACACCTGAGTAGCAGAATGTTTCGATCCCCGTTAGTTAAAAACAAAATAATATTTAATAATATTTAAAAATACTTTTAAACATATTTTCCAGCCTAATTAAAATGCCAAAACACTGTACAACAATCTACTCATCATTTCTAAGTTAGAAAGGAGGAATTGTTTCACAGTACAATAGCAGTAGTCTACACAAAACTAATTTTTACACTGCCAATGATCAGATGCAATGGCCCAGTAAAAATAAATATTGCTGCAAGGTTTGACAAGCAGCTTTTAAGAATTGTTGTTACATATCTCCAGTAGCCAACCAACAAAGAACTGGAAATATTGATAAAGAGAGCATTCCCTGCTCACTTTGCAACCAAGCACAATTTTTCGAACAATTTCGAATTTAAACGTATGCAAGGTGACTTAAATTCTTTCTGAATAAGAATTAGAACGTATACATTGTTTGCTGCATTTTACAAGCCTGCAAAATACAGGGTGGGGGTGGGGGATGCAGAAACCTGACATAAAAAACAAGAGGAGCGAGATAGACTAATGACATCTCGGTGATCATCAGTAAAGCCAATTCATGGCTCATTCTCCACTTTGTGTATGGAATCTCACTGTGCAGTTTTCGTCAAGAACGATGACTGCACTTTAAAGTAATTGCTTTTGGATAAAGCTTTCTCCGATGTTTCAGAGATGTGATGGGACATAAAATTTATCTTCTCATCTCACCTCATCTGCCATCCTCACCTGGTCTGGCTTACATGTGATTTCAGACCTGTAGAAATGTAGTTGACTCTCAATTACCCTCAGAAATGACTCGGAAGCCACTCAGTTCAAGGGCAGATATAGATGGGTAATAATTGCTGGCCAGCCTGCAATGCCCACATCTCACAAGTGAATAAAGAAAAGGTATCATTGCTGTACATTTCTGTTTAAACATCATTGCAAAAAGTCCATAGCATTACGCACAACAGAAAATATTTTAGGGATTCAATAGAACCAAGGAGGAAGAAAATATCTCAGATTCTGGAAATTTGAAATATAAGGAAAAAGGTTCCATTAAAATTTCAGGTCGATGACCTTTCAAAAGATAGACATAGTCTTGAAATGATAACCAAAACATTTTCCTCTTGCTGCAGAAGCTGCTTTGCTTGTTGAGTGCTTCCAGCATTTTCTGTTTTTACTTCATGGTTTCATCTATTTTTGTTGCCAAGTCAAAATTTCCCTAGCGTTCAGAACGCATGCTCATATTTTAACCACATAATATTAGTATAAGATGGCTGCATGTTGTTTGCTGCATCAGCCTTACTACAAACACATTAAGTGACCCGAGAAATAAAAACAGAATGCATGAACTGCTACAAAAGCAAAGCTTCCTGCTTAATACTGTCCAACCTCAATGGAATATACATTTGCCCTGCATCAGACCACTGGCTGTACCTATCTTGGTTAATTAGGTGTGAATGTAAAGTATAACTGCAGAGGTAACCTCTAATTATACCTGAGCATTTAATCTTTCACTCATTTAATTGGAACACCTTTATTATTTACTCAGTAATAATGAACACTGTAGGTTCATCTATAAAACGACATTCAAGTGCTGTTGGTTTTTCTATCCTCTCCTGCTTAAGGCTCCAGTTCAGCTGCCTAGCTCACTCAGCTCACAGCCTTGCTAATAAATCACCCAACAATCTGCTCTCTGAATTGCTTTGGCCATGGTTTGATTGCTCCAGCCCACGTTGCCAAGCAACAGCACAGGAGAGAAGTCGAAAGAATTGCTGACAAATGGCCAAACGGCTGAAACAACAGACTTGTCTTCAGCAGGATCTGTTCCAAAGAACTGCATTTTTTTTGCTCTTCTGGTCTCTCTTCGACATGACTGGAAAAATCCAAGAAGCCCCTGTTAATTTACATAAACTCTATCTTCAATAGATAACTGTCATTTACTGTAATCTGGATGAAATTGTAAAAGAATACAACAAAGGATACTAGATGATTTTTAACAAAAAAATCATAGTTAAATAATGGACTCCAACAATGACTATCCAAGGGAAGAATACCACTGTTCCTTCAAAGAAAACGCCGTGATTATAAAAAGTTAATCTGCAAGTGGGCATTCATAGAAAAGTCCCCAAGGGCCATACTTCATTTCTTTTAATGTTCAACTCAACAATTCTTTCTTTACCCCAGATCATATGAATTGTAACCCTTTCAGCATCAGTATATCATTTCAACATGTTCATTATTCTACTTCAGTTTAAAAAAAGAGCATTACAGCATAGATTTTGATAACGTAATGGATCAATTTTGTTGTTTATAAACTTTAGCGAAATCAAGCTACAATCTTCAAAAAAAAAGCACATTTTGCATTTAGTGGACAATTTGCAGAAAACCTGCTCAATGCAAGATTTGAATGTTACACTGCCAATTAGTGGTACAGAGGCTAAATCATAGATTCAAAGAGATTATGCTTCTTTGGAACAATAGTTTTGCACATTTCGGCCAGAAGAGAGAAAAATAATCTGGAAGGTTTTCTTTAGTGCCCCTGCTGGTCAGCTGGCCAAGAAACAATACCAGCTGTGTTTCTAAAGTTGTCCATTTGATAGAACATCCAACCAAATGGAAAATGTCAGTAACCTGAATTTGCTGGTGATGTTTTAAACGTTAGCAGCAGATTTTGGCATCAATCATTAACTTCATATGAAAATATCCACGTTGTTGCACTCAAATAGTCAGTATCTGGTAAACTTAGAGAGTAAGACAGCCCGGAAACAGATCCTTCGCTTCAATTGTCCATGCCAACCTGACATCCCAATCTAACCTTGTCTTATTGGTTAGTATTTGGTTAGTATTTGGCCCATCTCTCTTCATGTGTCCATCCAGATGCCTTTTAAATGTTGCAATTGAACCTGTGTACACCACTTCCTCTGGCAGCTTGTTCCATACATGCGCCACCCTTTGTGTGAAAAAGCTACGCTTCAGGTCCTTTCTAAGTCTTCCTTCTCACCATAAATCAACGTCCTCCAGTTTTGAACTTCCCCACCTTAGGAAAAAGACCTTGGCTATTCACCTTATCCATGCCCCTCATGATTTTATAAACTTCTTATAACGTCACCCCTCAGCCTCCGACACTCCAGGGAAAAAAGCCCCAGCCTGTCAGCCTCTCCTTATAAATCAAACCCTCCAGTTTTTTGGTAGTACAGAAGTATTGCTACAAAAAAAGACTAATAATTTCTTTGAAGGTCTTAGCCTTGCACTTTTCAGGACAATTAGTAAAAATACCAATTCAAGAGGAAAACCAACATTGGCTGGCAAGTGCATCAGCATTCTGTTCTCATACAACATAGCTGTTGGTTTTCCCCTTGAATTGGTATTCTTGTAAGTTGCCTGGGGAGTGCAAGATGAAAAGCTCTGACAAAAAGTGTCTTTTTTCAGCAACACTGAAATCCAATTAATTCTCGACTTGAGTGTTCATTTGTATCCATTCCTGTAAAGGGAACTCTGAATAGGGGTAATTTGCAAAAAGGGAAAAATATTTAAACTAGCAAGTGTGAAGCAATCAATAATATGTATAAGTGATTTATAAATGCTGCTCATAATACAGGCTCGTTTTCTTAAAACTGTCCTCAAATCAAACCGAGCCAACAACAAGCATGGGTTCCCCATGATGGATAATAGCAGATGGATCACCAATGGATTATCACACAGCTCAGTGCAAAAATGTATGTCCTTGAATGTCCAACAGACTGCCATTATGTATTCCTGCAGCCACTTATTTTATTTTACAATGGGATTAAGAGTGCCGAGCATTGAGAGCAACTGGTTTTAAACGCTCCAACAAGTCGTACCACAAGGGCGTGCCTTTGATATCGGTAGTGCAAAGAATCCATGGAATCAGCCAAATGCAAGAATAGAAATGTCAAAAATACTGAAAACCTTAAAGAAATGATAGTTAAATTAATTTACATATCTGCTAGGGCACTGAAGGGAGGAGTACATCAATGCATTCAGTTCCAATAAGTACTGTTCTTTAAAAACAAGAGTGCAGTATATATTTGCAAAGTGAAATATGATTGCACAGTGCTTTTAGTTGTGAATATTATGAAAGAACTAAGCTCATGAAAATAAACATTTTTCACCATATGTATTTGTAAAGCAAACATAAAATTAAAGAAAATGAGGTTATGGCCACCTTGCACATGTAATTTATTTGGTCTAAACAAAACAAAATGGACCAGAACTACTTTTTCTGCAAATCACCAAGAGTTGAAAAATCTCTTGCTTTAACCATGCATTTTCCCTTAAAAACGACTGTCCAGACATTTTGCAATACCAACATTAACCAAATCGTAAGCAAGATAGCCACCATAGTGCACAAAATGTTTATATTAATGCATTTTCCATTCATTTATGCCGTGTGGAAGTTTAATATTCTACAAATAGAATTTTGCACTGGTAATTATTCAACATATTTACTCTACCCATGGAAGCAAACTCCTGTTTCAGAGCAGTTATATGGTCTTGTTCATAACAGAAACAAGATCACAAACAAAATCTGTTAGATTTGTGCGAAAGAAGAATTTGTATAAATAGTTACACAGTTGAATTTCTGAGATTAAAAAGGAAAAATCTTTAAATTTGTATCTAAGTTGGGAAAGTGGGTCCCAAAGAATGCTGACCTCCTGAAACTGATACGATAAAGTACTGATGGCAACATTGGGAGTCTGTCAATTTTACATTACTGTGGAGTGACACAGAAAATTCCATACATTTAATTTCATAAGACTTAATCAATACAATTGTGAAGCAATGTGACAAAACATTTTGACATTTCATACTGGACAGCAAGTAAGGTACTTTTGTAGGTGCACCATGCACCCATAAATGCTAAAATATTTACAAATATGTTGTAACCTGAAGATGTTTTGAACATAGTCTCTGTCTCTGATGTGTTTCATATGAGATGAACCCAATGTTGCAGTAGGCAAGATGACTGCTGAAGATGCAGTGGTCCCTTTCTGTCCATTAACAGTGGGAACTCGGAGGCCAGGAGATGGGGGAGGAAGGCAGAGATTCAGAGCTAATTTTATTGAGCTAATATGCTGCTGGATGGGTACAAAGGTACATATGGGAGAAAAAGGAAAAAGCTACAGTGATCTCCAGCAGAACTCAGTGTTAGGCAGTTTTTGTGTGCCTGCCAATAACCAACACTGAACAGCATCTGTAAACAATTCAATTTCCTTGGCTAAAAGTCTGGAAAACATAAGAATTCGGAGTAATATGCCATTCAGCCCTTTGAGCCTGCTTGGTGATTCAATGAGACCTTGGTAATCTTCAACTACACAATTAGAACAACCACATACTCTCTGCATCCTTTGATATTTCTAACATGCTAAGATCTATCAATCATACTCACTCCTGAACATACTCAGTGGTTGAGCCTCCACAGTGCTCTGGGGGCAGATATAGAAGAAAATCAAACAGAGAAACATGGCTTAGAAGTGGGGATTAATTTTCCAAAAATCAAACAATTTTTCAGTTCTCTCTTACTGGTATTGACACCAGCAAATTTTTTTAGTATATGCAAAACACTGACATTTCTACTGGATGATGGCTTTCTGATTGACAATAAGTCAGGGACAGTAAATGTCAATCAGCAATGCCAGTGCAACGTCTCATTGCCAGATGTGCAAAAAAAACCACAAATGCCACAAATTTGAACTAGAAACAGGAAATGTTTGAAATATACAATGGATTTGTCAGCGCCTGAAAGCAATGAAAGGAATTGGTAATTCAGGAGAACCTACAACTCAAAACATTAACACACTTTTTCCCTGATAAATCCCAAAGGATTCACTGCACATTTGCAGCATTTTCTATTCTAATTCCTTGCTTTATCTTCACACCCTCGTCACCTCTAGGTTCACTGACATTTTCACAAGGTCATTATCATTTAACCAGAATGGTCCATAAAACCTCCATACTGCAATAACAAATTGATTTTTAAAATTTCAGGTCTTTTATTTCTACTGTATTTGAAAATCAATTCCATGCATTGGCCACATTACGAAGAACATCAATTCTTCTCTTATAGAACACAACTTCTCTTACAGAACACAAGACCAGAAGAAATAACACTCAAGAAGCTGGGTAATATCCAGACCAGGGAGCCCACTTGATTGCCACCACATTCACTCTGTCCATTAGCAACACACAGTAGCAACAGTTTACAAGATGAATTGCAGAAATTCTCAAATTGAGGGCACATTCTTCATCTATGACGACTACCGTCTGGAGATCAAGGTCAGCTGATACATGGGAACACCGTCACTTGTAAATTTCCCTCCAAACCACTCTCAATCGTGAAATAGAAATATATTGCTGTTCCTTCACTGTTGCTGGGCCAAAATCTTGGAACTGCCATCTGAATGGCATTGTGGATGAACCTATGCCAAATGTAATACACTAGCTCAAGAAGGCATCTCATCACCACCTTCTCAACATCATTTAGGCCCAGCCAGCAAAACCCAGGTCCCCTGAATGAATTAAAAAAAGGGACCAAAATTAGATCATTCGGCCCATCGAGGCTATACTCAATATGATAGCTGATATTCAGCCTTGACTCCACTTTTCCAGGATCTCCCTTTCCTTCGATTTCCCTTACCATCCAAAATTCCCCCTCAGCCTTGAATATGCTCAATGACTTAATGTCCTCTGGAGTATATGGCTAATGATTCATAACTCCAAGGGAATAAATTTCTCATTTTAGGCATAAATGGTAAATTTCTTATCCTGAGTCCATTTCCCCTAGTTGTAAACTTTCCAGTCATGGTATACATCCTGAGCAGTTGCCCTGCCAATTTGACTCTGAGTATTACATGTTTCAATGAAATCACCTTTAATTTTCCTAAATTCTAATTAGTATAGGCTCTTTCTAAATAAGAACCAGAAGAACTACAGATGCTGTAAATCAGAAAGAAAAAAAAATAGCTGCTGGAAAAGATCAGCAGGTCTGGCAGCATCTGTGGAGGAGAAAACAGAGTTAATATTTCGGGTCCAGTGACCCTTCCTCAGAACATATAGGTTCATGTTTAGGCTCATTCTAGTCAGGCAGCCCTGTGAGAACAATCCTCTAATCTTAGGACTCAATCCAATGAACCTTACCTCCATCCCCTAAGGCAAGTACATCCCTCCTTACATATGGGGACCAAAGACGTACATAGCACTGCAGGTGTATTTTCATTCAAATCATGTACATTTCCAGTGAGAGTTTCTAAGTCTTGCATTCAAATTTCCTTGCAATGAAAATTAATAGACCAGTTGTTTCACTAATTATTTCCTGTATGTAAACTATGTGTTTTGCGCAGGGAGACATCAAAATCACAGTGAGCTGTATATTGATCCACCTGATGCTATTACTGGAAAAGTCAGATCCCAGACTGAAATCTGGTTTGATAGATCACTTTATTGGTTCTAACCAGTTTTTTCTTGCTGAAACAGTAACACATAATATTACAGATTTGTTTGTTACATTAAAACAGAAGTTTATGATATAAAAAGTTAAAGATAAAACAGAACCAAACTATTTACGTATAACATACGTTTAAAGATTTCGAAACACATGGTAAAACCAATCTCAAAAGGATCCCTTTACAACACACAATGGCAGGATTCACTTCTGTATCATCTCCATATAGCTTAATTTAATTGTGGCTAAAAATTCCAGTCTTGAAAATCTGAAAGCCTCTTCCTGAAGAATTCATACACGAAGATTAAACTTTCTAAGCATCAAATAACCCTTCTGGGTATTAGCCAAACATTTCTCATCTACAACCTTTAATAAACTACTTACACTGAGGTAACCTATTTTAACTTATGCTCCTCCTAAAAGTCTGCCTATATAAACAAAAAATGATTACTTTTCAGGAAGTCTTTTTATGCACTGCATTTTAAAAGAAATCAACATGGTTACAGAAATATGTACAAGTTGATTAAATTCCTTCAGACACACCCAAATGCCTATAGCTCAAATTCAAAATTCCAAACTCAAAAATAAGCGATATTAAAATATACATCATTAATCTTACTTCACAACAACAGGACTTAATATGTTTTTTTTAAATTCACGTTTCCAAAATGAATCATCTTTTCTTCCCACAGTTTACTCCATCTGCCACCTTTTTCATTAAAAAGTCTCACAGCTGACTTTGCGCATTTAACTTTGTATCAACACTACACAAGGTCCATGCATTTAAGACATCAATGCAGACTGTAAATAGCAGGGTTCCCTGCAGTGATCCTGTGACGACTCAGTCGTGACAGCCTGCCAACCTGAAAAAATTATTTAATTTCTGCTGTTTTCTGTGCTTAAACTAATCCTCAGTCCTAATCTTAGAGAACAACTTTTCACAAGGTGCCTCTTCAAACCCTGAATCTGCCATTTCCACATTCCCCATTATAATTTCTCCTGATTGAGTCTTGAAAGAAAAATGCTTACTTTTGCTTCTCTCTCCCATTTTGTATACTAGTTGAAACTCTTAAGAATTAAAACTGCCTTCTTTTAATTTTTTTTTCCAATTTTATCCCTAACCTCTTCAATTAGCCACAGATAGATCACTTTCTCAATGATATGTACTTTTCATTATTCTTAACCTGCGCTCCTTTGCCACATTTCCACAATTTTCTGGATTTACTACTTGCAAGCTTGGGTTATATACAGATGCTTTAAAATCTGAAAAGCCCAAGTTCCTTTATGTCTCAGTTCTTGAATGATACATTCACTGACACTCATTCTTCTCTGCCTCTAATTCATGAATATCTTCCATTTGTTAGTGGCTGATACGAGACAAAGTGATCAAGGTCACAGTGCACTTTTGTCATCCTTCTAGACATAATCAAAATTCATCTCAGTACAGAATTCCACGGCCTATATCCTAATCTGCACTAAATCTCTCATTATGCATCATTATACATGCCAATCATCATTGGGGTCCTCTTCTGCAAATACATTGAATTCAAAAGCCTTGACTACAAGATACTCCATAGATTTGTTCCCTTCTAATTGCAAACTCCTCCAATTTTAATTGCTAGTGTATGCCCACCTCTTTTTAGACACTGGATTGATATACATTTGTCATTCTGTTCTGCTTCATTTTTGGCAGCTAAACCTTAAACCCTACTTACAAGTCTCCTAAATCTTTTTTGCCTTGCAATCTCTCTCATCATGTTTAAAAGCCTCCAATATTTGCTCTTCAACAATGCCTTCAGTCAGCTCACAAAATGTTACACTTAGTTCTACCCTATTTATGTTATAAACCTCATGGTATCTTGGGACATTTATGATGTTAAAGGTGTTAAATAAATGCCAGCTATTATCAAATACAATGATTAAATGGACAATTATGTTGTTTTTAAAAAAACACACATTTTGGTGAAAAATAAATCTAAATCTGATATAGAATAATTTACCCAGAAAGCCTGTTAATAGCAATTCAAGCGGACATTTACATGCTCATGGCACTATCCAAAACGCAACATGTTTCTGAACTGACACCCGTCAATAGTAACCGGGCTACTTTTGTGAAAACTAGCTCTATATGTAAATGTTGCTGTATGTGCTTACGAAACAATCACCTGTACTTTGAAAGTGTCAGAGAATTGTTAAAGCACAGAGGGAGACTTGAGACCAGACTTGCGCCTGCAACAAGAAATTCACTGAGGCCTGTTCTCCCACTCTCTCCCCACCCTGTCCCCCCACAAAAGAAGCCCTGTTCCTTCTTTCCAGGTAAGAGTCTAATAGTCTAATTAAGCTAAACCTGTTTACATCATGACATGATATGGTGCCCTCCAGACTTTAACCAGAAAGCCTTTTCTTATATCACTTGTCTTGCCTTCGCCAATTACTTTAAATCTGCACCCTCTTGTTCTCAGTCTCCACTGTCTCTGCTCACAGCCTTCATTACTTCAAATACCTCTCTCGACTCTCATATGGTAAGTCTACTTTTCGACAAGGAACAGTCTTAACTTGTCCAGTCTTCATATCTGGAACCATTCTAAGGACCACTTCTGGAACCATTGTAATGACCGTGAATCTACTGTCGACTGTTAGGAAAAACTGATTAGGGTCATTAATGTCTCTCTGGCCTACATGTGATTCCAGGCCCACAGCAATGTGAATGATTCTTACCTATCCTCTGGATAATTAGGAATAGGCAACAAACGCTGACCTAGCTAGTGACACCCACATCGCTTGAATTAATTTTTTTAAAAAATGTGAATCTTTTCTGTTTTCTTTCCAATGTCTGGAGCTCAAGAACTGGACACAATACTCCCACTGAGGCTAAACTAGTGCCTTATACATGTTCAGCATAACCTCCTTGCTCTAAAACTCTATGCCCTACTAACAGAAACCAAGGTACTGAATGCTTGATTAACCATCCTCTTTCTAGCTATCAGCATAGACTTATAAATATATGTATCTCTCTGCTTCTGAATTTATTTTTGCATTGTATTTTTATTTCACATTGTGGCTTTTTTTTACTACAAAAACAAATCATTTTTCCATACTGAACTTTACCTGTTAACTGTTTGCCCATTCCACCAACTTGTTTACCCATTCGATTATGTTGTCTATGTTGGCTTGAAGTTCAACACCGTCCTCACAGTTCCCCAGTTTACAACTTTTGTTCCTTATGCAAATTTTGAAATTGTGCCTTGTATAATCTGCACAAACAAGAGTCCCAACACGGATCCTGGGGAACTCCACTGCAAATCTTCCTCCAGCCCAAAACACCAATTAACCACTACTGGGACAGTTTTATGTCTAACTTCCTTATGTTCTTTCTATCTGCTGAGCTTTACTTTTATCCAAGTCCATTGTATGGCATTGTATGAAATGCTTTATTTTCCAGGAAGATCTCTAAACTACTTTTGAAAGGCAATACGCACGTGCTCAAAGAGAAAGCCAGAAGCAAGGTACGGTTCTTCTGTGGTAACTGTTATGGCCTGGATTTTGTTACAAGAGTAAGTGAATCTGTACAGCACACTCTGGCATTGTGGAGGAAATCAGAAAACAACTCTAACCTACGCATGTGTGGTCGCCAATGTAGAAATTTGGAAGTAGCTGTCTGATTGGCACTGCTTCTGCTTTGTTACACTGACACTTTGCCAAGAGGCCTGACATGAAAATCCATAATGGGTATGAAAATGAAGAACTGATCCAATCAACATGCCAGAAAATGTCAAGACTTGTGCAATCAGCTGCAAGTGAAATTTTAACATCGTCTTTAAACTGCTGAACTCTGTCACTAAAAGTTTACAAGCGTGGAGTCTCATTGATTCAGATCTATTTTTAATGAAGATTTTAAAATAAACTAACATTACGCATATGTCCGCTCCACACTTCCCACTCCCGGCACTTTTCCATGCAACTGCAGGAAGTGCTACACCTGTCCCTACACCTACATCTCCCGCCTCACCCCCATCCCAGGCCCTAAGAAAACCTTCCACATTAAACCTGCACAACTGCTAATGTGGTATACTGTACCCGCTGTTCCTGATGTGGCCTCCTCTACATCAGGGAAACCAAGCGGAGGCTTGGAGACCACTTTGTGGAACACCGATGCTCGGTTTGCGACAAATGATTACACCTCCCAGTCACGAACCACTTCAATACCCCCTCCCACTCCTCGGATGACATGTCCATCCTGGGCCTCCTGCAGTGCCACAACGATGCCACCCGAAGGTTGCAGGAACAGCACCTCATATTTCGCTTGGGAACCCTGAAGCCCAAAGGTATCAATGTAGACTTCACAAGCTTCAAAATCTCCCCACCCCCAACTGCATCCCAAAACCAGCCCGGCTCATCCCCAGCCTCCCTAAACTGACTGTCCTTTCTCCCACTTTTCTGCTCCTCCCACCTCAATCCCCAGCTCCTACCTACCAGCCTCATCCCCACCTCCTTGACCTGTCTACCTTCCCTGGGCTGACCAACCCCCATCCCAAATTCCTACCTACACTCACTTTTACTGGCTCCATCTCCACCTGCTTGACCTGTCCATCTCCTCTCCACCTATCTGCTCCTTTATCCATCTTCCATCTGGCTGTGCCCCTCCCTATTTATTTCAGAATACCCTTCCCCTTCCCCATTTCTGAAGAAGGGTCCAGACCTGAAACGTCAGCTTTCCTGCTCCTCTGATGCTGCTTGGCCTGCTGTGTTCATCTAGCTCTACACCTTGTTATCTCAGGTTCTCCAGCATCGGCAATTCCTACTATCTCTAACATTATGTTTATACTTTTTTGTCTCATCTTTATTTCACTTCATATAATTTTAATTGAATTCCATTTTCAAATTTACACATTCTGCTTTAGACTGTCTCAAACAGATTTCTTTCCAATCTGACTGGTTGAAGGGGGCTTGCTCACACATCTCATAGAAAGAACACAAAACATTTATGGGATGTTATCAGTGCAGTGACTAGTGAGTGTCATCCTTTCACTGCTGACCACAAAATCCAGTCCACAGAAAGGGAGTTTTGTTTGCATTGTGAGCAAAATAGTCAAACAAAGATGGAAACATAAGAATTAAAACAGAAATTGCTGGAATAATTCAGATCTGATAGCATCTGATCTGAAGAAGTGTCACTAGATCCAAAGCATTAACTCTGATTTCTCTCCACAGACGCTGTCAACCTGTTGAGCATTTCTTAAAAACAATTTCTGTTTCTGATTTCCAGCAATGACAGTTTTTTTTTGATTTTTTTGCTTAGTATGACAATTCAAGAATTGGTTATAGAGTTCACAACACACCTAGGAAGCTCCACGAGCACAAAGCACGGTCTGGAAGCTAGTACACAAGCTGAGTGTTAGCCTCATTAGAACATTGATTTCCATTTAAATGAGATATTTCTCACAATTGGTACAATGGCTATGCAGCACATTAACATCAGTGTAGCCACAGGCATCTGAAAAGAACACTGAAGAAAAGGACAGATTTTAAAAAAAGTTTAAATACACTTCTGAACAGAACTTCTCAAATTTAGATTTGATTGGTTGTTTTTCTAAAAGTGTGATGGGTGTTCCCCCCATGTCTGGGTAGGTTTCCTCCCACAATCCAAAGATGTGCAGGTTTAGGTGGATTGGCTTTGCTAAATGGTCCACAGCATCTAGGGATGTGCCGGCTAGGTGAATAAGCCGCAGGAAGTGCAGGAATATGACTTTGGTGGTGGGGAGGGAATAGGTCTGGGTGGGATGCTTTTCAGTATGAACGTGATAGGCTGAACGGCCTACTTCCACACTGTAGGGATCCTATGTACCATTTCCTTCGAAAGGGGAAAATTAAGAGCAAAGGCAATTAGCACAGAGCCTTTAAAGATTTAATTAGAAATAATTATTTGAAAAGAATGGTTTCCTGGACATGCAAATCTCATATCTGTGGTGCTACAGAGGTGTCACCACAAGGAAATTATGTTTTCTGTTGAAAATCATCTAGTGTACACCTTTCAATAGATGCCACTGATAGTTAGCAATGTAGAAACGATCTCAGTAACTCTTCCTCTTGAGGCATAAAACATAAATATCACTAGCTTTCAATCTGTAGGCATTTTAATGTATTTTATTGACTTTCTTGCTCCATGCTGTTTTCTTTCAGCTGAGAAACTAAAATACTCTTGAATGTCTTTAGTACAATGCAATGCAGGCAGTCAGTACAGAGCGAGTTATGTTTTTGTGCTGATTCCAACTCTCTTCCCAATCATTGGAAAAGGCTCTATTTAATGACACATTCAGCAACTGGTAAAAGTTATCCTTATAGGGTAAAAGCACAGATAAAAAAAAAGGAAAATAAAGAAGTCAGAACAGATAAAAGAACACTGGCAAAAGAGAAATTATCTTGGCTGTCACCTATTCTTGGGCCTAAATAACGACACCATAAAAAGTATGAAAATTACTCCGGAAGACATCAGTTTTTTAAAAATTCATTCACAGGACATGGATATCGCTGGCCAAGCCAAATATTATTGCTCATCCCTAACTGACCAGAGGACAGTGAGAGTCATCCACATCGCTGTGGGTTTGGAGTCACATGTAGGCCAGACAAGGCAAGGATGACAGCTTTCCTTCTTTTAAAGGAATTAATGAACTGGCGTTTTTTTTCTGACAGTTGGCAAGTTTCATGGCTGTCATTAGGTTCTTCATCCCAGATTTTTATAGAATTCAAATTACATCATCTGCCTTGGCAGAATTTGAACCTGGGTCCCCAGAACATGGTCCAAGGCTTTGGATTAAAAGTCTTGTAATAACAAGTGGCAATGGCCTCCTAATATTATGTTCTGAAACACAAGTTATGTGAATGTAATCCTGTAGCTAAATCAATTAAGCTAGTTGTTGGATAAATGCATGACAACACTGCCCTGGTCAATGTGTTTATACTCTATCAATGTGTTTAACTCTGACACTATCTGACATTGCTATTCTAGTGCAACATTTTAATGATGAAGATGATATATATGTTGAATATTGGATTAAGTACAGAACTTCATATAAATATAGGACAGCAATCAGCAGATATTTGTTCAGGGTGAGAATCTCAATTAAACCACATCCTTTCATTGGGTTTCAGAATGAATGCTGGATAATTAGTGCATTAGTATTATTTTAAAGCTGATCCAAGAAATCAGAACGCTATTCTTTTTGGACAAGCCCAAAAAACTGAATTGCTGGTTTCTGAAGAGCGAAATATTTATTTACGTTTATAGAAGTATCTGTCCTCAGAAAACTTTAATGCATAAAAAAGGAATTTAACCTTTTTACTTGTTGAAATAACATCTTGCCCTCTTCCAATTCTCCACACACTTCTGAAGATATGACTCCTGGTGGCCTTCTATTCAACCTCCCAGATTGCCACTCTTCATGATAGTCTGAACAATCAGACAATTTGACTCAGAGAGAGCATCACAACTCAAAGCACCCCAAAATGTTTTTTGTACAACTGTGGACCCTATTTACAAGGCTTGAAAACTGTCATGATCCCTTATTGAATGAATGAGTGGAGTGGAGGACCAAACTCAAAGAATGGGTGGGGTGGGGGTGTTAGCTATCACTGTCTCAGAGCTCATGATCCCACTTGGGAGTCCTGACTTTCACTCTGGGAAAGCTCATCACAAACAATACAAACCATATTATTTGAACATCTACAAAAAAAGTGCATACTTCACAGGCACTGATGTTGTGAAACCTCTACTGTGTGAACCACTTTACGTTCACTACAGCATTTATGTAAAAATTGTTTCATGATCTAGGCTTAGACCAAAAAGCCTAAAAGCAAAAGCAGCCGTTCAGACCACCGAGACTTATCTCCCATTCAATGAGATCATGGTTGCTCTAATAATCCTCAATTCCATTTTCCTACCAATAAACCTTATTCCCTCATACTGACAGATTTTTCGTCTCAGCCATGAATGTATTCAGTGACCCAGCCTCGACAGCCCTCTTCAGTAAAGAATTCCACAATTTACTACCCTTAGGAAAAACAAAGGCTTCTCATCTCTATCCTAATTGGGTGACTCTTTACTCTGAGGTTATGCCCTCCGGTTCTAGACTCACCTACAAAGGGAAACAAAGTCTCTGCATCAATGCTGACAATCACGCTTAATGTTGTATGTTTTAAATCTTCTAAACGTCAAATGAACAAGCTCAATTTGCTCAATGTCCCCTCAGAAGAAGATCCCTCCATGCCCAGGAACAGCCTACTGAACCTTCTTTGAACAGTCTCTAATGCAAATGTGTCTTTCCTGAGATAAGGGGCACCAAAACTGTTCACAGCATTGCAGAAGTGGTCCAATTAGTACCTTGCATATTTTCCACAGACTCTCAGAATCCCTACAGTGCAGTAAGCAGCCATTTGGGCAATCCCATCTGTACCCACCCTCCGAAGAGCATCCCACCCAGACCCAGGACCCCACCCTATTCCTGTGCCCCCACAGTTACCCCAGCTAATCCACTTAGCCTGCATATCCCTAGTAACTATAGACAATTGAGCATGGCCAATCCACCTAACCTGCAGATTGGAGGAGGAAACTTAAGCACCTGGAGGAAGCCTACAGACATGGGGAGAACGTGCAAACTCCAAACAAGCAATCAATCAAGGCTGAATCAAACCCAGGTCCCTAGAGCAGTGAGGCAGCAGTGCTAACAACTGAGCCACTGTGCCAACAAAATTCTACTTTTAAACTCCATTCCCTTTATTTTAGAGGGCAGTCCATTTGCCTTCTCTATTACTGCTGAACTTGGATGCTATCTTTTTGAGATTCATGCATGAGGACCCCCAAGTCCCTCTGCAGCTTCCTCCATTTAAACAACATTCAACTCTTCTATTGTTCCAGTCAAGACGCATAATCTAATTTTCTCACATTATATGCCATTTGTCAAGTATTTTTGCCCACTCACTTAATCTGTCTATATCCCTCTGTAGACTGTGTGTCATTGTCACCAACTGCTTCCCACCTGCTATTGTGTTGCCCACAATCTTACTGTCAGCACATTCACTTCAGTCTTCCAAGTTATTAATTGTATTGCATTTAAATAATTATGGCCCTAGCACTGATCGCCATCCTGAACATGTCCCCTTTATTCCAACTCAATCTCCTATTAGTTAACCAATCCTCAACCCATGCTAATGTATTATTCCATGAGCTCTTACCTTATTAAACAGCCTCACATGCATCATTTGGAAATCTAAATTTATTACATCCAGTGGCTCCTCATTATCTATCCTGCTTGTTACATCAGAGTCATACATCATAGAAGAGGTTCTTTGAGTCTGCACTAACCTATCTACACTAAACCCACTTTCCAGAATGTGGCTCATAGCCTTGAATGTTATGGCATTTCAAGTGCACATCCAGGTACCTTTTAAAGATTGTGAGGTTTCCTGCCTCTATAACCTTACCAAGCAATACATTTCAGATTGCCACCACCTCCCACCCTTCATCTTTAAAATTATGCCCTCTTACAACTAAGAGGAACAGCTGTTCCTATTCACCCTCTCCATGCCCATCAATCTTAAGACACCTCAATCAGGTCCCCACCTCCCTCCCACCCCTCAATCTTCTCTGCAATAAAGAGCACAACACAAGCTCATCCAGTCTCTCTTTGTAGATAAAATGCCCTCAGCCAGGCAACATCGCAGTGAATCTCTTCTGCACCCCCTCCAGTGCAATCACATCCTTCCCAGTGTGGTGACCAGAATTTCACACAGTTCTTCAGCTATGGCTGAACCAAAGTTTTTCACAGCTCCAACATAACCTCCCTGCCCTTCTAATCTATGCCACAACTAACAAAGGCAAGTGTCCCATATGCCTTAACTATCCTATTAACTTGTCCTGCCATCTTCAGCGATTTTGGAAACAAGCACCCCAAGATCTGAGTTTCCTAGTGTCCTGCCATTCATAGAATATCTTGTTACTTCATCCATTTTTCATCACCTCTCACTCTTCAGAGTTAAATTATATCTGCCTCTGATCCATCCACATCATCCTGTAACCCAAGGCATTCCTCCTCAATGTTAACCACCATCCCAATCTTCATGTCATTTGCAAACTTAGTTATTTCTAAACCTCGGTGCTCCCAAACATTCTCATCTCTCTTGTTTAAATATATCACAAACAACAAGGACCCAGCACTGATTCATGTGGTTTGCCACCAGACACTGGCTTCCTTGGAATAAGGGAGACCATACCTATGGAAAGTAATATATTCTTTTCAATATTTTAGTTAGCCTGTGTCTGCTAATGGGCAGGTTTTTCACAAACTATAGAAGCTGGCCACAAGAATACAATGTAAGTGAACAGAGTTGACTTGACAACAGTCTATCCATTCCTCTCTCAGTGGGGATATGTCTGTTCAATGTTCATCCGCACTTCTAACAAAGCTTTCAGAAATTACAAAATAAATCCTAAAATGTAAGTGTAATCCTTTTTTAAAATGACATCACAGAACAGTGCACAGGTCTACCAATGCATACCTCAACACTCTATTTAGACAGTTAAGTTACTGAGTCGATAATTTAGTGCAGTTACAAATAGAAAATCAAGTAGATACACCCAATAATAATTACTCATTCATGATTGTGGGCATCATTGATTGCACTAGTGTTTATTGTCCTATCCTTAATTGCCTAGACAGCAGTTAAGAATCAACCATATTGTTGTGGGTCTGGAGCCACGTGTAGGCCAGACCAGGGAAGGATGGCAGACTTCCTTCCCTAAAGGACATCAGTGAACCAGATGGGTTTTTTACCCTTGATAATTGTTAATGGATTCACTGTCATCATTAAACTCTTATTTCCAGATTATTACTGAATTCAAATTCCATCATGGTATGATTCAAACACTGACGGCCAGAACATTACCGAGGTCTCTGGATTAATAGTCTAGTGATAATACCACTGAGCCATCGCCTCCTCTAGGTTTGGGACCGAATCATTTCCTTTTAAGCTTTTCCTTTGTTAAACTGAGTTTACAGTGCAATCAAATGCAACAACAGTGCAAAAATCGAGTCTATGTCCAGAAAACAGGAGCCAAAACTGATTACCTAACAGCTGTGATACTGCAAAAAATACAGTGCTACCTTGATTCAAGATGTCAGTGTGATTTGCTTCTTCTGGACAAATTGATTATCAAACAGTATGGTGATCTCTTGCAAGATTATGTCATCATTTTTTACTGGTAACCTAATGGAATGGATGAATTCCCTTAATTCTTATGATCTGAAAACCCTAAGTCATGGTGTAATTTTTATGGCTTTTAATGATGTTTTGTATAAAATCAAGTCATGGTCACTCAATAATTAGCCTTTGACTATTGAGTGCAAACTGCTAGCCTATTGCAATTTAGTGTTTTATTTTATATGTACGAAGGAATTTATGACAACTCCTCTGGAGCCATGCTCAAAAAGGCAATGCATTCAAGTGAAGAGAAATTCTGCTATAAAATTGTAGCATAAGATAGGGTACAGGGTATAGATTATTCACAGCACTGTTGGGTCTAAATATATTACATATGCTGAATGACATATTAATGTCAGAAATAGTGTCATACTGACATTACAATAATTCATTCATATCAGGTGGAATAAGATGATCCTACAGTAATAGTATAGAAATTGTGAAAATAGAACTTGAAACCACCATAAATTAATCCTTGTCAAAAAAAAGCTGTACTTGTGATTAAATGAACTGTCATAAAGACTCAAAACTCGAGGGCAAAAATCATGGCCAATATCAGAGCTACCAAGTTTTATGTAGTTGACAGCTTTTTGCCAATGGGAATCATATTCTCCATCTTATAGTCAATGTTAGCCTCCTACATAGCACACACATTACAGGCTTAACAGCAACACTTCCCTCAACTGGAAATCACTGAAGCCCCTAGATCTTCAATTCATTGAATATAAATCTTGTTCAACATAATTATATTTGCTACTGTGGCAAATCAAATGGATAAACGTAATCAACACCTTCAGTCAGGTAAATACAGAAAGCTAACTGCCATAGAACCTCATGTTGGTTGTATCATCAATACAAAGTACCAGCTCAGTCAGGAACTTGTGTAAATTGTTACAATTATTATGTTTTGATTTTTATGCTTTAGGACTGTCTCCTGAATTTAGGAATAAAACAAAGGAAGGGAAGGGGTCCCATTTCACTTTCTGAATTCCACTAACAGCAAGCTTAAGTGGCTTGGTTGTTAAAGATTAAAGGAGAGGCCTATTTGCTTAACAGAGGAGAAGGTACCAAATATACACACCTGTAAAAATAGAGCAGTTGAGTTGTGAGTAGAGAGACTACTAGTCTCCGAATCTCAGTGAAATGTTAGGAATGTGAAGTTTTTGAAGTGTTTATACTTTAAACTGTCTACTTGTACATAGAATGGAGTTCAGGGGACTAAAAGGTAGCTAATAACCATTTTTACCTGAATACAAGGTCCAGTTGATCAATATTGCCACCAACCTTTAGAAATTCTTTCATACTTGCTAGAGAGGTGTGTAAAACATCCCGGAATATGTTGAATTAAAGAAAATTATTTCACAGGCTGTAGATATCACTGATAGGCCAGCATTTGTTACCCATCCCTAATTTGACAACAAAGACTTCAGAGAGAGCTGCTGAAGGATTGGGTTTTAGGTATCTTAAATCTAGCACTGAAACACAGATTTAGGGTCAGCCTGCAAGAATCTGACCATCCGAGAGCAGGGAAATAGAGACAGCAAGTGTCTATGGTTCAGAATGCAGAATGTTGGTAGGAGTCTGCCCTGGGTTGAAGAGATCAGCTCCTGAGGGTTCAACGAGAATGGAAGATTCATGGAACTGGGACAGAGGGAAGAATCATCAATTCATCCCTTACCTCGAAAGTCAGCTCTGGAATTAGGAGTTACCTAGCTGAGACTGGAAAAGCAACTAACTGTCAGGAGCTAGGAATCACTTCGGACTGATTCCAAGGCATTTAAGCAGAACTACATGCAGACTGTCTGTCATCTTGAAAGTTTAATGAGGAAAATGTCTGAATGGCTTAAAGTATACACTACCTATGTAAAACTGTTTTAGACACTGTGACTTTGAGTTTGATTGTTCCAGCTAAAACCTTAAAACTTGAAACCTTGCTGTGCTTCTCTGTCTGTCATTGGAAATTGAAATATCTTTTTCAAAACTGTTAGTTTCTATGGAGATTGGAACAAAATAACTAAAAAAGTTCAAAGAACAGCAGAAGAACTTCCCGGAAAAGTGGTTCATAGAATCCCTACAGTGTGAAAGCAAGCCATTTTGCTTACTGGTCCATAGTCACCCTCTGAAGAACATCTCACCCAGGCCCGGCCCCCTACCCCATCCCTGCTTTTCCCATAGCTACTCCACCTACCCTGTACATTCTTGGACACTATGGGCAATTCAGCATGGCCAATCCACCTAACTTGAACATCTTTGGACTGTGGGAGGAAACTGGAGTACCTGGAGGAAACCCACGCAGACACGGGGAGAATGTGAAAACTCCACGAAGACGGTTGCCCAAGAGTGGAATCAAACCCGAGACCCTGGCACTGTGAGGAACAGTGCTTACCACTAACCCACCGTGCCTACCTGACTAGTAACTGGAATAGTCTTCTGGGCAGGATGTTAGAAAATTGACAGTCATTAAAGAGAAAGTTATATATTATGATTTTGGGGGGGGGGGGGGTGGTTGGCGAAGAAACAACAGATTCATGTGATAGCATGAGCTGAGGGCTGTTTTTCCTTCATTGTCCTTAATATTCATACTGTAATTTCAATTAGCAACACGATAAACGTCAGTCATAAGGCTAACTTTATGGCAAAAGTAGGTCAAAAGTAGGGCATCCTATACAACATTTTGGCACAAGCATTAAAGAGGGCTAAAATACAACGTAACTAAATTGAATGACTTAATACCTAAATTTCCTGGATCAGATAATGAAACAAAATTTTTACTTTTGTGTACCATTTTGTCCCATTGTTCCAACAGGAAACTATGACCAAAGTTCCAGCAGCACAAATTTGTTTATGCTTTGCAAAAATCAGATTTTACAAAGCTCAAATATAGCACCACCTGTAGGGGCACTGTCCAGTGACTGTCTGCTTTGTGCTATGGTGCCTGACAGCCTCCCCTTCCACTGTTATACAAAATAGAATTCCAGTTTTTTTTTGTACTAGTATGCCCATCTGAGGGAGCTGCAATCTGAAAATTTCTGGGCAGGGGATACTAACAGCTAAGGTCAGTAAGGGAAATCCAAGTTAAAATTTTGCCAATAAGTTGACAAAGTTTGGAAAATGATGAAATCTCATAATTTTGGGACACGTTGCAACTCCTGAGAGTTAATCTTTTGCAATGATTAGGTAGAGTTATAGGAAACAGCAACTGAAATTTTCAGCATATACATTTCAAAGCAGGGTCGGGGACAAAAATTGCTGGCCCTGCTGCTGCTATTTGTTCTGGGTCTGGACTCCTGACTTCAACACAGCAATACCCCCTACACTGTGACCTGATGTACCCCCTATCTCTGGATTTGCTCCAAAATAGCACTTATGATAAGAGCGTTTTTGGTGTGAAATTATGACAATTTTTTCCAGTTTTCTTTATTCAGTTGGATAAATTGAAATAAGGATTCTAAAAACAAATGACTGAAGCTAGATCAAAATAAATCATACATTCAGACAATAGTCTGCCCATTTATGAAATACTCATGTCATAACAAATTCAATTGGATGCTTCCAGAGATGCTTTGCTTTTATGTGAAATCTTGCCACTCATCAAAACGAGGAATGTTAGTGATGAGGAATGAATGTCATTCCATTTCAGACACTCGGTTTCAGCGTTAAAAAATGTGGATCAAAAATGTAACAGTCAGGTTTGGAGTAAAGCTGCTGCTTCAATGCTTCTAGCACAGGTGAGCAGCCTATCATTCACACATTCTTACACGATTCTGTTCCTTTGGTAACTTTTCAGTAGCAATGGAGAGCTACCACCTATGCTGTTAGAGACAGCTTTGACTGAGAACTACGTCAAAACCATGTCACATACTACACAGAAATCTTAAAGTGAAGGGTCACACGGTGTGCCAAAAGGCCCAGCATTATGCAAAATTAGCTCATATTGCATTATGCACCAAAATCAAGTCTGCACAATTGGGTATGGTATGACCACTATGATAGCGCTTAAACTGCATTATTCTTCTTTAATAGGGCATCAAATCTCAAATATTGTGTGAAAGCATCCATAACAACTTCACCATCATTTAGTCCCTTGCTGCACAAAATGTCCCATGCAATGAAATCTGAAGCTATGGCTCAATACTGTAACTCATCTATACTAGTGAATGTGAACATTATAAACTACAGTTAAGGTTGTGCAAGAGTCAAAAAGCAAATGCACATCTCACAAATATATAAATGAAAATGTACTAATAGTCCATTAATGCAGAATATAAATCAATTAAAATCACCAAAAGTTAGTTGAAGGAGGTATCTTCTGGATAAAACAGAATGAAATTGTTCTGTGTTGTTCATTGCTTCAAGCACCTTCATAGTAGCAACAAAAAAGGTTTGATTCTAAACTTACATTCACCACCATAAAACAAAGGAAATGGTTCCTTCCAGACTTGTACATGTACATGTACAACTCAGATGGACCTTCAGGAGTGAGTTTCCTGCCATTGCGGTTAGGATCTTTGGCAATAGATATGTGACAGCTGCCCTTGTACTGACTGAAGCAATACTCCTTTCACAGTTATCACGTCCCACGCATGGTGCCTACTGTTTGTTCTCAACATTTTATTTTTAAACAATGTTAAACGTGAGCGTGAAAAATGTGAATAAAATCATACAATGTGTTTAAAAAAAAAGTAAGAGTTACTGTGGTACAGACGAAGGCTATTCAATCCACAGGTTCATGCTAGTTCTCTGCAGAGGAATCCAGTCAGTCACTCTCTTTCCTTGCTGCTTCTTTGTAACCCTACACATTTGTTTCTCACTACAGCCCAACCAATTTCCTGCTGAAATCAATCATCATCCCCACTTCCATCACTTTCAAGTCAGTGAGTCCGAGCTTGTTAACACACACGGTGTAAAAAGGTTCTCCCACACATTGACTTCATTCAGGGTATGATGAAATTTGGAATTCTCAAGTTATTGTGTATATTCAGGATACAGTGTGATAGGATTTTAGATATTAAAGCTAATAAGGGGTGCAGGGTTAGCATGCAAAAATGACTGAAATAGAAGACTAGCAGTCATCTTGTAGCAGGCTTGATGGACTGAATGGCCTACTCCTGCTCCTATGTGCCTCTTCTCCAAACAGAACAATCAATTTCTCCAACCTAACTTTGTTGGCAAAAGAATTCCTCAACACTTGAACTATTCTGTTACACCTACTCTGCACTCTCCCAAGGATCTTCACTTCCTCCTTAAAGTGCAGTGACTAGAACATAATGCAATATTCTCTACGTGGACTAACCAGAGTTTTAAAGGATCAGCTCAACTTAAACATGCTTACCCAA
This sequence comes from Stegostoma tigrinum, assembly GCF_030684315.1. Classification (NCBI taxonomy): domain Eukaryota; kingdom Metazoa; phylum Chordata; class Chondrichthyes; order Orectolobiformes; family Stegostomatidae; genus Stegostoma; species Stegostoma tigrinum. Next base: position 16,574,929 of record NC_081381.1, on the reverse strand, counting down.
TACTTATGTTTATGAAGCCCAGATTTCAGACTAACTCTCCTTTCAATCTTATCTTCCCCTGGCTCGTTATTACATTCAGCCTGGTTTTCATTTGAAAATGTATCAACTATGCACCATGCAGCCATTTATTTTTCATCAGATTTTTCATCTCCCTCATAATCTAAGGAGGGACAGATTTGTGTTTTTGAGTCCCTTCCCTTTTCCCGTGATGTACTGAGCCTGTACCTGCAACATTCCCTCCTCAAAAATCACCCATCGTCCTGTTACATTATATATTTGCCAGACTTTGGCTCTGAATTACTCTGGTTAGATTCCCTTTCATCTCATTGCAATTAGCAAGTTAGCACTCTTTCAAATTTACTCTATTTACAAGAGGTTTTACTTTAGATTGTTTTTTGAATATTGAAAACGTTATCTCTGTTCTAAGGAAGCAGCCCCACACAATCTATCCATACAGATTTTACAACTGATCTTGGATAAATGCAAGGTATTACATTTTGGTACAACAAACAAGGGCAGGGCTTATACAATTAATGGCAGCTTGTAGAACAGAGTCTTTGAAGTTTACATCACATGTAGACATGATGGTTAAAAAGACATTTGGCACACTTGCTTTCAATGCTCAGTCCTTTTAGTATCAGAGTTGGGCCATTACGTTGAGGTTGTAGAGGACACTGGTGAGGGCTTTTCTGGAATGCTATGTCCAGTTATAGGAAGGATATTATTAAGCTGGAGAGGGCACAGAGGAGATTTACCAGGATGTTGCCGGGTATGGAAGGTTTGAGTTGTAAGGAAAGGCCGGATAGACTGGGACTTCTTTCACTGGCCTGTAGGAGGTGACCTGAGAGAAGTTTATAAGATAATGAGAGGTATTGATAGAGTTGATAGTAGTTGTCTTTTCTCGAAAAAGGGGGCAAGACTAGGGGGCACATTTTTAAGGTGAGAGGAGAGAGATTTATAAAAGATATAAGGAGGCAAATTTTACACAGAGGGTAGTTCGTGTGTGGAATGAACTTTGAGCAAGTGGTAGATGCAGGTACAATTACAACATTTAAAGCTCATTTGGATGGATACATGAATAGGAAAGGTTTGGAGGGATATGGGCTAGGAGCAAGCAGGTGAGACTAGTTTAGTTTAGGATTGTGGTCAGCAAGGACTGGTTGGGCCAAAAGGTATGTTACCCTACTGTATGACTCTGACTCCATGAATACAACTGTTGCTCTTATTTGATCCAGTAGCTGTCTCAGTGATAACAGATGCAACCTTTCAACTCCTCCATGAGTCAACATCACAATGGTAAAATCTTATTGAAGCATGGCAACGTTTCACCATCATAGACTCGCCCATCTTTTGCCCACTCTCAGTTTGTCATGAGATTCACTTATTGCTTCCTGACATCTCTCTCTAAAGTACTACCCAAATTCTATACCTGGTCCCCTTACTCACGGACATTAGAAATGGCTTCCTCTCCCCAGGTCACGGCCCTACACTATTTCTAAACTGTTGTCATAAATCCTGCCTTACAAAAGAAAAACTTTCTGCCCTTGTAAAATACTTTTTAAACTCTAATCTTCTTTTCCTTCAATACGTCCTTGCATGTGGTGACACATCCCAAATCTGTGTCCATCTGCCCACAACTATGTTTTGAATCACTCTAATCATATTTCCATCCATTGAATCCATGAAATGGCCTTAACCAATGCCACAAATGATATTCTCTGAGACTGTAGCCTTGTTGCATTAGCTGCCTTAGCCTGTCTCAGTCCCTCAGTACCTATGACAAATTGCACAACAGCTTAAACAAGTACATCCAGCTAACTGTGGTTAATATCATTAATAAACTTTTAACCTGAAGACTTTAGCTGCTGCAAAGTTTGAAGTTGGACTTAATGGCCCAGATTTTGCAGTAATAACAGTGAAACTATTAGTGCTGGCTGTTATTACTGCACTGAAATTGAGATCAACTGCCAGTGTTTGCACATGTGGAAATATACAAGTCCTCATGGTGCATGCGGGGGGACTTCCTACCAAACTACAATCAAGATTGTGGAAGTGATGAAACTATTGAGACAACTAGTTTGAATTTAAAAACCTTTGTAGAAGTTACACTTTGTTGAATGACGTATTGTTAGGATAATGGCATATTAAATTCACAATTACTGTTGAACAACCTCATTGCACCCGAAAAACAAATTGCATATTTGTGTAATATCGATGTTCTCATTTATGATGAAAACAATAACTTTAAAAATGATTACATTTCCATTAAAAATGTATGATATTAAAGTTTCTACCATAATGCCGTGTACATTCCAATTACTGCTGTTGGTTTCTGATAAACATGAGTTTAAAAACTGAATAAAACTATCAAAATCCAGTGCATTTTACTCGCTGGTTCTCTGACAGAATGCGTCAGTGTGTTGGCCTGCATACTCTATGATAATATCACTATCATTGGGCATCTGGAAACGCCCTTGAGTCAGTGCCAGGTTCATCCTGATATCTGGAGAGGAGAAATCTATGCTACAGATGCCGCTAGATTTTTGTGGGTAATTTTCTTTAATGTCAGCAGAAACAATGCAGCTTGCTGCTCACCACAAAAATTCAGACCAATATTTTATGTTCTGAGCAATATTAGTTGAAGGCATGTCTAGCAGTGTATGCACATCGGTATCCACAATTCTACAGGATACAAAATAGCATCTAAATCAGGCATACAGTGGGACACTATTCAATTTATGAGTTCTTTGATAATCATTGACATTTGCAAAGCAAATTTCAAAGCAAGTTTTATCAGATATTTATGCAAGCTGCTAAATCAGTGCGGTTGGCCGCCTGCAGACCAAGAAGAAAGGATAGGACAAAAAAAACACTACTGAAACAACAAGAAAAAGTAAACTGAAAACCCAGGAAGTAAGAGCCCCAAGCAGGACAGGCTGCATGTGGGTAAATGAGTGACAATGACGTCCTTCATCCTAATTTGAATGAAAGGATAATAAACTAATTGCTTTTGCAAGCAAATTGAAATTGTCCATTATTGTCCCATTTTTACAGATGGTTAGAAACAGTTATTTTGGAGAGCAAGGAGTTGGATAAAAAGTATTCAAATGTAAGACCACAGGACAAAGCTTCCAACCTCATTTACTTTTCATGACAAAGACCTTCTACATTCTCACGTCACCACCAGGCTCTTACCCTACCTCAGCTCATTGTTAAAATCCTCCAGACTCAATTACTTCGTTACTTTCTAGATTGTTGGTCTCTGACACTCCACAAATGTCAGCCCATCCACATTCTATAATGTGGAAAGTCTATTCACCCATCCTCATCAGCTGAGTTATCAATTAAAACAATTCCTGCAAAGCCCAGAAAATCAATTGTAGCTATGTGGAGAGTACAGATTTCCCAGCAAGCGCGATTCCCAGTGAGCAAGGTGGGAAAAAAAGGGTATCTAAGTTTTTTTTGTTTAAGAAATTCTGAATTTGTTATTCCAAATGTTTTGAAAAGCTGGAAAATTAATTTGAAAACATTACTCAAATAAAATTTAACATTCAAACTGTCAACTGCAAGTTTTTTTTGTCTGTGCTTTGCTCACACCCACACATGGTGACTACAGACCTGCAAACTCTCCTGTTTATACGAGTCTGAAAACAATCATCAGTTATGCAACCTCACTAGCTACTGAATGCAACTGAAGTGGGAAGTGGAAAAACATTATTTACCTTCTAACAATTGAACAGAAACTCTTGCTTCAGTGTATTTGGCATAAGTTTTACATAACTCTTCTTAAATTCTCCCACCAGAGAAGCATATCACTACTTGTAAAATAACCTCTGATTCATCGTGGGCAATGTCTTCATGCCGATTTGTGAAACTCATGAACTGAAATGAAAATGTAAAATCACTACCAGTATACACGAATGTATTTATAATTGGGGCATACTGCAACAATACACAGGTGATTTTACTTTCGCAGGCCACAAGTTATTCCTAAGATTTTCAATTATTACATGTTACTGCTACTGTGATTAAATGAACATAACAACACATAGCCAATACAACCATCAGCTTAAAGGAACCAGAGACTCACCTTGCGTTTACTTTTGACTTCCACCAGCCAAAATCCACTTGTCCCCATATGACATATCCAAATAAGAAATAACCTATCAATGATACTTAAATGGAAAACAAGAGCTGGCATAATTATTTATTTTTGTTTCTCCAGTTCCCGCTGTTTGCAATATCAATTACCATAACGTCAAAATCATGCTCATGATTACAAGTTAAAAACTTTAAGAATTAACAGATAATAAGCTGACAAGAGTGCTTTGTAACAGCCATTTTAAAAACACAAACCACAGTAAGTCCCAATTTTCAAACTTCTACTGTAGACAATCTAGTCATTGCTGTGGTTTGATAGGGTCAGATATCTCTTATTGGCTGTCAACTTGATCTAAAAAGATAGGAAAAAAGGCAAAATATTATGAATGTTTGAAAAAGGGAGGTAAAAACAGAATCTATTGGAAATACTCAATTGTTCTGGCAGCATGCTTGAAGAGAGCAACAAAGTCAACATTTCAGGTCCAATGTGACTTTTTCAGAATAGAAAGCCATGAACATTTTAGTTCTGCCAAGACTCAGGTTTGATTGCAGACTTGGGTGGCTGTCTGTCTGGAGTTTGCATGTTCTCCCTGTATCTGTGTGGATTCCTGCTGAGTGCTCTAGTTTCCTCCTGCAGTCTAAACTTGTGCAGGTTAGGTGGATTGGCCATGTTTAAAATCAGCCAGTAATGTTCAGGAATGTGCAGCTAGGTGGATTAGCCATGGTGACTGTGGGGCTGAGTCTGGGCAGGATGCTCTTTAGCAGGTCGCTGCAGACCCGATGGACTGAATAGCCTCTCTCTGCACTGTAAGGATTCTTTGGCAGACAATTATAGAGGAAATGAAAATTTTTCTTGAACTTTCTGAACTGCATTATCTTGTAAAAACAGCTGTAATCCAAACCCAAAAAGCTGACTAGAGGGAGATATTTTCCTGTGAGCATCAAGTTGAACTAATTTTGCAACTTACATATTCTTCTTTCAAGGCATAATTGATTTTCAGCCACTTCCTAATTTCCATAGAGCTTATAAAACATACAATGCTGTGTGTGGAATTGATTTTCTTCCTTAATAAAAAAAATGAACTGACAGTATGTAGTGTATTTAATACCAAAAAAACTTCATTTAAAGAATCAACAAACTAGCACCAAGTGAAATAAAGCAATTGCCAGTCTATTCCTTAAAAATTTAGGGGAAAAAAAACTCAATGCAGCATACGATTAACTTCAACAAAAATTGCAAGCTTGAATTTTAAATAGATTCAATTAGTATTGTCTGCATACTGGAAATCAACCATCTGAATCCTAATTAAGAGCTTGGCAGCAGGCTGCAACATCATCCCAAAGCAATAAGCTTTAGTGCACAGCAGTGAACTTTGCCTTGAGCTAGCATGCATAAATAAACAGTATTAATAACAATCTGAGTGCAGATTGGTGATGTTGTCTGTTACTGTTAGCTGCACTTCTATCCAGAACCCCAGTATTATTTAAATTTGCACATCATGCTTAATTAGAAAGCTAATAAACATTTATTTTTGAGCTTCTGGACTGATTGGGTCATGAGGTATTATGTTAAACATAGGGCTTTGGATGATAGGAAAGCAGTTCTTTACTTCCAGTAGTAGAGAAAACATATTAATGAAGACTCAACAAGTAACGAATGCCACTAGAAGTATCTTTATTTTGAAATTAAAGCAGATGCAAATTACAACGAACCTTAGTGCAATTTTATATTAATTTTACATTATCTATGATCTACCTTTTCCCTCACTGCAGTATTAAAAATGCCTCACGTATGCAACAGTTTGATTGCTGCACAACTATAAAGAGTGTTTCTTTGTAAATGATCCTCATAAACATGACACCATGCACAAATTATTTGGGTAAAACTATTAAATCACTTTTAATTGGTATGACAGCATTCTTATTTTAACCCTTCTTATTGAGCCCTTCCCTGAGGACTACACTTCTGTTGTCATCACTTGGTGTCTTCTATATATGTTTTTATAAAAAATGCCTATCCTCTTCCTCAGGTCTATCTAACGTGAACCTACCTCACAATTTCCAATGCACTAATGTTCATGGATTTACAAAGAGCCATTTCTCCCAATTCAGTTGTTGTCTTTCCTTGTTCAAAAGCCTTACTCCTTCTAAGCCCAAGCTTTAGGCCTTGCACCTAAAAGTTTTGATACCGCTCTAAGCATTACTCAATCCAAACATAGTCATGTGCTTCACCCCTTTCAAAATCAGCATTCATTTGTTCACAACCTGTACCCTAGTCCTTCTAGGAGCAAAATCATGACAAATGTCTCAGCTCCCACTCTCACAGCTGCAGGCATCAAAGCTATGTAGCCATAAGTCTCATCCTGGAAGTGAAAAGTCAGTGGAAAAGACTGTTATAAAGAATAATTTTAAAAGTTCAAAAAGATGAAGAAAATATGTGCATACAACAAAAATGACCAGATTTGCACAAGTCAAACAGACAACATGAGGCACAGACAAAAAAAGGAAAGCAAAATTCTTCCTCCAACATTAAAATAAAGTATCAGGACAATTAGTAAGTGATTTGTTTCTGTGCTGACAAGAGTGGGACATTAGCAAAACCTTAGCAAGCACAACTAAATACAGTATTTGAATCCACAATCTCAGTTGGTTTCTGAGTCTGGATCATAAAGCCTTAAGGATAAGTGCAAATAGATTGATTCTATTGCAGACACCATCACCAGTTTATGCCCCACAAGATTCTGTGATTTAGAATGCAAGTAATTTGATTCAGAAGACTAAAGAGCAATAAAATCATCCATTTTTAGTGCTGTAATACAACAGATCAATGGAGGAAAGCTTTCCTTTCACACCAATGAAAATGAACAATACAAACTTTTCAAAAAGCTGAACTGAGAAAAGATGTAATCCATAACAGAAATAACTTTGACGCATAGTTCCTCCTATTCACTTTTTTTAACTATGCCCCTGCACTGTGTGATTGGGTTCTTCTAACCATTACCATTTTAAAAAATCTCTATGCACTATGCAGGGAGGCATGGGGTCTCAGCGGTTAGCACTGCTGCCTCACAGTGCAAAGAACCCGGGTTCGATTCTAGCCTTGGGTGATTGTGTGGAAGTTGCATATTCTCCCCCATGTCTGTGTGGGTTTGGTGCACTGGTTTCTTCTTCCAGTTCAAAGATTTGCAAGTTAGGTGGACTGGCCATGATAAATTGCCCTCTAGTGTGGCCAGGAATGCACAGGCTAGGTGGATTAGCCATGGGAAATGCAGGGTTACAGGGACAGGGTCAGGAGCTGGGTGTGGGTGGAAAGTTCTTTGAAGGGTCAGTGTAGGTTCGATGGGCTGAATAGCTTCTTTCTGCATTATAGGGATTCAATGATTCTGTGTTGCAGCATTCTCTTTGCTTTTGCAATCAGTTTTACAAGTTTTAGACAAAACCTCAAATTGTCAAACATGCTGTGTATATGGTCGCCTTTATTTCCAAAATTACACTAAGCCATTAAATTATGAATTTTAGTAGTGTCCCACAGTATATACACATAATACTAAGCCACCCAGAGTTAGATTAATTTTGTATTAATTGGTAGAACTCCACAGGTGATATCACCATTCCAAAACAATGCTGCATGTTGGTACTGACAACATTAGAGACCAAAGTAGCAGCTTTTGTGTGGGAGAGGTTGTAAATGAATGCAGATGACAAACATTCACAAAAGAGAAAAACATTGTAGCTGGGATAACAGTTGGAATAATGAGGTTTGGAAACACGTCAAGATTAGCAAGGACAAGGTATTCGATGTTTCAATGGGCAAACAAGTGCACAAATCCCCAGGGTCTGATAAGGTGTTTCCCAGGCTGCTAGGGAAGGCAAAAGAGGAAATTGCTGGCCCCTAATGAGGATATTTAACCCCTCACTAACCACACCTGAAGAGCAAATTGGCTGGAGGATTTAATATGGATCCTTTGTTCAAGAAGGGCAGCAGGGATAGGACGGGTAATTACAGACTGATGTAGTTGATAGGGATATTATTAGAAGAATTCTGAAAGCCGAGATTAATCAATACTCAGAAGGCTGGGATTGATCAGGGATAGTCATCATGGACTTGCTACAGGGAGATTCTGCCCGACTAATTTAGTTATGTATTTTTGAAAGTCACTAAATATATTGATGAGGTTAGTGCAGTTGATGTAGTTTACATGGACTACAGTAAGGCCTTTGATGAAGTCTCACATGGAAAGCTGGTCCAAAAGGTAAGAGTTCTTAGGGTCCAAGACAAGTAAACAAACTGGATCCAAAACTGGCTTACAGATTACAGGTAAAGAGTGATGGTGGAGTGTTGATTTTGTAATTAGAAGCCTGTGAACAGCAATGTGCCACAAAATTCAGCGCTGGGACACTTGCTGGTTGTTATTTACATTAACAACTTGGATGTGAATGTGGAAGGTATAATTAGAAAGCTTGCAGATGACATAAAAATCTTGTTGATACCGAGGAGGGTACTCTCAGGGTACAGTCTGATATTGATAGCTGGCAGATGGAGTTTAATTCAGCTAAGTGTGAGTTGATGCATTTTGGGAGGTCTGATAAGGGAAGGATGATCTGTTGGTCCCTAGGGAGCACCGAGAAACAAAAGGTCATTGGTGTCCAAGTCCATGATTCCTAAGGTGACAGCACAGGTAGACAGGGTGGTAAAGGCAGCATACAGAGATCTTGCCTTCATCAGCCAGGGCATCAACTATTGGAGCAAGGAAATCTTGTTACAACTTTACAAAACATTGGTTAAGCCACAGCGGAATACCATGCATAGTTCTGGTCACCACAGAGTCGGAAGAAAGTGACTGCACTTGAGAAGATGCAGAGGAGATTCACCAGGATGCTGCCTGGGATGAAAAGTCTCAGTTATGAGGAGAAGCTGGATAGGCTGGGATTGTTTTCCTTGGAGCAGAGGAGGATCTGAGGTATAGACAAAGTAGATCATGAGAATCTCTTCTCCCACAGCAGACAAGTCTAAGATCTGAGGGCACAAGTTTAAGGTGAGGTGCAAGTGGTTTAGAGAAGATAGGAGAAAGAATTTATTCACTCAGTGTGAGATAAAAACATGGAACATGGTACATTGAGGGAATGGTGGAGGCAGGTACTCTTGCAACAATTAAAAAAGCATCTGGATGAGTTCTTAAAATGCAGGGCATAGCAGGATTTGGGCCAACTGCAGGTAAGTGGGATTAGTGCAGTTTGGTGTTTGTTGGTCTACATGGTCACAGCAAGGCGGAAGGGGTCCATTTCCATGCTATATCACTGTATGACTCTATTTTTCTTAATCAAGAGGTATTACTCTGCAAATCCTCTTGTCCCCAACCAGAATATTCATTCTATGGAAGACTGATGAATCACACAGAACCCTTGCACACTCGCCCTGAATTACCTTCAACATTCTAGATTGCACGTGGTCTCCTCCTGTTTATTTTCCATAATCTCTCCTTGATGCTTCAGTTCCATTGAAATTTATCCTACATTTTCTTTAATTCTAGCAGCTTTTTGTAGAGTTCTGCTAAGACTGGAGTGCATGCTTACCAGTTTTGTGTACCATCAACAAAAAGATTTTGAATCACAAGATGCCTTTCAAAACAGCAACAACAACTAGCATTAATAAAGCACCTTTACTGTAATAAAAAGTCCTAAGGTACTTTACAGGACTACACTAAGTATGACACTGAACTATATAAGGGGGTAAACAGCTCGTCAACCAGAAAGCTGGTCAAAGAAGTATGCTTTAAGAAGGAGAGAGATAGAAAGACATAAGGAGAAAATTTCTGCATTTAACATCTCAACAGTGTGTAGAAAAATTAAAATTAGGGATGGGCAAAAGAACTAAAGGAGCAGAGAGATGTTAGAGAGTTGTAGGAGGCTACAGACTCAGAAAGCTCACAAAGGAGTTTATAATCAATGAAGTATCTTGTACTGCAACACTGGAGTACAATGTGCCAACTACAAATAGGACACAATTAATGTGAGAGCCTTTCTTTATCATATCGACAACCCACTTATGTGACAATTACCTACTCAAGACTTACTCTTCCACATGTACAGAATATACGTACTGTGAAATAGTCTAATTCTTTTTCCTCATCTAAAATTAATGATCCACGATCTTATTAAATCATGGAACAGACTCAAAGGGCTGAATGGCTTACTCCTATTCCTTGTTCATGTTTTGCATCCAGTTGAGTACCAAATTGGTTGGCTGAGTGGTAACTTCAAATTATGAAAAACCAACATGCATTTTTGCAGTGTCTCCCATTGTCACAAAGCACCTTATTGCCAATTATGTGCTTTTGAATTGTAGTCACTAACATACAGGCACTTTAGTTTCATTGTGGGATGCCCATGTCATATCAGATGCGACTGCAACTGGAACAATTACAGAAACAGAGAGCAACTCCTAATGCTTTCCAAACTAAAAGATGCCTCAACCAAAATGCATAAACTAACACAATGCAATCAGAGAAATCCCATGTACAGCACAAACATCAGCACAGACCAGTTGGGCAGAATGATCATTTTTCAATACTATAAATTCCATCAAATAAATGCTGAACTTCAGGAAAAATATTATGCCACAAGTTTCTGGATTGCCTTAGGTTGATCTTCAATATCATTCTTTAATGACTGAGTTCATTCCCACAATGATTGGATAATCCAGTTTTTGTACCAAAATGATAAAACCTTGGAAAACGGATTTTGCAACGTCCATTACCAAATTAGAAAAGATGGTGCACAAAACAGGAATATGTGACAGATATGCAATCAACAGTTAGCAGAAAACCTATTTATGCAGTTCACAATGACACATTCTTCTTTCACCTCATTTGTCATTCAGTCTAGTTGAAAGAAAATTTATTTTTGATTATTTGATAGTTTTAACAGGAATTCCACTTTCATAAGATTAATATTTCATATGCGTAAAACAAATTGTGCAGTAATGTGATGTAATGGCATATGGTACTCAAAAATTTACTTAGATCCTTTTCAAGGCTTTGCAAGTTGTATGATCTTTTGATATACTGAACACTCTATCATTCTAGTGGCTTCTGTAATGTGTACCGGACTCATGAAAGGTGGTACTGACTATTCCAAGTTTTCAACCTGGTTATTTTGGTGGGGAAGTACAATTAACGGGGACAACCCTAGACTAGGGAGAGCAGAATTAGTCAACTAGGGTTGTCAACTTGATTACAACATATCACATGTAATCCACTCAAGCCTCTTAAGAGTTATAATTCTCTCCATTCGAAATAATTATTTCAAATCATTGCTAACAAGGCAGCCTCTTTCCTTGTTGTTTCAACTTTCCAAAAGTAGTATACAGTTTAAAGCAGGAAATATTAAAAAAGCATCTTGAATAGATTTTTAAAATTGAATCACGCAAGCTTTCAAAAAGAAATAATCCCTTCTTGCGTATTCAACTTTTACAGCTGAAAGCTCCACTTATAGAAATTAAAGTGGAACTACTTCACCTATGTCCACTCTGCATACTCAAGGTCTCATCATTTATACTGAGCCACACTGAAACTCCTTTGTATTTCATGCTGAAAAAAAATCATTGATAGGAAAGTGTTGACAGCATATTACTACTGCCTTTGCTGCGTCTAAACATGCCATCCATTTCAAAGAGTTGAACTACCACAGAAATTGTAGTCTCAGTGCAATCATAATGGAGCCTATCAGTGACACTTGAGTGCAGCTTTCCATTGAATCTATCTAATGGTTACCCAATGCTAAGCATATAGATCTTTGAACTTTATGACATGACAAAAACCATTAAACGGTAAGATCAAAATCCGAAATAGATTAGAACCAAAGAACTTATTTGAACAGAAGTAAATCATGCGAACTCATAACAGTCTATGATTGCCACTTTGACCACAAAGTTTGTCTGGTCTACCTCAGATTACCCTTGAAAGGGAAGGGGTTTCAAAACTTTGAACAACAGATGAAGCTAGCTGTTTTAGATTACTATATCCATGTGTGGTTTTCTTCACCAAAAGAATGCTGCTGTCAAGCTAAAAAGATGCTTTGCCTACCATACAGTGACCAATGCCATATGCATGTTTCAGTGCCGGTGTAATGCCAGGTATAAAGAGCTGTACATCCCAATGACTGGCATACTACGTCAAACAATACATCCTGTTAACCATTCACAGTGGGCAGTTTGGTGATTCTGCTCAAGTAGCTTGTGTTTGGAAGCTTCAAAACACCATGATTTAACTCTAGATGTGAATGGATGACATTTATGAAATAATCCAGCCTGTTCTAAGAATTGCACCAGAAACTAGTTTAAGATTAACTGCCAAGCCTGCAAGTGTGACGCCTTGTATTACACAGGCAACAAAATTGTATGTACATTGCATCACTTTCACAGGGGGAGAAACGGGTCTTTCAGATTCCTAAGAGATAGTAAGAACTGCCGATGCTGGAGTCAGATATAACACAGTGTGGAGCTGGAGGAACACAGCAGGCCAAGCAACATCAGAGGGTAGGAAAGCTGACAATGGTGGGGACCATTTATCAGAATTGCGGGAGGGGGACGGGGGTTCTGAAGTAAAGACGGAGAGGCGGGGTGGACTGGGGAAAGTAGGTGGGATGGTGATAGTTGAGTGCAGGTAGACAGTGAGGTGGGGATTAGTCAGTGAGGTGGGATTGCTAATCTCTGTTAGATTGCCATGGAAACACCCTTATCAATAGTATCTACCTGCCTGCCCCGACAGCAAATATTGACAGTTAACTATTCCTATTGCATCTCCTTGTCAATGATAGACCGACAGTCAGCACTCTCTTCTCAAGCTGTGTAAACTGATGTCCTGTTTCCTTCATCTTGATGCTGATGAGTGCAAAACAAAAAACTTTGAATTCTTGTTTCCTTTTAGTAATTCTTAAACTTTGAACAGATTTTCTTTAAACAACCAAAAGGCATTTGCTTTGCTCAAGAGCAACTTGGGCGCATTGGGCTGAGTCACAGTGATGAGTGTTGCAGTATTACAAAAGAAAAATATTATAGATGTTGAAATCTGAAATAAAAACAGAAAATGCTGGAAATACCCTGGTAGCTAAACAGCATCCGTGGACAGAAAACAGTGTTCACATTTCATTGAAATGAATTAAGCTGCCAAGAATGGGAATTGGGCACAGAAAGAATATGCCAAACAACTGGAGGCATGGTAGGCTCCATTCACAAAGTAGTAAGCCAATCTGCACTTGTTCTTCGTAATAAGATGGACAGAGAAAATGTACTTCTACCCAGCTCAACTCCAATATTTTTTCTGTTGGTTCAACCTCTTCCTGCATAATCTGTAACTGTTTCAAGTTTAGCCAGCGCTACAGAATTTCACATTTCTTGGCCCTAACCATGTCCTTTTCACGATGGACATCAGATCTCTGCCTGACTATATGCCCACCTGAACACTGCAGCTTCTCAAATTCATCTTTGAATGGAGACTTGCAGGCATTATGTCTTTCCTGCCTCAGAAAAACTGATTCTCACACTGAATAAATAATCCTTTGGCTGCACTTGCTTCCTTCAAATAAAAGGTTTTTCAATGGGAATCTTGTACACCCAAGCTATCTTTCCGTAGGAAATGTGAATCATGCTTTATTCCTCCTACATCTCCTAATCCGAAACATCAGTGTCTAAATTGATGCTGCTGCCCATACTGGCTGGAAAATGTCTTCGGTTTAATTCCCACTTCAAGCTTTCCAGAATCAATCCCTCGCTCTTCTTGTCTCCCCCAATTTCTCTGCATCCATTTGTATCAGAGGACTGATAAATATCCACTATAAGATCACTGATTCCATTGCTATCTTGATTACACTTGCTCCCACACTGCTTCCTGTAAGGATTCAATTACATTCCTCACTGCCTCAGTCTTCAATACAGCTGTTCTGACAAGGCCACCTCTCATATACATTAAATATTTTGAGTAGACATTTTCCTTCCTTAACCAAGATTCCCCCAATTATAATTGACAAGTATCTTGTCCATGGCTGTTCTATTTTCCAACACTTCTGCTGTCATTCATTCCCTTCCTCCCAGAACCACAATGGGGCTTACTATTTTGTCACTTTCCAGCCTACCAGTTCGCTATATTTATTTAACAATCATCCCCCATCAACTCTTTTGCTCACTCTTTCATGGGATTTGAATGCCACTATTGCTTATTCCTAATTGTCCTTGATATAGGAGGCTTGTAGAACCACTTTAGAAGGCAATTAAGAGCTCTGCATTGCTTGGTTTGGAGTCATCTGTAAGCCAGGTCAGGAAAGAGTGACAGATTTTCCTCCCCTAAAAATGTTAATGAGTCAGAGGAATTAGGATCACAATGGTTTTATGCATACCATCAGACTAGCTTTTAATTCCAAATTTTATTAATTGATTCAATTTTCACCAACTCATACAGCAGGATTCAGACCAATGTCCCCAAAGCATTATCCTGGGCCTCTGAATTAACAGTCCCGTGACATTATCACTGCATCACCGGTTACAGACCTCACTTTTGGGATTGCTAAAAAAAATAAGGGCATGGCAGTTATGAAAAATCTGCTGCTGTATTCATTGGATTTCTGGATAGGTTCATAACAAGAGGCCCCTGTCTAGGGTTTACCAGCCCAGAAGACATCTCACAGCAAGTAGGTAAGTTTTAATCCAATTAGGGTGGAAATAGGGTTTCTGGCCCTGGTTGGAATACCTGCACCATTATGTGGGTGCGAAGTGTCATTGGAATTTCTTGACGAAGCCTCATTTCGTGAATTAAACCAATGAGGTAGTCATTAAACACAGTCTACACATATTTTGTTTTGTTTGTTTCTATTACATATTGTCCTTAGATTGAGTACCTCACGTTTTGATTCTACCACCATCACCAAATATCTTCCTCTTCCAGAATTCTGAAGGATTGATCAACTCTGTGACAGCATGGGCCAGTCAGCCACTGGCACCAACCTTTATCATCCTGCAACACCTCATAAGATTATAAGTAATATTTGTCTTTTTTTATATACATTCTCCCAATAGTTCTCAACTATTGCAAGGAAAATACCAAATTATTTCTTTATTTTTTAAAATGTATTTCTTACAAATTAGTGTATTTGTTTACTGTTCACAAAGTGGTCTCATCGATACTGGGAAGTCCAAATGTAAATTAGGCAAATGTGCAGATCTTTGACGGTTCACTAGGCTGATTCCAGACATGTAGGGACTCTCTTATGGTGAGAGGTTGAGTTGATTAGGCCTGTACTCACTGGAATATAGAAGAATGAAATGTGATCTTATTGAAACTTACAAAAGATTCTTGGGGAGGATTGATAGGATGACCATGATATCTGTAAATTTCAGAGGTGAAAGCTGATAAGACTTTTTGGATACGAAGAACTGTATAATGGAGAGCTGTGTAAAGTCACACGACTGCAGAAAGTGTTGTGAATGCCTGTGGTTGCGAGATACACATCTTTGTTATCCTGACTGTCTGAAGTGAAATGCACCTTTCACTTTAATTTGCAAATTTCGACTAGAGTCAAAGTAAAAATTGCAAAAATATAAACAATATTAGTTTTTGAAAAATTTGTAGCTGTTTGGTAAATTTCATTATTTTAGTTTAAAGCTCCCCCATGGCAAGGACACTCTGCGAATTGAGTCTGCCCTTCAGTCAATATCATCATGGCTGATTTCACCTCATCCTTAATTCCTGTCTGCTCCCCGTAAACCTTCAATCGGTTACTGGTTAAAAATCTATCTCCCCCTCAAATTTATTTGGTTTCCTGGCATCCAACACACTTGGATAATGAATTCCACAGATCCATAATCCTTTGAGAGAAGTAATTTCTCCTCATCTCTGCTTTGAATCTGCCATCCTTCATCTTAAAAAAAACTCTTATTCTAGATTGCCACATATGAAGAAACATTCTCTCTACATCTGCTTTTGCCAATCCTCTTTGGCACGTTATATGCCTCAATTACATATACTGTCATTCATCTAAATTCCAGAGAGGATAGGCCTAAACGGCTCAACATCTCTTCACAATTCATTTCTGGAATTAATCCAATGAACCTCCTATGAACTGTGTTCAAACTAACCACATTTGTTCTCACACAAGGGGACGAAAATTGTACACAGTACTCTAGGTGTGATCTCCATAATACCTTGTACGGTTGCAACAACAATTGCCCTACTTTCACACCCTTCCTTCAGCAATAATGCCAAAATTCCATTCACCTTCCTTATTAACTGCTGTCCCTGCATACTACTTTTCTGTGATACATGCAGCAGAACACCCTTATCCCTGTGCACCGAAGCAATCTGAAATTTCTCTCCATTTAGATAAGTTGCCTTTCTGTTCCTGCAACCAAACTGGATAACTTCACACTTATCCACATTAAACTTTATCTTCCAAATTTTGGTTTGTTCACCTCACCTGTCCTTATCCATTTCTAATCTGTTTATTGTGACTTATCTTCCCACCTAATTTACAGTCATCTACCAATTTGGTTTTTGCACTTTCTATTCCTGCATCCAAGTCATTGATATAGATTGGGGCCCTAGGACTGAACTCTGCGGTATCCCACTAGTTATATCTTGCAAACCAGAAAATGATAATCCTTAACATCACTTTCCTCTCTTTTCCCCAAAACTCTTGCTCTCCTTACTGATTAAAAATCCATTCTTTGCCTATTCATGCCTCTCTGTACTCAGCTCCTACACTATTCCAATGCTGCCTGTTTATTCATGAGGAACACTTATCTTACAGTATTCTGATTCACTTCAAGTTCCATACTTCAGCTCATGGCCTCTACTTGCATTTTTTGAAATGGTAACTGTCAGTGGTGCGTCTGCTATTCTCATTTACTACTCTGGATACATCCTTTTGTTTTGTTACATGCCCCAATGTGACCACCTCCACCCTTCAAACATCATCGAATTTGCCACAGTCTCTTTTGCCTTATATCTTATCACAGACCTTCAATTTTGTTCACTGAATCCGCATCATTCATTTGCAACATTAATAGCCTTTATCAGTTCTGATGAAAGATCAACCTGAAACATTAACTAGAGATAATGGGAACTGCAGATGCTGGAGATTCCAAGATAATAAAATGTGAGGCTGGATGAACACAGCAGGCCAAGCAGCATCTCAGGAGCTGCTTGGCCTGCTGTGTTCATCCAGCCTCACATTTTATTATCTTGAAACATTAACTATGTTTCTTATACCACAGATGCCTGACCTGCTGAGTATTTCCAGCACTTTCTGACTTCATATGAGAAAGCTGCAGGTTCAATTCATAATTAAAGTGGATTTTACTGCTTATAGCCTTAGGGTTGCTATGATTTGCCCCAGTAAAAAGAGAAGGATGGAAATTGGAAGTGGAGAATAATGCTGCAGAGTGTAGATGTATATTGTTAGGCTGAAATGAGATACATTGTCACACCACCTGTCTGAATGGGCTGCTCCAGTGGGCGGCCTCCTCAATGTTTCAATCTATGAATTCATGAAATCAATGAATGCTTCTAACATTGGCAAGTTTTCCACTTAACAGATGAGTATGAAGCACAATTTTGATCTCATTACCGAAGGAGACATTTAATTGTCATAGAGGAAATGATCCAAAGATTCATTGAACTGATTCCTGAAATGGCAGGACTGTTGTGGGTGAAGAGTTTGGGTGACCTATGCCTGACCCCACTGCAGTTGTGAGGAATGAGATGCAATCCAAAAAGTGTGACAGCAAGTGACATCAAGAGAAAGGCAGCAAGGGGGGGGGGGAGACGTAGACAGACACAAGGGACAGGGACAGGCACAGACAGAGTGCGAGACACAGACACACACACACAGAGCGCAAGACACAGACACACATACACAGAGCGCGAGACAGACACACACACACAGAGTGTGAGACACAGACACACACAGAGCGTGAGACAGAAGACAGACACACACACAGAGCATGAGACAAACACACACACACAGAGCGCGAGACAGACAGACAGACAGACACACACACACAGAGCGCAAGACACAGGCACACACAGAGACAGGCACACACAGAGCACGAGACACAGACACACACAGTGTGCGAGACAGACAGACACACACAGAGCGCAAGACACAGACACACACAGAGTGCGAGACACAGACACACGCACACAGAGCGCGAGACAGAAGACAGACAAACACACACAGAGCGTGAGACAGACAGACAGACACAGTGAGACAATGACACACACACACGCACACGCACACAGACAGTGCGGGACACAGACACGCGCACACAGTGCGAGACACAGACATACACACACACAGAGCGCGAGACAGAAGACAGACACACACACACAGAGCGCGAGGCAGACAGACACACAGAGCATGAGACAGAAGACAGACACACACACACACAGTGCGGGATACAGACACACACTCACAGTGCGGGACACAGACACATACACAGCGCGAGACACAGACACACAGAGCGCGAGACATAGACAGACACACACACAGAGCGCGAGACACAGACAGACACGTACACAGCGCGAGACACACAGCACGCGAGACACACACACACACAGAGCGCGAGACACAGACAAACACACACACACACACAGAGCGCGAGACAGAAGACAGACAAACACACACAGAGCGTGAGACAGACACACACATACAGTGAGACAATGACACACACACAGACAGTGCGGGACACAGACACACACACAGAGCATGAGACACAGACAGGGGCACACAGAGCGAGACACAGACAGGCGCACACAGTGCGAGACACAGACAGGCACACACACACACAGAGCGTGAGACTGAAGACACACACACACAGAGCGCGAGGCAGACAGACACACAGAGCATGAGACAGAAGACAGATACACACACACACTCACAGCGCGGGACACAGACACGCAGCGTGGGACACGGACACACACACAGCACCTGACACAGACACACACACACACACACACACACACACAAGACCGCGGGACACAGACAGACACGCACACAGCGCGAGAGACACACACACACACACAAGACCACAGGACACAGACACACACACACAGAACGCGAGACACAGACACACGCACAGAGCGTGAGACACAGACACACACACAGAGCGTGAGACACAGACACACACACACACAGCACGAGACAGAAGACAGACATGCATACACATACACAGAGCGTGACACACAGAGCACGAGACACAGACACAGCATGAGACACAGACACACAAACAGTGCAAGACACATACACACACACACACACACACACACACACACAGCACGAGACACAAACACGCACACAGCATGCGAAGACACAGACACACACAGAGCGCAAGACACAGACACACAAACCACGAGACACAAACACACACACACACAGCACGTCAGGCACAAACACACACACACAGCATGCCCGACAGAGAAATGACACACGCACAGCAAGACAATGACACACGCACAGCAAGACAATGACACACACACACAATGAGACAATGACATACACACAGCGAGACAATAACACACATCCACACACAGCGAGACAACGACAAACACTCAGCGAGACAAATGACACATGCACAGCAAGACAATGACACACGCACAGCGAGACAATGACACACACGCACAGCGAGACAATGACAAACACACACAGAGCGAGACAATGACACACACACACAGCGAGACAATGACACACACACACAGCGAGACAATCACACACACACACAAAGACGAGACAATGACACGCACACACACACAAGAGACAATGACATACACACACAGCGAGACAGTGACACACACACACGCAGCGAGACAATGACACACACACAAACACAGCGAGGCAAAGACACACACAGTGACAATGACACACACAGCGAGATGATGACACACACACACCCGAGACAATGACACACGCAAACAGCGAGACAATGTCACAGACAGCGAGACAATGACACACACACACAGCGAGACAATGACACATACACACAGCGAGACAATGACACACACACAGCGAGACATTGAGACACACACCCAGCGAGACATTGAGACACACAGAGCGAGAAAATGACACACACACACAGAGCGAGACAATAACACACATACAGAGCGAGACAATCACACACACACACACACACACACACACACACACACACACACACACACACACACACACAGAGCTTGAGGCAATGGCACACATACAGAGCGAGACAATGACACACACACAGAACGAGACAATGACACAGACACAGCGAGACAATGACACACACACACACACAGAGACGACACACACACACACAGCGAGACAACGACACACACACAGCGAGACAATGACACACACACAGCCAGATTATGACACACGCACACAGTGAGAAAATGATACTCACGCGCACACGCGCACACACAAAGCGAGACAATGACACACACACATGAGACAGTGAGTCAATGACACACACAGCGAGACAACGACACACACACAGAGCGAGACAAGGACACACACACACAGCGAGACAAGGACACACACACACAGCGAGACAAGGACACACACACACAGCGAGACAAGGACACACACAGCGAGACAAGGACACACACAGCGAGACAAGCACTCAAACACACACAGCGAGACAAGGACACACACACACACAGCGAGACAAGGACACACACACACACAGCGAGACAAGGACACACACACACACAGCGAGACAAGGACACACACACACACAGCGAGACAATCACACACACACACAGCGAGACAATGACACATGCACACAGCGAGACAATGACACATGCACACAGCGAGACAATCACACACAGACACACACACAGAGCGAGACAATGACACACACGCACAGCGAGACAATGACACACACACACACACACACACAGCGAGACAATGACACACACACACAGTGAGACAATGACACACACACACATACGAGACAATGACACACACACAGCGAGACAATGACACACACAGCGAGACAATGACACACACAGCGAGACAAATGACACATGCACAGCAAGACAATGACACACACACACAGTGAGAAAATGATACTCACGTGCACACGCACACACACAAAGCGAGACAATGACACACACAAAGCGAGACAATGACACACACACAAAGCGAGACAATGACACACACGCGAGACAATGGCACACACACACCCACAGAGACAATGACACACACAGAGCGAGACAATGACACACACGCACAGCGAGACAATGACACACACACACAGCGAGACAATGACACACACAAACACAGCGAGACAATGACACACACAGAGACAATGACACACGCACACAAAGACGAGACAATGACACACACACACAGCGAGACAATGACACACACACAGCGAGACAATGACACACACACAGCGAGACAATGACACACACACAGCGAGACAATAACACACACACAGCGAGACAATAACACACACACAGCGAGACAAATGACACACGCACAGCAAGACAATGACACACGCACACAAACAGGAGACAATGACACACACACAGAAGACAATGACATATACACACACAGCGAGACAATGACACACACACACACACACAGCGAGACAATGACACACACACACACAGCGAGACAATGACACACACACAGCGAGACAATGACACATACACACAGCGAGACAATGAAACTCACACACACAGCGAGACATTGACACACACACACACAGCGAGACAATGACACACACACACACAGCGAGACAATGACACACACACACAGCGAGACAATGACACACACACAGCGAGACATTGACACACACACAGCGAGACAATAACACACACACAGCGAGACAAATGACACACGCACAGCAAGACAATGACACACGCACAGCAAGACAATGACACACACACACAATGAGACAATGACATACACACAGCGAGACAATAACACACACCCACACACAGCGAGACAACGACAAACACACAGCGAGACAAATGACACATGCACAGCAAGACAATGACACACGCACAGCGAGACAATGACACACACGCACAGCGAGACAATGACACACACGCACAGCGAGACAATGACACACACGCACACAGCGAGACAATGACACACACACACAGCGAGACAATGACACATACACACAGCGAGACAATGAAACTCACAAACACAGCGAGACATTGACACACACACACACACAGCGAGACAATGACACACACACAGCGAGACAATGACACACACACACAGCGAGACAATGACACACACACAGCGAGACAATGACATACACACAGCGAAACAATAACACACACACAGCGAGACAAATGACACACGCACAGCAAGACAATGACACACGCACAGCAAGACAATGACACACACACACAATGAGACAATGACATACACACAGCGAGACAATAACACACATCCACACACAGCGAGACAACGACAAACACACAGCGAGACAAATGACACATGCACAGCAAGACAATGACACACGCACAGCGAGACAATGACACACACGCACAGCGAGACAATGACAAACACACACAGAACGACACAATGTCACACACAGACAGAGCCAGACAATGACACACACATACAGAGCCAGACAATGAACCATACAGTGAACCAATGACACACACACACAGCGAGACAATGACACACACACACAGAGCAAGACAATGACACACACATACAGAGCCAGACAATGACACACACAGCGAGACAATGCCACACACACACACAGCGAGACAATGACACACACACACACAAAGACGAGACAATGCCACACACACACACAAAGACGAGACAATGCCACACACACAGCGAGACAGTGACACACACACACAGCGAGACAATGACACACACACACAGCGAGACAATGGCACACACACACACAGCGAGACAATGACACACACACACAGCGAGACAATGACACACACACACAAAGACGAGACATGACACACACATGACAATGACACATGCACACTGCGAGACAATGACACACACACACACACACACACAGCGAGACAATGACACACACACAGAGCGAGACAATGGCACACACACACACGGCGAGACAATGGCACACACACACACGGCGAGACAATGACACACACACACAGCGAGACAATGACACACACTCACAGCGAGACAATGACGTACACACAGCGAGACAATGACACACACTCACAGCGAGACAATGGCACACACACACACACACACACAGCGAGACAATGACACACACTCTCAGCGAGACAATGACGTACACACAGCGAGACAATGACACACACTCACAGCGAGACAATGGCACACACACACACACACACACACACACACACACACACACACACACACAGCGAGACAATGACACACACACAGCGAGACAATGACACACACACACAGCGAGACAATGACACACACACACAGCGAGACAATGACACACACACAGCGAGACAATGACATACACACAGCGAGACAATAACACACACACAGCGAGACAAATGACACACGCACAGCAAGACAATGACACACGCACAGCAAGACAATGACACACACACACAATGAGACAATGACATACACACAGCGAGACAATAACACACATCCACACACAGCGAGACAACGACAAACACACAGCGAGACAAATGACACACGCACAGCGAGACAATGACACACACGCACAGCGAGACAATGACAAACACACACAGAGCGAGACAATGACACACTACACAGCGAGACAATGACACACACACACAGCGAGACAATCACACACACACACAAAGACGAGACAATGACACGCACACACACACAAGAGACAATGACATACACACACAGCGAGACAGTGACACACACACACACAGCGAGACAATGACACACACACAAACACAGCGAGGCAAAGACACACACAGTGACAATGACACACACAGCGAGATGATGACACACACACACACGAGACAATGACACACGCAAACAGCGAGACAATGTCACAGACAGCGAGACAATGACACACACACACACAGCGAGACAATGACACATACACACAGCGAGACAATGACACACACACAGCGAGACATTGAGACACACACAGAGCGAGAAAATGACACACACACACAGAGCGAGACAATAACTCACATACAGAGCGAGACAATGA
This sequence comes from Stegostoma tigrinum, assembly GCF_030684315.1. Taxonomy (NCBI): domain Eukaryota; kingdom Metazoa; phylum Chordata; class Chondrichthyes; order Orectolobiformes; family Stegostomatidae; genus Stegostoma; species Stegostoma tigrinum. The sequence goes on along the minus strand of NC_081381.1, from coordinate 16,550,664 downwards.
CACACACACACTCACACACACACAGAGCTTGAGGCAATGGCACACATACAGAGCGAGACAATGACACACACACAGAACGAGACAATGACACAGACACAGCGAGACAATGACACACACACACACAGAGACGACACACACACACAGCGAGACAACGACACACACACAGCGAGACAATGACACACACACAGCCAGATAATGACACACGCACACAGTGAGAAAACGATACTCACGCGCACACGCACACACACAAAGCGAGACAATGACACACACACATGAGACAGTGAGTCAATGACACACACAGCGAGACAACGACACACACACAGAGCGAGACAAGGACACACACACAGAGCGAGACAAGGACACACACACAGAGCGAGACAAGGACACACACAGCGAGACAAGGACACACACAGCGAGACAAGGACACACACACACACAGCGAGACAAGGACACACACACACACAGCGAGACAATCACACACACACACAGCGAGACAATCAAACACAGACACACACACAGAGCGAGACAATGACACACACGGAGCGAGACAATGACACACACACACAGCGAGACAATGACACACACACACACACACACACACACAGCGAGACAATGACACACACACACAGTGAGACAATGACACACACACACATACGAGACAATGACACACACACAGCGAGACAATGACACACACAGCGAGACAATGACACACACACACAGCGAGACAATGACACACACACACAGTGAGACAACGACAAACACACAGTGAGACAACGACAAACACACAGCGAGACAAATGACACATGCACAGCAAGACAATGACACACACACAGCCAGACAATGACACACACACACAGCCAGACAATAACACACACACACACACACACACACACACACACACACACACACACACACACACACAGAGCGAGACAACGACAAACACACAGCGAGACAAATGACACAGACACAGCAAGACAATGACACATGCACAGGGAGACAATGACACACACACAGCCAGACAATGACACACACACACAGTGAGAAAATGATACTCACGTGCACACGCACACACACAAAGCGAGACAATGACACACACAAAGCGAGACAATGACACACACACAAAGCGAGACAATGACACACACGCGAGACAATGGCACACACACACCCACAGAGACAATGACACACACGCACAGCGAGACAATCACACACACACACAGCGAGACAATGACACACACAAACACAGCGAGACAATGACACACACAGAGACAATGGCACACGCACACAAAGACGAGACAATGACACACGCAAACAGCGAGACAATGACACACACACAGAAGACAATGACATATACACACACAGCGAGACAATGACACACACACACACACACAGCGAGACAATGACACACAAACACAGCGAGACAATGACACTCACACACAGCGAGACAATGACACATACACACAGCGAGACAATGAAACTCACACACACAGCGAGACATTGACACACACACACACAGCGAGACAATGACACACACACACAGCGAGACAATGACACACACACAGCGAGACAAATGACACACGCACAGCAAGACAATGAAACACGCACAGCAAGACAATGACACACACACACAATGAGACAATGACATACACACAGCGAGACAATAACACACATCCACACACAGCGAGACAACGACAAACACACAGCGAGACAAATGACACATGCACAGCAAGACAATGACACACGCACAGCGAGACAATGACACACACGCACAGCGAGACAATGACACACACGCACACAGCGAGACAATGACACACACACAGCGAGACAATGACACATACACACAGCGAGACAATGACACTCACACACACAGCGAGACATTGACACACACACACACACAGCGAGACATTGACACACACACACACACAGCGAGACAATGACACACACACAGCGAGACAATGACACACACACAGCGAGACAATGACATACACACAGCGAGACAATAACACACACACAGCGAGACAAATGACACACGCACAGCAAGACAATGACACACGCACAGCAAGACAATGACACACACACACAATGAGACAATGACATACACACAGCGAGACAATAACACACATCCACACACAGCGAGACAACGACAAACACACAGCGAGACAAATGACACATGCACAGCAAGACAATGACACACGCACAGCGAGACAATGACACACACGCACAGCGAGACAATGACACACACACACACACACGAGACAATGACACACACACACACACGACATTGACACACAGCGAGACAATGACACACACACACACACACACACACACACACACACAGCGAGACAATGACACACACACACAGCGAGACAATGACACACACACACACACAGCGAGACAATCACACACACACACACACACACACACACACACACACGAGACAATGACACACACACACACGAGACAATGACACACACACAGCGAGACTTTGACACGCAGACAGCGACACAATGACACACACACACACACACACACGGGACAATGAAACACACAGCGAGACAATGACACACACATACAGCGAGATAATGACACGCACACAGCGAGATAATGACACGCACACAGCGAGACAATGACACGCACACAACGAGACAATGACACACACACACAGCGAGACATTGACACACACACACACAGCGAGACAATGACACACACACAGCGAGACAATGACACACACACAGCGAGACAATGACATACACACAGCGAGACAATAACACACACACAGCGAGACAAATGACACACGCATAGCAAGACAATGACACACGCACAGCAAGACAATGACACATGCACAGCCAGACAATGACACACACACACAGTGAGACAATGACACACACACACATACGAGACAATGACACACACAGCGAGACAATGACACACACAGTGAGACAATGACACACACACAGCGAGACAATGACACACACACACAGCGAGACAATGACACCCACACACAGTGAGACAATGACACACACACACAGTGAGACAACGACAAACACACACAGTGAGACAACGACAAACACACAGTGAGACAAATGACACATGCACAGCAAGACAATGACACACGCACAGCCAGACAATGACACACACACAGCGAGACAATGACACACACACACAGCGAGATAATGACACACACGCACAGCGAGACAAAGGCACACAGACAGAGCAAGACTATGACACACACAAACAGAGCGAGACAATGACACACACAGAGCGAGACACTGACACACACACACAGCGAGACAATGACACACACACAAAGCAAGACAATGTCACACACGCACAGCGAGACAATGTCACACACACACAGCGAGACAATGACACACACACACACACGACAATGACACACACGCACAGCGAGACAATGACACACACGCACAGCGAGAAAATGACACACATGCACAGCGAGACAATAACACATACACACAGCGAGACAATGACACACACACACAGCGGGTCAATGACACACACACACAGCGAGACAATGACACACACACACACAGCGAGACAATGACATACACATACAGCGAGACAATGACACACACACACACACACACACACACACGAGACAATGACTCACACGCAGCGAGACAATGACACACACAGCGAGACAATGACACACACACACAGCAAGACAACGACACACACACAGAGCAAGACAATGACACACACACAGCCAGATAATGACACACGCACACAGTGAGAAAATGATACTCACGCGCACACGCACACACACAAAGCGAGACAATGACACACACACGAGACAGTGAGTCAATGACACACACAGCGAGACAACGACACACACACAGAGCGAGACAAGGACACACACACACAGCGAGACAAGGACACACACACACAGCGAGACAAGGACACACACAGCGAGACAAGGACACACACACACACAGCGAGACAAGGACACACACACACACAGCGAGACAAGGACACACACACACAGCGAGACAAGGACACACACACACAGCGAGACAATCACACACACACACAGCGAGACAATGACACATGCACACAGCGAGACAATCAAACACAGACACACACACAGAGCGAGACAATGACACACACGGAGCGAGACAATGACACACACACACAGCGAGACAATGACACACACACACACACACACACACAGCGAGACAATGACACACACACACAGTGAGACAATGACACACACACACATACGAGACAATGACACACACACAGCGAGACAATGACACACACAGCGAGACAATGACACACACAGCGAGACAATGACACACACACACAGCGAGACAATGACACACACACACAGTGAGACAACGACAAACACACAGCGAGACAAATGACACATGCACAGCAAGACAATGACACACACACAGCCAGACAATGACACACACACACAGCCAGACAATAACACACACACACACACACACACACACACACACACACAGAGCGAGACAACGACAAACACACAGCGAGACAAATGACATAGACACAGCAAGACAATGACACATGCACAGGGAGACAATGACACACACACAGCCAGACAATGACACACACACACAGTGAGAAAATGATACTCACGTGCACACGCACACACACAAAGCGAGACAATGACACACACAGCGAGACAAGGACACACACACACACAGCGAGACAAGGACACACACACACACAGCGAGACAAGGACACACACACACACAGCGAGACAATCACACACACACACAGCGAGACAATCAAACACAGACACACACACAGAGCGAGACAATGACACACACGGAGCGAGACAATGGCACACACACACACACACACAGCGAGACAATGACACACACACACAGTGAGACAATGACACACACACACATACGAGACAATGACACACACACAGCGAGACAATGACACACACAGCGAGACAATGACACACACAGCGAGACAATGACACACACACACAGCGAGACAATGACACACACACACAGTGAGACAACGACAAACACACAGCGAGACAAATGACACATGCACAGCAAGACAATGACACACACACACAGCCAGACAATAACACACACACACACACACACACACACAGAGCGAGACAACGACAAACACACTGCGAGACAAATGACACAGACACAGCAAGACAATGACACATGCACAGGGAGACAATGACACACACACAGCCAGACAATGACACACACACACAGTGAGAAAATGATACTCACGTGCACACGCACACACACAAAGCGAGACAATGACACACACAAAGCGAGACAATGACACACACACAAAGCGAGACAATGACACACACGCGAGACAATGGCACACACACACCCACAGAGACAATGACACACACAGAGCGAGACAATGACACACACGCACAGCGAGACAATCACACACACACACAGCGAGACAATGACACACACAAACACAGCGAAACAATGACACACACAGAGACAATGACACACGCACACAAAGACGAGACAATGACACACGCAAACAGCGAGACAATGACACACGCACACAAACAGGAGACAATGACACACACACAGAAGACAATGACATATACACACACAGCGAGACAATGACACAGACACACACACCACAGCGAGACAATGACACACACACACAGCGAGACAATGACACTCACACACAGCGAGACAATGACACATACACACAGCGAGACAATGAAACTCACACACACAGCGAGACAATGACACACACACACAGCGAGACAATGACACACACACAGCGAGACAATGACACACACACAGCGAGACAATAACACACACACAGCGAGACAAATGACACACGCACAGCAAGACAATGACACACGCACAGCAAGACAATGACACACACACACAATGAGACAATGACATACACACAGCGAGACAATAACACACATCCACACACAGCGAGACAACGACAAACACACAGCGAGACAAATGACACATGCACAGCAAGACAATGACACACGCACAGCGAGACAATGACACACACGCACAGCGAGACAATGACACACACGCACACAGCGAGACAATGACACACACACACAGCGAGACAATGACACATACACACAGCGAGACAATGAAACTCACACACACAGCGAGACATTGACACACACACAGCGAGACAAATGACACACGCACAGCAAGACAATGACACACGCACAGCAAGACAATGACACACACACACAATGAGGCAATGACATACACACAGCGAGACAATAACACACATCCACACACAGCGAGACAACGACAAACACACAGCGAGACAAATGACACATGTACAGCAAGACAATGACACACGCACAGCGAGACAATGACACACACGCACAGCGAGACAATGACACACGCACAGCGAGACAATGACACACACACACACACAGAGCGAGACAATGACAAACACACAGCGAGACAAATGACACACGCACAGCAAGACAATGACACACGCACATGAGACAATGACACACACACACAATGAGACAATGACACACACGCGAGACAATGGCACACACCCACACATCGAGACAATGACACACACGCACAGCGAGACAATGACACACACGCACAGCGAGACAATGACACACACGCACACAGCGAGACAATGACACACACACACACACACACACACACACACACACACACACACACGCGAGACAATGACACACACACACACACACACAGCGAGACAATGACACACACACACACACACACAGCGAGACAATGACACACACACACACACACACACACAGCGAGACAATGACACACACACACACACACGAGACAATGACACACACACACACGAGGCAATAACACACACAGAGCGAGACATTGGCACACACACACACACACACGACAATGACACACACACAGCGAGATTTTGACACGCAGACAGCGACACAATGACACACACACACACGAGACAATGAAACACACAGCGAGACAATGACACACACACACAGCGAGATAATGACACGCACACAGCGAGACAATGACACACACACAGCGAGACAATGACACACACACAGCGAGACAATGACATACACACAGCGAGGCAATAACACACACACACACAGAGCGAGACAATGACATACACACAGCGAGACAATAACACACACACACACAGAGCGAGACAATGACAAACACACAGCGAGACAATGACAAACACACAGCGAGACAATGACACACGCACAGCAAGACAATGACATACACACAGCGAGACAATAACACACACACACACACACAGAGCGAGACAATGACAAACACACAGCGAGACAATGACAAACACACAGCGAGACAATGACACACACACACAGCGAGACAATGACACACACACAGCGAGACAATGACACACACACAGCGAGACAATGACACACACACACAGCGAGACAATGACACACACACACAGCGAGACAATCACACACACACACAGCGAGACAATCACACACACGCACAAAGACGAGACAATGCCACACACACACACACACACACACACATACACACGAGACAATGACATACACAAACACAGCGAGGCAATGACACACACAGAGGCAATCACACACACACACAGACAATGACACACGCACACAGCGAGACAATGACACACACACACAAAGACGAGACAATGACAGACACACACAAAGACGAGACAATGACACACACACAAAAGACAATGACACACGCAAACAGCTAGAAAATGACACACACATACACAAACAGGAGACAATAACACACACACACAGGACAGTGACATACACACACACAGCGAGACGATGACACACACACACACAGCGAGACAATGACACACACAAACACACACACAGAGACAATGACACACACACACAGCGAGACAATGACACACACACACACAGCGAGACAATGACACACACACACACAGCGAGACAATGACACACACACACACAGCGAGACAATGACACACACACACACAGCGAGACAATGACACACACACACACAGCGAGACAATGACACACACACACACACACACACAGAGCGAGACAATGACACACACACACGAGACAATGTCACACACACAGTGAGACAATGACACACACAGCGAGACATTGACACGCAGACTGCGACACAATGACACAATGACACACACACACACACGAGACAATGAAACACACAGCGAGACAATGACACACACACACACAGAGACAATGACACACACACACAGCGAGACAATGACACACACACACAAAGACGAGACAATGACACACACACAAAAGACAATGACACACGCAAACAGCTAGAAAATGACACACACATACACAAACAGGAGACAATAACACACACACACAAGACAGTGACATACACACACACAGCGAGACAATGACACACACACACACACACACAGCGAGACAATGACACACACAAACACACACACAGAGACAATGACACACACACACACAGCGAGACAATGACACACACACAGCGAGACAATGACACATACACACAGCGAGACAATGAAACTCACACACACAGCGAGACATTGACACACACACACAGCGAGACAATGACACACACACACAGCGAGACAATGACACACACACAGCGAGATTTTGACACGCAGACAGCGACACAATGACACACACACACACACACACACACGCACACACACGAGACAATGAAACACACAGCGAGACAATGACACACACAGCGAGACAATGACACACACGCACAGCGAGACAATGACACACACGCAGAGCGAGACAATGTCACAGACGCACAGCAAGACAATGACACACACACGCACAGCGAGACAATAACACACACGCACAGCGAGATAATGACACACACACACACAGACACACACAACAATGACACTCACGCAGAGCGTGACAATGACACACACGCACAGTGAGAAAATGACACACGCACAGCGAGACATTAACACACACACACAGCGAGACAATGACATACACACACACAGCGAGACAATGACACACACACACACACACACGAGACAATGACACACACAGCGAGACAATGACACACACACAGCGAGACAATGACACACACGCACAGCAAGACAATGACACACACACAGAGCAAGACAATGACACATACACAGAGCGAGACAATGACACATACACACAGAGCGAGACAATGACACATACACAGCGAGACAACAACACACACACAGCGAGACAATGGCACACACACACACAGCGAGACAATGACACACACACACAGAGCGAGACAATGACACACACACAGAGCAAGACAATGACACATACACACACACACACGAGACAATGACACACACACACACACGAGACAATGACACACGCACACACGAGACAATGACACACACGCACACACGAGACAATGACACACACACACAGAGCGAGACAATGACACACACACACACACACACACAAGACAATGACACACACACACACACACGAGACAATGACACACACAGAGCGAGACAATGGCACACACACACACGAGGCAATGACACACACAGAGCGAGACAATGGCACACACACACACGAGGCAATGACACACACACGAGACAATGACACACACGCACACACACACGAGACAATGACACACACAGACATGAGACAATGACACACACGCACACACGAGACAATGACACACGCACACACGAGACAATGACACACACGCACATACGAGACAATGACACACACACACAGAGCGAGACAATGACACACACACACACACACACACGAGACAATGACACACACACACACGTGACAATGACACACACAGCGCGAGACAATGGCACACACACACACACACGAGGCAATGACACACACACGAGACAATGACACACACGCACACAGCGAGACATTGACACGCACACACACACAAGACAATGACACACACACACGAGACAATGACACACACAGAGCGAGACAATGGCACACACACACACGAGGCAATGACACACACACACGAGACAATGACACACACGCACAGTGAGACAATGACACACACGCACAGCGAGACAATGACACACACGCACAGCGAGACAATGACACACACGCACACAGCGAGACAATGACACACACACACACACACACACAGAGCAAGACAATGACAAACACACAGCGAGACAAATGACACACGCACAGCAAGACAATGACACATGCACACGAGACAATGACACACATACACACAATGAGACAATGACACACACGCGAGACAATGGCACACACCCACACAGTGAGACAATGACACACACGCACAGCGAGACAATGACACACACACACACACACACACACACACACACACACACACACGAGACAATGACACACACACACACGAGACAATGACACACAGCGAGACAATGACACACACACACACACACACAGCGAGACAATGACACACACACACGAGACAATGACACACACACACACGAGACAATAACACACACAGAGCGAGACAATGGCACACACACACGAGACAATGACACACACACACGAGACAATGACACACACACAGCGAGATTTTGACACGCAGACAGCGACACAATGACACACACACACACACACGCACACACACGAGACAATGAAACACACAGCGAGACAATGACACACACAGCGAGATAATGACACGCACACCGCGAGACAATGACACACACACAGCGAGACAATGACATACACACAGCGAGACAATAACACACACACACACACACACACAGAGCGAGACAATGACAAACACACAGCGAGACAAATGACACATGCACAGCAAGACAATGACATACACACAGCGAGACAATAACACACACACACACACACACACACAGAGCGAGACAATGACAAACACACAGCGAGACAAATGACACACGCACACGAGACAATGACACACACACACAATGAGGCAATGAGACAATGACACACACGCGAGACAATTGCACACACCCACACAGCGAGACAATGACACACACACACAGAGCGAGACAATGACACACACGCACACACAGAGCGAGACAATGACAAACACACACAGCGCGAGACAATGACAAACACACACAGCAAGACAATGACACACGCACACGAGACAATGACACACACACACAATGAGACAATGACACACACGCGAGACAATGACACACACGCGAGACAATGGCACACACCCACACAGCGAGACAATGACACACACACACAGAGCGAGACAATGACACACACGCACACACACACAGAGCGAGACAATGACAAACACAGAGCGAGACAATGACACACACACAGCGAGACAATGACACACACACAGCGAGACAATGACACACACACACTGCGAGACAATGACACACACACACTGCGAGACAATGACACACACACAGCGAGACAATGACACACACACACCGCGAGACAATGACACACACACACAGCGAGACAATCACACACACGCACAAAGACGAGACAACGCCACACACACACACACACATACACACGAGACAATGACATACACAAACACAGCGAGGCAATGACACACACAGAGGCAATGACACACACACACACACAGACAATGACACACGCACACAGCGACGAGACAATGACAGACACACACAAAGACGAGACACTGACACACACACAAAAGACAATGACACACGCAAACAGCTAGACAATGACACACACATACACAAACAGGAGACAATAACACACACACACAAGACAATGACATACACACACACAGCGAGACAATGACACACACACACACACACACACACACAGCGAGACAATGACACACACACACACACACGCAGAGCGAGACAATGACACACACACACAGCGAGACAATGACACGCACACACAGCGAGACAATGACACACACACACACACACACGAGACAATGACACACACACACACAAGACAATGACACACACAGAGCGAGACAATGGCACACACACACACAAGACAATGGCACACACACACGAGACAATGACACACACACAGCGAGACATTGACACGCAGACAGTGACACAATGACACACACACACACACGAGACAATGAAACACACAGCGAGACAATGACACACACACACACAGAGATAATGACACACGCACACAGCGCGACAATGACACGCAGACAGAGCAAGACCATGAGACACACACACACAGAGTGAGACAATGACACATACACAGCGACACAATGACACACAGATACACAGCGAGACACTGACACACACACACGGCGAGACAATGACACACACGCACAGCGAGATAATGACACACACGCACAGCGAGACAATGTCACAGACGCACAGCGAGACAATGTCACAGACGCACAGCGAGACAATGACACACACACGCACAGCGAGACAATAACACACACGCACAGCGAGATAATGACACACGCACAGCGAGACAAAGGCACACAGACAGAGCAAGACTATGACACACACATACAGAGTGAGACAATGACACACACAGCGAGACACTGACACACACAGAGCGAGACAATGACACACACACACAGCGAGACAATGACACACACACACACAGTGAGACAATGACACACACACACACGAGACAATGACACACACAGAGAGAGACAATGACACACACAGAGCGAGACAATGACACACATGCACAGCGAGACAATGACACACACGCACAGCGAGACAATGACACACGCACACACAGCGAGACACTGACAAACACACAGCGAGACACTGACGCACACACACAGTGAGACAATATCCCTCACGCACAGCGAGACAATATCCCTCACGCACAGCGAGACAATGACACACACACAGAGCGAGACAATGACACACACGCACAGCGAGACAATGACACACACACACAGCAAGACAATGACACACACAGAGGGAGACAATGGCACACACACACACACACACACAGAGGGAGACAATGGCACACACACACACACACACACACACAGTGAGACAATGGCACACACACACACAAGAGACAATGACACACACACACACAAGAGACAAGGACACACACACACACAAGAGACAAGGACACACACACACACAAGAGACAAGGACACACACACACAAGAGACAAGGACACACACACACACACACACAAGAGACAAGGACACACACACACAAGAGACAATGACACACACACACACACACACGGGACAATGACACACACACACGCACATGAGACAATGACACACACACGAGACAATGACACACACACACGAGACAGTGACACACACACACATGAGACAGTGACACACACACGAGAGTGACACACACACACGAGACAGTGACACACACACACGAGACAGTGACACACACACACATGAGACAGTGACACACACACACGAGACAATGACACACACACACAGAGCGAGACAATGACACATACACAGTGAGATAATGACACACACACACAGCGAGACACTGACACACACAGTGCGAGACACTGACGCACACACACAGCGAGACAATGTCCCTCACGCACAGTGAGACTATGACACACACACAGAGCGAGACAATGACACACACGCACAGCGAGACAATGACAAAACACAGAATGAGACAATGACACACACACAGAGCGAGACAATGACACACACACACAGCGAGACAATGGCGCGCACACACACTCACACGGGACAATGACACACACACACACACACACACACACACACACACACGAGACAATGACACAAACACACACACACGAGACAATGACACACACACAGACACGAGACAATGACACACAGCGAGACAATGGCGCACACACAGAGTGCAACGACGACACACACACAGAGCGAGACAATGACACACACGCACACGAGACAATGACACACACACACACGAGACAATGACACACAGACACACAGCAAGACAATGACACTCACACGCACACGAGATAATGACACACACACACACACACGAGACAATGACATACACAAACACAGCGAGACAATGACACACACACACACACGAGACAATGACACACACACACATACGAGACAATGACACAGACACAGACACAGCGAGACAATGACACACACACAGAGCGAGACAATGACACACACACAGAGCGAGACAATGACACACACACAGAGCGAGACAATGACACACACACAGAGCGAGACAATGACACACACACAGAGCGAGACAATGACACACACACACAGCAAAACAATGACACACAGACAGAGCGAGACAATGACACACACAAGACAATGACACACACACACACACACACACGAGAAAATGACACACAGATAGAGCGAGACAATGACACACACACAGAGCGAAACAATGACACACACACACACAGAGCGAGACAATGACACACACACACACACACAGAGACAATGACACACACACAGCGACACAATGACATACACAAACAGCGAGACAATGACACACAGACAGAGCGAGACAATGACACACACACAAGACAATGACATACACACACAGCGAGACAATGGCACATACACACACACACAAGAGGCAATGGCGCGCACACACACAAGACAATGACACACACACACACACACACACGAGACAATGACACACACACACAGCGAGACAATGACACACACCACAGGAGTCAATGACACACACAGAGCGAGACAATGGCGCGTGCACACACACACACACACACACACACACACACACACACACACACACACACACACACAAACACACAGAGCGAGACAATGACACACACACACACGAGACAATGACACACGCACACACGAGACAATAACATACACACACGGACAATGACACACACACACACGAGACAATAACACACATAGAGCGAGACAATGGCACACACACACGAGACAATGACACACACACACGAGACAATGACACACACGCGAGACAATGGCACACACCCACACAGTGAGACAATGACACACGCACAGCGAGACAATGACACACACGCACACAGCGAGACAATGACACACACACACACACACACACACACACACACACACACACACACGAGACAATGACACACACACACACGAGACAATGACACACAGCGAGACAATGACACACACACACACACACACAGCGAGACAATGACACACACACACGAGACAATGACACACACACACACGAGACAATAACACACACAGAGCGAGACAATGGCACACACACACGAGACAATGACACACACACACGAGACAATGACACACACACAGCGAGATTTTGACACGCAGACAGCGACACAATGACACACACACACACACACGCACACACACGAGACAATGAAACACACAGCGAGACAATGACACACACAGCGAGACAATGACACACACAGCGAGATAATGACACGCACACCGCGAGACAATGACACACACACAGCGAGACAATGACATACACACAGCGAGACAATAACACACACACACACACACACACAGAGCGAGACAATGACAAACACACAGCGAGACAAATGACACATGCACAGCAAGACAATGACATACACACAGCGAGACAATAACACACACACACACACACACACACACACACAGAGCGAGACAATGACAAACACACAGCGAGACAAATGACACACGCACACGAGACAATGACACACACACACAATGAGGCAATGAGACAATGACACACACGCGAGACAATTGCACACACCCACACAGCGAGACAATGACACACACACACAGAGCGAGACAATGACACACACGCACACACACAGAGCGAGACAATGACAAACACACACAGAGCGAGACAATGACAAACACACACAGCGCGAGACAATGACAAACACACACAGCAAGACAATGACACACGCACACGAGACAATGACACACACACACAATGAGACAATGACACACACGCGAGACAATGGCACACACCCACACAGCGAGACAATGACACACACACACAGAGCGAGACAATGACACACACGCACACACACACAGAGCGAGACAATGACAAACACAGAGCGAGACAATGACACACACACAGCGAGACAATGACACACACACAGCGAGACAATGACACACACACACTGCGAGACAATGACACACACACACTGCGAGACAATGACACACACACAGCGAGACAATGACACACACACACAGCGAGACAATGACACACACACACAGCGAGACAATCACACACACGCACAAAGACGAGACAACGCCACACACACACACACACATACACACGAGACAATGACATACACAAACACAGCGAGGCAATGACACACACAGAGGCAATGACACACACACACACACAGACAATGACACACGCACACAGCGACGAGACAATGACAGACACACACAAAGACGAGACACTGACACACGCAAACAGCTAGACAATGACACACACATACACAAACAGGAGACAATAACACACACACACAAGACAATGACATACACACACACAGCGAGACAATGACACACACACACACACACACAGCGAGACAATGACACACACACACACACACGCAGAGCGAGACAATGACACACACACACAGCGAGACAATGACACGCACACACAGCGAGACAATGACACACACACACACACACACGAGACAATGACACACACACACACAAGACAATGACACACACAGAGCGAGACAATGGCACACACACACACAAGACAATGGCACACACACACGAGACAATGACACACACACAGCGAGACATTGACACGCAGACAGTGACACAATGACACACACACACACACGAGACAATGAAACACACAGCGAGACAATGACACACACACACACAGAGATAATGACACACGCACACAGCGCGACAATGACACGCAGACAGAGCAAGACCATGAGACACACACACACAGAGTGAGACAATGACACATACACAGCGACACAATGACACACAGATACACAGCGAGACACTGACACACACACACGGCGAGACAATGACACACACGCACAGCGAGATAATGACACACACGCACAGCGAGACAATGTCACAGACGCACAGCGAGACAATGTCACAGACGCACAGCGAGACAATGACACACACACGCACAGCGAGACAATAACACACACGCACAGCGAGATAATGACACACGCACAGCGAGACAAAGGCACACAGACAGAGCAAGACTATGACACACACATACAGAGTGAGACAATGACACACACAGCGAGACACTGACACACACAGAGCGAGACAATGACACACACACACACGAGACAATGACACACACAGAGAGAGACAATGACACACACAGAGCGAGACAATGACACACATGCACAGCGAGACAATGACACACACGCACAGCGAGACAATGACACACGCACACACAGCGAGACACTGACAAACACACAGCGAGACACTGACGCACACACACAGTGAGACAATATCCCTCACGCACAGCGAGACAATATCCCTCACGCACAGCGAGACAATGACACACACACAGAGCGAGACAATGACACACACGCACAGCGAGACAATGACACACACACACAGCAAGACAATGACACACACAGAGGGAGACAATGGCACACACACACACACACACAGAGGGAGACAATGGCACACACACACACACACACACACACACAGTGAGACAATGGCACACACACACACAAGAGACAATGACACACACACACACAAGAGACAAGGACACACACACACACAAGAGACAATGACACACACACACACACACGCACATGAGACAATGACACACACACGAGACAGTGACACACACACACATGAGACAGTGACACACACACACATGAGACAGTGACACACACACGAGAGTGACACACACACACGAGACAGTGACACACACACACGAGACAGTGACACACACACACGAGACAGTGACACACACACACACGAGACAGTGACACACACACACGAGACAATGACACACACACACAGAGCGAGACAATGACACATACACAGTGAGATAATGACACACACACACAGCGCGAGACATTGTCGCACACACACAGCGAGACAATGTCCCTCACGCACAGTGAGACTATGACACACACACAGAGCGAGACAATGACACACACGCACAGCGAGACAATGACAAAACACAGAATGAGACAATGACACACACACAGAGCGAGACA